>NC_141537.1:144551641-145284141 GCF_021556685.1 Rattus norvegicus | reverse complement strand
GTAAAATAACTTGAATAAGTCTTGATGTCAGAGTAGAGTATGTTTCAGAAGGGAAATGTACTATCTGCTATCATTCTAACAATAATATTAGAGAATTTAAATTATTCTAGAATAAATGTATTGTTCTTTACTTTCTCATTGCCGGAGGCACAGATCCCTTGCAATTCTTATACACAATAAAATTACTTATGCCAAAGGTGACACAAAAGAAATAATATCTAGTGAAAAGCATAATTAATATGGTATTAAAGTAAGATTTGTACAGTTAAGGAACGTGAATATTGCCAGAAGTACTTTAATTAGTATTTGAATAATTTAAATAAATTCATAGCTAGATACTGCAGTTCAATGCTGCTTTCTTCTACGCTTTGGTTTTTCTTTAACCTCAAGTAAGCCAATGAAATCAAAATGCTCTTTAGAACGACCTTCAAATGTACTTAATTGTAAGTGAAGTTGATTTATGGGACCAAATTAAAGCAATGCTACTCTTAGGCTTTGTACAACTTGATCTTGAAGCAAATGTTTTCAATAAAATAATAAAAATCCTCAAAATAGAATTTTATTGTCATGCAAATCCCCTAAGAGCAGACTATGGAGTACAGCACAGAATGATAACTTTCAGAATAGGAAAGTAGACAAATGGTGGAAGCAATTGAACATAATGAAGGACAGAGGAGAAAGCTGTTTTGGTTTTACACAATTTCAAGGAGAAATGCCTATTGCTGGTAGAGACCCTGGATGGTGATTTGGTGAGTTTTCATAAGTGCATAACCCCCCTCACCTCCAGTGCAGACAGATAGATCTTCTGAATTGCTTCTAGGAAAATGAAGACATCAAGACCCATGAAATATCATGTCTACCTTTATGTTTTAATGAAGAAAACTTCACCTAAGAAGACTGAAACAAGGGAGACGTCTGTTGAACCTTGAGGAATCAATAATGAGGGAGAATGATGGGTACATTTAAGGCACATGGTTCTTTGCATCAACAGGCAATAAGAAGCTCCAAGTTTCATAGAAGCAGGAACGAAAAATCTTCAAGCAACTTGAACATGTACAAAGTGTGAGTCTTCCCCTGTCAGAAACTACATGATGAAATTACATATGCCAAAATATGACAACTTTCCCAAATTACATATAATATAAAATACATTTAATAAGACAGTAAATAAGACTTTCACTGTAAATGAATGTGAGTATGGGATGAGATTACTTATTGCATGAGTCTTGACAGTGTATCTTGATGTAAAATTCTGATCTCTTGTAGTGATGAGATGATAAAAACGTGTAGTTTTCAGTTGCTGACTGAGTGGAAACTCATGACAGAGCAATAAAAAAGACCCACTCAGGACATTTAGGGAATTAGTTAGTCAGTAAAATAATTGATTTGAATTCAGGTTTCCAGCCCTCGTGTAAAAGTTAAACACAGTGGCATGTACTCAGGGAACAGAGGGCAGAGAAAGATTAAAAATCTCAAAACATTGCTGGCCAGCTAAAGGGGCACTCTAGGTTCAGTGAGAAACCTTGTCTCAAAAGACAAATGGAGAGCAATAAAGACAATGGATATTGTCCTCTGTCTGCTTATTGATAAACACAGGTGATTGGTGTCTGCAATACATATGCATATCTCACACACACACATTTTGTCATAACAAAATTTAAAACTAAACGACAAATTTCAAAAAGAAAACAGTATGGGATTTCTTAGTGTGCAAATACATGGGCCTCAGAATCAATAATTTTTTGCATGTGCATTTTGGGGGCTCGTTTTAATCTGTTTTATCCTAATCTGAAGTGTTAGTTTTATTGTTATTCATTTGAAGCCTGTTTGTTTTCTAGTGAAAGTCAAAGAGGGAGTGGATCTGGCTGTGACTGGAAAGGTGAGGAAGAAGTATGGGGGAGAGGACAACCTTAACCAGAGTATATTCTGTGAGAAAAACAGTCTATTTCAATAAATGGGAAATGCAAATTAATTAATTAAAAATGAAACTTTTTTTCTTTGAAACTTGAGTTCTTCATAAAGGAAATGTCAACTCAATCAGAGAAGATCCTTTTTAAATCAGAATTTGGAATGAAGTTATCCGAAGGCACTACATAAACTCTCTAAACTGTTCCCAAAAGATCTGGTTAATCTTTTGGGTAGGCCAAGAACACAGTGATCACAGTGATCAGCACCAGTGTTTGACTAAGCCCCACCCCATTTGCATGTTAAAGATTCTAAATTTCCCTAGAATCATTTGATGAGGAACCAACACAGTGCAATTATGTGAAACAGGAAAAAGTTACTCCTTGAAAATAATCTTAACTCTACATATTGCATGGGAAAAGTATAATATATCTTAACAAAATTATTACCTTTGTCACTCAGAGGTGGACATTGGTAATCAATTCATTTAAAATATGAAACATGCCACATCTAATTTTGCTTTTTGGGAGAGGGGTCTATCTTTAACTCATCAAAATATCAGAAAATAGGGTGTTTTAAAAATATATAATAAGACAAACACTTTTTATACTACTGCTTGGAACCTTTAGTGGACGGGTGATTCAGAAATGCCAGGTTTCTTAAAAACTCAGACCCAAAATGTCATACATGATATGTACTCACTAATAAGTGGATGTTAGCCAAAAAATAAAAGTACAGAATCCCCAAGATACAGTCCAAAGAATTCAAAAAGGTCAACAAGCTGAAGGGCCCAAGTGATGACTGATTCTCACTTGGAAGGGAGAAGAAAGCAACCATAAGGAGAAAGGGAGGGAGGGACCTTGGAGAGAAAAGGAACAGGGCGAAGGGAGGAGAGTGGAGTATGATCTAGTATTAAGTGGGAGAAAAAGACTGAAGCCCTCAAGACCAGCAGAAAGAATGAAAACAGGCAACCTCCAGAATGTACCAGAGACCTGGGAAGTTAGATACTCTTGGGACTCAAAGAGAGGGACTCTAGATGAATGAATGAATGAATGAATGAATGAATGAATAAGTAAATAAATAAATAAATAGAAAAATATTTTGTTTTAAGATTGTAATATGGTTCTTCCCATTTCTCCCCTTCCCTTTCTTCCCTCCAAGCCCACCCTTTTTTGCTTTTACATCCATGGCCTACTTTTCATTACTTACTTATGGAAATATGTATTACTCATGTAAATATAGCTCTAGCTCGTTCAGTCAAAATAATGTTAATTGTTTGTGTTTTCAGAATTGACCATAGTTTTTGATGCCAGTTGGTGAGCTCTTCTCTGGAAGAGAAAGTTTCTTTTACTCTCAACATTCCTTAGCTGACTGTTGTTTTTGTTTCTAGGATCCCAGCATGTAACCTTTCTCTATCCACTTTGACACATCTATTGTTTGATTTGTTCAACTAATGAAATAGTATTTGATTATATTTAATAGTGTAATATTTCATAATTTATTCTTAAATATAACATGTTTCATCTATTTAATCTTTTATGAATGTTTTTCAGAATTGACCACTTGGTATTGGATAACCAATGAATGTGAACTTTTAGAACTGTTTTACAAAATAATTGCAAAGTCAACAAAGAGGCCCTACAACTGTCTTCCTACATTACCAACAACCAGTACTGTCATCATGAACTTGCCAAGATTGATACCTAAGTTTTATAGATGAAATACTCATGGTATTGATATTTTTTCTTAAATCCCTAATATCATTTTAATGATCCATCATATGTCCAGATTTTGATTTTGTAACTACGATATATTTTCCTTAAACGACTCTTGGATGTGATATCTAGACCCTCTTATATGATAATAACAAAGCAAAAAAAACCAAGCATGTGAGTGGTGCACATACAAGCATTATAATTATTCTTGTATAACTATATATAACTTGTATAACTATATATATCACCAAATATGACCATAATAATAAGCCCTTCACTAATTCATTACAAGAGACCATATAGCCCCCTTTCATAACCTCTGTACAGTTTACTCTTTCAACAGTTCCAACAGGAAGAGAAATTTATGTCTTGTTTTGTTTTTGATAGTGCCTCCTTGTGTATCCCAGCATAGATGCAAGCTCATAATCCTCCTACCTCAGTGTTCTGATTTGTGCTATCAAAGGGATTCACCACCATACAGAATTGTGGAGTCTTTTAAAAAAAATAGATGCATAATAGTTTTCTTATACCTATGTGTACATCAATTCATATATGTAGACAGTGACTCTTCTGTATGTGGAATACTTACACGTGTGACACTAAATACCTTAGTAAACCTAAATACATGAAAAGAAGCATAATCAACACTGCCATTTTATTGGTTTTATATATTATAATTTGAAAAAGTCTCAAAGTTACGGTGTTTGAGAGATAATGAATAATGGGAACAAAAATCAAAATGAAAATATGGAATACTATATGACTGATTTAGATCAGTGTTTTTCAACCTTTCTAATGCTGTGACCCTTTAATACAAGTTATTCTGTTGTAACCCCATGCCATAAAATTATTTTCATTTCTTCTTCCTAGTGTGATTTTGCTTCTCTTATAAATTGTGATGTAAATATCTGATATGAAGAATATCGTAGACTCCTGTGAAAGGGGCATAAATCACCAGAGAGGTTGCAAACCACAGGTTGAGAACTGCTGATATAGATGTAGAAAAATCTGGTAACCTTTGCAGGTAGTTCAATAGCTAGAAAAAGTATTCTCATCATGCTGTATGGAATAATTAACTTAAGAAAGATTAAAGACTTTAAAAGGAACACAAAAAAAAACAGTGTGACCTTATACAAATGCTTAATGATTAAAACAAGACATAAGTCATGCCATTAATGATCCAATACAACTTAATCAATAGCATAAATATCATTAATTTCTTTTAGTGGTCAAAGTTATAAGTGCAATATCCATAGATTAAGGGTAGTTATGAAAAATAAGATTTCCTTAAAACTCACAGATACATATTTATATTAATAAAAGTTGTGCACAAATATGAGCATTATTTTTTAAATCAAGTATGTGAGTCACCAATTAGGAAAGGCACAATTTGAGATGTCCAGTTAACACCTAAAATGTGGGCAGCTTTTCCAATGTTTCAGAAAATATCCTAAAATTGATATATTGCTACATTGCAAAGTAAATGGAAATAATAAAATTTTCTAGAGATTTTAATTTTCCTTTAATTTTTATCTGCTGTTTGATCCTAATTCACAAGGCTTATGTGTCATATGTGTATGTTAATGATATATGCAATGTTATATTTTAAAACAGAATCTAATAAAATATGAGCACATACTTTCATATGATACAAGTTAAAATAAATCCACAGTGTATAAACATGAAATAACACTCAGAAAATATGTGTAACGTGTAACTTGTGCTATTCAGGATTAAGTCAGTAAAAGCTGTTTATGGGAATTTAAAATTAAGTGATAAATAACTTCAAATGTGCATTTTAATTTATTTTATTTTATTTATTTATTTTAATTACAGTTGCACTTCTAGGAAGTTGAACTAAGGAGTTAATTTGGGAGTCTGGAGAATTTGTCAATCAGTACTAGTCATATTACAGTTACTGTAAACACACAATAGGGTTCAACTTTGTTATTTACCAAAACTGGGCTAAATATAATGATGTAAAATCATCAAAAGAAATAAAAACTGTTGAATAACAAGAATATGGAAATAACTCTATTATTCCAAGTCATAAAGAAAATGATGAATATCATAAATATAGAATTTGTTTTATTTTAAATACACATATATATGCATACACATAGGATTGTGTGCCCCTATGTAACAATCTGTTATCATCTTTCTACTTACCTATGAGTTTGGTGTTTGAACATATTTAAGATATAACTACCTCTCCTAGGCATATACCCAAAAGATGCTCCAACATACAACAAAGACACATGTTCCACTATGTTCATAGCAGCCTTATTCATAATAGCCAGAAGCAGGAAAAAGCCCACATGCCCTTCAACAGAGGAATGGATACAGAAAATGTGGTACATCTACACAATGGAATACTACTCAGCTATCAAAAACAATTACTTCATGAAATTCATAAGCAAATGAATTGAACTAGAAAATATCATCCTGAGTGATGTAACCCAATCACAGAAAAACATGATATGCACTCGCTGATAAGTGGATAGTAGCCCAAAAGCTCAATTTACCCAAAATACAATCCACAGGCCACATGAAGCTCAAAAAGAAGGACAACCAAAGTGTGGATGCTTCAGTCCTTCTTAAAATGGGGAACAAAAATATTCACAGGAGGAGATATGGAGACAAACTTTGGAATAGAAACTGACAGAATGGCCATTGAGAGCCTGCCCTGCATGGGAATACAGCCCATATATACAACCACCAAAACTAGATAATATAGATGAAGCTAAGAAGTGCATGCTGACAGGAACCTGATATAGCTGTCTCCTGAGAGGCACAGCCAGAGCCTGACAAATACAGAGGCGAATGCTAGCAGCAAATCATTGCACTGAGAACGGGGTCCCTGTTGAAGGAATTAGAGAAAGGATTAAAGGAGCTGAAGGGTCTTGCAACTCCATAAGAACAACAATGCCAACCAACCAGAGCTTCCAGGGACTAAACCACTACCCAAAGACTACACATGGACAGACCTATGGCTGCAGCTGCATATGTAGCAGAGGATGGCCTTGTTGGGTACCAATGGAAAGAGAAGCCCTTGGTCCTGACAAGGCTGGATCCCCCAGTATAGGGGAATGTCAGGAGAGGGGCAGGGATGGGGGATAGTTGGGGAGGGGTAACACCCTTATAGAAGAAACAGAAGGAGACAGGATAGGGGGCTTTTGGTTGAGAAACCGGGAAAGGGAATAACATTTGAAATGTAAATAAAAAAATTCAATGAAAAAGAAAAATTTTAATAAAGATATAGCTAATATTATAATAATTATAAAATATTTTCAACTTCTATGGATTTTTCTCATGAAATTTGAAAGATTCCATAATCTATAATATGCATGTTACTTTGTAATGAGCGTATGTGTTTATAGAATAGAGTAAAATATGAACTAAGAACTATGGGGGATTCCCTTCTTTGGCAATTTTATTTTTGCAATACAATGTTAGTGAAATAAAAAAGCATAGCAACCTTGATGGTTTATTTTCTGCAGACTTCAAGTTTGAGTAATAATTTTTCTTTGAAGTTCTGGAGTTAGAATCTAAGCCTGAATGGAAAATTTATTTCCATTAATAAATTTCTAGAAGACAGGCCAGAAGTCACCGGGAGGGAGAAACAACTTTGCATCCTCTCAGGTGAGTGGCAAGTAGGTCAAACTGCACCCACTCTATTAAGAACATCACTACACATAAAATTATAACTTGTCTGAATAATTTCAGAAGATTCCCTTGAGGAAATTTCTAATTCTTCACTGTCGTATCACTTCTCTCTCAATACAGATATCTTAATCTCACATCCCAATTTAGATTTTCTTTCTTTCCTCAAGAAATACAGTTTTGTCTTTTTGGTTTTTCTTCTTTTTTTCCCCTTCAAATTCTCTAATAGTTATTCAGAGGAATGATCCTTGTTGGTAGACTGGCTAACTGACAAGGTTTCCTTGTGATGCAAATTCTAGCTGATCTGAGTAAAAACTACAAGAGAAGAACCATACAGAATGTTATGTATGAAAAAACCTGCTCATTATGAATCAACAATGGAAGATGGATGTTCAAACATTTAGGGCACAGATGGATTTCATGTAGCTGTATTCAGCACCAACAAGAGCTAACACTTCTAATCATGGGCATTTCCAATGAAACCAACACCACCACCAACAAAAAGATGTCACAGAAGTCTCTAGCCATCCTAGAAAATTGAGCACTAGAAGTTTGGACAATAGTAGACAAATAATAAGAGAAAACAACTTATTTGGGGCTTTTCCAGAAGAGGGTGTATTAGTAATAGCACCCTCTCAATCCTTCATGGTAAAAAAAAAATAACAATTCCATTATCTGTCTCAATGTGTACTATGAAGCATATTCTATTTACATTTTTTAAGAATCGCGTACATGAGGACTGTATTTGCATCATTTCCACCCTGCTCTCTCTCCCTTCTACAACTCTGCCCATGAACCTCCACTCTCTCTGAAGCTCACAACTTCACTATTTAGTATTGTTCTCATGTACTTGTATTTAGAATTGATCTCTTAGGACTGGAAAGGTCTTTGGGAGAGTAAAACATAGAGCACTATTCTCAGTTTATCCACCATCTGTTGCTCGCCGCTCTTCATTTAGTAGTCAGGCCTTGGGACGCTTTTCCCATACACATCAGAAGGGTCATTTGGTATAAACAGAGCTGTAAACTTATTTGGCAAGTGATGTATTGGTGTCTCTTTAACCTGAGTCTAGTCATGTAGCATCAAAAGAGGTCTTTTCTATAGGATTTATGAAGGGAAAAAACCAAAAACCTCTTTTTACCACAGAGTCCCACAACTGGTCAAATGTAGAGAAATTAAGGTGAATTCCCAACATTATCTGGCATATTTATAACACAACACTTACAATTATGGTACAGGGACCATTGCAAAAGAGGGGCTGGAAAGATTATAACAATCAGAGAACCAGTACAGCTGTTGCCAGCTACTGTCTTCCAGACAAGACAGGGATGCTACATCCATGAAATCTCATCAATATAACATGACTATTCAAGTACCAATTGAATAAGGATTTAGTTCATTTTAAAGATATGAAAATTGTAAAATACAATAATATATCTCTAAAGGTGCACACACATGAATGTATCCATATATCTTCTTTTTATCTATCATTTTATCTTTTTGTTAATTACCAAGGAAATTAGTTACTGTTTACTGATCTATATCCATACCCCCATATGGTAATCATGCAAAGATTTCTTTTCTGCTTTCCTTTCTACCACTAAATTCGGAGACCACAGACATGAAACCACCTGTTCAGTCCCTCACATTTCTAGTGAGGAGACAGGCGCAGCAGAAGGAGATGGCTTCCAAAGGCATTTTCAAAGTAAAAAAAAAAAGGGGGGACCAAGGATGGGAATAATTTTACCTCATTATGTTAAAAAGGATCTAAAAATGTCAAAGCCTTCCCATAGAGACCAAGGAAATAACATCTCCTTGCTTAGATGATGAATATTTGACAATTCCTACTCTGTGTTCTGGCATAAGCTTTCTTTGCCAGCAAGGCTTTTCCAAAGAGAGACAGCTGCATGGGGAATCCCCAGATGACATCAAGCATTCCCTTGTTTGGAAACTTGAGTTTTTTCCAATTTCTAAAACTGAGACACTGTTAACAGGAAGATAGAATGTCTGTTTTTTAAGTTATTACTCACTTGGAAACTGTCTAGTGATGACGCCTCCGGTGTCACTTTGTGCAAAGTTCTTAATACTCATGAGTGACTCAATTGACAATGAAAAGCAATCATTTTTGACTTGTGAACAAACACATCCACAGGTAAGCTATGTGATTTTCCACAAGTCATATTATGAATGCCAGAATCAAGGCAAAAATTTAACTTAGAGTATGGACATATCTAGTTTTTGGACTGTATGAAGCAACTTTGCAGCATCTAAAATGTTGAATTACTTGGTCTTGCCCTAAATTTTCTAAATCAGACCCCCAAAGATCATTTTTAGGAGAAATTTTGAACATATATGGTTATATTTTTGGGAATATGATGCTTGGCAAATATACTGCCTGGTTTTGTGTGTCAACTTGACACTAGCTGGAGTTATCACAGAGAAAGAAGCCACTCTTGAGGAAATGCCTACATGAGATCTGGCTGTAAGGCATTTTTTCAAATAGTGATCAAGGGTGGGAGGGCCCATAGTGGGTGATGTCATCCCCAGGTGGTAGTCTTGGGTTCTATTAGAACGCAAGCTGAAGAAGCCAGAGGAGGCAAGACAGTACGTAACATTCCACGATGGTCTCTGTATCAGCTTCAACTTCTTGACCTACTTGAGTTCCAGTCCTGAGTTCCTTTGGTGATGAAAAGCAATGTGGAAGTGTAAGCTGAATAAACCCTTTCCTCCGCAGCTGGCTCTTTGGTCATAATGATTTGTTCTGGAATAGAAACCCCAACTAATACAGCAAGCAAGTTTCTTCTTCCTTTTTGAGCTATCTACTGTTAGTCTTAGAGTTAATTTATTAATTTATCTAATAAACATCTTATTTTAAAATATTTTGAAAATTATTGTCACTATAAAGGTAGTTAAATAGGGTTTGATCATTGTTTTTAAAGTGAGTCCTTTAAGCATTTCTGAAGCCCAACCTCATAATAATCTTAGAGAAAAAAAAAAGAAGCCATAGATCTGAATTCTACAATACTCCTAGAAAATATCTGAAGGTCTTGGGATATCTATATCACATAATTGAGAAAGGAAAACCCCAACTCAGCACTGATTTAAAAAAAAAAACAGCCAAGCATGTTCTCTTCTTCACGCATTTTTCAGACCTGGCAGCCTGTCTTCATACTCCAACTCAGATGATTTATGAGATCTGTGAAATATGGCTAAGGTAGAAGCATTTGCTCAAAAATTAAATGCTAAGAAGTGTGACTAGGGGAATTCAAATACTTGTCTCGTTGTGTAGCAATCTGCTACGGTTTCCATTCCCTGTTCATTCAGATGCAAGGATTAAGTGAGACCCTGCAGATATAAGGGAATTGTCTCCAAGTTACATCCTCCAGAGTCACACATGACAGGGGCAAAGCAAAGAAGAAAACAAAAGACCATGCTTCAAGAGGTCTGGAATGAAAAGCAAAAATATGTTCCTTGTTTGTTCCCCAGACTCTACACTGGGAGTATTTGTGGGCAATAAACAAGTGGATTAATAAGCCTGTGTAGAAGTATGAGTCCAAGCTGTAGAGTTTTAGCCCAATTATCAGAATATTACTTGAATGACTCTACTCTCATTTCCTTTCAGTAGATATAGTGACCTGTACACCAATTATTTGCCTTATGAGCAACTTCCCAAAGCCAAGGAGATATTATGAAGTCCTGTCTCCATGCATTTCCAGTATGGTGTTCCAGTATGGTAGCCTTTTTTTCACTCTTCCTTTGCAAATTAGGTCTAATCAACTCATGAATATGCAATACTAGCATCAATATTGAATGGAGATTTTAAAAACAATATGTACTTAATCACTATAACTTGTCTATGTACTTCCACCTGTCTAGCAATCTCTAGAGGATCAATCCAACCCAGAAACTGCTGTGGGATCATTTCCGGTTCCTGATGTAAATCCATGGAAGCATAATTTCTTTCTCCTCCACCTAGGGAACTCTTTTTTCCTTTGTGCAATTTCTCATAGTTTTCCCACAAAGTGTCCTGATCATTCATTTTCCTCAGAGCCTGGTTCCACGAGAATCCCATTGCAGCATCCTACATCAATACTTACAAGTGTGTTTGTGTAGTGACTGTTTCTAAGACTGGGATTTGGTGTCATTCTTTCCTGTCTTTGCAAAAATTGAAGTACCTCATTCCCCACAGCCTTACTACCTCTAAAGATGCTAGCAAGTAAGAACTACATAAATATTGACAGTGCCTCAACAGGAATTTGGGGCAGTACTGAATTTGGGGTAGTAAGAGAATTTAAACCCAGTTCTCTTATCTGGCCGATTAGAGCTATATCTACTTTGTTGTCTTCTTCATAAGAACTCTCTAAAATGTTTTTAACCCACAGATCATTGATTGATCTGAAGGAGTTCACACTACCTTGAGTATTTGACTTGGTGCTCTTCGAGAACTTGTGCCAAAACAGATAAAACATGGTGCAAAAACATGAAAAATCTCCAAGTGATTATTCACTGGGCACATATTACATTCCAGGAATGGTTCATAGTGGTAGTTAACATTACCAGTTACTTGGCAAGCTTCCTTTCTTCTCCAGCTTTAGATGTAACAAAAACTGAAATCATAAAGATTCAGTTACCTCTTCAATGTCAGTGTCTAGGAATGAGTGCGAATTAAGGTACAAAATCAGCCTCTCCAGCCCTTGTCCTTTACACAAAGCCAATTGCTCAGATTTGCAAGGCAAGGAGATAGATTTTGTTCTATAAAAAGTACAAGTTGAGATAACCTATAGTGTAGACTGATTGGCTTCGCTATAAAAAATACTTGTATTCATGTCATCAAATTAAATGTGGCTAGAGAAGACAGTGTCTCTTGAGGAGAGATGAATTCTCTATCAGATAAATGTGAGATGAAAGCAAGTGCCACTATGGTGTTACCCATACATACTAGAGTGATGGAAACTCAGCTTATAGCATCTGTCTGAGCCTGGCATACAGTAGGAATGGGATATATGGAGTATTCCTCGCCATCGAAGCAACTGTTTTTAGTATCCTGCCAGATGCAGCATAACTACTCAGGTGGCGGTGGTTATTAGATGAACATATGAGTAATAAAATCATAATTGAAATTTTAGAATGGCTTGTTTTCATTCCTCTCAGCACTGCCAAATTAGATTACGGTGTCTTTTGGTAGACACGGAAACCTTTTGTCTTCATCTTATCATATTTTAAGACCAGCATTCCCGAGCACTCGGGGCATTACATTTTCACCAATATTTGTAATTATGTATTTGTGTGGTTCCTCCAATAATGTTCACCCTTGAGGTTCTGAAGAGGCAGAGCCGTTTCTATTTCAGTTTTGCTTATTGCTGCCATCCAAAAGTGTCAAATGCCTGACTCTCAACACTAAAATATTTACTAGATGGACAGATGAGTAGATATTCAAAGAATGATTAGAGAATGATTGCACAAGTGACAGAAGAGAGGAGAAGGAAGGAAGACAGAGTAATGTGCCAGGAATAGAGGGGGAAGTTAGTAAGAGGGGAAGGTTTGAGAGGGATGAAGGAAGAGGAGACAGTGAAAAGAAGACAAAGTGGGGATGTGAATGTGATACACCAGTCAGATATATCCCTTTCTGTACCATTAAACAGAAAAGGAACAAAAATGTTGAAGGGGATCTAAATTGTATTTGCTAAGAAAGAAAGCATCGATGAAGAGTCAGGGAAACAACGGAAGTAGAAAAGACGCTTGGGAAACTGCACCTCATGGTAGGAGTTGCTCAATTCTACATGAATTGAGGAAATCTGAAAGCTGCAGTGGAGATTTTTAGAGTTTTGTCCAGGCTGGGCATAAACACTAGAAGGTCTATATAAGTCTGTAACACTTTATCTAATATTAGAAATGCTTTGTGGGCTGGAAAGATGTCTCAGTGGTGAAACAGTAAGAAGACTTGCTGTTCTTATAGACGATCCAAGTTAAGTTCCCAGCACCTACAGAGTGAAAGCTCTTAAATTGCTTATGACTAAAGTTTCAAGTGATGATACCCTCTTCTGGCCTCTAAAATCGTCTGTAGTCATGTAACATATACATATTTATATAAATAAAAATTAAAATGAAAAGGGCTTTGCATTAGTTAACTGGAAAAGATCTCCATCTCTCTTTCATGTGTGGGTGCACATGGAACAAAAATGTCCACGGAATATGAAGATGAAGTAGGAGGTGTGAAAGGTGAAAAAGGATTAATTTTAGTAGACACCCTTAGTGTCCAATAGAGTAGAAGGGTCAGGAAGGAGCTGGCTCCCTTGCATTCCTCATTAATAATCTGTGCTATTAAATCCAAAGAGATGTCTGAAGTTAAAAATTAAGTTCTTTGCCTTTTATAGCTATTCGTTGTTGGCAACCACAAGGACGAATTATTCCTTTGGAGTACTGATTTTTTTTCTTTCTTTCTGAGAATAGAGAAAGCTAATTTTGAATACTGAGAATTCTTTTTTAAAGCATGCATATGAATTTCAGTCTCCCATATGCATTTTATCTAAAGAAACTTAACAGGTAGTCCCTTTCTTTGTAGCTAGTAAGATTCAGTGCACAGCTTTCATTTTGGATTCGTCATGACAATGATTTTTCTTACTCAGGAACCCTGGATAAACCATTACCAAATCCAGCTTCCTTGATGTCTGATTCTCATCTGGTTTGCATCAGAACCATGCAGTGTGCTTAGTGAAAGTACATATTTGGTGGCTTTAGTTAGCAATGATGTGATTTGAAATTCTGATAGCAATTCCCCACATTTTGCAAATAACTTGGCATTTCTGAATGTCTATCATTGTATACCTTGTAGCACCTTATCAGAGGTCACAGAGAAGTTGTTTTTCTCTATTTAGCATTTTGAAGACTTGGTTAAATTATACAGGACTACCAAAAAAAATGGGCATTGTATTCAAATGAGAGAGAGAGAGAGAGAGAGAGAGACAGAGACAGAGACAGAGACAGAGACAAAGAGAGACAGAGACAGAGACAGAGACAGAGAGAAAAACCTCACCCAGGCATATCACACAAATAGACAACTGTCTCTATTGCTTTATTGTTTTGTTTGTTTAACTACACGCCTGGGGTTTCCAAGGAGAGGCCATAGAAGGCTTACAATAGTGACTGTTGCCCTTCAGTTCAGCGTGGAGGTGGAGATTGTCAGATATTTCCTTTCATTCAATATTTCTTGAACACTGTATTTATGGAGTGAGCACAATCTTTTGTTTTTTTCTTTTATTGGATATTTTTTAAATTTACATTTCAAATGATATTTCCTTTCCCAGTTTTCCAGACATAAGCCCCCTATCCTATCCCCTTCTCCTTCTTCTATAAGGGTGTTCCCCTCCCCATTCACTCCCCTACCCCGATATTCCCCTACAATGGGGGGTCCAGCCTTGGCAAGACCAAGGGCTTCTCCTTCCATTGGTGCCCAACAAAGTCATCCTATGCTACATATGCAGCCAGAGCCATGTGTCAGTCCATGTATAGTCTTCAGGTAGTGGTTTAGTCCCTGGGAGCTCGGGTTGTTTGGCATTGTTGTCTTTATGGGGTTGTAAGCCCTTCAGCTCTTTGAATCCTTTCTCTAATTCCTCCAACGGGGATCCCGTTCTCAGTTCAATGGTTTGCTGCTAGCATTCACTTCTGTATTTGACAAGCTCTGGCTGTGCCTCTCAGACGATCTTAAATTAGAATAAAACTCCCATTATATCCCGTCTGTGCTGCTGGTGGTATTTCTCTTCTTGACTCGAACCTTAAAACACATTCTTTCAAGAACATTTGGTCTTATACTTCCATATCCCCATACTCTGTAGATTTTATCACATTAAAAGATAGTATTGAGGCTCTACTTTAAAGATAACGAATGTCTCAAAGATACCTCAAGTCTTCCCTGAATACTAAATGTCACACAAGACATTGGTAGGAAAGCCTTTGAATGTCCCCCTACAGTGTCTTTGCAGTCATGGCATCTAATATACGAGAACTGAGTATTTCCTCCCTCCTTTCCAACTCATAATAAATCACCAAATGCCATCAGTAAAGGCTCTGTGTGAAGCACCTTAGCTAAGATTTTTTGACTTATCACCCAAGCTACCACCAATTAATTACCTTACAGAACATGACAACAGTTGAAGGTAAAGTGTGTGATCTGACTGTGAGTGGTTTTGAGCCAGGCATCTGGGTGGACAGAGAAACAGTGTTCTTGAGGATTTCTAAAGATGTCTACGGTATTCTTTTTGGGGCTAAGAAAATAGCTTAGTTTGTAACATACTTGTAAGCCCAAAGAACTGATGTCAATCCCAGTACCCAGGTAAAACTCTAGAGCACATCCTCTTAGTATAGAGGAGAATGAGATAAGAGAATCTATGGGGCTTACTGCCAGGAATGTATGGCCTAATTAGTGAGTTCCACCTAAGGGGAGACTGCATCAAAGAGCTCTAGAGACTTTCTGAAGATGACACAAGGTTGTTCTCTGGCCTTTGTACACACACATACACACTCCCTCCCACACATACATTATTTCAGAGCAGTAATGACTTAGTAAACTAGACTTGTTTATCTCACTTGCATATTTCATATTTGCTCCCTTTTCCCCTTTGTACTTGAAACTGTAAATTCTCATCTCTCCTTTCAAGTTCGAACCAATGCCCCTGTATGCTCACGTAATAAATGCAAATTTGAAACACATACGCACCATATAGACTTTTCTGTACTTCATACACTTCATCTCATGTACCGCTGTCTGGCTCATACATTTGTTGCCATTTTTCTTTGTTTTGAGATGGAATCGGACTGTGGTGTCTAGTCTGGTCCAAAATGAGCAACTCTACTCCGTCAGCCCACTGCACCCTGCTTGGTCTACCTCTGTGCCTTTCTTCTCTTTTCCACTTCTCTTTCAAAGGCAGTTTGATTTCCTAATGTTTTACCTTACTCATTCCTGACAATATGAGTAACTGATAAAAGATCCTGAATAAGCCAGACATTTTCTTTTTTAACACATAAATCACTTGATCCTACATCTATCATACCCTCCTAGAGAAACTCCATCCAGATTCCAAATGGATGTCTACCACCTTTGCTCTAATCCCCATATGCCTAGGTTTTATAAGACAGCATGGCAGTGCCTAGTGACACCACACTTTTATAATAATCCCATTTTCTTAAGAATCAGATGTATCTGTTACCCTTTCTTGTTTTTAGAATCCCTGAAAGGCCCACAATGACAGAGTTTTTAGTAAAAGACAGCACATGAGTGAGCTTCCTCTTGTTTCTCCCTTTCTACCTGTACCGTCTATCCCAGCACTAGATACAGAGAAGATGCTTCAGATATTTTCCCTTAATAGATGACAAAAATGAAGCTGTGGAAAGGCAACCAATTTGACTGAGTCCATGTGACATCTGAGAAGACAAGCAACACTGGTTCAAATATCTTCCTATTTAGATAAGCAACTTTGGGTCACATTTTCAAAGATGAAAACATGGATAGGTAACTGTATTGCATGGAGACATGTTGCATGTCAGATCACATGGTATAGAATACATGTAGATCAAGGCTGGTCATCCCACAATGGCAGGAAGTAGACTCACCCATTAAGGGGCATTCTCAAAGACCTGATTTTTCTAACAAGACCCTATTTCCTAACAATCCATTCCCCTACAGACCTGTCTTTGGAAGTTTGCAAGCACCCTCATGATTCCCACTATCTCTCAAAGTGTCACTGGAGTTGAACCGAACTTTCAACACATACTGTATCAAACTAAATCAGATACCACTCTACTCCACCCTGCCTCAGTCTCCAGGTTCTGAGGTTATAGTGCGTGTGTTCTCATCGATGGCCATTAGCATGGGCTATGCTGAGCTCAGCAAATTCTAGAGCTCGATGTAGTTTTCCATATTTCAGAATTATCTCCATTCAAAGGAATAGCTTGTAAGCATGCATGCACGCATGCACGAGCCCTCTGAAGATGTATTAGATAGGGGCTAAGAATGTCATGTGCTCACACACAGAGACACACAGACACAGACACACACACACACACACACACAGACACTCACACACACAGACACACACACACACCGTTATTAGGAATGCTCACGGATGAGTATGCTGGTATCAAGAAGCCACCAAGCGCCTTATTTCACCTTGCCAGGCTTGCTTTTAAAGAAGCCGTACTAAATATAGACGGCCCAGCAAATCTCAATGACCTACTTAATAACACTTCCTCTTTGTGCTTCCAACATTTCTTTTATAAAGAAACCAGTTTGTATAACTAAGGTGTTCTTCCATGCGCTAACTCCAGATACATAATTTTAGATTCATTTCTGAGTAGATGGAGCAAAACCCACATAATTTAGAAAAATAGCAACCAATTTTAGTACTTGGGCTCTTTTTTATTTACTAACATTTAAATTCCCCCATACCACTATTCTTTCTATGCAGTCACTTATCATGTTGCTTTGAGAACATACTTGAAAAAAGCAGTTTGAAGGTGAAATGTTTTGTTCTCATTCAGTTTGAGGATGTAGCCTGTGATGATAGGAAAGCATAGTGGTAGGAGCTTGATACTGCTGGTTACAAGGTATGCATCCAGAATCAGAACAACAAACTTTGGCACTAACCCACTTTCTACATTTTATTCAGCCTAGGACTCTGGCCCATAGGGTAATATAACCATGTTTTGGGTAGGCTTTTCTCCCTCTGACAATCTTCTAGAAACCCCTATGCTGCTTGTTTCTGCGCATATTAGAAACACTGTCAAGTTGACCATGGAGACCAACTGTGGTTTCCCTATTATGCAGCTTAACTTCTGACATACTTTTTGTCAAACTCTGAATGAGTGAGAGAACAATCTTCTATTGGATCCAGTCATATTGATTTTGGAAGGCACTGGCATGTGGAATTTGATCTCAAATGTCTATGCTGCTAAGTTTCGCTGTAGCAAATATCAACCCCAAATGAATATCAAGTCTTAAGATATTGGCTGATTCAGGTTTCTGTTGCAGCTAAACAATGACTATTAGAAGAAACAGAGTAAGTGGCAGCAAATGAAAATCAAGAGTGCAAACAGACAGGAAGGGACGATGGGATGAGAGAAAAGGCATCACAGAAATCTTTGTATTCCATAGGAGTTGTTGACTACATGGAAAAAAAAACACTGAAAAATGTAAAAAAGCAGAAATGCACAAAACTTGCCCTAGATCAGTTAATTCATGAATTCTAGAAAACAGAGTCTCAGACATAGGAATGTTTTACAAGGTCCCATGTGTTTCCAACATTCAGATAAAGTAAAAAAATACTTCTCTGATATTCCTAGCTGTTAAAAATGGACTGTCCTGAGAGGCTTTGCCAGAGCTTGACAAATACAGAGGCAGATGCTCACAGACTGAGAATGGGGCCTCCTATGGAGGAATTAGAGAAAGGACTGAAGCAGCTGAAGAGGTTTGCAACCCCATAGGAAGAACAACAATATCAAGCAACTAGACTTTCCTGAGCTCCCAGGGACTAAACGACCATTCAAAGAGTACACACTTTGGGACCCTTGGCTCTAGCCAAATATGTAGCAGAGGATGGCTTTGTTGGGCACCAGTGGGAGGAGATACACTCGGACCTGTGAAGGCTTGATGCCCCAGTGTAGGGGAATGCCACAATGGGGAGGCAGGAAGGAGTAGATGGATGGGTGGGGATGCACCCTTATAGAAACAGGGGCATGGAGGATGGGATAGTGGATTTCCAGAGAGGAAACCAAAAATAGGATAAAAATTGAAATGTAAATAAAGAAAATATCCAATAAAAATTATGGACTCTCAAAAGCTCTTACAACCTTGTAAAACATTCCTATGTCTGAGACTCATTTATCCCATAAAATAATAATAGATGAGGATGATGATGATGACGACGACGACGATGATGATGATGATGACGATGATATCTAGGGAAAACATATTCCCTGCGTTTTCTTATTTTTTTGGTTCCTTTAATTTCATATGCTAGCTTTCTTATTTTCTATGTAAAGCTCTTGTGGATAATTATGAGCTAAAACCTAAAATAATGCTTCATTACACATATATATCACAACCCCATTTTTAAATAAAGACCTTTTCCCATATCTCTTGCACTGAAGCATCATTAACTTAAATCTAGCTGATGAGAAGTAAGGACACAGCAGAACATGTGACAGACCAGAGGACTGTCCTCCCTTTCCGTTTTATTAGCTCCTGCTTTATTGCACTGTCACAAGGTGGGGCCTGAGAGCCACAAACACCTCTGAAATTTCTCAGATGCTTTCTTTCCTATTGCTGTCCTCACAAGGGCTTGGCACATATAAAGATAGCTTCTTCTGTCTTGCACCCCAGAAACAGCATGGTTATTTTTTTGTGTTATCATTGTTGGCATTGTCATGTGTCCTGGAGAACAAAGGACATCACTGTTGTGAGGCCAGGGACTTTTACAGTATTAAATTTGAGAATTATTATATAGGATGACTTTGATTTCCTTCCTAGCAAAATATTTCTTTTCAATTTTTTTTCTTTTATTGTAAATTAACTCTTTTCTCATAAACTACATCCTGATTGTAGTTTTCCCTTCCTTTTCTTCTCTCAATGTCTTCCTCTTCCCCGCCCCCACCTGGATCTACTCCCTTTGTCTCTCATTAGAAAAGAAAAAGAAAAACAGTCTTCTTAGAGATAACAAGCAAACATGCCAAAATAAAACATAGCCAACTGAAGCGAAAACTTTCATAGCAAAGTTGGACATCGCCACCCAACAGGAGGAAAAGGGGCCCAAGAGCAGGCAAAACACCAGAGACCCACTGGTTCTCACAGTGAGGAGTCCTGTAAAAATAACTAAGCTAATAGTATATATGCAAAGGACCTTGTGTAGACCCCTGCAGCCCCTGTGCTTGCTGATTCAGTCTCTGTGAGCTCATATGGATCTTGCTTAGTTGGTCTACAGAGCCATGTTCTTCTGGTGACCTCCATCTATTTTGGCTATTACAGTCTTCTCCCTCCTCTTCCATAGAATTTCCTGAGCTCTGAGGGTAGGGCTTTATTTGATGGAGACCTCCAATGTAGACTCTCTGTCTGCATAATGTCTGGCTGTGGGTCTCTGCATCTCTTCCCATCAGTGTCTGGAGAAAGCCACTGATGATAACTTGATAAAGCACTCATGTATGAGGAGAGCAGAATATTATTAAGAATAGTTTTATTGATTTTTTTCCTCCTTTGTGTTTTATTTTATCCTCAGACTCTGGACTATCTAGCCTCTGGTTCTTCTTTATCAAAGTCCTGTTGCATATAACTTCCTTCTCATGGAGTTGACCTTTAGTCAAATGAGACACTGGTTGGTTACTCCGACAAGTTCTATGCCACCCTTGTTTTTTTTTATCGTTTTCAGACAGGACAGAGCATAGGTCAAAGGTTTGGCTAGGTTGATATGCATGTTCCTTTTTCAGTAGCCGTCAGAGTACCTTCTTGTTCTTTTGTACTTATTTTTAGAGATGATACTTAAGTAAATTGCCCATAAAACAAGATGGCTATTAATTATTTACTTATCTGAAGTGAAGCCCTTTGGGTTTTCATTTAATTACTTATTTACAAGTGAAAAACAGCTTAGAAACCCACAACACATTAACCAAGAACATGAATTTTATATTTTTCCTCTTATAAAGCTATTTTTAATTTTAGTGATCACAAATGCATAGGCTTGAAAAGCTCTCTCTATGGTGAATAGAATTCTTGTTCCAGTGTTTTTTATTCTGTTAAGAAACAATGCTGTGTCTGGCAATCCTGAGGTTGTAAATCTTCTCCAGTAGAAAATATAGAGAATATTTCTAATGCTCTGCCAAGTCCTTTTTCTGGTCTCTGTCATTGTGATTTAGCCCCAGAACTCATTTCTGCTCTGTTCACAGAATAGCCTCTATCTTTCCCAAAGACTTAATGCTTTAAGAAGTACTGACTTACACTGCAATCTGATCTCATTGGACAAGATCACCCTTTTCCACTTTGCCCAATATGGCCTGGAGCATGCTGTGTTAGCCTACTGATTTTATTTTTTTTTATCAAAGGGGTTTATTGACATAAACCCTAATAATTATAATGAATTGTTAGTAGTAAAATGTAGTAGATTGTTAGCAAAATATATCAGAATTTTAGCTGTGACACGAAAAGATCTCTTTGCTCCTATGAATTAGACATTGGAGAATAGACTTACTTCTACCATAAACTTTTAGCAGGCCTAGACTTCTCATGATCATCATCTTCCTGTTCAAGGATCAGCATATCTGGTGTTTGAGTAGAACCAAGTGGTACAGAGCTGGAGGTCCAGTTAGTTACTCAACTGATATCTGTCCATACATGATCTTGCATTAAAAGCTGAAGTCATGTGTTTCTTAGTTGCTTAATTGAGTTTAAATTTACTTTTCTTTTATTTACAATCTGACGACTATGAAAAAGTTTCTTCTTAAAAATATCATCTCATCCTCCTCTAGACAGTAAAACCTTTTTCCTTCTCACAAGGTTTGCCCTTGTGAATCACATTGTCTGATCTAGCAGATTGTCCATGATTGATTTGGATGGACATAACAACCAGAATGTAAATTCACCTTGATAGTAGTAGTCTGAATATAGGGAAATGTTTATTTGCTATGCACCAAAATAAGAACTGTTCATAGTATATGATATCCAATATATTAAGAATATTTAAGGGGTTGGGGATTTAGCTCAGTGGTAGAGCGCTTGCCTAGCAAGCGCAAGGTCCTGGGTTCGGTCCCCAGCTCCGAAAAAAAAGAAAAGGGGAAAAAAAGAATATTTAAATTTAGATTAAAGCTGAGCATGGGAGTACAATACTATCTAGGGTAATATAGTGATATTTTGTCCCAACAAACAGAAGAAACAAAACAGGAAAGAAAGGAAGAAATAGAGAGGAAAAAAAGATTGAATAAAGAGAGGAAAGAATGAGGGAGGGTGGGAGTGAGGATTTAGGTACAAAATCAAATTCACTGTGAAAGATGTCTATGTGAGTTAGCTTTGAAGCTGCCAGTGGGCCGCTAAGCAACCATGGCTCAAGGCCAGGTTATGAAAATGGCAATTAATTCTGAAGCTCAACTTCCTACACAGGTTACAGGGCAGTTTCACATACGTTTACAGAAGGTTTAGGGGCTGCATTCAGGACAGACAATTATATTTTTGATAAAGCAAAAATAAATGGTATTTCTCGGTGAAAAAGAATCTTTCACTGCCACATGCTGCTTTACAATATTCTGTGCTTTGACTGTGGTGTGGGAAACTGAAGGTTGCAATAACAAAAGCTGGGTGGATTTTTCCCTAAATGCTGCGTTTAATGAGAGAAGATGACAGACGATAGGGGGGAAACACTTAGTATAGTAGAGAACAAGAGACCCTGAAAATTGCCTTTATTTCAGACAAGATGACTATAGACTTTCTTAGCTACTCAGAAAACACTACTGGAGAATATAGAGTACCAAGAATTTCACATCCTCTGAGAAGGGTACAAATAACATTCTAAAATTCTGGAAGAGCATCTTGAACTCTTATGCTCCAAGCTATCTCTCTATCCCCATGTGTCAAGCCATATTTAAATACCTGCTTCCTGCCTCTAAGAAAGCAGTTGTGCATTATATCAGATGGCACAATTTTTTGCCATATTAAATACCTACGTGATCTTGAGTAAATATATTGAGCTCATAGGCATAATGTTCCATGATACATAGAGGAGAATAAATTCTTCCTGCCTCTCAAGGGACATGTGTCTGCTGTATTACCTCAAACTGCATTGGTAATGTTCTTATGCAATGTTTGTTGTCTCCCAACATTTCAAGAATCTGAAGCTGTGGCCATTACTATATTGTCTTGACTCTAAGTCAGCAATAACATTCTACTGGTATCTCCTACAGAGAATGTGATTACAAAGATTCAGAAAGATCTGGGTGACTGATGAAGGGGAAAACTATACCACCTTTCACAGCAATAGTTCCAATCCTAGTTTTAACCTATTGTTTCCATTGAATAGCCTAAACACTTTCCTCTGCTAGGTGCACATTGTGTGACAATTCAGAATAACTCAAAGGTAACACCTAGCAGCATATAATAATAATATAACCAACCATATAATTGATTGTGGTTTTCCAAACTAAATACATTCCTCTTTTCAACATAGTTCTTTAATACTTCTTTAGGACAGTGTTTTATAAATGTTCATTCACAAAAGACCATAAACACATGCATCAGCCAGCAGCGTGTGAGTGTATTCTTCATGAAAATACAGATTATTAGTCATCGCATTCAATTTGAAGAAGAGAATGGAATATGGTGAAGTTTCACCAGAGCTCTATAGAGCTCTGAGGTCAAATTTTGGATACTGGAATGTAAGCAGTAGTAGTCCAAGCACCATACTCTGATCTTAAGACTACTAGGTAACATTCATATTATTTGGGGATCTGCAGACAATACAAATTCCCAGGCTTCATCTTAGATCAGGAAAATCAAAATCTTGGGGTGAGTGAGTGGGCTGTCCTTGTAGGAAACAGTAACTTGTGCTCAAGGTAGAGCCCACCTGCTTTTGCTGAAGGGCCTTGCCATGTCAGGTGTGGATCAAGAAATGGTTCACGCCTTACCTGGGAACCTTTGAGGAATCAAAATTGTGGTTTTCATGCTGTTCCAAATAAAAGATTTCACATTTTAAGAAGATGTCCATATTACTTTTGTACATTATAATTAGAGAAAACCTGGGGTAGGATGGTGTTTTCTAAAATTTCCATCAAAACAAATATATAACCTCCTGGCAAATTCTCTGCAAATTGATGAAGAGGGTCTGGGATGATTTTACAAATTAAATGTATGATATCACTTTCACATGACAATATCGTCATGCAGGATAAACATTCACTACTTAAAGAGCAGCTCCTAGGTGCCACTTAACTTTTGAATACTGCTTTGTAGAAGGGTGTTTCAACCATTATGTATGATACTTGGGACCAAAATTTCCAAGAAGTTTGTTCTGTGCAGCATAGAGCACATTTACCAACTTTCTTTGCCAGTCTTCATCAAATACCAATAGATAACTCTCCATTTAACGATTATGAATATTTCTAGACATTTCCAAATGTCCCCTGGGAGGGTAAAACTTTCTGATTTCCTGTTGAAGGCCACTGTTCTAGAAAAACAATCACAATTTACACTGAGTGAAGAGCATACTTCTCAACTGCTTTGCTGCATGAGAGAAAAACCATGTGGGTTTTGTCTTACTCCTGTACTAAAGCTAGGGGAACAGAATATTAAAGCATTAGAAATACAAGGCAAGAGAGAAATCTTTCAAAAAGTAATTATATTAGAAGAAGGAGAAAACCCAATTTTTGGCTAAGGTTGGATGGCTCTGTAAGAAGGCAGCTTTGTGGTTTCATTGGCTCCCATTATTCCAAATTTGCTGTTTCCTGCTGGTGGTTTTGTATGTGAATTCTCAGGTCTTTCAGCCATCATTCTTCTTTGTCGTGGTGGTGATGACTCTCATCTCTCTGGAAATGTAAACCCAAGTAAACCCTTCTATAAGTTGTCTTGATCATGGCATCTTATCACAGTAGCTAAGGAGATACAAAGGAATTTCACCACTGGCATATCAGAGCAGAACTAAAAGCAAGCAAGCTTCATTTCCACAAGGTAAGCACTGAGGATGGAAATAACCCATCTAACCACTGAACTGAGAATAGGTCCCCTATTGAAGGAATCAGAGAAAGAACTGGAAGAGCTTGAAGGGGCTCGAGACCCCAAAAGTACAACAATGCCAAGCAACCAGAGCTTCCAGGGACTAAGCCACTACCTAAAGACTATACATGGACTGACCCTGGACTCTGACCCCATAGGTAGCAATGAATATCCTAGTAAGAGCACCAGTGGAAGGGGAAGCCCTGGGTCCTGCTAAGACTGAACCCACAGTGAACTAGTCTATGGGGGGAGGGCGGCAATGGGGGGAGGGTTGGGAGGGGAACACCCATAAGGAAGGGGAGGGGGGAGGGGGATGTTTGCCCGGAAACCGGGAAAGGGAATAACACTCGAAATGTATATAAGAAATACTCAAGTTAATAAAAAAAAAAAAAAAAGAAATAACCCATCTGAGACTTTTAAGGTTGTGTGTGTGTGACTGCAAAGTCAGAAATGGTGGTTGATAAAGGCACAAATGTTTCACATTAAAGAGACTTAATGGATCAAGAAAGTGCATGGACTGTGGAAGAAGCCACTATTGAGGGAGAAATTGGGATTGTAGAAGAGAGAAATCAGGGTTTCCTGCCACTCAGATCAAGAGAATAAAGCAGAGATGATTTTTCATAGTCAAGGGACCCTTCTCTCCTGCCACTGAGAGAGGAGGATGACAGTATATATTATGTTATAAAATATTTATATTAACATATCTGTACAGTAGAGGAGGAAGGTTCAGGAGGTCATACATAAAAGTAGGTGACAGTAAATCACAGTGTCCACTAACTCCTGGAAAATGTTTACAGAATTTGGGAAACAGGTTCAGTTAAGGGATGGAGGAGGAGGCAAGTTACATCATTTTATTATTAACTACTAGAAGGAAAAGAACATACACATTGGGTCTGACATTTATCAAATAGTGTAGGTCTAGAAAAATATTTTTCAAGAACTTCTCTTGTTTTCCCCTTGAAAATTTTTTTGTGATATTGGTGGTGACCTGCTGATAAGGACATTTCTGGGAACCCAGACCTCACCCTACCAAAACTTTTTAACAGAATGCTGCATGAAGATGTTTGAGAACTACTGCCCGATAAGGGTGTGTGTAACTTCTCCAATTCTAGAATCATCCAGGCTCTTATACAAATGTCATATTTAGAAATACAGCCCTCAAGTTTGTGAAGACCAATACAATTTTAAAATATTGACCTGAAATACAGACATGACAAGACCTGATAAAATGTGATCACATTCAGGTATGTGTTTCCACATGAGTAAGATTTTAGTGTAAATGGGTTTATTGGAGGACCAGAACCATATCTGGAGGGATTTCTGCCAAAGATGGTTTATTAATTGACCAATAATTACAAAGCTATTATTGTATGTTTTGTGGAAATTTGACTATCTTGTAATAAGGGATAATCACAAAACTGAGTAAGACACAGACTAGACTTCAGAATGCAGAAAAGATAGGAACAATCTGTTAGTAGAGTAGAGTGATGGATCTAAGAGGGTGTAGGGACTCCCATGAGATAGCATCATCAGCAAATAGCCCCGTCACCATCCTTGTGCAGTAAAGCAAAATTCATCCCTGATGGCTTTTCTTCAAACATGGCCAACACTGTGGAAAGTGGTACACTGGCTAGTGAGATGTCTCAGTGAGTAAAGGCACCTGTCTCTCACATTTGACTTGCTGAGTTCAAAATGAAGCCCATTGATAACAAAGACAAGTCCAATCAAGTAAAAAAATAGGCCAAAATCTTACTGATAATTTTTCAGTACTGATTTCAAAGATAACTATATACTATATTGCTAGTAGACACACTGTGCAAACATAGTCTGTTTTTATAAGCAGACTCATGGATACATATGTATGGTAGAAAAAAGAATAGAAGGACTAGTCCAAACTGCTATTCTACAGAAAAGAGATCAAGTTCTAGCTAGTTTTGACTAGTGAATTTATAGTTTGTGAGCAGCAAGAAACCAATGTCTGCCCCAGACAGCATCTGTAGAATGCTTTCCTGTCCCTGGCAGGAGGAATTGGTAGGAGCACATGTCCCCATGGGAATCTATCAACTCACTGTTATGTGCTAACTGAGGTTTCATCCATATGGCTTACTGTCTGATTGGGGACTTCAGCACGGAGAAAACCCCAAACAAACAAAAACAGCAATAAGTTGCTAGCAGGAAGAGCAGCAACAAAATTGTAACAAGCTTGAAAATCATGGTCCCTAGAGCCATGTCCCACACCAGGAAGCAGGACTTGTACAATCAAAGCACCTTGTTAGTTGAACTGAATTGTCCACAGACCACAGAATAAATTCTTCTGGAAGTGCTGGGGAATGCATAGGTAGCTGTCTGAACTCATTTCCAAACTGGGCCAAGCAAGAGACCTCAAAGTCTTCCCTGAATTTAAAAATAGGAAACAAACCCAGGAAGTCGATGTATCTAAAATCAAGCACATCTGTTTTAAAATCTGTTTCAGAATCTTTATTTTTGACTAAGACAATATCCTTTTGGCTCAGAACCAGAAGAAACAAGGCATGCTGAAAATAACTGTTAAACTGCTTTGAATTCGTTAAGAAGTAAGAGGCCTTACTAATATGAAATGAATGCCAGGTGACCGTTTCATTCTGTTCAGGATTGATTCCAAAACTGGATATTCTAAACCAAATCATTGAGAAGGCATAGAGAACTTGAGAAGGCCAGAGAGAATGGCTCAGCTGGTAAAGTGTCTTCCTCACAGGAGTAAGGATCTAAGTTCAAATCCACATCATTCATATTAACGGCAGACTTGGTGTAGTGTCTGAATCTCCAGAGTTGAGAATGAAGAGGGGTGGAAGCAGACGTCCCTGGAGCTTTTTTGCCAGATAGCCTAGCAATAAGTTAACCAGATAGCCCTAGGTTCAGTGAGTGTCCATATCCCACAAAGTAAGATGCGGAGTGATTACAGAGGACACAAGTATAAACTACTTGCCTCCAAATACATATAGATACATATATAAACACATCCATCCATACACACACACACACACACACACACACACACACACACACACACACAACACACCACACAGAAATGCATGGCAAAGCTATGTGTATGTGATAGGCCCTTACCTATCATCCTATTAATTGAGAGGTAGGGGCAGGAGGAATGCTGGCAAGTTTGAGGCCAGTTTGGGTTACATAGTGAGTTCTAAGCCATCCTGAAGTACATAGGCTGTCTGGAGACAAGAATGGAGGCAGAGAGGAAGAGAAGAAAAGGAAGAATAAAAAATGAAGATATAAAGGCCAAAGGGACACAGCCAATGCAAATAAAAGGATTTATTCATTATCCAACAATCTCTTTGTAAAATAAATTTATGCGACTATGATATACACATAAGTTCACATATATGTGTACATTTATAACTGTGCATAACTGTTATATATTGCGATATATGTATTTAACAAATACATCTCCTGAAGATACTTTATGGCTTTCATTCTATTGCTGTGGGAGGCAATCATCAAGCCTTCCCAGTCGAGTCAGGAGCCACAGGCAAGATTCTCTGGAGCAGAAATGGCTAGCTTGGACTTGGTGTTACTTCCTAGGATTCTGAGCACTCAGACAAGAAGTAGGGCTTCTCGATGTGATGCTCTTGCTTCCAGATGAAAGCAAATGGCCATCAACTACAAACAGCAAGTGCTGGAGAGATAGATAGGCGGCACATCAAAGCCAAGGCTGTTAAGCAGCAGGTGGGTCACTGCTGGGTACAGTAATGATGAGCTGTTCCTGCTGAGTGGTGGGACCACATGAGGAAAGGAAGCTCAGATCCTTCATCCCAAGGTGGGAGAGAATTAGCTCGGAAAAACCAGGTGGAACCACACTAGGGAGAAATGAAGTGTGTGCTTGCTGCTGAAACTGAGATCTTATTGTCTCCCACAGTCTCTCTCCACATTCAAGCATGCCCCAAATCTGTTCTTTACCCATTGCCTCCCATCTCTTCCACTTGAATTAAATGGACGTTGACCTTTCTCTGTAAATGGACAGCTAGTGAGTGAATACTTCGTGATTTTGAGGGACAGAGATCTCTTTGTTATTTATTCTGCTTCATTTGAATAAGCCTTCAAATTTATAAAACGTAGTATTTGCTTAAGTATCATAACAAAGTAGGTTGTGAGTTGAATTTAGTCTGAAGACCATATTATAACATACGTATGTATGTATTTGTTGTTGCGACTTGGGTGAGTAGGTACTTGCTGTAACACATGTTCAAAGGACAGAGGAGGGCTTTCAGAAGTTGACTCTTCACTTTTACCATGTGGAAACTACAGATCAGACTCAGGCCATCAGGTTTGGAGGCACATGCCTTTACCCACTGATCCATCTCATGGGCCTAATGGCTATTTTCATTGAGACAGAATTTTTGACTGAACATGGAAGTCTATGTTTCTGCTAGAATGAATGACTATTAAGTTCCAGGACCTGCCTATCTCTAATCCCCAGTGATGGGATTCCAGACACATCTCACCATCACCCTTGAAAGAGTGTTAGGATTCCAAACTCAGGTCCTCTTTTTTCCATAGCAAGCGTTTATGAACTAGACAATTTCCTCAATCCATAATTTGCCAATACCTGACCTAAATGTTCAGAGTAAAATTTGAATTATATATCACCATTTATCACTTACTGAGTAATAAAGCCCAGCAGATATGCTCTCCATCTCCTAGTCCAACCTCATAGGGTTCTTGATCTCTTCAGTCCTCCTGCCCATGTGTAACACTAACTTCAAGAGAAATGAATCCCGGCCAATTCCATACCCTTCCTCTGCAAAGCCTCATTAGTAATTTAACTTTTCTATGTTCATCTTTCAACCGTGATCTAAAAGAGCTCTTTAATTTTTTTCTTGTTACTTCCTGATATTCTTGGGTATCTGGCCTCATTAATTGCTACATATTAAGAATCTAACACTGCATATATTCTAACACCTGCTCTCAATAGCTTACGCATTCCAGGAAGACAAATAGCCAATGTCAATGCAAAGTTCTAAGTGGAATCAGGGTGCATAGATAAAAAGCCTATTTGCTTATATATTAATTATCCTTTATACAAAGTTTAGTTTTCCATTTTCGAATATGGCAGTCTAAAGTGGAAAATTCCCAAACAAATACTCCACATGCTTAAGGTCACATCTGACAAGTCTAGTCAATCCCACCCATGACATCACTTTTCTGCCTCTGGTTTCCACAATGTATATGCCACAGCAGTGTTTGATAACAATAGGTAAAATTGGTGGAATTTAGAATCATCACGAGAAAAAAACTGAGAACATTTGTGCAGAAGTTCATGAAGTAGAACAACTACAGTTAAAAGACCTATCCTGTATTAGTTTGAGTGTATCTGGTTTTATGTGAAGGTCCTTGATCCACTTGGACTCGAGCTTTGTACAGGAGATAAGAATGAATTGAATTACATTCTTCTACATGCTGACCACCAGTTGAACCAGCACCATTTGTTGAAAACGCTATCTCTTTTCCACTGGAAGATTTTAGCTCCTTTGTAAAATATCAAGTGAACATAGATGTATGAGTTCATTTCTGGGTCTTCGATTCTATACCACTGATCTACCTACATGTTTCTGTACCAATACCATAGAGTTTTTAATCAGGATTGCTCTGTAATACAGATTGAAGTTAGGGATGGTGATTCCCACAGAAGTTCTTCTATTGTGAAGAATGGTTTTCAATATCCTGGGGATTTTTTGTTATTCCAAATTATTTTGCAAATTGATCTTACTAACTCTATAAAGAATTGATTTGGCATTTTGATAGGGATTGCATGGAATCTGTAGATTGCTTTTGGCAAGATGACCATTTTTACTATATTATTTCTGACAATCCATGAGCCTGCGAGATCTTTCCATCTTCTGAGATCTTCAATTTCTTTCTTCTGAGACTTGAAGTTCTTGCCATACAGATATTTCACTTGCTAAGATAGAGTTACCGCAAGGTATTTTATATTATTTGTAACTATTGTGAAGGATTTCATATTTCCATTTTCTTTCTCAGCCTGTTTATCCTTTGAGTAGAGGAAGGCTACTGATTTATTTGAGTTAATTTTATATCCAGCCACTTTGCTGAAGTTAAGTGGGGGAAGAACCTCGAACACATGGGCCCAGGGGAAATTTTCCTGAACAGTATGTCAATGGCTTATGCTCTAAGATCAACAATCGACAAAAGGGACCTCATAAAATTGCAAAGCTTCTGTAAGGCAAAGGACGTTGTCATTAGAACAAAACCACAACCAACAGATGGGGAAAAGTTCTTTACCAATCCTATGTCTGATAGAGGGCTAATATTCAATATATACAAAGAACTTAAGAAGGTACACTACAGAGAATCAAATAACCCTATAAAAAAGGGGTGCAGAGCTAAACAAAGAGTTCTCAACTGAGGAATATCAAATGGCTGAGAAGCATCTAAAGAAATCTTCAATATCTTTATTCATCAGGGAAATGCAAATTAAAACAACCCTGAGATTCCACCTCACACCAGTCGGAATGGCTAAGATCAAAACTTAGGTGACAGCAGATGCTGGTGAGGATGTGGAGAAAGAGGCACACTTTGCCATTGTTAGGGAGATTGTAAGCTGGTACAACCACCTGTAATCAGTACAATCAGTCTGGTGGTTCCTTAGAAAATTGCACATAGTACTACCTGAGGATCCACTCGTAGGCATATACCCAACAGATGCTCCAACTAGGACAAATGGTCTACTATGTTCATAGCAGCCTGATTTATAGTAGCCAGAAGCTGGAAAGAAATCAGATGTCCTTCAACAGAGGAATGGATACAGAAAATGTGGTATATCTACACAATGGAGTTCTACTCAGCTCTTTACAACAATGACTTCATGAAATTCTTAGGCAAATGGATAGAAGTGATATAACCCAATCACAAAACAAAACAAAACAGGGGTTGGGGGTTTAGCTCAGTGGTAGAGCACTTGCCTAGGAAGGGCAAGGCCCTGGGTTCGGTCCCCAGCTCCAAAAAAAAAGAACCAAAAACAAAACAAAACAAAACCAACACACACACACACACACACACACACACACACACACACACACACGATATGCAGTCACTGATAAGTGGATATTAGTCCCAAGGCTTGGAAAACCCAAGATACAATTTATAAACCGCATTAAGCTCAAGAATAAGGAAGAACAAAGTGTAGATGCCTCAGTCTTTCTTAGACAGGGGAACAAAATAGTCACAGGAGGAAGTATGGACACAGTGTGGACCAGAGACTGAAGGTAATGCTATCCAGAGACTGCTACACATGGGGATCCATCCCACATGCAGTCATCAAACCCAGACACTACTGCAGATTCCAAGAGATGCATGCTGACAGGAGCCTGATAGAGCTGCCTTCTGAGAGGCTCTGCCAGAGCCTAACAAACACAGAGGCAGATGCTCACAACCCACCACTGGACTGAGATCAGGGTCCCCAAGGGAGAAGTTAGAGAAAGGACTGAGGTAGCTGAAGGGGTTTGCAACCCCACAGGAGGGGCAACCATATCAACCAACAAGACACCCAGAGCTTCCAGGGACTAAACCACCAACCAAAGAGCATACATGAAGCCACTCATGGCTTTAGCAGCATATGTAAGATCGGATGGCCTTGTCAGGCATCAATGGGAAGAGAAGCCTTTGGTTCTGTGAAGGATCAATGCCCCTGTCTAGGGGAATGTCAGTGTGCTGAGGCAGGAGGGAGTGTGTGGGTGGGTGGGGGAACACTGTCCTAGAAGCAGGGGGATGGGGGATGGTATAGGGAGTTCTAGAGAGGAAATTATAAGATGGGATAACATTTTAAACGTAGATAAAGAAAACATCCAATAAAAAATTTAAAATTCCATTGTAAGTGTAGTTGGCACCTTATTTGGGGTGGAGGCCTGCCACAATGCCTAAAATGGAGAAAGTTGAAGAAATGGCTCAGTGAGTACAACCATGGTTGCTCAATCATGAAAACAGAATTTGGGTCTTCAGTTCCCTCTTTAAAATCCAGACTTGTCAGAGCCTCTGCAACCCTAGCACTGTGGAGGAAGTATAGATGTCAGTCTCATTCTGGGAGACTATTTGTCAGAAAGTCTAATGAGAGAGAGAGAGAGAGAGAGAGAGAGAGAGAGAGAGAGAGAGAGAGAGAGAGAGAGAAACTAGTGAGCTCCAACTCAGGGAGGAAACCCATATTGAAGCTGACACTAACCTATGGCTTCCATACACACAAACCTGGGTAAGCTCACACATACACACACACACACACACACACACACACACACACACACACACACACACACACACACACGGATGTTCCAAATGCACACAGGCAAGCAAACAGCGATAGAGACCTAAGCACTATCTTTTATTCCTCTGTGCTTCCTGAGTATGGATGCAATGTGACCAAATGCATCTATCTCCTGCCACCATGCTTTCTTGTCAATGACTGACCCATGGTTCCCTCAGTCTGGCAAAATGAACCCTTTCCTTCATAAGTTGTTACTATCTTATAATTTATCACAACTACCGGAAAACCAGCTAACTCATGGCCATGTTACTCAGACACTTAGTGGACATCTTGACTGTCAGACTGGCCACAGTGCAACTCTAAAACTTATATATGAATATACTCAACTTACTCTTGAGACCAAAGACAAGCACAGTGACAATGGCAATTTTACTACAGTACAGTGTTCTACTTGATATTAAATTACTGTTATACTCCTGTCTCTGAGGTTTATAAGTTAAATGTTATCATAGGTACATTTTTAAAGGAGTATAGAAGGTTCAGGGCTTGATACCACCCATGTTTTTGGGTACTAACTGGGTTTTTGAAAATATCCTGTTCATAAGGAAACTACTCTGGATGTGTATGGCATTTTTGTTTTGTTTTGAAGCCACATCTTATTAGTAACTAGAGATACTAATTGTAAGTGTTTGTGTGTTCATGTGTGAGAGCACTTGCATTAATGTGTTCTCTTCTAGATATATTTCATAAATCCATTCATTTGACAACTTCAGAAAATTTATATTTGGTTCTTTTTTTTTTTTTTTCGGAGCTGGGGACCGAACCCAGGGCCAGAAAATTTATATTTATATATGTCAATTGTTAGCGTGAAATTCAGTATTTATAGCAAAAGGCAAAGTAGAAATAAAGTAAGAAAGTATTACAGAAGAAGGGATCTTGTAATAAATAAGCTAAGGAAAGTGATCATAGTGTCAAAAGAAAGGTCTCTGAGGTACACAGAAACCAGCATGATACTGAACAGATAGAACATTGGGCTTACGAAGATGAGGGGGTTGAGAGGGGTGGGGTGGGGAGGTTGGTGGAGGTGGAAACGGAAAGGGAGATATCATTTGAGAATAGTAAATTAATAAAATGATTAATTAAAAATATGAAAAATTAATAAAGAAATTGACTGATATCACCATTGGATGAATGAAGAGGCATTAGTTAAACAGAAAAATTTGAGACTCTGGGATGTTTATTTTTATCTGTAACTGCTTGGCTTTCCTGGTTTTAGAAAACAAACAAGATTGACACCAGGGTAATCAGTACAGGCAATTTTTTTCCTGGCAGTAGATTTTAAACAGGATGTACTACCTGAATTATTACACAAGGGAAAATGAAATATTCATGTGTGGCAATTTTTAAATCAACCCTAGAAAAAGAAAATCTTCAAAGTATGGCCTGTCCTTGAATGGCTTAAAGGGAAAAAGAGAAAGAAAATAACTGTTTGCATCTCCCAAGGACTCAGAATGGATAATTTTTTTATTGGTACAGAGTAGTACAAGATTCAAAACAAAATACAACTTTGAATCTGGGTTAATATGGAGTCGCTTCCTGGAGTCTTCAAAATGTCCCTGGCTATAGGAAGGTTTGAAGAGGTACTGAATGTTTAAAGATTCGGCCCAGGTTTGCTGGAGAAATGGCTTAATGTGAACAACATCTGCTTCTCCTCTAAAGGATCCCAAGTTTGAGTCCCAGTATCCACATCTGGCAGTTAACAAAAGCTTGTAACTGCTGCCCCAGAGGATCCAATGCCCTCTTCCAATCTCTGGAGGGACTACACTCACAAGCACATCTGACCTTACAGTAACACATATATTTTAAAAACAATAAAAAAAATTTTGCTTTAAATAAAAAGATTTATCTTGAGACTGAGAGATAGCTTAGTGATTAAAGTGATTGTGACACAAACATGAGGACCCAAGGATGTAAAACCACACAGGGTAAAATGTGTCTACTTGTCATGTTTTAGCTTCTAAATAAGACGGTAGGTTGGGACAGTATAGAGTCTTATTCTCCAGGTAGTTTCACTTACAAAGTAGTGAACAGTGAGAGATGATGTCTCAAAGAAAGTGGTGAGTGAGTATGGACATTAGAATCTTCCTCACCTCTGTAAGCATGGAATAATTTACACACACACACACACACACACACACACACACACACACACACACACACAAAGTGTTAAAAAAGTGGTTTAAATAAGCAATGCCCATACTGTAGACTCTTTTTTCTGACAACACTCATGTGCTGTTGTGAAAAATTAAAGACCTTCAGCTTTTTTGGTTCACAAGAAAGGATTTTTGTTTAAACATAGAAAAACCTAACTTCTCAAGCTAAAGATGGGTTAGAGAAAACAGAATCAACATTAGCCTAAACCTACAATCTGCAAAATTTTCAGCTAAGGAATTAAAATCTGCTTCTCAATACACATACTTGGGAATGATTTGACAACTGTGAACTGTAATCATTCCTGGCTGGATATGCAATCGTAACAGCATTTCTTTGTGCACTTAGATGTTTGCGGATCTCTGGTGGCAGGCTCAGTGGGTCAGTCAAACAAGTTTCTGAGCCATTCACAGAGATTCTGACTTGGCAGGTGACTCATGAAGACAGAGGACTGGTATCTCCCAGATGATCTCAAAATATACTAATGTTCTAAGATCAACAACTTGAAAATTACTTCAGTAATAAAACACTAAGCTTGAATATTTAAAAGAAGCTCTTAAACAGGTTCACCATCACTGATTAGCTGCTGAATAGACTTAGAAATCTAATTAAAATGTCTAAATGGCTTTACAGTAGAGTCTACTTGAAAATGAAGATAACCAGGCCTATAGGGATTCTGTTGCCTTGGTTATAGATTATCTTCGGCTGTACTTTGGGCTCTGTCGACAGATTATGGTTATGATTTTTGGTCAGAATTAGTGGAATAACCAAAGCTATAAACTGGTGTTCTTTCTGAACTCTTCATGGCAATGACACTAGAGAACAGCTCAAGCTCCTTCAAACCCACTCAGAAGGCAATGACATTGTCTTCAGGAGAGGTGAAGGTCAACCTTCCTTCTTGTTCCTCATGTGACACTACATAGCAGTTAAACCTGTGGTGTGTGCCTGAGGAGTGTATAGAGTTTAAAACTCAGACTAAGAACTTACTGAACTCTTACACTTGCCAGGTCATTCTGACTTCATGTGTCTGTGTTATTACCTATAAAATGCTAGCAAGTCTACCAAGAAAATAAAATTAAATATGAATGCACGGAAAACTGGAAGTGGGACTCTTGGGGCTATACCACTAGCTGAAGAGCGATGGGGACTTACTGGTGGTGGCAGGAAAGATACCCAGTTTTTGTTGGGGTTGTGACCCTAATATATTGCCCATGCTTCAGTGAATACCCATATGGTTATCGCTAATAGACTCAGTGAGATGTATGACGAAACATGACGTGAAGTTGGAAGGGAGAAACATTAGAATATTTTGAAGATACCAGAGGAGAAAATGAGAGATGCATATAACCATAATGTATTGCACACATGTATAGAGTTCTCAAAGAATAAATAAAAAATATATTTTAAGATTACATGGCAATATATAACAATAATCAGCATGTGATTGATACACCAAAAGTGACAAATAAAAGTTACGGTTTAAAATCTGTACTGATTATTATCAGTATGGTTATACATCAAATGTGCAGTTAAGTCACAATACTTAAAAACAAAAGAGCAGGATGGAAGAGAGCTACCAAGGCAGAATCCGGCTATCTCATATGTAATGTAAGGGAAAAATACCATGGTAGAGGACCTGAAATCAAGAGTGTTTGAATATATATGTACTTGGTAATGAACCTGGGAGATAGCTTAGCTCCCACATGGTAGAGAACAAGCATTTGAAAACACCAGATTATCCAGGGGCCTCTTCTGACCTCCCTAGGTTCCAGTTAAACAGATCATAAATATATGAGTAAATAAAACACTCTTAAACTTAGAATAAATATAAATATATAAATAAGTCTACTAGAGTTCAGGTGATGATCTCCTCTACAGTCAGTGAAATAATGGTATAATTATAAATTATTTACATGTGAATATATTATGGAGAATTCTGGGAATAAAAGAAAAGTGTTCAAAAATTGAGGGGAAAAAGAAATAAAGATATAGAGAGAATAGAAAATAATTATATAATTATATAATGCATGGCTATACCATAATATTAACACCATTTATCACTGAACAGTGAAGTAAACACACACATACACAAACACACACACACACACACACACACACACACACACATGTATACATATACTAATTCAGGAATTTTGAGACAAAGCCTCCCCATGAATTGTCTGGGACTCCCAGAGATATGCCTGCCTCTGGTTCCAGAGGGCTGGGGATTTAAAATCATATGCTATCTTACCAGCAGAAAATAATTCAATTTAAACAAATATTAAACAAATTTGATTGAAATATACTACATAGTAAGTTCTTTTGCAAAAAGAGGTCCAAGCAAGGACCAACTTGCTAGTCAAGGATAGGCAGCTAACACACACAGGGATGTTGTATGTTTTCAGAGTTGTCACTGTTTTTCATGTAGTCCCATTTTCTCTTATTGAGATATGCTACATTCTCCACTATACTGTCTTTTCCTGTATTCTCTAGCCCTCACATTCCTGCTTTTCTCTTTGATTGCTCTTTATGTCACAAAGCTAATTATTAGAGGACACATATTTGATTTTACATTTGTTAGTGGCATTTTCTCTCAGAGCCACATTTATAAGCATTTCAAGCAGACATTAACATTTACTGAGAAGTTACTTTTTGCCATCCCTGTGAGTCAGAAGAGTCTTCTGTGTGTCATCTGTTTGGTTATCATTGTTAAATATAAGGCCCTAGGTATGATGAATTGTTTTGTATACAAGTAGGGTAAAAATACATCTTAATAATGAATCTTTTCCAACTTGGAGACTTCAGTGTCAATAACTATAATCTTGATGTGCATGTACAAATATATATTGGGTTTCCAAGGAAAGCATTTATGTTTGATTAAACATAACCCAGAATGAGAGAAATCAGATCTCTTAGAACAAGTGAGAGATAGGATTATGTATGGTTAATATGGTTTATATTGGTCTGCTTTCAGATGCTTTATCAAATACTTAAAATGAACCAACATAAAAATAGGAAAGATTTATTTTGATTCATAGTTTGTGAGATCTACATCCATTACTGGTTGGCATTACTACATTAGGACCTAGGATTAGGAAGTACACCAGGGCAGGAGAGCAGAGCGGAGCTTCCTGCTCACTACACGGAAGCCAGAATGTAAAACACAAGGAATTGGAGGTGCTGTGGTCCCATAATGCCATTTGAAGGTTCACCAATAATGAACAGCTTTTCCATCTATAAGACTTTTCCTTCTAAGGTTTTCCATTTATCTTCAGCCTGATTGCCTGATATTCAAGCCCTGAGTACCTTCCAAAGACTTGAGCAAACCTTATGAGGTAAGCAATTTTAGTGGACAGTCATCTACTGTGCTATTTTGCTTTTTCTCAACATCTTGTAGCAGCATGCAATTTATACTCTGCCAAAATGTCCTGAAAGGTCTGAACAATTGTGTTCATGTTTCTAACATGTCCCAGGGACGTTACATCTAAGATATAATGTTTAAAGGAGGCACAACAAAATCTTCTACATCAAATTGTCTCTATATTCATAACCTGGTCTATCTCCCTTGTGGAGCTTACAATTGGTAGAAATTGGCATGAGATGGACCTCCAAAAGGTGTTATGCTTACTTTCTTCTTTGTGACTGGAGAGATTTGGGAAAGTGCTTTTGTCGTTCAGAAGAGATTTTAAAAACTAATTCAGCATTCTTGCTTAAGAAATTGCTAGAAAAAAACGATCATTCAAAATTGGTTTGAACAACCCAGCATTATTTCAGAATTTAGCATCTTAGAACACAAAGAAAAGAGATGTGACCTGCTAGAAGTATTGTATTGCTAACTGTATTTTCCCTAGCTCTTTCTTCATTTCAAAACAGAGCAAAAGGTAAAAATAAATAAATGTGAAACAAAGAAAAAGAATGGATTTCTGTGTAAACAATAAAGATGTTTAAAACGTTCGAAACATGTGCAAGAAAAATTTGCGCTCTTCAAAGTAGCTAATTATAGGGCGATAGAAGTTACAAACTGCTTGGATCCTGGAACAAAGGGCTTGAGGCTACCTCAAGGTTAAAAAATATTACCATGCTATTTCATTTAAATAATTATATTTTCATAGTCAGGAAATTCTGAAGAACAATTCATTTTAGGTTATTATATAGTCTACTAGACCTCAATGCATGCCTCAAATATGTAAGACTCAAGACAAACAATAGGAAAACAGAGTCTTGTACAACAATGGACATGAGAGGACAGTACCTCATTACTTTTTGACTCACTACTTTTGGCTTTTAGATGTATTTAGCCCGGATTTCCAAACCAAAGAGTATTCAACATTACTCATAATTGGATTTTGTGCCCTTATTTGTATTATGATAAAACGGTGCATTGTGTTATCTAGGATTTGACATTATTTCAATGTTTGAAAAATGGCATTTCTTATCTTGAGAATGGCTGGTAGAGCTATGAAACGCAGTTTTGACTGCTGGAGTGCCTATTTGTTGTGGTCAAATTGACATACTTGGGAACATAGACCCACGATTCAGGAAATGCCTCCATCAGCTTTGTCTGATGGTACACAGTATTGATGAAGTCAAGAAGTGCATGCTGATAGGAGTGTGATATAGCTGTCTCCTGAGAGGTCAGCCAGAAGATGACAAATACAGAGGCGAATCCTAGCAGCAAACCATTGAATGGGGTCCTCCTTGAAGGAATTAGAGAAAGGATTGAAGGAGCTGAAGGGAATTGTAACCCCATAAGAACAACAATACCAACCAACCAGAGCACCCAGGGACTAAACCAGTACCCAAAGACAACACATGGACAGACCCATGGCTCCAGCTGAATATGTAGCAGAGGATGGTCTTGTTGGGCACCAATGGGAGGAGAAGCCCTTGATCCTGCCAAGGCTGAACCCACGAGTGTAGATAAATGTCTGGGCACGGAGGCCAGAAGGGGGAGTGATTGGGGAGGGGGAAGACCCTTAAGAAGGGGAGGGAGATGTGCTAGGGGCCTTATGAGCGGGAAATCGGGAAAGGGAATAACATTTGAAATCTAAATAAAAAATATCCAATAAAAAAAAGAAAAGTAAGCTTGAGGAATTACAACAGCAAGCCATGCCCCTTTGAGATGTCTGCTTCATGTCCTACTTAGAATTCCTGCCTTGGCTTTCCTGGATGAAAACCCACAACCTAAAAGCCAAATAAACTGTCCCTTCCCCAAATTCATTTTCATTGTAATATTTTAATTGAACAACGGAGAATCAATCTATGACACTTTCTTAGCCAAGGTTCATTTTTAGTAACATGAGAATGTGTAACACTACCACATAAACAGGCAGCTAACAATGGAAAATGGTGTCCAGTTATGTAAACCCCAGGAAATAATTTTGGAGTGGCAGATTCCTAGAACGGGATCATTTAAGATTGAAAAAAAATTTTTTTCAAGGATGGGAGAGTGGTATAACTGGACGACTAAAATAAACTTGGGAAATAAATGAGGGAACACAGCATTATAAATGATGGCCACATTTGCCCTGTCACTTAAAAGGCCAGAGGTCATGGCAAGAAGAGGGCTTCAGTGTAATCTTCATGCTACGCAGCCTGATAAGAATTAGAAGTAGAAAGTGAGAATTCTCTGACTAGATATAAATAATCAAAACATAGAAGTAGACACTAAAACTACAGCAAAATAAGACATCACCACAGAGATGTTAGTCTCGGCTAATCACAAATCTCAACGAATGGAAAACGTTTCTCAAAATGAACAGTTTTTCTACTCAAATTTAAAAAAATTTTAACCATGTTTTCTTTTCTTTTATTGGATATTTTCTTTATTTACGTTTCAAATGGTATCCCCTTTCCTGATTTACCCTCCGGAAATCCCCCATCTCCCTGCCCCATCGCCCCAACCCCGCCTTCATGACGGTGCTCCCCCATCCACCCACATCCTCCAGCCTCCCGGCCCTGCTTTCACCTACACTGGAGCATCAAACCTTCACAGGACCAAGGGACTCTCCTCCCACTGATACCTACAAGGCCCATCCTCTGCTACATATGCAAGTGGTGCCATTGGTCACTTCACGCTTACTCTTTGGTTGATGGTTTGGTCCCTGGGAGCTTTAAGCTCTGGTTGGTTGATTGACATTATTGTTCTTCTTATGTGGTTGAAAACCCCCTCAGCTACCTCAATCCTTTCTCTAACTCCTCCCTTGGGTACTCCTTTCTCAGTCCAATGGTTGACTGCGAGCATCTGCCTCCATATTTGTCAGGCAATGGCAGAGCCTCTCAGGCGACAGGTATATCAGGCTCTTGTCAGCATGCATCTCTTGGCATCCCCCGTAGGGACTGAGTTTGGTGACTGCAAGTGGGATGAATCCCCATGTATGGCAATCTCTGGATGCCCTTTCCTTCAATCTCTGGTCCATACTTTGTGTCCGGATTTCCACCTGTGAGTATTTTGTTACCCCTTCTGAGAAGGACTTTGTTCTTCCTTCTTCTTGAGATCCATGTGGTCTATGGTTTGGGTAATCTGAGCTTTTGGGCTAATATCTACTTATCAGTGACTACATATCATGTGGGTTGTGATTGGAATACCTCACTCAGGATGATATTTTAGTTTGAAAAGAATGGGAAAGGATGATGACAGTTTAAGGGTATCCTGAGCAAGACAAAGAAACCCTCTTCAGAGATGCAGTTTTGTCTTCATTTGGGACCTTAACGTTAGCAGGAGCAGTTTCAGACTCCCTGGCCTGCCTTTGGACCTTTCCCCCTCTCTCAGCTACCTCGTCTAAGCTCAGTAAACCTACTCCTCCTGGAACTTGATATGCTAAGGCTGGTTTAATTTTTTTCTTAAAAAGATTCCAGTGTAGAAACTAACGAATGACCAACCAGTGTTAAAGTGGTGTCAGAATATTTGTGACCAATAGAGAACATATTTGCTGCATTTCAGACACAGAAGTCATTCTAAGTGTCATAATGACTTAGAATCTAAAGAAAAATAGAGAGATATCAATTTTCTGTAAATTATATTGTTGTTTAACACAGGACCTTGGTACATACTTGGCTTAAGTTGGGGTGTGTCATAAAATTACTTTCAACTCTAGAATCACAACAGTATGGACTTGAACTCAGTTCTTCAAACTAAAGCCAAAATGGGCACAAATGCTACCTGCAGAGCAGACTGTACTCTGTAGAATGAAGTGGATTATAATTTCTGGCAGATATTAAGACATGGCTTCCTGATGGAGGATGGTTTTATATGCTATGTATTCAGATTCTGATTTCTATGCCAAGATATCTGGTTTCAGTCCAGATGTTTGCATGGTGAGCACTTCTAGTCTTAAGGTTATGTAAAAATTGCTTTCCATTATCTCTGGTTGGGGGATAAAGAGTTGATCAGGCTATGGCAGGGTAGGAGAGAACAGAGGAGGTAGGACATGTGAGCCCATTGAGGGAGTCCCAAAAGGTTGGAGCTGAGCGAGCCAGGGTAAGATTCAGATGTAGGTAACAGACCATGTGGCTCGGAGACGAACAACCTTAGACGGGTAGAGAAGCTCAGAATCTTCCAAGCACAGAGCCAGCAGCCTTTTAATAAATAAACCAGGACTATATCTCATTTTCTCTGGTGCTAAAATCTGTTAAAATGGATGTAGAAATAATTATTTTACTATTCAGTATAATTCAGATCATAAATTAGAGGATAAATTGGCAAGTATTTATTTTAAATTACTCAAAAATAACCCCATGTTAATGTCAATATTTTATTTTTAAATTATTGTTTATTTTATTTTTAATTATTTGTATAGATTTGTCTCTGTGAATTAAGTTGTCCGAAGGGCCCAAAATTGTGAATTATACTCTCTAAATCTGGAGTTAAAGGCAGTTAAGAGCCACCAGATGTGGTTGTAAGTGAACTTGGGTCCTCTTGTAGAGTAGCACATGCTTTTTACCACTCAGAAATCTCTTTGAACCCTGTATTCTTGTTATAAATATACTCCTCAGATTATAAAATGATAGCCTTTTATGCTATTTTATGAAGGGAAGAATATAATTGGATCAACCAACTATATTACTATATTGTGACTGATATTAAAATAGTCAAATACACCTACTTCAAGGCTCTGGAAAACTATCGAGTATATTGGCTTCTCCCTACTTTAGGGTAACATTGACTTCATTGGCTTTCTTATCTATGTTGTACAAAGCAATCTGTTCTATATGGAGCCAAGTTTTATAGTGATTTACATCTTCTAAGTTTATATTTCATAATTAAAACAATCTTTAAATTATTCTAAAGTTTATTATCAGGGATTAATGCATAACAAATAATATTTATATTTTACCTGTGAGAATAAAATAAGTAATATTATTTAATACCTCATACTGAACTCTTACTTTCATGATTATGAAATACAAAGTGAGATTTGTTTGTCCCTCCTTAAAATCTAGCCTTTTGCTTATATTTCTACAATGTAAGGTATTTGTCATATGCAAAATAACACTTTTGTTAGAATTTCAGAAATTCTGAGTAATACTGTATCATTATATGACATTTTCTATGATATGACGATCCACTTATTCCACTAAATTGAAATATGATGCAATGTCAGATTAATAGCACAGTAAAAAGAAAAGTTACAAATAATTGTAAAAATTTAGAAATTGAACAAAAATCTTTTCTAAAATTAAAACTAGTCACTCTTCAGTCAACATGATGTCAGAGCTATGGACTAGTAGAAGATGATGAATTATTTCAAACAGTCTATAAAATAAGCATTTATTTCACAGAATAAAAATGACTGTGAGTGCAGACAACTTTGTTTTCAATCTGGTTAATAGTGTGGTTTTGGTTGATGGGCAATTCATTTCTTTAGACCACATTTGTTGTTCTTGTTGTTTTTTGCTTGTTTTAGCTTTTGATTTAATACTCCCTTTGTTTTTCAATACAGATATTATATCAGATACAGAGAGGAGAATAAAATGATTCTCAGATTAGAATGATTAATGAAGTTCATACAATTGTGGAATTTTCCCTTGAGGGCTTTACCAGTTCTTTCTTTCCCTTGAAGATTGCTATCTTGCATACTCAACCTTGTGTTTAAGATTCTGGGAATGCATCTTCCTGGGAATAGTGACATAAAATTCTACTGTTCTTCTCCATGAAGAACTGAGAGTTGAGGTTTGTACAAAAGCACTCATACATGTATTCACAATTTGGCATAATTAAATCATGACTTAGACCTTCATGGTTGTAATGCATTGGTCTGTTGTTGGTATAGAGAATTACTAGCTATTCATTGACCATGCCTGTGTTTGCAATGTCATCATGAATCCTTTAAAACTATACTCATATAGTAAACCACTAGCCTCTACAACTGTTCAAACATGAATATCATAAAGTAGCATTCAAAACCAATAGCTAAGCTTTCCCTTCTTCTTTTAACCTACTTATCCAAAGTTTCAACCAATAAATTTTTAAAAATGCTTTGATTTGTGCCTACTGTTTGTGATGTAATTGTAAAACATGTTCATGAAACTAGTTCTACATTGGAACACATTAGTTTATTTTTTGCAACATGTACCCATGTTCTTAGGTCATGGTCTCTCACATATGGACCTGTAAGAAACTATATCCTTATCTTTTTGAATTGAGAATTATGTTTTATATTGATAAGAAGGGACTGTTCCATTATGAATACCTTTTGTCCTGTAGTTCATTTCTTTCTCTAACATCCAATATATATCATCATATCTCTATATCTTATACTTCCCAGTGTAACACAGTGGGAATGTGGTCTATTCTGCCTGCTTTGCACAATTATTCTATAACTTAAGTACAATATTGAGACAGAAAAAAATACACAGAGACAGCGATAGCTCAGTATAGTCCATTGAAGCTGTCAGGACCCATGAAATTTTCCTTTAATTTTAATTCTATGTGAAAAGGCTCAGCAATTTGCTGTGTTAATTACAGAACTTTGATAATGAGCTATGTGCTGCCGTGTGTATAATGAAACATGAAGACCTAGTTTTATGACCTGAATTATATGGAATATATTGCTTTTTGACCTAAGACTTTGAGTCATATCAAATAAAAAGGTAAATATGGAGGCAATACTTGATAATGCAAGGTAATATAAAACAAAATGAAAGTCAATGAGTCAGGAAGAAATAGGGAAAATGCCACTGAAGACCAGATGTCTCAGCTGATTGTTATCTCAACCTATATAAAGGGTTTCAGGCTTTGCCCTTACAAAGTTGTAGGTAATATAGGAATGTGTTTAGTTCTAGACTTTTCTGTTGCCATAATAGGACTTTGGCCTTGACAGAGCAGAGAGCAAAATACTTTAAGAAGTGTTTCATCCTGGGGTTGGGGATTTGGCTCAGTGGTAGAGCGCTTGCCTAGCAAGTGCAAGGCCCTGGGTTCGGTCCCCAGCTCCGAAAAAAAAATGTTTCATCCACTTTCATTGACAGATACACTTAATTAAAATATTAAATCCATTAAAGAATCATTTGCTAAAGAGAAAGAAAATCATGATAAAAGAGCAAAAGCAGGAACCAAGTGAGCAGAGAATAAAGTTGTTTTCACACCTAACAGAACTCAGATACTCTGAGCAACACCTAAGATGAATATTTTCCATTAGACCAAGAATATCACCCTGAAGCAAAAATGTCTGCTTAGAGTATTTTCATCTTTAATGGGATTTAATCAAACTTGAGCTCTTCATTAAGCAAGAGCCAATTATAGATGATAAGAAAGTGTCACTCATAAGTCTTAAGAGCCTACATTAAGATAAGTAGTTTAATAAGTACAAGTATTAAAAATACATTATGTGATGATTTTCAAGATTGAAAAGCAAAAACATTGTTTCCTTCTTCCTCTCACCTTCATTCATTTTTCCATTCCTCTTTCCTTTATTTTTTCTACATTTGTTTGTTTAAGCAAGTATGTATAACACATCAGCAATGTGGGGTTGAAAATAGCTAATGCTCTATATAAGTAATTCCAACATATAGCCTAAGTAGAAAATGTCTGCAACTAACATCCACAGCCAACCATTGGGCAGAGCTTGGGAAATCCTACAGAAGAGTGGAAGGAAGTATTGTAGTTGTCAGAGGGGAGACATTTATCACGAGAAAACCTACAGAGTCAACTAACCTTGTCCAACAGGGGCTCACAAAGTTTGAAATGACGACCAGAGAACATATATGAAACTCCTGTAGGCCCTTTGCACATATGTAGCAGTTCTGTAACTGGGTCTTAAGGTGGGACTAACAGCAGCAGCTGGAGATATCTCTGTTGCCTGCATTTGGGAGCCAATTCTCTAACTGGGCTGCCTTGTTTAGCTACAATAGGAGAAGATGCACCTAACCTAAGTACAAGTTAGTATGGTGAAGCTGATTCATACGCACAGGGGCCTCCCCTTTTTAAAGACAAAGGGAAGAGAAATGGGAAAAAGGGAGGAGCAGAGAACACTGGAAAAATAAGAGGGAGGGGAAACTTTAGTTGGGATGTAAAATAAATAAATAAATAAATTTTGAAAAAGAAAGTAAATGTCTGCCATTATAGAAAAACAAAAGTACCATGCTTCTACAGAAATAAAATCATGTTACTTTTACTTTGAAATGTCAACTTCAAGTAATGCTAAAGTTCATGCATTTTGAAGGGTGAGTTTTAGCAATAAAAATATTAACTATAAAAAATGAAAATGAGGTACTCAATATTTTGCTGAAATACAAAACAAAATAAAATTGTGATCAGAATTTAGGAAGTTTTCTTTACACATTCATATTTTTCCAATACCAACTCCCGACAGTTGAAGAATTGGTAGGATTCTGATTTGTAGATGTTTAGAAGTAAAAGAGAAAGGAAACAGGACAAGGCAAGAGAAGTATTTAGGGAATTTTTGGCATCCAGGTTTAAAGAATTACTTAGGACTATGAGAGACTTACATTTAACAGAGAATATCAGTTGAAAGGACTAATGTGGAGCCTTGACCATTGAGTCTTACAGTTCTTCAATTCTTCTGAGGTACAGAAGCATAGGAGTAGCTTAGTTATTTGGGACTCTGCTTGGCTTGGGCTTTTTCTTGAGAATGATCATCATAATCTGAGAGCCTCATTTGTATCAAGAAGCTCACAAAACTTACTTCAAGTAGCAGAAGCAACTTTAGTAGCTAACACCTTTGTAATTCATTGTTTATTGTTCATTTCATCCAAACATGTTCTAGAATATATTCGTGAAATAGAGTCAGAGGAGATTGGTTTTGAGTTCATGCGCAGCAAGTCAAACTGTGTCTGGCAATTAAAAATAAGGGAGGAGTCCTTATTTACCATTTTAAGCCTATGCATAATTGAAAATGTGTGTGAGTAAAATTAGATATATCTTGTGATACAATATAACTCAAATTTATCAATAGAAACAGAAAAGAAATGAAAATATGACCCTTAATAATTAACGTGTCCTCTGTCTGGAATCCATAAATGGAAGCCTTGGACAATAACAATAACCACTGCCCTTAAAGTATCAAATTCAAGGAATCCATTCTTTGTGTGTTTGTTGTTGTGTTTTCTTCAGCCTCTGTCATCAATATTACCACTTTGCAAAAGAATGCAGTTTTTGGTCAGCTTGTTATCTCCAATTTTGACCAAGATGCCAAGAACCTGAAAACATGTGATCTGGAGAGTATCCTCTGAAAACATCCCTTCACATGAAGGCAAGCTTTTCTTTTGTAAAGAGTTGTAAATCACAGGAATTTAAGTAACATAAATAACATTTATTTGGTAATTCATCATAGATGATAGAGCAATAGTTGAGTTATCTGTGGTAATAGTTGAGTTGAGAACCTAAGTTAAGTTAGGGAGTATGGTGCTGAGAGGATGAAAGGCAAACAAGGTAAAATTTACACAAGGACATAAACAATAAACTGAAATTCTGCATGTAAAAGATGCAAGTGGATCCATATATGTCACCCTGTACATATGGTAGCTGTAACTAGACTAAAGACTTCAACATAAAACCATACACACTAAACTTTACAGAAAGGAAAGGGAGAAATAACCTAGAATGCATTAACACAGGAAATGGATTTTGGTATATAACACTGATAGCACAGTCACTAAGATCAACCATTAATATACAGACCTCAAGAAATAATCTGAGTTGTTTGGGAATTTCCATGAGACATCCTTGGTCACCCTGGCCAACAACTTAATTGAATGCAACCAAATCCTGCTGCAGGAAGCCTCCTTTGGTGACAAGAGATTGACAATTGAGATTGCTCCCAGTTTTTAAGACCTTACTAGGGTCACCTAGATATGATTCAGGAAGTTTCCAATGTACAAGATTTCCATATCATCCCTCAAATTCCCTCAGTTCTTCTGTCTCTCCCTCAATTCTCTTACTCTATTCTAACTACCATAAAATCAATTTTATTTCCATGTCCATGAAGATCCATGCACTTTCTTTAACTTGTATGTGGCTCTACTCTTAAAGTACGTATTCATAGACTCAAAGGACAGAGTGATCACTAAGACATTAAGGAAAAACTAAGTTCCAGCTCTATCACGGCCTAGTCCTACAACCCGAGACAATGTCTTGAGCTCCAATGTCCACTGATAAATGAATGAAAATTATTATGTATTTAACCTCATGAAACTGTTCTGAAGGCAATAATATAACATATATTTATTATACACATACACATATAGATGTTACATATTTATTACTATTATTACAGCATGGCTCTATGTATCTTTATCTTTTCTTAGCAATTGTTTTCTTAATGCTGATAGTTTCATAGACCATAGTATCTGTATACATGAGAAGTTGAGTATCTGACCAGTAAACATAATTTAGGACATCCTTAAAAGGAACTATTTGTTTTACTCCAAACACTATGCTTTTAACACGCATCCAAACTAAATGTATTTTAGTTCTGTACAAAACCTCTGATTTGTCTTAAAGGGCTAGGAGAATGACTCATTGGGTTGAGTGCTTGCCTAATATGCATGAAGCCTAAGTTTTCATTTACATTACTGCATAAAGCATACATCATAATCCCAGAACTCAGTAATAGAGGAAGGAAGATCAGGAGTTAATGGTCATTCTGATAAACAGCAAGTTCAAGGGTAGTCTTGGCTACATGAAACTCTGGTTCAATCTTAAACTCTTAAAAATAAAGTTTATACCTGTTGGCATAGTGCTCAATAATACCATTTTAGACTAACCCACCATTTTACTAGACAATATGTGAAGACCGCCCAGCACCTCTCATGCAAGACCTGGAGACTGAACTATAGCAGATATCATCACTGTCTGTAAGGTCCTCATGAGAATGGAGTAGTCCCGTGCTCAAAACCAAGGTAAGATAGTAAGGTCAGGATGCAGACAAAGAGCTTTGAAAATCATCTTGTTCAGCACATTTCCTTTAGGAAGACTATAGCTAACCTTTAAAAGCTGGGGGGGAGAAGAGCATCTATTTTACCTGAGAATCTGAAGTATCCGCCATTATCATTTCGTTAACCACCCTCCTCCCAATTTAGCTCATATATTTATTAAAGAAAAATTGAAATAACAGAGACTTACCATTTAAAAGCAAGTTCACTGAGTGTTTACCAACTTGTGTTGCTGACCTATTATTTTGGAAGCCCTAGTGTTGAAAGAATGTATGCAGAAAGTGAACACGCTGCCAGTTTTAAATACCAACAAGGAAGAAAGATTGTTTTCCTCCCAGAAGTTCTTAGAGGCAAAAGATTCGGGCTAAAATGTACTCTAAACTGACACTTTCTCACAGGGAGTCAGTGTACCAGAGGTCAGCAATCTGTTTTCATTCCATTTCTGATGCATTATTTTCCTAAGGGAAGCTGTGGAGAGAATGCTTTAAACTGTGAAGCTTGCTTGATTGCATATAACCCTGGCCCAACAGCATGTGATGCACTTGCCATTTCCTCCTTGATGCTCTCCAGTGAGGAGGTGCTGTTCCTGTTTTATGAATCAGAATTGTCATCAAGTCATACCATGGTGTCTCACAGCCCAAACACTTAGACTGTCAAACAGGTCGCGTATCTAGCATTTATTGAATTCTGTGCTTAAAAAGAACTAACATTAACATCTTAGGAAGTACTGCTTTATGAGGGAGACAGATCGCTGACAATCTGCATAAATATCAAAGGATGTATAAGTAAAATATATTCTAAAGAGGCAATGTGCAACTCTATAAAATCAGTTTGTATAATGAATTATGTCTCTAAACAAATATAAACTGGAGTCTAAATACCACGTACATTAGACTATGATCTCATTTTTATATAGAGGCATTAGAGGCCGTAAGGTAGAACCTGTAGAGATAATATTCAGTGGATAGGCATGGCCCCCAGGGATACGGCCACCCACCCCTCTCAAAATTTAAACCCAGAATGGTTTCGGTCCATGAATGTGGACCATGGCACACAGTCCTGCATTGCTAGTCTGAGAGCAAACTTGTACAGCCATTCAGGAAATGCATCTTGGAGTTTTTCAGAATGTTGGGATGAGTTCTACCTCAGATATACCACTCTTGGGCATATACCCAGATGATGTTCCAATATCCCACGAGCACACATGCTCCACTATGTTCATAGCAGCTTTATTATTAATAGTCAGAACTTGGAAACAGTACAGATGATCTTCAACTAAAGAACTGATAAAAAGTTGTGATTCATTTACACAAGGGACTACATCTAAGGTATTATAAACAATGAAAAATACAGATGTGGATGCTTGCAGCCAACATTGGACTGAGCAGGGGACCCCAATGGAGGACTTAGGGAAATGACTGAAGGAGCTGAAGGGGTTTGCAACCCCATAGGAAGAACAAAAATATCAGCCAACCAACACCCCCTCCCCCAGAGTCACATGACTAAACCACCAACCAAATCATACACATGGAGGGACCCATGACTCGAGCTGCATATGTAGCAGAGGATAGCTTTATCTGGCATTAATGGGAGCAGAGACCCTTGGTCCTGTGAAGGCTCAATTCCTCAATGTGAAGAAATGACATGGCAGTGAGGTGGGAGTGGGTAGGTGGTTGGGCGCGCAACCTCATAGAAGAAGGAGGAGGGTGAATAGGATAGTGGGTTTCCAGAGGGGAAACCAGGAAAGGGCATAACATTTAAAATGTAAATGAATAAAATATTCAATAACAAATTTGAAAAAGATATTTGAGAGAGAGAAAGATCAATCTTGCCTAAGGGTGTGCCCTCCAAATTGTTGTCATCATACCAAGTCATCAGCTCTAAAAGTCCATATATGAATACATTAATATACATCTGTAAAATGCCATAACAATAGCCATTATATTGTATAATTAATACTTGTAATAATTTTAAGAGTATCACATTAAGGTGGAGCCAGTTAAGTTTGGAATCTTTATTAAAAAATGGGAACAGTGCGCAAAGACACAGATGTACACAGACCAAAGAGGATATGAAGAAAAGGAGGCCCTCTACAAAACAAACGGGACTTAGATTCTTTATTCAAAATGATGGTGACCTCACAGGTAACTCCTGTGACATTCTCATACAGAAGTCTATGAATTGATTCCAAAATGTAGTCGTCAGGATTTCAACTGGCACTGAATGAATCTAGAACACACTCTAAGGCTCATTGCCAGAACCACTGAATCTAGTGATGAAATATAAATCTTCTGTTCAGAACAACTTCTCCAGGTTATTGTGAGGTAATGTTCCTGTTTAACTTTGATGGTAACAATGGTTGTTCTTCCCACCAGACTTTCATACCCTTAGAGGAACAACTGTGTCTTATTCATTTAGAGTATCAGTGCTTAGAAAGGGCTGACATAATTGCTTAATTTTGGCAAAGGGATATCTTCATGTGACTTCATGTTTCTTCTGGCCTCACCATTGACTCAAGGACTTTATCTACCAAACTGATGTCATAAATGGATGGATCTTTTGGGTTCTCTCTAAGGAAGACAAGTGATGAAACTAACAGCATTTTCTGTAAGATTTTCACTACATCTTTTTAGTTTTAAAGGGGAGGCAGCAATCTAGAAGTGTCTCTCTAATCTTCTCTGTGCTTTGTTTCGTCACCTACCTCTGTAGCATCACATGTGTTTTCTGCCTGGTATTGTAGTGGAAGGATTCATGTGAGCAATGTTTTTACAAGGAAACCAATGACTGAGCCACTGGCTGATGCTCCTCACCAACTATAGCTCCTCACTTCATGGGTGATTTGGAAGGCAAATAGTGAGAGCCATTGTCCTGAGAGAATGTATAAGTAGTCATTGTTAATAAAGGATAAATGGTAGACAAAAATGGATTTTCTGCATTAATGGAGTGAAGCCAGGGAAAAGTTCTGATACTGCTTTTCTTTCATGCCCAGAATGAAGTAAGAATTCCATTTAGATACTGCTCTTATACAGAAAAGACTCCTGTAGGTAGAAAAGAGATTTGTTTGAATATAACCTCCGGGAAAAATATTGTCACCATTAATATAAACAGCATGAGAAGATCCAGAATATATATCCCTAGAATATAGTCTAGACAGGATCTATCTGTGAGAGATTTCCTAGAATGGATCAATTGAGGTGGGTGGATTCACTGTAAATGAATATGACACCATTTTTATGGACTTTCAGACTGAATAAAAAGAACACAAGAGTGAAGGTCAGTATTCCCGTGTTTTCACTCCCTGACTACAGGATATAATGTTACCACCTTGGTGAAACCCAACTGCCATGGCTTTTCCACTCACATGGGCTTGACCTTCAAATAATGATCTGGACTAAGCCTCCCCCCACACACACACTTCACTTATTCTGCTGTTGGATGTTTTGTCATAGAAACAGAAAAATAAACCAGTCAGATGGATAATCACAGACAATTGATATGGATAAAGTATCCTAAGTGTAGGTTAAGATGATGTGTAAAAGTTACACACTGTGGCGTTGTGGTGAATTTATAAAGGCTATGTAAGTACATACACATTTATAAAATACATATATATGAAAAAGAATACTATCTGTTTTTAATCCTTAACAGCTTTGCTTCCTATGAGCAGTGCATTTTCATATCAACTAAACATGAGCCCACAGTATGGCAATCCCATCCTGAAAAGTTTGGCCACAAAATAAGAAAGACCTAAATATGGAGGGGACTTCATAGCCTCGGGTTTACATTTATCCTCTACTCTGAGTGTAACTGTGTACTCACTGCAGGAGATATTTGGACTATGTTAAAAGCTTTAACAGTTGGTAGAACTGTTTGCGAAGCATTAGGAGGTGTGTCTTGGTTGGACAAGTAATCCCTAGGGGTGGGCTTTGAGGCTTCAAAAGCCAGATAAGGCTACATATGTATCTGGAGCCCTGGCTCCCTCCATATATACTCTTTGGTTGGTGGTTTAATCCCTGGGAGATCTGGGTGGTTCAGTTAGTTGATATTATGCTTCTTATGAGGTTGTAATTCCCTTCAGCTCCTTAGTGAACCTGAAAATCCCTATGAAAAGGTATAAATAAGGATGTGAAAAAAATGTTGGTCACATGACTAGGAAAAGCTCAGTCACCTTCACAACATGCTGATGGTTAAGATAGCCTGTTATAGAAAACAAAGAAATGAATCAGTTTCAAAACTAAATGTTTGGCTAGTGTGACCAAAGTGAATTGAATTTACCGGAAAATGTGTTTCTCATGTAGCAATAATAAAAAAGTAGAGCTGCCACAGTTGTTTTGCTTAGAGAAACAATGAGAAAATAGTTGATTGACTGGGAACAAAATCATATTTTTAGCATCCCAGAATAAATGAACAGTTATTATTAAATTACAAGTATCCATGCTGTCTGTGATATTAAAACAGCATTCTATCTCTTATTCTTTCACTCAAGATATGAGCTTGCATACCAATCAGCTAGGCAAAGCTCACTTCATTTCATAATAACCAAAATGTACAAAGATATCCTGATTTAAAAGTCATTTCAGTCCAACACAAATAGTTCAGATTTTATTCATTCCCTAAAATCAGATAAGTGTTGGAGCAACACAAACTTTATTATTAATAAATCAGCAAACAGAAATCCTCTGACAATATTTAACAGTGATGACTTCTGTACTGCCCAGGGACTGATTCAAGCAGAATTATTTTCTCTGATGGATGTCACTGCCATCCAGTGACATCTGTTTGTTAATAAGCATCTGCCTTGGAATTGGCTTAGAGAATGCAGGGATTTGGGTGAACATCGTCCAGGGGTTAGAAATAGACTGCATGTCCCCATTTCTTGGCTTGAGTCCCAAGTTCGTTACTGACACTTCAAGTTGCCATTGAATGGAAATGAGTTGATATGAAACCCAAACAATTTCCCATTGAGAGTGAAGATGGTGGCAAAAGGGGAGAAGGAAAGTTCAATCAGTTTGGCATATCACTAAGAATAATTACTGTTTGCTTTTGAATGATTTGTTCATCCACTAATTGTAGAGAAGGAATTCTGTGGCTTATGAACTACATCATGATGTATTATCCAAAATGCTCCCAAAATGGATGCATTATTTTTCCATCTAACAACTATGAAAGGGTTATAAGCATGAGAGTATATCAATGTGTTTATGTGTCAGTCTTACATAATCTTGAGACTCCTAGCACCCATGTAGCTCAGATGTGGCAGGTCCCAATAAAAGAAATTCAAGTGTTCTGGAATACTCAAGTTCTTTGTCTTGAGTATGAAGACACAATGATTATAAAGTTGTATAAACCTCTTTCCCCGTCATATTTTCTCTCATTATGAAATTGACATTGGTATTATGCAGAATAGTTGAATGATAAACTCTGCCAAGACAGGGTGATCAGCCCTTCAAAAATCTGCATTTCTAGAGTCTGTCAGTTGATTTTGGGCCAGAAGGCTGAAGACTTGTGCTCACATGTTGCTAACAGGGGACTGTGCTAGTGGAGATTTGTCTCTACAACCTCTCAGTTCTGGAAGCCGTGTTAGGCTTCCTATGTGTATAGATATTTGGTCATTCTCAGATTTCTGACGGGGTTGAAAACTGACTATAGTCTCATAGCCTATCAGGCTGTTTAACTCTAAATATACATATTTTATTGGATAGTTATCAGGTAGTATACAAGCTAGCCAAGATATAATACAGATTTTAAACCTTTCTTAAGCTGGAATGGATAACTAAATGCTCTGTTTAACTGATATAGTGTTGGACTGGGTGTTAGATATATTTTATGCTCTTAATGAAAAAATGATAGTAGTTGTGCTCAGCTTACATGAGAGAAAAGTTTTTTTTTTTAATTAGACAAAAAGGGTGAAATGTAGAATGATGTCACAGGTGAGGCAGGTACAGGATAGAAGGAGGCCTGTCATTGGAGGAGAAGGAAGGATGGGCGGGAGAGAAGTTTGAAGGAAGAGGAGGAGACTAAGGGAGGGAGAAGGAGAGACAGAGAGAGGGGAGAAGCCATGGCAGGTGATGTTAAGATTCTGCTCTGTGTAATTACAGGTTGTTATTAATGTTCTCAAGGGATGGATGGTACTGGGCTTTGTATGTTTAAGTGGGCAATTATATTTTACCAATTGGATCTAAGATTATTGTGTTGGGTGTTCTTTTATGTGAGGGTTTGAGTGTAAGAAAGTGTGCGGCTGGGCTGTGTTTCCGCCAAGATATCTAGCAGATATCTTGGGGCACCGCAGTGAGGACCTAGCGGGGTAAAAGACAATTACTCCTTTCTATTTTATATATTTTTACAACAACATTGGTAACTCAACGAAACTAGTGAACTTTCAATATACCATATTTTGAAAAATTAAATAAAAACATTTGTGTTAGTAAATCTAGTTTTCGTCTTTGGCACTAGAAGTAAAGAAATAGTTCAAAATACTGGAGAATTTGAAATTTTACAACAGAATTTGATTTGTAATTACTAAGGAGAATCAAATAATAATGAAAATTAATTGACAATAACTAATCGATAATACAATTACCCTTACAAAAATATAAATTTCAAAGCTAGATGGTAAAACTAAAATTTTGATTATTTACATAGTGCTATAACAAGAATGATAATAGATGCATATAATCGTTATAATAGTTATTTACTAATAAATTTGTAAACGTCTTTAAATAAAATTTTCTAATGATACTTGTGAAAAGTTGTATTTTCCACCAGTGTCATGCCCATGCCATATCTTTGTAAGGAAGTTGTTGTATTTTGACAAGCTTTATAAAACACAAGCTTCCTACTTATACTGCACCTTCAGGATTTAATATATGTATTAACTTTGATGTTTCTGGAAAACTTTCTCCTCTACTTTCTCTGGGAAACACCATTATTTGAAAAATATAGAATTATTTTAAAAGATAGTAATTTGTTTATTTGTTTGTTTTGTTTTGTGTGTGTTTGCATGTGCCTGTGTGTGTTTACTAGATGTGTCTGTGTGTTTACTAGATGTGTTGGGATGCCCAGAGTTGTCAGTAGATGGCATAGGCTCCTTCAGAGCTGTAGATTCAGGAAATTGTAAGCTATTCAATGTAGGTCCTGGAGTCTGAACTTAGGTCTTCTGATAGAGTAGCATATATTCTTAACTTCCAAGCCATCTCTTCAGGCTCAATACATAGAATTTTAGACAGAAGCAAGCTGATTCTGATCCAACTAAAATAATCTTCAAAAATAAATCTTTTATTTACAGTTCCCTAATACAAAAATGAAAGGAACCAGATATAGATCTCTCCTGAGAGACACATTCAGAACATGTCCAATACAGAGGCCAATGCTAGCAGCAAACCACTGAACAGAGAACAGGACCCCCTTTGGGGGAATTGGAGGAAGGATTGAAAGAGCTGAAGGGGCTTGAAACCCCATAAGAACAAGAATGCCAACCAACCAGAGCTTCCAGGATCTAAACCACTACCGAAAGACTATACATGGACTGACCCAGGGCTCCAACTGCATTTGTGAAAGAGAATAGACTTGTTGGGGTACCAATGGAAAAGGAAGCCCTTGGTCCTGCAAAAATTGGACTCCCAGTGCAGGGGAATGTTGGAGGGCTGGTAAGGGAGGGTGGGGGGGAATACCTATATGGGGGAAGGGGTGATGGGGGGGCTTATGGACAGGAAACCAGGAAAGGGAATAACATTTGAAATGTAAGTATAGAAATATATCTAATAAAAATAAAATAAAACATAAAGTTAATTGAAAAAATGCAAAATAGGAGGAAACAGTTTCATTATACTTTGTACTTATAGTTTAATTTTTACCACCCTACCAACTGCTTGACTCTCTAGGGAGGCAGAAGTATATACGTGGACATATGTATTCTTATGCTCATCCACACTCTATTTGGAACCTTCCCTTTCCATTATTACATATACAATTTTATGTACATGCAAATTCTTGAACCCACAAGTGAGAGAAAGTGTGCTCTCCTGATCCCTCTTAGACTGACTTAAATCACTTAGCTTGATCAGCAGCAGCTGGTTCTACTTTACTGCGAATGATTGAACGTCAGCCTTTACAGCTGAAAATGTTCTATTGTATTTATAAACCACATTTTGGGTTATGTTTCTGATGCTGAACCTTCAGAAGATTTACAAGGACTAAAGACATTCATGAATTAATTAATACTTTCTGGGTAAGTCTAGCAATAAGTGGGTGACTCTTACTAAAATATTCTGGCCCTTGTTGGTTTTTCTCAGTTATGTCACTCTTGTTAATTGTGATATATTTAGTATTAGTTGCTTGCAGCCCTTAAGTTTTGCTTGACTGCAATGGCAGCATAGCAAAATGGAGAAGGAAGGAAATGTCATGGCAACATAATTGGACTTTAAGGATGAAAACCAAACCCAGACTGAATGATGCTACTGGACAGGAAGTAGAGATGTCCTGGGGAATGGAGAGCTTAGGATTTAGATGATAATTTTTCCAAAGTACTTTATGAAAAGTCTTGATATTAATTATCCCTTTATTGCTACAGGTCTCTGAAGCCACGAAAAGCTACTTTCAGAGTTAAGTTGACTTTGACCAGCACTAATGTAAGGAATGAGCTATTGTGAGAATATCATTGACATGCTTTCTATGAGGACTTATAATGAAGCCATGTCATATGTTGTGTCCAAGATGACTTGAGCACAGAACCGAAGTTAGACTAGAGCCTTAGAAATTTTATCCCAATGGTTCTAAAAGCATCCTAAAACTTTTATAAGGTAAATTTTCTCAAACAATGGAATTCTTTCTTGGAACACCTGAAGACATCCCTGTCTTAAGCTCTTTGAATACAACTTCTACACACAACAACCCTCCTATATCTTCAGGTGATGCACTTTCACTTCCTTCATTTCTCTCTTTGAATATTTAAATTTTTCATATTTCTGTCTTTATCTCAATATGTTCCAGAGTAGAAACCAATTGGTGGAAGAAGAAAAAAATAACAATATGGGGAAAAGATGAAAACATAGTAAAGGAGGGAAGGGGGGCTGGTTAAATGGCTCAGTAGATAAGTGCAAACACTGCTATTGCAGGCTCAGTTCCCACCATCCACATCACAACATTGCCTCAAAACAGCTGCTAACTACAGCTCTGGGAATCTGACACACTCTTCTGGACTCTGTGAACACAGGACTCATATATATATTTCAAAATTTAAAAAGAATAGAAGCAAATGGTTTATAGCGTGGGAAAACAAAAATGGTAGAATGTGAAGTAGATTTAAACAAACATCCTCAAATTAGTCATAACAGCCATCACAAAGCACTCTGAAAACAACCCTTCTCTCATATCTAGTAGGACCTTCCCTGAGTGTATGGTCCACTCTGTTAAATTTCCCATATTTCATTCTCTATAAAGTTACTGTATCCAATCTTCACCCATGTTCTTTCACTTAAAGGTCTTTTTCAAAGACACTGATGATCTCCAGGCCACAAAGTGTTATGATCCATTCTTGTATTTGCTAAAGTTTGACCTTCAGCTCATAATTCCTGATTCTGAAGAACACTATATCTCTGGGTTCTGTTTAGTTTGTGTTGCTGGATCTGCCACCAATTCTAGACTTTGAAATATTTTTGTTGGCTGTGTCCCTGAGCCTCCTCCAGGCTGAAGTGATCACATGCCATTTCCCAAAATTATATAGCACTGACATACTGACAGATCTCAAATTCTGATCTCCATTGCAGAAAGATGATTCCATTATATTTTTATGCCCAACTGCCTGTACAGTAATGGCATCTGGCTATATTTCAGACATGCCAAGATTTACATATTTTTAATATGCATAGAGCTTAGATTTCAACTTAGCTACATCTGGTCCTCAATTACCCTCTTAACCCTTAGGAAAGAGTAATGAATATGTTCTCTTCTGATGCTTGGTGTTGGAAGCAAGAACAATGAGAAGAATGGGAGAAATTTTGATTAATGAACATTAAATATTTACCCACACCTGGGTGGCAATTCCTGACTTCTAGAAAACTTGATCAATTTTTCTTCCAATCTAATCCTACTAATTTGGGTGGGGAAGAATAACAATAATGAAGTTAGTTATGCTTCTTGCCATCCCTGCATTACATTTTTTTGGCCTTAAACAATACCAAATCTAAAAGCAAGTTGCTCTTAAACCAGATGACATTTCTGGGAAAATATATTTCATTAGCACTTTAGTGATTTCTTGTTTCTTTTGTTAAAATATAATCCTTATAATCAAGGAGAAAATATTCACTTTTGATTCCCAACTAAACAGAACCAACTTCTTCCTAATTTTATGGTTCAAAGCACTTATCAGATGACATACTATTTTATTCTTCATCTTTCTCACACTCATATTTGAAAAGAATCTATGAAAGACTGCTCTGTGTATTGAAATAAAAAACAATCTTTTTAATCTATGAGCAAAATTAGTTTAAGATTCAATTTCGAAACATAATTACACTAGGTCTTGCTTTAACAAGCACTGACAGGAAGAAAATCACTAACACCACAATTCTAAATCCAGGGTTAAAGCTGTATAAATGTTCTCATCTATTATAAATTTAAAGCTAAAACAACATAAAGATATAGGTAATACATACTTCCCTATCCAGACAGCACCATATCAGCATCCTAATACAACAAGAGAAATCAAAACACCAGTAAAGGAGTAAGATGCATGGCAGGGTTTGTGGGGGAAAAAAATTCAATTAGTTTCACAAAGTTTGTTTGTTTGTTTGTTTGTTTATGAAACAAAATGTTGAACCCAAGTCCTTCTGGTCTAAGCTCTACTACCATTCTACATACCCGGGCATGTTTAATTTATACTGAAATAGTTTTTCACTAAGTTGCTCCACATAGCCTTGAAGTGGGTACCTCAGGCTAATCTCAGTCTAAATATCGTCATGTCACAGCTTTCTAGAAGCTGGGATTACAGACTTGATGTACCATACCCAGAAATTCACTGATATGGAGTATTAACATTTTGCTCCATGAACAAATGCATATTTAGTAACTCATTTTTCCATTAGCTCTTACAAGCTCTTGACAGTACCCCAACTGAAAATGACACACAATGATTTCTGTTTTACCACCATCGCTGATTTTAATATCTGACTACACTGAAAACCATAAAATATTTTTGTATTAAAGCAATGATTAGATTATATATTTTGCATCACATATATGGACTAGTGACAGGAACATGACAATAAGCTGGAGTGAAGGAAACATTAGAGAAGTATCACTTAGGCAAGAGGTTTTCAGGTCATCGAGCTTGGGAAGGGGTTGTTGAATGTAAAAGGTACTGCTTGGGTAAAAGCCCAGGGAGAAGCAAAATATGGTGTGAGGAACCTGTCTTCTTCAGGGAAAATCTGAGGCAAAAGCAAGTAAATAAATGGCTAAGAGAATGAGAAGATAGAAATTGGGATGTATAAAGCAGTTCTGGAATTCCCAACATTCTTATATTTTTCTACTTGATTAAGTACTATGGGTGCAGAGACCCACAGCTGGACACAGCAAGGCATTTTGCTGAGGATGGAGGGGAGAAAGAGGGAGAAGGAGAGAGGGAGGGAGGGAGGGAAGGAGAGGGGAAGGGGAGCGGAGGGGGAGGGAGAGAGAGAGAGAGAGAGAGAGAGAGAGAGAGAGAGAGAGAGAGAGAGAGAGAGAGAGTAAATTGGAGATCCTCTTTTGGTCCCTTCCCTTGGAGGTCAGGGAACCCCACCTAAGAGCTAGAGCTAAGATTGTAGGAGTCAGAGGGAGTGGAAAGCACCAGAAGAACATGGCCCATTGAATCAACTAAGCAGGGCTCACTCACATGGACTCATGTAGGCTCAGACACTGAAATATTAATGGATATATATTACGAGTGTTAGCTTGCTGTTTCTGTGGGACTGTTAAGAGTGGATTCTGGTGTATACCTGATTCTGTCTGCTCTTGGAGTTCTTTCACTCCTGTTTAATAAGCCTTGAGATAGTGACAATTTCTTCTCTTATTGTACCTTGTCACTTCCTGTTTTGCTGTCATATGCTGGAGGTTTGGAGGAAAAGAGGAGAGAGGACTGGGAGAGAGAGAAGGTGGAGGGGAGCTGGGAGGAGTGAAAGGAGGGGAAACAGGTCAGGATGTATTATATGAGAAAAGAATTTATTTTCAGTTAACCTGAAACAGAGCTCTAGTTCTATATTTTCAGTCTTCATGGCATGTAGATGATGAACAAGGCAAGTGTTTTGTTAAACCTTCCCCTCTTCCACCTTTAGTGTTTCTCCAAACAGAACTACTAGTGGTAAGCTCTACAAACCCAGTTCTCCTCAAACCCTCTTTCTTTCATGGTTTTCAACATAGCATTCATGGATACCACCATGAGTAGACTTTCATTCCTATCCACAGCATGCCATGAACTTGTGTCATTTTTATTTCTCAACTAGTATCACTTCTTGTATCCACAAAGTCTGTTCATCTTTTTGACAACATGGAAAGTCAGTAATAATTCCTCATTTTTTCATTTCTATATTTCACATGAAATTTGTTAATGTTCATTATAAAGAACATGTAGACAGAGGACAACTGGGGTAAATTCCAGTATAAGAAATCAAGAGTATAAAAAATAGCATAACTTTTTTCAAACTGTTAAAAGAATGAAAACCATTCCTGTCACATAAAAATGCCATTTTTGATTCTCATATTTGAATGAGTATTAGTTTACTGTGGAACTTTTCAGTACTGATGACAACTTACCCTCATATTTCTTCACAACTGAGGTCATGTAATATTGTAGAGCTAATGAGATCATTTGATTGAAATCAAAGTCTTTATGAATATAGTCATGGATGTAAAAATAGGAAAATCACATTTCTCATCTGCTTAGAAAGCTTACAGTTTGAGCGATTATCTATACACTTTTAAGGTAAAGTGGTTTGTTTTAAAGGAAAAGAAAGAGAAAAAAACCTTCTATTCTTAAAGTTTCTCATTGCCCAGAGCATTTTACATAATTTTAAGTATTCTTCTCCAGGTATGCACTGGTGTTACAGAGAAAAATCTATCCTGTTTTATCCCATAGATCCATCCTTTCTGTCATTTGTCTTTATTAATTGAGATCCAATACTAATCTTGTATTGTTCATTAGTTTAGAAGAATGACTGTAGAGAATGGTCAGTCATCTCAAACTCCATTGGCCAAGGTGCATGCTTACAAGTCCTGGCAAGCATCCTTAGCATGCTTTCTCAAAAGAAGCTGAGTTTACAGAATGCAATTGAAGGACTGGATGGAGCTGGAGGGAACTTGTTCCTCATGCAGCCCTTCCTGTGTTGCTGCCTCAATTCACAAAAGCAGATTCTTGCCACTTCAGTAAAATTGGACCTTAAAACTTTCTGAGATTTCTTAAGTTGCCTCGTATTGTTTAAGAATTCTTTTTTATACACATTTTAAATTTTTTGCTGACGATTGTGAAATCTGTATATAGTTTCTGCATTATTTATGAAGTTAAAACACTTCTGAACTATTGTCGTAGTCAATGAGGGCTTAATAAAAATAAAAAAAATAGAAGAAAGGTATCATGGGGAATGTAGAAAAGTTAAAGAGGGTAAAGTACTTGATATTTAAGCATGACGATCTGAGTTTGCATTTCCAAGACCAATGTAAAGTCAAACATGGACGTGTACATTGTTCAATAACAGTAACTCCTTACAGGGATATGGAAAGCAAAACCAGAAATAATCCTAGAAGCCTCCAGGTCAGCCACTGTGCTGTACACAGCTGTGAACAAGGTGAATGGCAAGCACTGGCATTGGATGTTTCTCTGTATTTTCCACACACATATTAACGTGCATTGATATACATAGACATGTAAAATATAATAAATTAAATAAAAAGGCAACTCTGCATGATCGTCATTGCCATGATACATGGCACCTGTTCTGCCCGTCTGGAGCCTGATAAGCTTGTGACAGAAAGGTGGGTCATTTCCCCAGGAACTAGTTTGTGCATGTTACATGTAGGTGGCCAGCTTCAAGGTTGAGGCTGTTTCTTTGTACACACTGAGCTGTAACGAAGTTTTTATGTTTTCCTGTAATAGATATGGGAATGAGTTTTCTATTTAAAGAGAGCAGACACAAGCCAAGCAGCAAATAATAATCACCAGTCAAGAGCTAGTCAAACTCAGCCTCAGATGGCTCAGTAGAATCATCCTGGCTATTGATCCAGTTGCTACCCACAGCAATCTATCTAATGTGAACGCAGTAACCACGGTTGAGTGAATTTGTACAGAGGAAATAAGCTCAATACAAACCTTACCTACACTGTATGTGGAAATGGATATTATTTTTCTTAAACAACATGAAGAGTGCAGTTTGGAGAATACTGAAATCTAAAGAAAATTGGCAAAGATGTTTATTACCAGGGCCTCATCTCCTAGTTACACTCTGACAATGGCCCTTCCATTCACGTTCATATCTCATAATACAATTTAACTACAGTGGCCTTTTGTAATTTAGCACCAGTAACAGCCTCCTATCAGCACCTACTATTTGCCTTCTCAACAAAAGATTTTATCTAGAAATAGAAAAGTGGTAAGTATGTAGCTTAGATGTATATAGTAACTCCCTAGCATGCACAAGATCTGGGTTCAAACTCCAACACACACACACACACACACACACACACACACACACACACACACATACTGAGAGAAAGAGAGGGGGGAGGGAGAGGGAGAGGGCGACGGAGGGGGAAATGGATTTGTGATTAAAATCTTTGGATTTATCTCTTGAACTTAATTCGATGTATTTCTTTAAAATACAGTAACATGAACAAAAGTTTTATTAACTAACATAGGCGATCTATGGTTTTCTACTCCTGTTTAGATTTAGTTATGCTGACTTTATTTAAAATACAATGAGTATAAATAGCATTGTGTGCTCAGTTATACATCAGTCTTTTACCATCCAAAGTCCAGGCAACTTCAAGGAAGAGAGAATGGAAAGAATATAAGATGAGGTGGATGGAGAAGGAGAACTCTGACATGTAGACTTCTGGATGTTGATCTTTGCAGGAACCATATGGCAGGAGGGACCCTGGATGTAGTAAGTGGAAGGCTTCTTTGAAGGGACTAGAAATCATGGAATCAGTACACATGGTGAGAATCTCTCCTGCCTGTCATTCCCACATTCTACAACCTTTAATAAATGGAGACAACCCTGTTTCAGTCTTTCTTCATTTTTCCTTCTGTTTCTGGATCCAACTCTTTCTCCTAAGTGTTCATACATTTCAGAGACTTTAGACAAAACCTTTCATTTAACAGTGAAATACTCAGGTGCCACCATTTCCTGTGGTATTAATTCATGGGATAAAAATGACATAGCTATGCAGGGAGCCTTGGCTGGAATATTCTTTCACAGTGAGTTGGCTGTAAACCAGGGTGGGATTGTTCCCATTTCATAGTTAGCAGGTTATGAATATTTCTATGTATATGCTCTATTGATGTTCTTGTATTTGCTTTTGACATTTTAAAAGAACTTTGACAAGAAAAGTTGCATAATGGATAAAGGTGGGTTCCTCATGATTCCACTCCCACAAGAGTGGTTGTATATTACAGTCAATAACTGATGGAGGAGGCAAAGTCACTCTTCTTCAGTTCTTGGAGGCTATGGGTTTGCTTATACTCTATGGATGGCACACACCCATTTGAATATTGAAGTCTCTATCAGTGAGTTACTAATAGAAATATTTTTAAAATGAGGACATTTGGATGAAAGAGATATAGGATAAAGGGGATTGGGGTAATGGGGGATGGTTAGACAGAGGTAATTGTAGATGAATGTGACCAAGACATAATACAAATGTATAAACCTAAAAGAATATAAAGTTTATCTTTTTCTTTTCTTTTTTGTTCTATTTCTAAATTTGGCTGTTTGCTCAAGAGAAATAAAAAAAGGAATGGAGTTGCCTGCATGGGGAAGTGGTGAGGATTTGGAAATGGATAGGGAGAAGCCATAATTAGAATATATTGAATGAAAATATTTTCAATAACATTTTAATTAAAATAATTTTATCAAAATTTAAAAACATACATTGAGACCCTAGAGCAGTGTTCCATTTAAAACTTTAGTATGCTGTCAGTAACTGGCCACTATTCTAGCTGCTATATGAACTACTCATTGACAAATGATGAGCACAGAACTTCAGGAGAACAGCATCCAGGTTCCTCATAAGGAAGTATGCATTGGTATCTAGCTCCAAAGTTGCTATTTAGCAATGCTAAGAATAGTATCTAGAGTGTCATACATTCCAGGTAAGTTTAAGAGCTGAACTCCATCCTGTCCTTCATTTACTCACATCTAGAAAGGCCACTGACACTTTATGGAAAGTGCATTTTAATAATTCTTCTCTTGCTTTTGTGCCTAATATATATGTATATTATACATATATATATATATATATATATATATATATATCTTTTACTGGAAGATAAGAGTTTTATGATGATGACAGTGATTTTTTAGTATTTTCTCTTACATGTAAATGGCTATCTTATAATGTGCACTCCAGCTTTACAGGGTCTTGGGACAATCTTAATACCAGGGAACACAGAGTATAATGCTATCTCAAGAGGATCTATGGAAATCATGTTTCAACAAATGCTAACTCTGAAGTACTATCCAATGGAAAAGTATTAACCAACAGTGATTGAACTTAAGGTGAGATATTTAATTCACTCAACTAAAAGAGAAATGAACAATGCCAGTGAGGAGGAGTCATAGAACATGGAGGTAAAATCTAAATAAGCCTCAGTGGTGTGTGTCCAAGACAACTACTGTCACTGTTGGAATCTTGACTGCACTTAACATTTTTGGCAGTGCTAAGACATCCCCACGTGGGGCTTTATAGAATTTTCCACAATCTTGTAAAGATTTAACAGCGGGGTTCCAGTGGCCAAATGGAAAGAAAACAGATCCCTTTGTGTAAATCTCTAAAAACCTGACTTACATGCATTAAGTTGCTGAAATACAAAATAAAGAAGTCAATGAAGCCAGTAAACAGATATGTTGTAAGCAATCAACTGTTATTCAACACTTCTTTGACTGGGGTGCCAATACAATAGAAGTGGCCAGTTGGCAAATTCCACTGCCCATTTCTTGTGTCTGTTTTAATGCAATTGCTGTGAGAGACTGTTCAGACCCCCTCATCACACTTGTCTGTTGCAGTTGAGTATCACTCTCGAAGCTTCTGGTAGCAGCAACCAAAACAACAATCTGCCATAGCCTCTGACACCAAGCCTTGATCACAGCAAGGAAGCTGCTTGAAATCAGTCTTCCTTAGTAAGCTGTGCTCTCCCTCAGCCCCAATGGTGGTAAGTGCCATTGTAGCTAATTCACTTTCCGGAGGAGATACTTAAATCTAAGCAAAGTGGAAGACATTTTGCTTGCCCTGCACTTCTCAAATGGCACTAGACATTTAAGTAATTCTTAGAACTCTGAAGCTTTTAGATGCAAAATCTAGTTATCAGTACAAGTTGTTCTGCATGCTTCTCTGAAGTTTATAAAGAAACTGCTATTCCAATACACTCTTTTTCTTGTTGAAATGCATCTTTTGCTAGCATCTATTCTTTTAAGCCTTCAGAAATTAAGGACTGGGACTCTCTCACAATGAATTTCTTGTAAATATTGAGAATAAGGACTTCACGATCTCAAGGAACACATTCAAATTTATTAAATAGAGAGAGATGAGTAAACACCTTCTTGTAAATTTATTGGTTTCAAAGTTACAACAGAATAGCCTTTTTCTCAGGAAGTCACCACAGGGCTCCCCCTCCCTCCTCAGCTGACCAAGACTTTCTACTGCTCAACAGAATTCTCCATATTTGAATCTCTACTCCTCTATTTAAAACCAAGGATGCTTTTTGTGTTATCTTTTTTCTCTATATATAAAACTCATATTCTTTTCTTTTTTAGTTTACACATCAGGAGGCCATCAGAGACAGGTAAGCAACCAAGCAGGGCTTCCTATTACCATCAGATCTTTTGGATCCACCACCCCTGATCCAAAATTTTCAGGAGACAAGAAGGGGATGGGCAGGGGTAGGGGGATGTTAGATATGTGTGTTCTCTGCCTCCTCTTTTCTTGTGTCAGAGTAGTCGTCTGCTATCGATGATTTTAAGACCCTGTGCCAACAAGGGCAGTCTAACCAATTTGAGGAGCTCATCCTTACCAATTAGAATGATTTATATCTGGAAATTTTGTGAAACCAGAGACAGGGTTCTTTTCAGTAAATATCGATGTTTTCACAATTCAGAGGCCCTATATGCTGGTTCCCAATGAGTTACATTAGAAGTGAGATCCAGAGACTGAAGCGTTGGTCTCAAATATCTGTTTCTTTTCCAAAATGGTAAACATGCTGAATTAATGACTTTGAATTTCATTCACCATGGATCTTAGAGTTTTCAAAACCGTGGCTTTTCTCTTATAGCACTGGGCATTTCAAACATTGCCAATGGTGTTTGGGATCCAGTCATGCTTCTTTCTTCCTAGAATATCCTGCACTGCTTCCCTTGCGGCAATATTGTCTGTTCGGTTTCTATTGTCATTTTGGGGTTACTTAAATATCCACCTTCTCCCAGAGACCTGAGCTGGAACACCTCTCAGTTCATTTTCATTGATTTCCTTCTTCATATTTTTTTAAAGTCACAATTTTTTGGTGTATCATGAATATAGTTTTGAAACAGTGCTTGTAAATAAAGGCATCCTGATGTATATTGTGTGATCATAAGACAAGGAATTTAGCTTCCTTGTTCCATGTAGTCTTCCTAGGAAGTCAATTTGTGAGAAGAGAAGGATAGTCACGTTAGCAAATCAGAATTAGAAACATTTCCACTGTACCAGTTAGAATCTTGTGAAAATACTGGTATTATTAACATGTCAAAGAAGTGAATGGGTCCCAAAAGATTTCTCAGAGGGTAAAAGTGCTTGTGAAGCAACCTGGCTACCAGAGTTGGGACTTTAGAACTCATGGTAGAAGGAGAGAACTGACTGCTAAAAATTGCTTTCTGCCCTTTATGCGCACACACACACACACACACACACACACACACACACACACACACCACACTGAACAATACAAAATAAATAACAATATGCACAATAATAAAATATTTAAAAATCCTATGCTGTGTTGGGCACAATTCTATATGAACAATATTGTAAGTCAGATACAATACACTATATTCTGCAAACTTCATTTTTAATGAAAGAGGAAAGCTAGGGAAATGGAAATGAAGAAAGGTATGCAATTCTGTGACAGAGGTACACACGGGATGTTAAGAAGCCCAGAAGAGAGACAGCCCTTCATTACCTGTGTTAATGAAGGTTGAAGACAAACAAAATATGAACATGCCTAAATTAAGCAGGGAAATTATTTAAATGATGTTGGACAATTCATTGAGCCACTGGGGAGATTACAGAATCAAAATCAGATTATTAGTAGACTCGGAGAGAAGCCAGACTGCCAGAATCAAAGTTCCAAATAAATAAAACAAAGCCACATCAGCAGACTTGCCTGATGCTTTTGTAGGTTCTGTTGGAAAAGGAGCCAGCGGTTGAATGAATGTTGCCAACTTATGCTGGATTCGACATCTACTGGTACAAAGGAATATCACTGCTTTGGCCAATGCTGGTACCAATAAAATGGGCTTTCCTCTCTAACTTGGTGGCTGTGTCCTTGGAGCTTAGTTCATTTACTGTGGTTCTGCATGGTTCACAGAGCATAAAGTAACATGAGGCTAGGAAGATGAATATTTGGCATTCTTAGCTTTACCATAGTATGCAGGAGGCTCCCTTCTGAAAACTTTGGCAAGTGGTCATTTGTCATTAGCATATCCATGTAGATTTATAAAGGTTGTGTTTTTAATACATGCCTATCTACAGCATGATCCCTAGGCTGAAAAGAGGCTTTTTAGGCAAGAGTGTATGTGGTCCAAGCCTGAGAATGCAAGTTCAAATTCCCTACACCAACATAAAAAATAGGTACACTTATATTTCTTATATTTTTGTTGTTAACCTAGCCTTTTTTGTCTGAACTATCTCTACAGCCCATGGACACATATTTGACTTTTCCCTGATGATCAGAAACACAGTGATCAGAGTGCTTCATCCAGGAAGGAATAGGAGGGAAGTGCTGTAAATTTCTAGGGTGGGAGAGGAGGGGCGGGGATGGGGATTGGGGGAGGGGAAATGGAGGGAGAGAACTCAGTTTAAAAAGCACTTGCTGTACAAGCACTAGAGCCTGAGTTGCATTCTTACCATTTAAGTAAAAAGGAAACACTGTTGCAAGGACTTGCAATCCCAGCATGGAGGAGGTAGACAGAGAAGGAAGCCAGACATCCCTGCCTAGTCTGCCTGTCTGAACAGAGAAAGCTTCAATTCCTACTGAAAAAAAAAAGTCTCAAAATAAAGTGAATTGATCTACAAGAAAACACACACACACACACACACACACACACACACAGATGAGCTTCCCACTACAGAGACATAAAAATGTGTATAAAAACCATTAAGTAAGTAGTCATTCTACATTCCCAAGGTGTAGAGTCCCGAAGACTGAGTAATATCTAAACTCAACCTCTGACCTCAAGAAGACCATTATAGAGAGTATAGAGAAGGTAAAAACGATACATTCAAGGAAAATCTAGAATTTAAATAAGAATACTTTATATTTACTTTATAGCCTCCTAGGGTACCAGGGCTATATATTATAAATTATATATATATATATATATACACATACAGACATACATACTAGCAAACAATAAATAGAAATTTAAAGGTCTATTTACATGTGGCGTTTGTCTCCAGTGAAATATCTTTATGTGTTTTACCAAGGAGTGATACTCCGGAGCTTTACCGTACTATACCACTGTGAGCTCTGAAGATAGGGTTCCATCCTAGAGTACCCTCTGATTTAGGATTAAAGATCCCTTAAGCTTTGAGATGAAAGTATTCTGAAATAGAAAAGGTATTTATAAAGAAGGATGACATTCTTCAGAAACAAAATGTTTAAAAGCAATAGAAGTTAGTTCTTTGAGATTGAAGCAAGTACATATAAAATGTAATCTATCCATCACACTTATGCATGCACACACAAGTGTGTGTGTGTGTGTGTGTGTGTGTGAGAAACTCTAGTTCATTTATTTTTTCTTTTCCTTTTATCTTAAAAATGTACTAGGAAAAATCATTCTACCATCGATATTATTTAGAATTATGACTGAAATCAGACTATCCCAATCATTTTCAAAACTTTAAATTTGAATAATAAATATTGATAGGGAATCAAAGTGATACACTAATAATTAGATGTTTCTGGGTATTAACTGCTTCCCAATACAACATCTCATTCATCATACAACCATGATGAAACGGGCTTTATAAATCTCATTCTCTCTATGTTGAAATTGAGGACTGAAATGATGAATCATGTATAAAATATTTACAGTACAGAAGTAAGAGTGTGTATCACTCAAGTGCTAGGTTAAGCAAGAGTGTTTTATTAATAAATAAAGTGCAGTGCAATCAAGAAAGACACCCATTGTAAACTTTGAAGACATGCAGAGAGAGAGAGAGAGAGAGAGAGAGAGAGAGAGAGAGAGAGAGAGAAAGAGAGAGAGAAAAGAGACAGAAAGACAGAGACAAGGTGGATAGATAACCCCCAAATATGTGCTTATATATGCAAATAGACATATGTGTATGCACATATTATAAAAATGAATGCATATACCCACAAAGAAATTAATAAAAAACCCATAGGAAAGAAATGATATTTAACTTCATTTCCCCTAAGACACAGTAGATGCATTTAGTCAACATTTTATGAACAGTAAATTCTCCCTCTGTCTTTGACCATTTTCCTCCTTGTTTAGCAGAGGAGAAGGATATCTGTGAAGCACATAAGCATACTTAAAGTTATTAATTGCACATGTGACATAGCACAGGTGGCCTATACCCATTATCTGAATGTTATAATACGTAGAACTAATCACTAACATGTCACCTGGATCTCCCATGTTTTCTCCTACGTCTGCAGCAGCAGGTGATTATTTTTTTAATTCTTATCCCCAGGCAGCATGGTCTCAGGTTAAAAGATTTCGTTTTAAATGACTGTCCCTGCCAAGGCTTTGTTTCTGAGCTGAGCATCTTGAAATGTAGTTAGCTAAGTGCATAATCCTTAACATGCATACAATACTACAAAGGTCATTCCTTTCTGTGTTACATAACAATCTCTAATGTCATATCTTGTGGATCTAACCAAAGACACCAGGAATAGCAACCATATAATTTTTTTCTCACTGAAACCTGTTGTCAGAACATTTATCTTATTTCCAAAGCAAGAAAAAGTTTTCTTTTCCTAAATATTCCGCATGACGGTTACCATAAAATTGTTACGATTTTATGGGAGATGACTGAGCATCCTCTCTGTTTTATCCAATACAAAGTTCAATGTCATATTCAGGACTTTCTTGTAGCAATTAAATATTTCAAGATGGTGGCTGGACTTTATTCCTGAATTACCAATTTACATGTAATTTCTCTTGTCATTGCCTAATTTATTCATTTTCAGCCATATAGTTCAGACATTTCTTTTATCTCAACTAAAGGTTGATCAAAGCAAGATCGGAAGAGACAGAGAAAGGAAAAACAATAGTCATTACATTGATTGGGAATCTCTTTGGGGAGTCATGAGCCCTGCTGCTAATGAGTTCTATATATCACAGCCCTCCATAAGAAGCGAGTTAAAATTTTCTGACATTTCAGAAGGTTTCTAACTGAATTATACTGGAGATTTTCCTTCTTAGGACCACAAGAATTAGAGCTACAGCAGTGAACAAGAGAAACTTGTCCTCTTGTAAGAGTCTTGGGAATGTGATCAAAGTTAGAAACACCAGGCAAAGACAACACAACAGAGGAAGGTTTGCATATCAGCTTGAACGTGGAAATCATGTTTAAGATGACACCTGCTGGTGATTTGTGTCAGCCAGGGGTAATTATAAACAGGAGTATCTATCTCAGTCAGATGTCAAAAGGTAAGAAGGACACAGATGGGTAGTGACACTTAATCCTATCATGTGCTCATGTTGTGAGTTCTCTTAATTCTTCCATAGGAATGCCTGACCTCAGTCTATCAGTTGGCTGTAAGAATCTGCATCTGTTTCACTCAGCTGCTAATAGAGCCCTCTCAGTGGGCAGCAATGTCAGGCTCCTGTCTGCAAGCACAACAAAGCATCTTTAATAGTGTTAGGGTTTAGTGCCCGCCAATGGGAGGCATCCCAAGTTGGGCTAGTCACTGGGTCACTGGTTGGCCCTCCTTTACTTCAGTCTCTGCTCCATTGTTGTTCCTGCTTTTCTTTTAGACAGGAACAATTCTGGGCTAAAAATATTGAAGGTTGTTTGATGACCCCATCCTTTCACTGGGGGCCCTGTCTATGTACTGGAGGTGAGCTGAAAGGGATGGTAATCCCAAAGGAAGACCAGCAGTGTCAACTAACTTGGACCCCTGGGAGCTCCCAGAGACTAAGCCACCAACAACATAGAATATACAGGCTGGTCTGACACCCCCTCCCCCCTGCCACCCTCCAGCACATATGTAGCTGAGGTCTGTTTTATCTGGCTTCTGTGGTAGAGGATTTGCCTAATTCTGTAGCGACTCAATGCCCTGGGGAAGGGGGATACCATGGTGGGGTGGTAGGGGAATATGTGGTGAAGAACTCTGGGAAGAGGAAAAGAGAGAGGGCAAAAACTAAAGCATGTAAGATCAAAATATAAAAATAAATTTTAAAAAAATGAGATTCTCAAAGAAGCTTCTCTTCACAATCATAAGCAGGTCTATCAGCCACATCCACTGGCTATGTCCACAGTGAAGGGTGATGTACAAGACCCTGCTATCATGATATATGGCACCTTTCCACATAAAATGGACCTTCTGCTCTTCGGTTTTATTGTTGATTCATTACACTAGTCAATGACCATCTTGGTTGAATAAAATTCTTATAAATAAAATTGACTGTTTTACCTTAGAATAATAACTTCATAGTACCTGGCAGGATGTGGACCAGTAGAATTCTAGCATTTAAAGGGCAGTGAAAGGGAGATCAGGAATTCATCCTTAGTAAATGTGTTCTAAATAAATCCTACTAAATAGAACCTACTCCCTGAAAGGAATCACAAGTTTCAGCTCTATGTGCCTAAATAACTCTACCTGGGCAGTTTCATTTGTTTGAGCCAAGTCATTCAGAAGCATCAGATGCTCTTTCAAAATTAGGGTGATTGTGAACTGTAGCACTGTTATCATGTGCTTTATGGCTACGGTCCACTTATAAGTGAGTGGATGCCATATGTGCTTTTCTGGGGTCTGGGTTACCTTACTCAGGATGATATTTTCAAGTTCTACCTGTTTGTCTGCAAATCACATGCTGTCTTTTCTTTTAATAGCTAAGTTATCTTCCATTGTATAAATGTACGGCTCTTTCTTTATTCCAGTATATAAGTGCACCGTATTCACTCATTGGTTGAGGGACACCTAGGTTTTTCCAAATTTCTGGCTATAACGAGTAAAGCAACTATGAGCATAGTTGAGCAAATGTCCTTGTGGTATGAACCTGAAGTGGCCACCTCCTTAGCCAGGCCGGACTTCCAGTCGAGGAAGGGGGACATCAACCTACCATAAAAACTTCAACCCCAAATTCGTCTGGTTTACAAGATGGGTAGGAATAAATATGAAGCAGAGATTGAGAGGATGGACACACAATGACTGACCCAACTTGAGACCCATCCTGTGGAAGAGAGTCAACTCCTGACGCCATTAATGATACTCTGCTATCCTTGCAGACAGGAGCTTAACATAACTGTCTTCTGAGCGGCTTCATCCACAGCTCATGGAAACAGATGCAGAGACCCACAATCAAATATTAAGCTGAGCTTGAAGAGTCTTGTGGAGGAGTGGGAGGTAGGATTGGGGGAGCCAGAAGGTTTAAGGACCCCACAAAAAGATCTACAGAGTCAACTCATTTATACCCATGAGGGCTCACAGAGACTGACCCAAGACCAAATAACATGCAGGCCTGGACCTAGGCTTCCTACACATATGTAGCAGATGTGCAACATGATCTCCGTGTGGGTACTCTAACAAGTAGAGTGGGAGGCTGACTGTGACTCTGTTGCCTCCTTTTGGATCTACTTTCTGACTGGCCTCAGTAGCAGAAAGGAGAGAGGGTTCTGTGATCAGGATGTGAAGTGAACAAATAAATTAATTAAGGAAAAACAACACAAACGAACAAAACAAAATCAGGGTGGACCTGTGTTCATGTTCATATAATTCTAAACAGTTCTCCTCACATAGGGAAGGTACCAAGAGGAAACAGATTATGGATAGAAAAAGGCAGTCATAGTTTCTCATGATCTATGATCCGATTAATGTTCTCCTCTACATCTCTTAGGCAGAAGCTAGTGTCCATTGCAGTGTCCATTCTATTTATCTGTTCACACCAAGGGGTGGCAGTTTCATACCTTTCCCAAAATAACATGTTATAGATAAATACCTAGAGATACTGTCACAGGACATAGGGAATGTGAAATCAAGGGCATGATGGTGATTATGTTTACAATTCACTCAATATTATCTCAAGAAAAATGCAAGGAACAGATTTTTTGTTTTTAAAGAAGGTAAGTTTTAAAATACAATCACTTCCTACCTGCCTCTTTGGAAATCTGTGTGAAGGACTCCACACCTTTCTCTCCATAGCTTCCTTCAGATGCAAGAGTAGACACGTAATTCCAGCCCAAAGCCTTTACAATGTCAACCATCGCCTGGGCTTGGAAGGAATCAGGCGGGACCACTCGAGAGAAGAAGTCATAGCGCCGGTCATCACTGAGTTCAGGAGCCGTGGATGCATAACTAATCTGAGGGATCTGAAATGACAAGAAAACACCAATGTCAGAGCACACCAGGAAGGTGGGACAGAGTTCCATGTAAGATTAGCCACTCAAAAAGGACAGGGCTGGATCATCACACAGGGTGGGTTTTCTGCCCAGCCACCATCCTACAAGTACATACTACCTAGATGCACACAAAAAAGGGACATTTTCTTCTGGGTCTTCTTGTTTTATTTTATTTCCTTAAGAAATGGGAATGGATATAGCAGGGGATGGGTATGCTAAACACCATGCCTAGCTAGATATGGAGGCTTCATAACCAATCCAGCAAATATTTTAACTGATATAAAACCAATGTAGCCCAGCTGCCTTGTATCTAGAGAGCAGAATAGTCAACAGAGGTTATGTTTCCTCATAGACATCATGAGTTGTTGGCAAAGCGATGTGAGTTCCATGTAGTAATTCACTTACCAAAGAACACCATAATATAAAAGTGCTCAGTAGCCCATTTGGCTCAGGTAAGGCTGGTCCCCAGTGAAAGCCTTCTCAAACCTATGAGTTATGACCTACTTCTAGGTCACATATCAGATATTCTGAATATCATATTTTCATTATAATTTGTAACAGTAGCAAAGTCAGTTATGAAATAGCAGCAAAAATAATTTTATGGCTGGAAGTCACCACAACAGGAGGACTAACAGTGTACTAAAGGGCCATGGCATTAGGAAGTTGGAGAGCCACTACTTCAGAGGTTCTTCCATTTTGAAAGGTCTTCTCCAAAGCTGCACACATTTGCCTTAAGAGCTGGGAGACTGCTTTCAGTCCTGTTGTGTGCAGTGCACAAGTACTAAAGAGTCCTTTATTTTCCTATTAGCATGATGTCAGTTACTCTTAGATGAGATTAGTCTACTTAGTTGTTTTAAGGAGCTCTAGAGGTGCTGGTTCAACTGGAGGTCAACATGTAGAAGAATGCAGATCGATCCATGCTTATCACCCTGTACAAAGCTTAAGTCCAAGTGGATCAAGGACCTCCACATCAAACCAGACACACTCAAACTAATAGAAGAAAAACTAGGGAAGCATCTGGAACACATGGGCACTGGAAAAAATTTCCTAAACAAAACACCAATGGCTTATGCTCTAAGATCAAGAATCGACAAATGGGATCTCATAAAACTGCAAAGCTTCTATAAGGCAAAGGACACTGTGGTTAGGACAAAACGGCAACCAACAGATTGGGAAAAGATCTTTACCAATCCTACAACAGATAGAGGCCTTATATCCAATAATATACAAAGAACTCAAGAAGTTAGACTGCAGGGAAACAAATAACCCTATTAAAAGATGGGGTTCAGAGCTAAACAAAGAATTCACATCTGAGGAATGCCGAATGGCTGAGAAACACCTAAAGAAATGTTCAACATCTTTAGTCATAAGGGAAATGCAAATCAAAACAACCCTGAGATTTCACCTCACACCAGTGAGAATGGCTAAGATCAAAAACTCAAGTGACAGCAGATGCTGGCGAGGATGTGGAGAAAGAGGAACACTCCTCCATTGTTGGTGGGATTGCATACTGGTACAACCATTCTGGAAATCAGTCTGGAGGATCCTCAGAAAATTGGACATTGAACTGCCTGAGGATCCAGCTATACCTCTCTTGGGCATATACCCAAAAGATGCCCCAACATATAAAAAAGACACGTGCTCCACTATGTTCATTGCAGCCTTATTTATAATAGCCAGAAGCTGGAAAGAACCCAGATGCCCTTCAACAGAGGAATGGATACAGAAAATGTGGTACATCTACACAATGGAATATTACTCAGCTATCAAAAACAACGAGTTTATGAAATTCGTAGGCAAATGGTTGGAACTGGAAAATATCATCCTGAGTGAGCTAACCCAATCACAGAAAGACATACATGGTATGTACTCATTGATAAGTGGCTATTAGCCCAAATGCTTGAATTACCCTAGATGCCTAGAACAAATAAAACTCAAGACGGATGATCAAAATGTGAATGCTTCACTCCTTCTTTAAAAGGGGAACAAGAATACCCTTGGCAGGGAAGAGAGAGGCAAAGATTAAAACAGAGACTGAAGGAACACCCATTCAGAGCCTGCCCCATATGTGGCCCATACATATACAGCCACCCAATTAGACAAGATGGATGAAGCAAAGAAGTGCAGACCGACAGGAGCCGGATGTAGATCGCTCCTGAGAGACACAGCCAGAATACAGCAAATACAGAGGCGAATGCCAGCAGCAAACCACTGAACTGAGAATAGGACCCCCGTTGAAGGAATCAGAGAAAGAACTGGAAGAGCTTGAAGGGGCTCGAGACCCCATATGTACAACAATGCCAAGCAACAAGAGCTTCCAGGGACTAAGCCACTACCTAAAGACTATACATGGACTGACCCTGGACTCTGACCTCATAGGTAGCAATGAATATCCTAGTAAGAGCACCAGTGGAAGGGGAAGCCCTGGGTCCTGCTAAGACTGAACCCCCAGTGAACTAGACTGTTGGGGGGAGGGCGGCAATGGGGGGAGGGTTGGCAGGGGAACACCCATAAGGAAGGGGAGGGGGGAGGGGGATGTTTGCCCAGAAACTGGGAAAGGGAATAACACTCGAAATGTATATAAGAAATACTCAAGTTAATAAAAAAAAAAAAAAGAAACACACACAAAAAAAGGAGCTCTAGAGCTTATAACTATGAAGAACAAACTAAGAGACCAAAGAGGATGTTAAGTATCAAATCACTCCTCTTTTCTGGTGTGGAGTGAATGTTTTGGGATTATTAAAAATATAGTTATTCGTGTAATTTTGAGGAATTGATATAAAGATAAATGAAATTGAGGATCAGTAATATATATATTATGTTGATCATATTATAGTATGTTATATATTATACTTATTATATTATATTTATTCTATGTATGACAACTACATATAAATAAAAATGAACACAGCACACAGCACACACACACACACACACACACACACACACACACACACACACCCTTAAACACACACTGTCTCAAACACCCTAAGGAAAGCTGCCAAATCACTATTGATCACAAGCATGGCTTGGGCCCTGGCATCCAGATCCCTGTGTTGGCTATCCTCTACAGTGCACTCCACCCAGCTGTTTTCTCTCTCTGATTTCTGGAAGGTAGTACAAGTAGTTATGTGCAATAATAAGGTAGTTAAACAATTTTGGTTGAAAATTCCTTTATTTTGTCATTTTCTCAGATATTATTTTTGATCTTTGTCTAAACTAAACCAATAGTCCACCTTTTTGCCGCAAACCTGCCAAAGTCAAACTCAGTTTGACCATCAGAGTCCAGAAAATTCTATTCCACATTGACTGATTCTGGTTTCCATGTTATTTTCTTCTGTTGGAGAATGGTTATTATTATTATAAAGATCAGTTCTCCACCAACCTTTTAAATTATACATTAGCCTCATGCAGCCTGAAAAATCTGTTTCTCTACCCAGAGGTGCTGCTGGTCTGCACCTCGAGAATTGACAAGAAGGCTCTCTACGCCTCATTCAAAGAACAAACCAGTGTTAGGAAACCTTGGAGCCTTCTGCTGAGTTCTTCACCGAGTAATTGAAAAACAGGGCTTTCAAGAGGCACTGAGGGTAAAGTGGAATAAGATTGGAGTATCAAGTACTGGGATCAGAGCTTGAGTCATTTGATAACTAGTACCTGGACCTCAGTGATTTACTTGCTCTCACAAGGCAGGAATGTGTATGTTCAAAATGATACCAGGACAGAGTGGGCATTTCATGCCCTTGGAAATAATTACGAAAATATAGAATAATATATATCTATAACTAAGGCTATACTCCACATTAGACTTTTTGTGGTGGTTTGAGTGTGAAATATCTCACACCATCTCATGCATTTTTAATACTTAGTCTCCAGTCAGTGTCAGTTTGGGAAGGTTCTGGAACCTTCAAATGCAAGGGCATTGATCCTTACAGAAGGAACTGCATCAGTGGCAGTGGGTTTTGAAATTTTGTATCCTGGCCCTACTTGCTCTTTTCTCTCCTTTTCTTAGCTAGCCTCTCAGCCTTTCCACCATGATAGATTCAAATCCCATCCAGAGCTCTAGTTCCAAATAAACCTTATTCTCCAAAGTGGCTATGTATCAGAACACACTATCAAAATAATGGTAAGAACTAATACATTTCCTAAGTTCTCTACAGCTTAGGCTAGCTTTCTCCTCTGTGTTCTAAGGCAAGTTAAGAGTCTTATGTGTATTCCAAAGATGACAGCCTTAGAAGCAACATCTTTTATATGTTAAACTCATTATAATGTACACAGCATGTTCTAATAGTTACATAGGTAATTCCTCATCTACTCACTGTGAAGTGTTCTACACTATAATATACTAGAATATACTATAGAGTACTATATTTTCATTAGCTTATTTCATAGAAACAGTAGGCACTGAGCTGCAGATTTCAACCATGACCTCAGAATAAATAGATATGGAATTAATATTCCTACTCAAGCCTGAAAATAGCTGTGCAAACAACTGAACTCTTAATTATACTAATTTTCAAAATTTTACTAAAATAATAACAAGCAAAAAAGCAAGGCCAGTAGATGATCAAAGTCAAAGTGGATTTCTGCCCCTAGCAATGACTATGTCATCACTTAAAGTCAGTTTGAAGCTCATTCTGAAACAACTGTTCAATTAGTTTAAACACATTGATAATGCTCATACAAACACCTTAACAATATGTGGTATGTATGTACTTATAGTTTGGAAACTTTAGCTATTGAGGAAAGAAAAACCTTCATTTATAGAGCTTCAGGGATAAATAGGAGGTAGCGGGGAGTCAGACTCACCAGAATTGTCCTAACAAAAAATGAAAAAAAAAAAAAACAAAGCACAAAGGTAAGATATTTCCATTAATTTTCGTTTGCTGAAATGTAGAAGTTTCATTATGATACACAGATGTTGTCCTTTCCCAAATCCCTTCACACCTTTGAAAGAGTGCAAGTCAAAATAAACCTAGTCTACTCTCAAGTTTTCATTTTTGTAGATGCTTAGAAACATCACAATTATAAAATACCACAATGGAAAACATTCTCTTGATTATGTAAAACTCGGAGCTATGGAAATCTTGGTGAAAGTGACTCCTTTCCTCGTTATCACCTGTCTTTTGAAAACCACTGTTTTCTTAGGTGTATCCATTTCAGATACATAGGAAATAACCCATGGATTAAGACACAAGTATCAATTCATGCTCATGCACACCTCCTCTTCACTATTTCATTTAAGTCAACACCAGGCACATAATGGTCCTAGGATAGGGGATTAAAGATCAAATGGATTTCACTTCTGAGATCAAAATGCATTGCATAGAGATAACCTTCCTGGAAATAGAAATGAAAGAACAGAGGAATTTCTATAACTTGTGATACCTGGTCCTGCATATTTACACAGTCATGAGGCCTCATGCTCAGCTTCCTGCTTTCCAGTAGATTTTCAGGTTTATGAAGTCATTATTTTGAGAATACTTCTAATGTTTAATCACAGAACTAAAAATGCAACTTACTGTATGACTCTTTTCTCCTGATAAAAATGTACCTATTACTGAAGAATAATTTTGTTAAGTGATAAGTATAAAATAGGCTAAGAAACTACCACCACCTACTTTGCATGAAAAGAAATTTGGGATGAGTTCTTGCTTTGTCTTGGTTAATTAATGATATATTATTTATAAGAAGTACAAAGAATGATACCTAAAACCAACAGATACATTTAATCCTTGGCTCTTTAGTAATGTGTTTTTAAATCTCTTTAGGACATTTGTATTTGCATTTGAGTATATACCTGCATAATAAAATATGAATTTAATTTTCTTCCCCCTTACCTTGCATTTTTCTCTTCCTTTCTCCTCCTCTTTTTCTCTTTCTTTGCGGGTGACTTCTCATAATCCTCTGTGCATTTAGCCTCACCTCATACTGCTAAATACTTAAATCTTCACTATCATTCAAATCCCACATCGAGTCCTGAGAGTCGATTGAATCACTGTGCTCATCTATCAGGGTTTTTTTTTTTTTTTCTATTCTTTTTTTTTTCGGAGCTGGGGATCGAACCCAGGGCCTTGCACTTGCTAGGCAAGCGCTCTACCACTGAGCCAAATCCCCAACCCCCATCTATCAGGTTTTATTAGAAATATTCTAAGATGTGCCCTCAAAGTGACAGAATGCTCATGGTTTTTGGTGAAATCTCTTCATGTAATTATTTCAGGTTGATCAATGAGGTAGAACAAGCTCTCAAATGGTTCACTTGTTGCCCCAATACATCTCATTAAACAATTAATCATGGTTTGATTTCTTCTCAAATGCTAAATTCTTCTTTTGAATTTATTAGTGTTGGGGAGGAGGAGTGGCACACATATGACAGAACGCAGATGTGGAGATCAGAAGTCAACTGTGTGAAACAGATGCTTTCACCTTTACATGGACTCTGAAGATTGAATTCAAATCAGCAGGCTTGAGCGTCAAGTCTCATTCCTGTGAGCCATCTCATTGATCCACATATTTTAAAATTTGAAGTAATCATTTGATATTTGCATGACTTTTACATCATATTTTTAGCTTTGAAGTCTTAGGTCAACATTTGAACTATGCTTGTTTTTATGAGCTTGGAGTGTGTTAAAACTGCATTAATTCTTGTGTGTTCCTTCTTTAAACTGATTTTAAATGTACCCTAAGTAATAATGCTTGTTTAGTTTTAGATTTGAACTTTAAAAGAACTTTTTAACAATTTAGCAAAAGTATCTATTAAGATTTGATGAGACTTGCATTATAGTTATATATTATTGTAGAGTTTACATTTTACAACACCATATATTCTTTCGTGGAAAAGTAAATATTATTTTAGTTCAAATTTATTAAACATTTATAAAATAGTTGAACTGCAGTTACACAAGCTATAATGTTCCACTCAGAAACTATTAGTTGACAAATAGAAAGCTAATTACCAGATAAAGTTGCCTCCATGTTGTCACTTGATTGAGCATGGCCTGCATAAGTTCATCTAAATGAATACTTGGTCTCCAGTTGGTTTAACTGTTTAGAGAAAGTTAGATGGTGTAGGTTTATTGGAGAAAATATGTCACTAAGGATGGGTTGACCTTGAAGTTTTAAAACCCTATCTCATTTATCTCATTTTCACTTGGCTCTTTTTTCTCTACTATATGCTTGTGGATCAGATGTGAGCCTTCTGCTATTGCTGGAGACCCATTGCCATCCTGCCTGCAATGCTGGTCATGGACTCATCTTATGAAACTGTAAGGCCCCATTGAAAAGCACTTTCTTCTCTAAGTTGCTATACTGTTGTTGTTACTCTTCTTGTTTTTTCTTTGGGGGGGGGGTTGGTTTGCCAGGCTTTCATTTGTTTGTTTAGCTTTTAAAAAATTGTCAAGGCAATAGAGCAAGAGGGATGGCAAGGAGGGACCTGGGAGGAAAAGGTCACTGTTGGATGGGAGGAAGAGGAGAACATGATCTGGTATTAGGTGGGTGGGGGAAGGACTGAAGCCCTAAGGGACAGTAGAAAGAAGATAAACAGGCAACCTCCGGTGGTAGGAGGTTGGGGGGACCCTTCGGAATGTATCAGAGACCTGGGAGGTGAGAGATTCTCAAGACTCAAAGGGAGGGACCTTAAGGTGAAATGCCCTACACTGGGGAGAGGGAATTTGTTTAACCCATCTCCAACAGAAAGACAGGGCATCAAGTGAGGGATAGGGTTGCCACCCTACAGTCAAAACTCTACCCATAAGTGTAACTGCCTGAAAGAACTGCGAGGATGGAAATGGAGAGGAGCCTGAGAAACAGAAGGTCCAATAACAGGCCCAAAGTGGGATTCGGCTCAAGGGGAGGCCCCAAGGCCTGAAATTATTACTGAGACTATGGAGTGGTCACAAAAAGGGACCTATCATGACTGCCCTCTGAAAGACCCAACAAGCAGCTGAATGACTCATGCAGATGTTTGCACCTAACCTATGAACAGAAGCTACTGACTCCTGCAGTTGAACTGGGGACAAGCTGGAAGAATCTGAGGAAGAGAACAACCTTTTAGAAGGACCAGCAGTGCAAATTAACCTGGACCCCTGAGATCTCTCAGAGATTGGACCATTAACCAAGCAGCATACACCACCTTGTATGAAGCCACATATACGGTAGAGGACTGCCTGGTCTGGGTTCAGTCAGAGATGATGCACCCAACTTTCAAGAGACTGAAAACCCCAGAAAGTGAAGAGTTCTGGTGGGGTGGAGGAATCTGGGGGAGTAGAAACATAGTCAAGGAGATAGGGAGTCTGGGAGGAGGTATGGGATGTGGAACAATAAGATGGTGGACCAGAGGGGAGTAAAATCTGAAGTGTAAAAAAAAAAGTGTAAATAAAAAGAAAGAGTAAAAAAATCCACTCCACTTGAGATGTTTGTCAGACATAACCCCAAATCTCCTAAACAATGCTGCCTATTGTCATTAGTTTTTGTGGCTTTCACAAACTTATGTTAAGACCCTTGTATTGAACAATATACTCTTTGTTCATAGAACATGGAAAAATGAGCTTGGTACTGACTCAAATCTCCCCTGCTGCCTATGTTTCAAAATGCAAGAAGGCACTAGTCACACTGTTAAGGGAACAGTCACCAAGAGTCTGACCCAGCTACTGGAATTTACAACAAGGACTGATGTAGCAGGACATATCCACGGATGCCACTGTGGCAAGGATTTTAAAAGTGGTAGACATTAACTTTCTGTGGAAAGTTGTGCTTTGTACATTTGGACACAAAGCTGTTATTCATGAGCCCACAGGCTCCAGGGGAGGAACTTAGTACTTTTATTTTAGGAATATTAATATATTATTAAGGAAGGATAGTATCAAAGTATCTTCTAAATTCATATCTTTCTACTCAGCGATTCTTGAAGCTCTCAGACCTTATAAGAGACGGTTTTTATTTTTTGCATTAACTCACAAATGGTAAAAGTGCAGAGAGTCTTCGTACAAATATTATGTGCCCCATGCCCCATGTTAAGACTCAGTGATTATTGGAGAAGAAGATGAGAAAAAGTTAATAAGATCAACAGACACAAAAGGCAGACACTATTGCACATGCATGCTGACAGGTGCCTGATATAGTTGTCTCCCAAAAGGCTCTTTCAGAGCCTGGCAAATACAGAGGCAGATGCTTACAGTCTACCATTAGACTGAGCATGGGGTCCCCAGGGCAGGAGTTAAAAAATGGAATGAAGTAGATGAAGGGGTTTGCAATTCCATAGGAAGAACAGCAATATCAACCAAACAGACCCCCCTCTCCCAGAGCTCTCAGGGACTAAACCACTAACCAAAGAGTACACATGGAGGGGCCCATGGCTCCAACTACAATGTAAGAGTGGCTGGTCTTGTTGGTCATCAATGGGAGGAGAGACCTTTGGTCCTGTGAAGGCTTGTCGCTGGAAGGCAGGCGTGGGTAGTTGGGTAGGGGAGCACCCTTTTAGGAGCAGGGGGAGGGGTTTGTGGAGAAAAAACCAGGAAAGGGGATAACATTTGGAATGTAAATATAAAAATATGCAATAAAAAAATAACCAAAGGTAAAAAGAGATTGAATGGTCATGGAGGACCAAACTGAAATAGTGCTTTCTGGACATGACAGGAAATCAGCACTCAGGAAATCTTAAGAGCTGTAGCTGTCTACATAGACTTTCACAAGAACAAGTCAGTCAACATTCCAATATGGAAGGTGAAAGAACTTAAAAGTCTCTACCCTTAGCTAAATAGTTATTCTCAATTGATGACCTCTGGGAGGAAATCAGTTTTAAGGATGTGACCTCTACTAGGTCAATCAAGCTATAGTTATATGGTAAAATGGGCATAAGTAATGTATGACAAGTACTGAAGTTGGTAAACTATAAAAAAAGAAAAACATAAAGTTAAGGTGAGATAGGGATACGGAGGATGAAATGAGAGACATTAGGAAGATTCTATGCTGAATATAATTTTAAAAAAATGTCCATTTGAATTTTCAAAAATTAAAAAATATATTGCAAAATGTTCATTCACTTCCATTATTTCCTCTTAATAAAATCATATAATTATCTCTGTGTAGGCCTTGCATATTGCTTATTACCTTTCTTTCAAAACAGTTTTTATTTTTATTCTAGCATGTATGACATAAAATTAATATTCTTTTCTATCCTGCTTGAATATACAAATACATTAATTTTGCTTATTTACTTGTATTCTTGTTCAAACTATTATTAACTTGAATAGTTTTTTCAGTTTGTTTTCCAAGAAAGCAAACTACATTATAATGTATTGCTTTCTTCTTTTTAAACCTTTTTTGGGAGAATTGTGTATAAATGAATGTGACTGTATGTGCAAATGGTCATTTCAGCGTGCAGGTGGTCAGTGAGTCCTAAATATGGCACCAGATCCCCTGGAGCTGAAGTTACAGGTGGTTCTGAGTTACCCTACTCTGGTGATGAAACATGGAGCTCAGATCTTTTGAAAGGAATGTATCTGTTCCTAATTGCTGAGCCATAGGCCATATCTCTGTTCCTATTCTGTTTTCTTGATAGAGTATGTTACCTAAAATTCTTAGAAAAACAGAAGACCTAGTAGAGTAAATTGATGTTCTTTTTCTTATTTCTTATTAGTGATTATTAAAGAACAAAGCTTTTTTATATAAAACACTTTATGTTTCTTAATCATTAGAGACTTTCAAGGTTGCAAAAAAACTTCTAAATCAGCTAACCTATATCCTCCTCCTCATGTATAAATCTATTGCTTCCTTCAACAACAATCAGTGGAACCTTACACAGTCTCTGTCACTATGCATTTTCAAGCGTCATGGGAGTATTTTACATTACATTATTAATATAGGACATTGCTATGGTAAATCACGGCTGACTTGACTGGATCTAGAGTCCATAGCCAAGCCACTGGGCACTCTAGTGCGAAATGTTCTTGACAGGTATTTTAAAGGGGAGGATCTGTTCTAAATATGCCCAGTATTTGGTAGCAGCTCAAGTAAAAGAGCAGATAAAATAGGGAGAATATGTTTCCTTTTGCTTTCTTTTGCTCTTGCTGACAAGTTCATCTATCCTGTTGCTGTGATGGCTGCACTCATATACAGTTATTACAACCAGTTTCTTTGGGCTTCAAGCATAACTTGAATATCAGTGCTTCGCTGGGTATTTTCCTGGCCATAAACATCTGATTAGACCTGCTGAAACTTCCATTCTCCTGGACTGAGCAATGGCTGTACTTCCGGGGTTTCTGGTATGAGGACTGGCATTATTGGACTATGTGACTTGGTACTATGGTATGAATCCTTTATCTTTACCTGGGGTCTGCACTTTAATATGGGTTGGATATGAATTATCGCGCATAGCACTTATAGGCACGCATTATGATATGTGTTACAAGAATGTGGCACAGTTGTGGAATAGTCTAGAAGTTTTTAGTCATGACTTACATAGCAGATATAGGGCCACTAGACTGCTGATATGGGGCTTAAGCCTTGTAATCCAGACCTCTCTCTATGACCAGGTCTTTGCCTAGGCACAAGGAGAAACCATAAGCTAAAATAAATGACTCCTCTCCTTTGTGGTTTAAGCGAGAAATGTCTTCCAGGGGCTCAAGTATTTAAACATTTGACAGCACTGTTTTGAGAGGTTGTGGAACTTTGGGTACTTGGAGCCTTAGTAGAAGAAATGCATCACTAGATGCAGTTTGAAGAGTTAGAGCCGCATTCTGTTTCCAAATTCTCTCTCTGCTTCATGTATGTGGTTAAAATGTTATCTCTCAGCTTCTTCCTTCAATTTCTTGGCACTATACCCCTCCCACCATTATAGTCAATCCTTTGAAACCCAAAGGTAAAATCAACCTTTTCTTCCATAAATTGCTTTGGTTAAAGTATCTTATTCTAGCAACAGAAAAAAATTAATAGACTTCCTAACTAAATTCTTTCAGGTATTATACCATAATCTTAAGAATGACTAATACAACGTTCTGTGGCATGCATGGTCTCTATATTCTTTTCCCATAGGTTTTCTCTGCACATTGTTATTGTCTTTATTTTAAAAGTATCTCTTTTTTCAGAAACTATATTTACATAGTTTTGCTTTTGGAGTCTAACATCCAAAACAATAACATGTTATTTTCAAGAACAAGGTCAAAGGGATTCTTCTTTAGAATTGCTAACACACTGTCTAGCATTGTGCCTTGAATCATGTCAGGTGATCAGAGTTCCTGCTGTTCTAGAGTCTCACTTTAAGAGAGAAATACTAAGAACATTCTTATCCCTCCCTTGAATCACCCACACGTATCCATTCTATACGTTCATTGTAAAGAGATCTACATCAATTCGTGCTTTCGGAATCAGGCTCCTTCATACACTGATGTTTATTTTTCTCAAGGATTCTGTGTTATAACCAATGTTTTCTCAAACGCCACAGGTTAATATCTACTTCTGTAAAACTGAATAATTATTACCATTAATTAAATCATATTTGTCATTTTTGCATTTATCTTTCTGGTTCATGTATAACTTGCCAAGAATGTGTTGCTGTTTTGATTTGGATGGTTTATCATCACAGTAGTTCAACCTAAATTCTTCAGCTCTCTAGAGGAGCTCTGTACTGCAGAAGCAAGGGGAAAATATTGCAAATTCCATGGAGTTCTTAATTTTTGTTTTTACTTCTCCTAAAATTATCATCAAATCCCTATATAATATTTAAGAACTAAAACTTGAGATGGAATGATAGCTCAGCAGATTAAGCTTTTGCTATTCAAGCAAGAGCAAAAGCCCTCTCCCCCTCAAAATAAATCCTGGCTCTAGTCATATGGGCCTTTGCGCAGAATAATCACTGTGGCTGGCTACCAGTCAACCTGGACCAATGATCTGAAGCTTCATTTTCAATGGTAGATCCTATCTCAAGAAAATAGGAGAGTAATAGCGAATGTCCATGCTTTTTCTTATGTTCTAGATATGCATAATGAAAACATGCAGACAGACAAACCCACTCTCCATTTTCACCCCCATCTATTATCACTACCACAGTGCTAAAATCAACTACAAATAATGTGCCCAAAGTGATAGCCATTTTCAATTAGAGTAGTGTTAGATCTGTTCAGTGTGTTAAAACTTGTAGATGCTTTTCATTTCTTCTGGGTCTTTACATAAAGTTAATTCCAGATATACAAGATACAGCAATACACTTAAGGAAAGTATTCCTTCTTTATTTTATTCCATACCCCTTTTTACCAACTTTAACAAATTCATCCATTGCATCTTGTTTTCACAAACCCTGACTATTATTTGTTACAAATATACATTTACAACTCTTTATTACAGTTATGTCTATATTAATTTTTATCTTACAGGAAAGGGATCTATGATCAAGACAAGCTGATGAGTCTTTCAATCTTGAGTTATCTGAATATATGCCTGATGGTTATTCTCTTCTGGACTATGTTGGTAAGTAAGACTATATTTTCATAATAGTTACTTTCTGCTTTAACATTTTCAATTTCTTAGTTCTCTTAGGTTGAATTAAATAATATCTCTTTTAACCCTTTATGTCTTTTACTGTGTCAATAAAATAACTGTGTATATACTGACTTAGTATACATAAAAATGTATAAGTATTAATCAATGATTAATTTGCATAAAATAAATTTTTGTGATTTATTTTCAGATACATTACTGTATAAACCTTACAGGTTGTAGTTTTATTTGCATTATTTTTTAATTATTTGCATGGTGTGTATCTGTGTGTGAGTGTCTGAACATAAATGCAAGTCCTACAGAGATCAGAAGCATTAGATCCTCCAGAAGTTAAGTTATATGCCTTGTGAGTCCCCAGCTTGGGTATAAAGTTAACCCTTTTGGTGGTTTATAAATTGGACAGTCTTATGTAAGTGACACACACTTTCTGTTTTGAAGAAAGCTTAGTCTTCCTTTTCACGAAATCTTCAGCTGATTAGAGGTGTTATTTCTCAATCTGATAAACTGGCAATGAGCTGACTTATAAAACATGGGGTGTATTTGTTTCCACAAGAGTCTTTGTGGCACACACATATGCACTTCAAGGCTTTTCAAGGGAGTTTTTTTTCTGCCCTCTTGAGCTGAGATCTACTTCTAGATTTACATGAAGCTGACTCGTGTTGTTTACAGACTCATATTAACCCACATTATGTTATAAAATGAAGTTAGTCTATCAGCTCCTGGAAAAATGACTATAGGTTTATACATAAACAGTGGAGCAAAGATCTTCAGGACTCTTAAGAATCCCTTACATACTACACATGAATATCCTCTCTATGCTCAGTAATTATTGCCAAAGAGGTCCAGAAAGAGAGTGTGTGCGTAAGGAGGTAGCTGACTTCAAGATGACATTATTTTCTGGACACAGCAGGGCAGAGACACATACGAACTCACAGTACAAGTCCTGTGTATGGCCCTGCCAACCCAAATCTCAGTTGGAGAACAGAGTTGAGCATGATTTTACACCACTAGCTGTGGCATTATTAGCAATGATTAGCTACTGGGAGAGGAAGAATCAGTTTTTGCTAAGAATGTAGTATCAGGTAAGTCATTCATGTTCCATTGGAAGATTATACTCTCTCTCCCTCTCTCCCTCACTCTTTCTCTCTTCTGTCTATCTTTATAAAAATAACAATAAAATAAAATTCAGTCATAACTTCAATGGTATTTCTGAAGAACCAAGTCAGCTGACAGTAATTATGGAATGAAAAACTAGTTGTATGTAATCAAAGGTTGACAAAAATTTGTTCTCATGCTTCAAAACTATCACATAAAATTCATGTCGAAATGATCTTTTATGGTGATTTCTAAACAATATGAAAATGAACAGGCAACAAAAGCAGAAAAGAGGCATACGTCTCAAGGTTCCATGTGCTATACTTCTCAAATCCATACCTTTCACTTAAGACAAAATAAACATTATTTTCCTTAATTTCATCGTTTATATTTGGATACACGTGTTCAACAAATCTGACATGAATGGAAAGTCAAATCTAGTAGAATACACATTTCAGAATAATTAAATTGGACATTTGTTTTGAATGTTTTATTTAAATTTTGTTTTCAAATTTATTTCACTTATTTAGTTGCAAGAGTGTTTTGCCTGCACACCTGCACACCTGTATTTCTCCCACCCTGTGTGTGTGTGTGTGTGCGTGTGTGTGTGTGTGTGTGTCCGCTCGCGCACATGCTTGCACTTATACATACTTACTATGTGAGTGCCTGGTGCTCACAGTGGGTGTCAGGATTCAGTTATATTTAGTTGTCAGCCACCATGCATGTTCTAAGAAATAAACCTCTGTCTTCTCTGAGAAGCAGGACACTTACATACTAAACCATTTCTCCAGTTCTACAATTGAACATTTAAATAACACAACGTACATGCATTAGTGAACACTTCCAAAACATCAGTATTCCTTACTTACAAATAATAGTGATTGGAGAACTTGAATTATTTTGATATTGAATAACACTGTAAATATAAAGGAACCACAATTATTATTAGATCACCACTAGGAGGTGCATTAAATACTTGCCCAAGTTCAATTTTTTGCTCTGGGGAAACAATGATTTACTGGGAGGTTAACTGGTTATATATTTATTTTTTAATTCCTGAAACTATTTTGTTTTGGGGCATCAAGTTTCACAAATCTAATTAAACAATTATGTGCTTTACAATCTGTTTATTATTCTCCCTCTTTCTTCAGAGTACTTAACCTCATGGAGGGCAAGGTTTCTATGCATCACCCCTTTATCACTGGACAGCATTCTTCTGGGAGAGAATTGGAACAGTGTCAGTCTTCCTTGAATAAATTAGACAGATACTAAATGGGTGGAAAATTGCTGAACAAACAAGATCTGTTGGTATGTTCCTCACGTGCATGGTTCCTCTGGCCAATGTGTTGAAAAGCATCAGGAGTTACTGCTCTCCCAAGAGCAGATAAGTGATGTCCAGCGACAAGAACTAGGAAAAAATGATTATCGCTCTTTTTTCATCATGGAGGCTTTTCTTGGGACATCCTTCCTTCTCATCAGATTATAGAACGAAGAAAACTGTCTTGTGAATTAATGAGCAAAGCAATGAAGTGAGCTATTTAGAAGCATACTAGCTCAGGGTCCTACTCAAGTCTTTGTCTTATACATGGAGAGCAAGCATGTACCTTGGTGCCTACAGGTTGCACGTATGTCCACTCAATCTAGTGTTTTATTGATTTTGTTTTTAGATAGGTTTAGTGTTAGAAGCCACCTAGGAAAAGGTGTATTGAGAAAGTAAGTTTTCTGGAGATGACTCACCATTTTGCACAGCTTTGGTGGATGCGTTCTGAGATGTAGGACCCTCAGAGACTTTATCCCAGTATTGCTGCTTTATACTCATGTGCCTTTCCTGACACTATTACATAGCCTAATTATTCCTGGGCCTTAGCCCACCATATTAGTCAGACTCCCTGCAGAATATGTGTGAAATGTACTATCATGCAGCAATCATGTGCAGAAGAATTGATGATTTCAGAATTCCGGATCATGATTTTATAGAACTTGTAAATTGATACAAGATATCTCAAGCTCCCTATAGAATAAAGGGTACAACTATAACTCTGTAAACCTTCAGGTGTCATGGACTAATTGCTTTAATAAAAGAAAGCAGGCTTGCAACAAATTTACAATCAAGTAAAACATTTCCTGTAGGTTAGGAATGAGGCCACTGTTTGATAACTAGAAGTCATAAACTGGGGATGAGTAATGTAATGTAGGAACAAAGACAGAAAATCCATGATGGAGTGATATATTTATACAAGACTTCAAAATAATGCACAAGGCAGATGTTCAGTCTCTTGACAGAACCATGCTAACTTATGAAATAAAAATTATTGCTTTAAATTTATAATGAATGTATGGTGTTAGTAACAGATAAAGAATGCTTACTAAAGTGATAGGCTTAATTAAAAGACATGTAAACAATTCTGCTGGAACTCTTTAAGCATTACCAATCTATGATATGAACTCTTGCCTTAAATTTACTATGAACTTTTGGATTGTAGAAGTGATTAGAAACCTATGTAATCAATTATTCTGAGAAGGTATAAAAACTAAATTAAAAACAAAGTAGAGGTTTAGCCCTTCTCTGCTCCATCCAGTATGCATGTGTCTCTGTTTGTACCTGATTTTTTTCCTTTTTTTTCCTTTTCTCTCTGGCTCACTTAATGTTAAGCAACTCCAATACTCTCACTTGGCCAGGGAGAAGCCTGAGTCAGGGAGAAGAGAACCCAGACACCATTGCAGATTCCTAGAAGTGCATGCTGACAGGAGCCTGATATAGCTGTCTCCTGAGAGGCTCTGCCTGACAAATACAGAGGTGGATGCTCACAGTGAACCATTGGACTGAGAACAGGGTCCTCAATGAAGGAGTTTTAGAAAGGACTGAAGGAGCTGAAGGTTTTTGCAACACCATAGGAAGGACAACATCAACCACCCAGAGCCCCCAGAACTCCCAGGGACTAAACCACCAACCAAAGAGGACACATGAAGGGATCTATGGCTCTAGCTGCATATGTATCAGAGGATAGTCTTGTCAGTTATCAACAAGAATAGAAGCCCTTGGTTCTGTGAAGGTTCAATGCCCCGGTATAGGGGAATGCCAGGGCAGGGATGCAGGAGGGAGTCGGTGGATGGGAAGGGGAGCAACCTTATAGAGTCAGGGGTGAGGGGAATGGGATAGGGGGTTTCTGGAGAGGAAACCAGGAAAGGGGATAACATTTGAAATGTAAATAAAGAAAATATCCAAGAAAAGAAAAGAAAAAAAAGAAAAAGAAAGAAAAAAAGAGAGAAGAGAACCCAAGTATCTAAGCTGTTTTCTCCTTAATCCCCTGCTACAATCAGTAGGAGTAATTTCCCAGAAGCCATCATCTTTTGGACCAGAATAGCGAGAAAGAGTTAAATTCCAAAAGCAAAATTCAGCAGCTTTTGGCCCAGGTTGCTCGTGACCCACTCCTTCGTTGGGTATCCAACTGTTGGAAGAGGCCCCTGGCCTCTCTGCCTTTCTTGCTTTCTTCTTAGCACCTAAGGAACAAGGTAATCAGACACAGAAAGAAAATATGATATTTGGCATCCTGGGTCCCCAGTTCTAGTAAATGTCTTTACTTTACGTTAATGTTGTTACTATAGAGTAAAAATTAAAAAGAAATCAAAGATGGAATATATTATGCATTCTAGATAAATAACTGTCATACATAAAATATAAAAAATCAAATATTATGGGTGTGTAATCTAGTTTCATTTTGTAAGTCTTGATAACATTGAGCCCTTCCAAACACAATTCTACTCCACAGTTCCTACATAATCAACAACTAATAGGCAAAGTGATCTCAGCTTGGAACCATACTCCTAGAGACACTTTCTTAGTCTCAACATCTGTTAAAATAGCTCAAATTTTGTGTCCAGATGTGCTTCCGATAACATTGGTACACAGTTTGAAAATCGGACCAGACACCATTACTCCAGCACAAACTTAATTTTTAACAAAACATGTTACAATGTATTGATATCAAGAAAATTGCAGTTGCATTTATCTAAAACACAGTGGAGAGAGGGAGTTTTGAATTTTGGTTTTTGCACATTGACCTTTCTTTTCTGACAGTATATACTTCCTCTTAACATAATAAGGGCAGTGCCTTTGACAAGGTCAATCATCTAGGGAGCATCTTATTTCTGGATATTTGAATAAGAATCTTTTGTTCCTGGGGACTCATGCTCAGAAAAAGCAATACAAAATGTAAGAATACTTGATCCAGAGGGCAATTTCCACAAATGTTGTAAAAGGCAATTTTTGGAAGTATCATGTGCAATTAAGATAATGCTGCTGTGTACCTGTAGAGATATTAATGAACTCCCAGTGGGGCATTATTAAGTTCACAGTCAGCAGTAATTTTCCTCTTCCTTCTTATTAAGCTTTATTGATATGGATCCCCCCCAAAAAAGAAAATGGTTGAATGATCCTTTCAGGCTTATTCCTTGAAGCATTGCTCCTCTCATTTTATAATTATATCCTCCATAGTTACCATCGCTTCTCATATTAGGATATCCAAGCAACCATCCTGAGTTTTAGCAGTGTTTATGCCCAAGTACTGAGCAAAGACTACAACTTTTCATTTAGTCGTAACTCTGTAATTTTACACAACTTCACTCATGATAGATATCATTGCCAGATTTTCCAACTCCTTTTCCACTCAATGTTTATTTCTTCAAATTTTAAATTATCAATGAGCTTCAGTATTTTCTTAATGGATATTTATTCTCTTGAGACCTAAGAAGTTTTGTGGAGGTACGGGCTGCAAATCATGCTTTGTCTATAGTTATATTTAGAAGTATGGTAATTGTTCCTTTTATAAGTTCCTAAGTACATAAATGTATGATTGGGATATGAGTCTCTCTCTCTCTTTCTCTCTCTCTCTCTCTCCCTCTCCATATATATATATATATATATATACATATATATATACATATATATAATCTTACAAAATTTTCAGCAATTTTGTTGAGTAAAAACATTACTAAAATATTCACTCTTTGCCCAAACAGCAACCATCTTTTTTTTCATTGTATCTTTCTAGCTTGTATTGAGAATCACTAGCCACTCCTCCCACTGTCACATCCTTATTTCCTTATTTCTTGTCATATTCATAATCCCATTGTTGACACAGAGGACTCAGTTGACTTCAAAACAAGAGGAACCCTCAAGCCTAATGTTGACACAATGCAGCATATGTCTGTGTAATTATAATTCTTAGAGTAATGCAAATTGTATTTTTTCCAGAAATAACTGGAAAGAAATGGAACATGGCCATGATGACTGGTGAAAAAGATGTAATAGAAGGATTTGTAACAGAGTAAGGAAGACAAAGATAGGTGTCATATGCATCTCAGACCTGGGGAATGTGAGGTGCAGCCCAGAGGTTAAATAACATACGGGTTTGGGACTGGACAGATAGATTAGTTGTTCAGATGCTTCATACATTTACAGAAGACTCAAGTTAGGGTTCTAGCACCTACACAAAAACTACAGCTTCAGAGGATGTGGAACTCTATTCTCATCTCTATAAGCATTGCAGACATGTATTCTATATGCACAGACCGACAGGAAAGCACGCAGGTGCATATAAGTTCACACAAGCTCGCACAGCACACACATATACATAAACACAAACTTAAAATAAATAAAAAATAATAGCCAGAACTTATTGTATAACATAATTTTAGTATAAGATAAAGGAAAAATAAGAGCCATTGATGATGAACCCAAGTTTTAAAAGCAACAGTAGCCATGGTACTATCAAGCTAAATACACTGCCCAGGGCCATTTCATATCTACAAAAGAGTTTAACTAAATGATTCCAAGATTTACCCCAGGATAAAATGCTACAAAGTGGAAATTATACACCCCCACTCACACACATCACTGTGTTACTTGCTGAGAAAGGCTTTATAGCTGATCTTTGGCACGACCTAACTATGGATGAAATGAGCTCTCTAAGGACTTCTGCCGATTATAGCATATCTATAACTCACACAGTATTCAGTATGAGCACCTGGAGGTCCTTTTCTTCCAAGTGTTGTGCTACCAACATTGTGGGCATTCTGACGATATGGCAAAAAAGGTAGAAATTATATATTGAGGACAGAATTCCTACCAGTACTTAGACAACCATAATACAAAGAAACAAAACCAATTTGGAGCAATAGTTTATTTTTGTGTTTTTTTAAGTCAGCCATGATTATACCCTTGATCCCATTCAGCTTTCAAGACAGGAATAGAGCTCTTGTTCACTAGACACTGAATGATGAATATTGAGATTGTCATTAGCAATGTCAATGTCAAATAATCAGGGTTTCTTAATCTCAGTTCCACTATTATGTGTAGTGGGCAGAGGATCTCTGTACTGTAGCGTACGGTATTCTCTAACCTGTACATTCAAGATGCTAGTAGGATGTCCACCTGTTGTCACAAATGAAATGTGTCTAGGGACTGAGGAGGCTCATCAGTAGTGGAAGGTATGTATACCATGCTCTGGTTTGAGCCACATCCCTTACAGAGTTGGGGGAGGCAATCACAAGAAAATGGAAAATATTCCATTGTGGCTATAATGTAAAAGGATATGAGTGAGCAAAATGATCTCATTTCAAAATCACCAGGCTGAGGTTCATAAACCAGACCAATTACACAATTTCAATCATGACCCCAAAGTCACAAATTACAAATGAAAAATTAACTGTTCTAATGTCTTGTAGACTCCATTTTATACCTTTTAATTTCTCCTGTGATTACTTCCCGTCTCTCAGTTCCTTGTGTTTCTCAGCTCCCATTTGTCATCGGGTTACTCAGGAATGACTACAGCATTACATTAGGATACAACTAGGCATGTTTTAAAATGAAGAGAGGATATTCAAAAGAGAATGAAATCAAACCCAAAGGATTTTGTAAGGACTAACACCAGCTTTCTAAGTTCCACCTAGTTTAAAGAAATACTCATGATCCACTATGCTGGGAAAAGCTTGTTATATTTAACTGAGGATTCTAGTGTACTTCGTGGAATGATATGTGTGAATTCCAGTTATCACAAAAAGAAATAGAAAACAAAGGATGTTTCATAAAAGTGTTGTCAAATACCATGGAACTTTGGGGTTACGGAGAACCCCCAAAATTTCAAATAGGAGGTGCTCACATTCCAGAAGAGAAAGACACATATGCATTAACTTTATATTGTCAGTTTTTGAAGATGGCTTATTTGTAAGCGTTATTTACTAATTCCTCCAATATGAAAATAAATTGCTTTCTTATTGGTTCATTTTCCACTCTGAAGTGATTATAGGCAAACAATATCTCTTCTTTGTTAATACAAGGTTGGTAAGTTACACGATTCTGTGGAAAATAATTTCTTGTTACTTAGTTCTCATTATATGATATTGCATCACCATAATGGCAAATTTTGGTTTAACCTGAAAATATCACAACATAGTAATTGTGATATCTGGTCAAGTCCATGGGCTCCAAGGACATAAAGAATACATCAGTAATACAACAAAAGCTGTCCTATGCTGGATGGAGGATAGAAACCACAACATTCATAGTTATATTTGACTCAATATTTTCTTCCCACAGAATACTTATGTTCATTTACTGGTTACTGTTCTTCAGAAACACCTCAGTAGAAAGCATTGTCCTAAACAGAATGCAAAGGGTCACTGAGATGCAAATATATAATGAATGTTAGGAGTTTTGGCATGATACAGAAGGCATAATCTAAGCTGATCTTGAGAAAGAAGGAAGATTTCCACAAGTCATAGAACAAATGACATATATCTCCCAGTAAACATAAAAGGCAAAAATGAATAGGTTGAGCAAGGCAGACCTGGGATTTGTTTGAAGAGACTCAACAAATATATCTAGCTTGAGAGTAGAATCTCTGATTCCACTTGATTAGGACCCATAGCAGATTATGTGGCAACACCATCAAACAAAAATATCATCTAACTTCATTTGGATTCTTATGCTATGATAACTACTCTTCCTAATAAAGAAGCATATTCTAGCAACCATACATTGCTACACTCCTGGAAGAATAGACAGCCCAAGAGCTACTAAATCCCAAATACATCTGATGTAATCATTCCCTAAGAAGCATCTCCATTAGCTACAGGGATCTCTCAGCATTAGAGAAAATTAATTTAAAATTAGAGAAAATTAGAGAAAAAGAATCACTGATTGTTCCACGTGGTCTGCAGCAAAGGGCGCTCTCCATTTCCTCCCAGGCCTGAAGTAGGCCGCTCCCCGCTGCTCCAGGGAAGAGGGAATTTTCTCATTTTGATGGGAAGATCTTTGCCACCTGCAAATCACAAGCACTGGTGAATGAAACTAAGTTTATCATGTATCTAGCTATTTTTCTCCTTGCCTTCCTTCTTAACTATTGTGTGAGAAGGTAGAAAAGGAATAAAGGGAACAACATACAAATTGTAATATTTTGGCAAAGCAAAGTCTTAACCATAGAAATATATAATATTGGCCAAGTCCATCTAGGGCCAATAGATTCTGATCATATTTTGTGTGTGGTGTGTCTCGTGTGTGTGTGTGTGTGTGTGTGTGTGTGTGTGTGTGTGTGTGTGTGTGAGAGAGAGAGAGAGAGAAAGAGAGAGAGAGAGACAGAGAGAGAAAGAAACAGAATGAGACAATGGTAGGAGAGGGAGAAATAAGAAACAGAGACATACATACAGACAGAGACAAAGAGACTGAGAGAGAGACAGGCAGAGACATAAAGACACGGAGATAGCAAAAGACAGAATGATGCAGAGAAACTGAAAAACGTATAGAGGAACAGAGAGAAAGAGAGAACAGAGGGAGGGAGAGGAGAGAATAGAAAGAAAAGTCGGAGAGCACAATGTTCTGCTATAAATTTTTAAGCTAATGTAGTTCAGTAGGTTCTCCTTTTCAGAAATGTTGATTTGTTCTAGAGTATTTCACTTTTCCCCACTCCTTTTCCAGATACTGCAGTCTAAGTTTTTGCTATCCTATCTCCTGATACCTTATCATCTTTCAATTAAGATGATTGCAACTTTTTTTTAATATAATTGCATTTCTACTTGACTGCTCCCCTTTAAGGGTGAGGGAGACAGAATGTTCTTTGTGCTAGCTTGACTGGTGTGTTTATAGCAAGTTTGCTTCAGAGAAGAGTTTCAAAAGCAGCTACAAATGTCTGTAATGCAGTTTATTCTTGAAGGGAAACTTGCTTGGACCTGGGCACTCTGTCCTCTTTTTGACCTTGCCTTTTAGACCTGAATTTAAAAGGGCCATGCTAATAGATTAAAGCATCCCATAGGGTCAAAGATGAGGTACTCCTGCTAATGGGCTCAGATCTGTACCTTCTTAGAATTTAATGATGCTTATATAAAAACAATTTATATTGTCTTTACAATGTCATAGAGTTAGCAAGAAATAGCTAACTCCCATTGTTTATATCATTTACACCCAACTTCTAAAACCACATACTCTTCATATTTCAAGCTACTAGTCCCTTACTATATTAGTTAACTTCCAGTTTAATGTTTCTTTCTGGCTACATAAGCACTGTTACAAACTAGTTTGAGTGTAGAAATACAAAGCCCATTACCCGTTATTTTGCTATAAGATAGATGAACTAGCATTCCATAGCTAGGATAACATCCCTGGCTCTCAAGAACCCATTCTTCGTATTTCTGCTCTGTCTTCTTGGCACATCCATTTTACTACTAGTGTCATCCTAAATCCCACACTTCTGCTGAGGCAACAATGACTATGAACATATTCCAGGAAGTGAAACTGCAGCCCCTGGAAAGAGTCAAGTGGACCCCCTGCAGAGCTGTTATTCTAGGACACTGTTTCCTCCCACACATGCTGTTACCCAAGTGTCATTCTCCAGGGTTGTCTCTTGATTCGAACCTAGTTTCAAAGAGAGATTTTTGAAAAAAATCTAAGTTTTTTTCTCAGGCATTTTACTAATCTCTCAAGCATTGAAAATATTCAATGTAAAAGGTAACACAAGGAAGGATATAAATCAGATCTGTGCAAGTTTGGACCCCATTAATTGGATTTAGTTGGTGGTAACAATGATAATAATAAAAAAGATCATAAATTTAAGTGTGAGACATGTTGTGGAGGGGAGTTTGGGGGGAGTTGTGGGGGAGAAATGTGGGAGGATAGGACCACTTTTCATTGTTTACATGTATAAAAAATTAAAATACATGCAAAAAGTAAAGGAAGAACAGGAAATTTACAAAAATAAATTAAAACAGAAAGCAGCCAACTATTGACACAGTCACACAAGACAGGTAAGAAGTGGGTAAATGAAGCCCAAGGTCAGGAAGTGCTAAGTAGGTAAAGAAGGAGGAGTGGCTAAACTTATTTTCAAAATAACTTCACAGAAGGCAAAGAAGTCAAAGCTAACAGACAATCCTTCCCTACCTACAACTCTGTGCTAATTACAAGAAGGAGATGGTGCTGAGAGTATGAATACCTTGTAAGGACTCAGACCCATGCTGCTGTTCCCATGAACACATTCTGGGTAATGCCATGAGCATAATGGCCTAACCCTTACTGTGCCAGGCTCTTTCCTGTCAGCATCTGCGACTGGTCACCAGAAGAATTCAACGTATGCCAAAGACTCTTTTAAAATGAGTTAGTACCAGGCAGGTTTAAGATGCATCCATGGAGATGACCACTGTAATTGACACCTAAAACCCATCACATAGGATCCAGAAATATGGGGATGCTGAGTAGAAGGCCATTTAAATCTATGTTGCAAGACCCTGACAAATAAGGAAATAAATAATTAACACAAAGATCATTTACTTCCAACTTTTCTGTAAAGAAAATGTTTTGCTAAGTTATTAAACTCTATGGTTTTTTTCCTACTATAATAGTCTTCTGTATTTTGAAAAGATAGATCATTTAATCTACATCATTTGAGGAATTAAAAAATCATATTAATGTTTGGAGAAATAATTTATTGGTTAATATCATTTGCTGTTCTTGCAGACTTGCAGAGAACTCAGGTTCAGTTCCCCAAACCCACATGGCAGCTTACAAGTGCAGGTAAATCCACTTCTATGGATCCAGCACCCTTGGATCTCCATATACAAAAGTACATGTACCTATGTCCACACATGAGATACATGCATTTCAAAGAGTACACACACATACACACATGCGTAGGGAGAGAACAATATTCTTATTTTTTTTTTGTTGATGTAAAAGCAAGAGGAGTTTAATCATTCAAACTTGTTGGAGTCGTCCCGCTTCAAGGGGAGACAACCCTGAGGAGACTGTAACAGGGAGTTATATACCTTGTAAACAACTGGGGCAGAATTCAAACAATTGGGACAAATTTGCACAATAGTAACGAGGCAGGGTACTATGTGCACTTGGTGTGGCAAAACGACATTCTTACAGAAACCAACCACCTGCATTTAACATAAAGCATGAGTAAGGAGAACAATGTGCTGAATTACTAATTTATTGTCATGGCTAGGTTATGATGTACTGACCAGCCTCATGCAAACAGCATAGTGTTTGATACACACTGTCAATTACTATTCTCTGTTGCAATGGTGAGAGGGTCCACAGGAATTAGTTTGATCTGGTCTCTGCTCAGTCTGTTCCCTGTATACATCAATTGATCCATGCTGGCTAAAAAAAAAAAAAAAAACAGCTCTACAGGTACAAATGTCAACCTTTCCTTGCATAAGGGGTTTGCTGTGATTGGTGCAAACATTCTTTATGTGGCTATATACAGCAGCCTGCTCAGCTCAGACTCTGAATTGGCTGACAGTCTCCTATGCTGCCTCTACAGGTGTGGCAATATTAGTTTCAATAATAGGCCTCACTTGTTCATTCCTGATATGTTACCATGAAGAAAGAAACAACAGAGACAGTGAGAGAACAGTGGCCCCAGAGACAGTGAAGCAAGATGTATAGCAGACTCACTACACAACAATCTGGAAAAGGGACAGAGAGTGTGCTGTAAACAGCTAGAAAAGCGGCTGCTAGACTGGTGGGTAGCGCTGGGCATGGAACAGTGGCAGCAGCAGCAGCCATAGCAACAAGAGTCAGAAAGACAGGAGAGTAACCAGAGCAGGAGCACTAGGGCTTGCAGAAGCTGAGAAGCAGAGAATCCTGCACTCAAGAGGGCTAGAAGGCAGTAAGAAAATAGGAGAGAGGAACTGCAAGCTTTCATTCTGGGGATATTTCCAAAGACCTGCCAAACCTCTGTCATCAGGAACTGCAATACTGGCTGCTGGCAAATGCTGAGAAATTCTCATGCTTAGACTTACCGGGAGGGTAGATTATTTACAACTACTAGTAGTTTCCATGTGTGCTTTCAAAGGAGGAACTAAACAGCAGTGCTATCCAGCTGTGATGCCCATGAACTACAAGAATCACTATCATGACATGATAACCATAATGTGTAATAACAATGAGTAGTAACCTTGGCAATAACTGACTGGTCTTTAATTGGATTTAAGGGTCAATCAGCAAGAGGGAACTAATGCCTGGTACCAGAAGCCAAACCAACAATGCAGGGCTAGCAAGTCATGGATCTTGGATGGGAACCTACAAATACCACTTTACTAAAAGAATACAATAGAATACAATGCCTAATGATACTCTCCATATTCGTCCTTATGCCCACAGATGAGTTTAGCCTTTACCCAAGTACATTACTCAACAAATTTAATTTACTTGCCATGATAAAAGCATGTTTGTGTGTGTTTGTGTGTGTGTGTGTGTGTGTGTGTGTGTGTGTGTGTGTGTGTTTAGGTGGAAGAATAGTGACAGAGAATCCGTGATTTCAGTAGAAAATAAAGATATTAACTGCAGAGAAAGAAAAAGAAGGGCAGATAGAAAGACGCCAAATGAGAAATCAGAAACAAGTATACCTCAAATAGTTTTCTGAGATGCCAGGTCTGTGGCAATCAAGGTTAATTTAAAGTTTCTTGCTCTTAATGCTAGCAAAGTCAGTCAATCTGTCTCCCATGAAGTCTAAGTAAAAGGTTATGTAAGGAACTGTATATTGACCAACAAGAGAGCATGGCGGAATCTAGGAAGTCTCAGCATTCGTCCAGTCACATGAACATCATTTGATCAAAGTCAACAAAGCACAGGGTTTTCTGTGTTAAGTGGTCCCCCGATTTTCAGTTCATGCTGTCTCAGTATCCTGGGCTTGATTTTTATTTTGATGTGGTTATGGTAACAGAAAATATCTTTGGAAAGGTCCTTTCGAATCTGACTGTATATCAGCTTATTTTGGGAGAGAAATAACTAGACTTATTAGTCAAGTTCAGTTAAGGCTAAAGGCAGTGTCTTCCACAGGGTTCAGATGGCACATCCTTACCGGGGACTGGTTGGTATCACTCAGCTATTTCTAGGCCAGTTTTCCTAAATTCCCGGGATGTGATAATCCTGTTTGCTTCACAGGAGTACAGGAGAGTCTGATTTTTTATGCTCCCATTTCTTGACACTGCCCAGAACAAATGATAATTAGGAAAACACCTGAGGGGAAGGTGAAAATTCAGTTGTCCGTTTTTATAGATAAATCCCATTTCGACCAGCACAAGTGATTCACTCTCAAAATAGATACCTAGAAGATATGTAGTTAGCTGGTTCACTGCCCTGCAAGAATACAATTGGTAAGATGATAGCAACCACAATCACAGAAAAAGCGAGCCCTGTAAATATTGCCATGGCCAACAAGACTCTAATATAGTTATGGAGTGATACATAACAGCCATATTGCAGAATATCCCTCCAAAGGCCAAATAAAGCAGAAGTGTCAGCAAATCGAATACATCTCAACAGGGTTCTCACCGCTAAAGGAGAATAAGTGTTCAAAAGCCAGAAAATAAGCAAATAGGCAGCCTGTGATAGGGATATTTATAAAGCCTAGCCTGGCTTGAGAGTTCAGCTCAGTGAGGATCAAAAACATGTTATAACCTTATCTTTAGTCATTTGCAGGAAAGCTCTAAAAATCTTTTACCCAAGAGGATATATTTAAATCTCAGATTAATTTTTTCTCACCAGAGGCAATCTTTATTCTATGTATGCTCTACAGCAAGTACAGAAGAAAAGCAGAATGATGCAGAAAGTAAAAATAGTAAGGCTAAAATGTATTAACCTTAGTCAAGCTTGTTTGGGTTTCAGATAAAAAAGCAATATTAACTCTGTCCACATGGCTTATACACACACAAACACACACACACACACACACACACACACACACACACACACACACACACACAGAGGTTGTATAAACATCATATTATATGTATATTTCATTATTGTTTGAAACTATCATAATTTCTCTCTTCCATCCATTTTCTTTCTTTTCACAAAATGTTCATTTTTAGAGGAAAGAGCTAACATATAAGTGGATCTATTAATCAGTAGCTGAACCCTTACCCATTATAAAGATATGTAGTTGTTATAAAATGGAAAAATAAAAAAAGTAAATTTTCCTGTGTCTTTCATGACCAATATACAGGTATTTTCCATTAATTAACTTTTAGACAGCCTTAACCAAAGTTGTTTTGAGTAAGTCAGGTTTGAAATATGTGTGTGCACATGGTAGTGCATATGACGCACATATTTATATAGATAGGTATACCTGTGGTACATATCAATATATTGGGTGACATCTACCAACATTCTCCACCTTAAAATTTTAAATAATAATTTTATTTCCATACTGTTTTATTGAGGAACTATGTCAAATATTGAAAAAGGATAAGCATTTGAAGAATGTTTCCAGAAGTTTGAAGGGGTGAAACTTTCCAATGCACAGGAGACCACAATGACACCGAAGACTATGTACAGGGTCCCTCATTGATCCTAGAATTAAAAACATTAGCCAGGGAACTATTTAGAAACCTCCAGGCATTTCTGCCCCTGTCCATTAGCACTACGGTTATGGATGTGAACAGATACAGGCAGTGTTTTTTATTTGAGTCCTGAGAATTTACACTCTATTCCTCATGAATAGCATGAACTGTTTAAACTCAACATTTTCGTTCTGAGCACTCATCCAAGATTCCTCATCTTCAGTTTTAGTGTCCTTCAAACTGGAATGCTTCTTTAACAAGACTAGTATTAGATTATGGAATGTTGAACCACTACAAAAATAATTGTATCTATGACTGCTTCATCAAAAATAAAGGCTCTATTTCTAGGGTGCTAGCCATGTGAGGGACACAAACAAGGAACTAGTTAATGAAACTGGTCAAGACACATGTGGAACCAGAAGTTAAGAAGTTTAAGTTTTGTATGTAGTGCTGGAAAGCTAGTTCAGTGGTTTAGAGATTTTCTTATATTCCAGTTCCAAGTTCCCAACAATCACACCAGGTTGTTCACAACAGCCTATGTTCTTACTCTAGCTCTAAAGGTATCTGACCACCTTTCTGGTCTTGTCTTCACAGGTATACAAACACACACACACTCACTCACTCACACACACACACACTCACTCACACACACACTCACTCACTCACTCACACACACACACTCACTCACACACACACTCACTCACTCACACACACACACTCACTCACTCACTCACACACACACACACTCACTCACACACACACACTCACCTCTCAATTTGCATATTTACATGTAGAAAAAGAGAGATAACATATATTTTAAGAAAATAAAACTGAGGATGAGCTACATTAAGAACAGACCAGATTATATGTACAGGGTGAACAGAAAAGTGTTAAGACAGATATTTTCAGTGGGTTAGAATATCAACACAAGGCAAAATATATTGTTCTTTTAGATTTACAGGTGTTGACCCCCAAGTCTAATGTTAGCAGTTGCAATGAAGCCACAGTTGAACTACGTTGCAGAGAATACAAAGTTCACAGGTGTTTTCACTCGCAGTCATTGTAACTGACTATTTTTGCTGAGCTGAGGTTCATAATTTCCAATTACATCTGAACAACAACAACAAAAAAAGTCAAAGGGTTTTTCCAAAACTCCTAAGCAAGTGAAAGATTCCAAGATTCCCTGGCTGCTTTCATGGTCACATTCAAATTTGTACGTATCCCCTGCCCTCACAGACGCATTTGCAAAGGGCTTGTTAGTAGCTCCCTTGTCTGATTTATCTAAATATCACTTTTAGAAAACAATTTGTATCTAATGGCAGGTACCTGCTCTGATAGGTGTTTGCTAATTAATATATGCTAGATGCAGAAAATGTTCTCTGTTTTCCACAGATTAGAGTGATGTTAGCACCAAAATATCTTTTACTAATAATGACTTTCACAGTAGAATAAAATTTAGATAATTACTGTAAAGATAAACCAACCACATTGGCTAGTGTATTTTATCATCTTTTTCTGCAATGCATGCTTTCTGTTAACAATATATGGTGGGTCACTTAAAATTTTTAGTGCATGTGCTATTTAGGTGTTGGGGCCACCCATTTGTATGCATGCATGTGGAGAGAACAGGTCAACTTTGGGTGTCTTCCTTAGTCTCTATCCATCCTGCTTTTTAAAATTTTATTTCCTTTCAGTTTAAAATATAATTATGTTGTTTCTCCTTCTCTTTCCTCTTTCTAGTCCTCCCACACTCCTCCCCCTGCTCTCTCTAAAATTTATGGTCTCTTTTTCTTTAGTTGTTATTGTTAGATACACACACGTATACACATTGAATAATGGTGATGCTGATAATTTCATTATTTTAAAATGAAAGATAGATAATACACTGATTTAAAATATTTATTTCTTTTGAGCTGCTAAGGATGGATCCTCAGTCTGCAAGGATTCCAGAGAACTAATCTACTACTGAGTTGTTTTTCCAGTGACAAACGACAAAAAATCAGGGCTTAAGAAATGGTTTGGTAGCTAAGAGCACTGGCTGTTCTTGCTGGAAGGCTGGATTTGATTTGCAGCATCCAAATAGCAGCCTGCAAACACCTGTAACCCCAGTTCTGGTGTCTGACACCTTCTTCCAGCTTCCTGGAGTGCCTGCATACATATGTTGCACACACATACATGTGTATGCAGACAATACACCCATTCATGTTAAAAGAAACTAAAATATATCTTTAAAGCAATAACTGAATTGAACTGTAATGCATGTCAGCCTAACATGCACTTTATGAATAAGTTTCAGTGCATTTTGACAGATGTGCTGGTACTCACACAGGCCCTGTACTGAACACCGAGGGCTTGTCATGCACCTACTTTTCCTTGTGCTTCTCATTCAGTCTACCTTTCAACCCTAGCAGCCACCCATCTGGATTATTCTAGATTAGAATTGCCTTTCTAATAGCTTCATGTAAACAAAATTTATAATATGCACCTCCATGTCTTCCTTTACTTGATACCACATTAATACGATTCATCTGTGTTATTTCTTTACATTGTTGTATATTATTCTATGGATATATGTGAATCACTTGTTCATTTGCTAATTGATAGATTGCTGGATAGCTTCGATTTACTGCTCTTATGAATGAAGCTAATAAGGGCATTTCTATGTAAGTTCATGTGTACACAGCAAGCTCATAAATAAGTAGGCACTTATATACATTTTAGTCACTTCATCTCTGAATTAAGGGTTTGCTTTTAGTCAGCACTAGGTAAATGTGCACATTTATGATATATACCTTTGTCACACTTTAGCTTACTAGTCTTTCAATTAGACCCTATATTCTTTGCCTTCTTTCTTGAGTGATGACAAAGGGATATGATATGGGAAAACCACAGGAAACACAGAGTAAGCACTTAAGAGATGTAGGGGCAACACTCCATACTGTTTCTCCAGCTCACGGTGCCTACTGCCACTTGTGAACCAGTGTCTTATAATCTTACATTTGATCTTCACGTATTGTTGACATATCTAAATTTATCCATAGGTCCCTCTCTGACTGTACCTAATTGTCTAGGACCTGTCACAGAATGTCTAACCAAAACAACTTAAGGAAAACGGAATCTTTCCCAGCACACAATTCGTGGGTGCTGGCCATCATGGCAGGGAAGGGATGCATGAAGAATATGAGGCCGATGTTTAAGTTGTCACCAAACCCAGCCACTATTGGTGATGCCTAGAAACGCTTGCTGATAGGAGCCTGATATGGATGTCTCCTGAAAGGCTCTGTCAGAGCCTTACTGATACAGATGAGGATGCTTGTAGCTAACCATCAGACTGAGCACAGGGACCCCAAATGGAGGAGTTAGAGAAAGGACTGAAGGAGCTGAAGGAGTTTGCAACTCCACAGGAAGAACAACATCAACCAATCAGACCCCCCAGAACTCCCAGGGACTAAACCACTAACCAAGGAGTACACATGGAGAGACAGATGACTCCAGCTGCGTATGTAGCGGAGGATGGCATTGTCTGGTATCAATAGGAGGAGACGCCCTTTGTCCTGTGAAGGCTCATCTCACTAGTATAGGAAATACCAGGGTGGTGAGGTGGGAGTAGATGGGTGGGAGTGGGTGTATCCTCAAAGAAGCAGGTGGAGGGGGAAGGAAGAGGGGGTAATATGGAAAGGGAATAACATTTAAAATGTAAACATAAAATATTCAATAAAAAGATAAAATTAATCAAACTTTTAAAAAAGTCTTTGCTATTGTTAGGAAGTAAAGAGAGATGAAATGTGGTAATCAGCTCCCTTTCTTGTTTGTACTCAGCCCTGATCCCCAAATCATGGGGCAGTACCATGCACATACAGGGTTGTTCTTCCTTCAGCTACATTTTCTAGAAAAACCTTTCTGGATATACCCTGAAGCATGTTCCCAATCAACTTGAGGCTGGAGAGATGGCTCAGTGATTAAGGGTACTGGCTATTCTTGCAGTCAGCTATTGGGTCCCAGTACTGAAATTTCACCTCACAATTCCCTCTAACACCAGTTCCAGCCGATCTGATGCCCTCTTCTGGCCTCTACAGGCATTGCGTGTACCTGGCGCTCATAAACCTGTAGGCAAATACTCACATACACAAATTACATGTTTAAATCCAATTATGTTAACTATTAATATCGTATTTTACACTCACCTTTCCATGATGGTATTCACATCTACAGATTAGTAATATGCATTATTTAAACAGGAGTTAATTCAGCAAGTTAAGTTTTGGGTGGAAAATGGGAACGAATTCATGGGAGACCTAAGCAGAGATCATGTTTGAGTCTTAGCTGTAAGAGTCTCTAGGTACCTAAATTCAGATTTGGCTTTGGTAATTAAATAGATACATTGGCCTGGGTTTGAGTTGCAGCAGAGGTAATTCTGACAGGCTCCACAGATGCCTTTGTACATAATTCATTAGCTATGCCATGTGGCAGAGAAAATAGCATCGTAAATGCAACTCCTTATAATGAACAGGCAGATGAAAAAGCAAAAGCAGATGCTAAAATTTAAGCTAGGGTAAATTGTCCTGTTTTCTAACAAGCCACTGACACTCACAGTCAGCTAGTCACTTGTTTTAAACATAATCAGTCTTAGGAGGACACTGAGTTCTTGAACCTAGTACTAGCAACTGCTATTGACAGTAATAGAATGATGCTTTTGCCTAGAGTTCAACTCTATCTTTATTTATGTTTTCATACATGGCTTACTCTGGTAGGGTTGGAGGAACTGTCAGGAATAAAGACCTTAGTCTATGGTTAAAAGAGAAGTGGGACAAAGCCATACTAATGACAAGCAATGAGTCTGTTGTTATTTGGGGAACTCAGGATGCTAATGGAGGCAAGGGGAAAGTATATAAACCATGCCAGAACTTGGTGACAATTTAAGATTTTCCTTTGTTTGGTTCTTACAATTTCAACTGCTCCATAAATACTCCTCCCAGGAAGATTATACACACCACCTCATTGTGACATTCATTAAAACTATCCAGAGATATGCAGAACACTGATGACATTCTTTAGTTGTATATTTAATTCTTTTGAAAAGGAGGTTATGAGTTGGGATTTGGTTACATTTTAGAAATGCAAAATAGCCCTTTGTCTACACATGTTCAAAACCATTGCATATTTAAAGTGGAACGTATATTTTTAGAACATATGCAAATGTATGCAGTAGAATCTTGGCATAACTTTTTTTTTAATAATTTGGTCAATGATTTAATTGTTCCATAGATGTTATCGTGTTCACAACACTATTAACTGTCTGATGCAAAGTATTACCTAAGGCTATTCACTACCTCTGCAAGAACATTGCATTTTTTAATTCTCTAGGAAACACTAAAATTAATATTGCTATAATTTTCCCAGAAAATTGGAACCACATATCTTTCAGTCTTCTAACTTTCTAAAATACTATGAAAATTAGAAATTTCCACAATGATAAGCAGTTTAAATATGGATTCAGAGGCTTAAGATCTTGCATATAATGAAATTTAGTCCCATATAAATTCTTCTCAAATTTCCCTATTTTATGCATAGGGCTTTCATTTTGTTTTAGGTTTTCTAACAAACACATATTTCAATTCTTATGTAATTAAAATCTTATAACACTAATGGAACCTCTTTTTCTAGTTTTCTACCTTACCCTCAGTATTTCTTAGTTATTCAGGTTGTTTTTAATATTATCAGGACCTTTTGTATTTGTTTATCAATTGGTCTCTTGAGATTTATTTGTGGAAATAAAAGACATGTGGAAGGAAAGTCATCATGCAAACTTAATGAGAGATTATCATCTCTAGAAATCTTTACAAAGAAAATCCATATTAAACAAAGCCAGACAATGGCATGTATTAGCCATGGAAGAAAATGAGCTATGGAATTCTGAAGCATTCATCACCTTGAAAGGTGCGCTATAGTCATTTCCTAAGGTACCAACCTAGTCTTGCTAGATTTCAAATAACCCTAATGCAAGTTCATCTACAAAATAAGAAAGCGGGCTGGCGAGATGGCTTAGTAGTCAAGAGCACTTGCTGCTCTTGGAGAATATCTGGTGCCATGCTCAGCACCCACATGGGGGCTCACAAGCATCTGTATCTCCAGTTCCAGGGGAGATGCCTTCTTCTGGCTTGGAAGAGTACTGCATGCATAGTGTACATATGACTCTATTTGCAGACAAAACCAGCAAACAAACAAATATAAGTAAATGTTCAGAAAGTCAGAAAATTTAGCTTCGTGAGACACGAGATTCTTACTAGGACAGAGAAAAAATTCACAGAAACGATTAGGTAAGCCCTTTAACACACAAGATTTGTTGTGATATATGTAACATCTATAACAATACACAACCTCAGATTCTAGATTTTAGAATATATTAAGTTATACATTTAAATGTCCCTGTTATATCTGGACTATCTACTGACAATGTTGCCTGTATCATATACATTTGAGAACTTCCTTGTGTTACCCTCAGCAATCACTATCATTTTGGGGTTTTTCCAAGGGAAATGGAACTGGAGATCTACTCCTTTATGTAAAATCTCAAGAGGTGAACTACAGCCACCAGAAAAAGACTGTTTAAATATCCAGAAAACATACAGGTTCAATAAAGCATCAGCAAGATCAGCAAGTCATTTTCGTTTCAAGAGTTCTGCTTAAAAAATTTCTAGGGCAATATAATTAATGGTGAATCAAACCCACACAGGACTGGCACCACAATTTCTAAATATGGTTTCAAGGTATAAAGAGTGAAGAAAAATGGGAAATGTAGCTGATTTTTTAAAAGGACAACTACATTGTAAAATTGTTGGTAGACTTCATAGCTTGGCAAAGAACAGAAAGGGAGCCTACGCCTGCATGTATTATGACAAGTTAAGATAGACACCAAATACTTTACTAATACCAAGTAAGTGTGACTAGAAAGATAAGCTAATGGGAAGGGACTTTAGAGGACCACCATGGCCATGGGCTGCTGATTTAAGAAAATAAACTCATTTGAATTTTAAGATTTTTATTCTTCATATTTTGAGGTATGAAAAGGAAAATCTATTTGTGGAAAGTTTATAGAGCTGACCAATTTTATCAACTATTAGAAAGAAGCATCTAATTTAACAATAAATGCCTCCAGTAGTTCAGAGATTAGAAGTATGGAATTACTCCACTACACAAATTAGTTGCATATAATCCCAGTTTTTTGTTATATCACAAACAAACCTTTGTGTAATATTTAGGGGAGGAGAAGCTATTGAATATATCACTAACTACTAATCATTATTAATCACAAAACATTGACTCAAAAGCATTATTGAGACATTTTTCTGATGGCTATATATAAAGAAAATAATTTCTCACATTCTGATTTAATTTTCGAAACACACATGACTGTGCACATGACCATGACTTCTCTCTCCCTCCCCCCCCCCCCCCTCTCTCTCTCTCTCTCTGTGTGTGTGTGTGTGTGTGTGTGTGTGTGTGTGTATGTGTAGAAAACCTCCGTACAGAGGAAAACAGCAGTACTATTCCTCAGAAACCACCCAGCTTGTTTAATGAGACAAAATTTCTCACTGGCCCAGAGATCATAGTCTAGGCCATAATGATCTGTCATGTGTGTCTGTCTTCCCAGCAAAGCACTTGCAAATGCATACGACCACACCTGGCCTTTTATGTGTGTTATCATGGTCAAACAGTCCCAAAGGCTCCTGCAATCATGTGCCTTAATTTATTGCTTTCAAATTTTATAATCTTTAGTAATCATGATGAAGCTTTGTCTATTATGCTCATAATGACTTACAATCTCCTCTACTTTAAGACATGACTGAAGATGAGTTTTTAAATAGTTTTGTGCTCTAAAATAAGAGCAATAAAACAAAAGAAGATGAAAACCTAGATATTTCATTTGGTGTATGATAATAAAGGAAAAGATTTATATTAACACAACTTTTACAGTCCTGGTTAATTGAGAAATATTGCTCTATCATTTAATAATTATGCTAGCCATTATCAAAAGACGCCCTTAAAGATGTCATCACTGAAGCCCACAGTAACTAAGGATATACCCAGCTTCACATACAACTTAGGGTTCAAATCTCACTTCTAAATTAGTTTTGGCTGAACTATAGTGTTGTTTCGTCTTTGTCATGAGTGTGATTGAAGAACTGATATAGTAAATGCCCTGTGGCTATTTAATGGTAACTGCTAGACTCAATTTCAAGTCTTCTGATACCTCAGAGTATGATGGGTTATGGGATAGCTTAACCCATCCCATAATGGAGTCAAAAGTCCCTTTCTAGGTGAAGCAGTTGTTGAAAGGAAAGGATGTTTTCTTAAGTACCAGACAGCATCAAGGTTATGAGTGTATTATTACACAGTGGCGGAGAAAAGAACACAAGGTGAAAGTCTTGGTTGAAAGCTTTATAGAGCCCAAGGGTCCATAGAGGCAAACCCTCCATTCCTGTTTTCTGTTTGCTGGTATTTGTACAAAATCAAAGGGAAAGGAAGCTGAGAAAGTGTTCATGCCTGCACGTGTTCTTTGACTATCTCGAAGTGAAACCTCCGGAGGTCATGCCCAACTTAGTAACAAGCTCAGGGTTTACCTTTTCCCTGCACCAATGCCACACATCATTTCTCCTCAAGCCCGCAAAGACAGGGTTTGTTGCTCTCTGTTGGTCCCCAGTTAGGCAGGTTCCCCTGCTGGTGCTGATGTCAGTGGTCAGTCCCCATTTTCTTCAATCTCTTTCAGTTCCACCATGAGGTTCAGCCCAGTGACAAACACTTGCATTGCCTGAGTCTAAGTGTTTCATTATTTTTATTTTTTTATTTTCTTTTAAATGAAATTTGGGCTCAAAACCCTAACTTTGTACATTAATTAATTAGAAAAGGCTGGGCAGAATACAGGATTTATTTTTACAACAACCAAATTTTGACAATAATAGAGAACTTTGGCTTTAACTGATTCTATTATCTAAAGCTACTGATGTAGGATATTACATTTTGTTGATGAAGTTGTTTTACGGCTAAATAAACTCTGCCATTTCCCCCAAAGAAATAAAATAGAGAATCCTCTCAATAAAAAGTCTTAGATGTTATCTAATGACAAAAATGTTCTGTGTACAATAACTGAGAGAATTATTTTTCCTTGGCACTGGTTCAAGTCATTTATTTTCTATTTACCTCCCAAACTGCCTTTTTGTAATAGGAACATATATGTCAATACTGAATCTTTAAGAATACAATGACAGTGTGCCTTAAAAATAGGCGCATAACCCAGGGAAGGGAGATGCCAGGGGCAGGGAGCACCCTCTCAGAGGCTAAGAGGATGGGGAAGGGGTGAAGATCTATGGGAGGGGCAATGTGAGAAGGGCAACATTTGGGAAGCAAACACATTGGGGCATAAATAAAGATAGAAAGTAAGAGGTATAGATTAGAAATTTTTCTTAAGGACCACTTCAACAGGCTTTTCTATTTTCAATGTCACTCATACAGAGCCTTGACTTCCTCAGTTGAACGAGACAGGAAGGCAGGTTGTGATACATTCAGTTGTCACTTATAAGTTATGTTCCTATAAGAGCCCCCAGTCACTGTTTCCACTCCTGTTGGCTGTATCTCAGGTGCTTTTGTTACACCTGGTTCTCAACTTTGATTAAAGCTGGCAACCTATAACGAGAAGTAGCCAATCCATAATTGCCCTTTTAATCATGAAGGAAATAATTTCTGGTTTTAAAGTTACTTTTGACAATGTCACTACACGTATCTGGAATTGTCTTGGAGTCCCTTAGCTAAGTGCAAGAGGCATTTATCCTTGGAACTCGCTGGTCATGAATGCAGTAGAATGACTTCACAGATTCATTGCCAAAAGCCTTACATAAAAATTTCCTGAGGGAATTTATGTACTTAGGGAATTCACAAAGTTAACTTTGAAACACTATGTTTAAAGAAAATTAGTTTGTAGTCTTCTTTTGTGCCCAAGTAAAAATATGTCAAATTATCAAACTTTGTGGGGTAACCTAATTTAGAAAGGTAAATGATTAACTTCATTTTTTCAGATGCATACACATTTATTATTGCACGATGTCTTTAAGCAAGTCTCCCATTTTTAGAACTATCAGAAATTAATCTGGAATAAAATGTTTCACACTTTTATTTGGATTCTCTCCATGAGTCACAAAAGATGGCATCACTTCATCAGATGATCCAAGAGACACTGTTTCAATTGCTGGTCCTATGAGTGTCAATATCATTTTCCGCATCAGTTTCACTTGTAAAAGACTAACAGTTTTTATGAAAGATCCATTTTCTTATCATACATACATGGTTAAGAGGGAAGTGAGACATTCCCAGGACCCAGTGTGGATGATGTTAGCCGAAATACCCAACAAAGGGGAGATAGAACCTGTAGAGACCACCTCAAGTAGACAGGAATGCCCCCCATTGAAGGATGGGGCCACCTGCCCATTTCAAAATTTTTAACCCAGAATTGTTCATGTCTAAAGGAAACACAGGAACACAAAATGGAGCAGAGACTGAAGACAAAATGGCCCTGAGACCACCCCAACTTGGGATCCATCCTATCTACAGATTCTTTGCAGACCCCGATATCATTGCTAATGCCAAGAAGCATTTGCTGACAGTAGCCTGGTAGAGCTTTACCCTGAGAGGCTCTACCAGCACCTGATTGGTAACAGAAGCAGATACTCACAGACAACCATCTAACTGAGCCTGAGGACCCCAATGGAAGAGTTATGGGAAAGACTGAAGGAGCTGAATGGGATTCCAACCCCATAGGAAGACCAATGAAATCAACTACCAGACTACCCAGAGCTTCTAGGAACTAAACCACCAACCAAAGAGTATACATGGAGGGAATCCATGGATTTAGCTACACATGTAGCAGAGGATTGCCTTATCTAGCATCAATGGAAGGGAAGGTCCTTGGCCCTATGGAGGCTTGATGCCCCATCATAGTGGGATGCAAGAGATATGAGGTGGGAGTGGGTGGTTGAGTGAAAGAACACTTTCATAGAGGCAAATGGGAGATAGGATGAGGGTGGTTGTCCAGGGGAAACCTGAAGGGGTACAGCATTTGAAATGTAAATAGATAAATAAAAGATAAAATGGCTTTGTATACATGTCAACATGGAAATAAAATACTCTTGTAAATTATCTAGCATTCAAGTGACAGATTACTGTAGACTCAAGGGCAGAAGCTCTTGGTCTCAATGGTTACCCCATAGTAGAGGAAGATGTAAGAAAGGAGCAGGTCTTCAGCACTAAGGCTTTTACATGCTCATGTGTTTCTTAGGCATCTGTTGTTTCATACCTTCCTTATACAAGTTTGGTAAATCTGTTATTGCTAGTTACAAAATTATGGATAGCGATGTGGAGATCATAGCATGCAGCACAAAATCACATTACACACAGAAGTCTCCTAAGAGGTAGAAGCTGACCACGAACCACTACTTGCCTAAACTAAAATCTCTGTATAGTATGGTGGCTGAGTTGTGTGCTCTGTAACTTGAAAGGTGAGATTCAAGATATGGGATGAGGTAAGGGAGTGGGTAGTGAGATATTGAGCCTCCCTGTGAATGGATATCTGGATTGATAAGAACTAATCACAAAATAACAAGGATGACAACTGCCAGTCACCTTTATCCTTCACATAGCATCAAACACTTTCCAAATAGGAAACTTTCACCACCATATCTACTGTCCTCAATACAGTTACTATGAATAAACTAAAGGTGATAACAAGCTACCAACAGGAAAGGACAAAAAAGGGGGCTACATGGTGAAGAAGATAACGCATGAATGGAACAGCACTTAATGAAAATAACCTTTAGATGCAATTTCGTCCAGTCATGATCATTACTTTATCACCAAACTCACCATTTTGCAATCACAACTGATACTAATTAGTGATATACTCCACGTTGCCCAAAATGCACAGCTTAAACATTGCCAAGAAGTATACGACCTGTGTTGATTCCAACTGAGAGAGCTGAAGCAGGGGGCCCTTTAACAGCAGATTCATTGCATTTACATTCAGGCATTCCATTAATTAGTTTGATAAGCTTTGGAACTTGGGGCCAAGAAGAATAATTCTTGTCTTTGTGGAATGATCCCCATTTCCCTATTCTGTGTCTTTTCCTCTCTTTCTGCTTGGAATGAAACCTAGAGCTGCTCATGGGCTCCATACATACTCTGCCAAGACTCAACCCACTAAGCCCCAAAAGACTATGTTTTCTAAATGTGAACATTAAATCCTTAGTAAATGCATTTAAAGACTATTCCTGTGGACTGTAACTTGCAGATCCTCACTTTATCAGAGATCACTCTATACAAACATGTAAAACAGATGTAAAGAGCAGGTTTCAGTGATATGTTGCGTGTGTATTTACCTCCATTAACAAATCCAGTTTTGAAGGGAGATCTGTGATGAATATATTTTTCAGACTGAATATCATCACTTTGATAACTGTATTGGTGATTTAGATATTAAAGTTTCAACTTGCAGAGAGCCAGCTCTATTTAAGGCATGTCTTCTAAAAAATCCAGATAGGATGTCAATGAACTTCTGATTTTCCTAGAAAAAATTTCAAGATTTTTCTTTTCCAGTGGCACATCATTAGTTGAGAATGAGGCCAGGGGATATTTAGTTTAATTATTTCTAGCACTATGCACTATAAAGTATTCCACTATAACTATGCAATCAAATACACAAATAACACAGTAATTAAAAATATATCACAAATAAAAAGTTGCCCAAATTCAAAGGCTCTACCATACTGAGAGTGAATTCTAAAACAGATACCGTTCATCTGATGCAGGTTTATCAACTGTGAGAAGAGTATGAGACACTGATAAAGGACACTGTGTTTGTGGGTACAGAATGTATATAGACAACCTCTTCTGCTCCACACTGTTGTAAAAATACTGAAAAATTAAAAATCTGTGGTTGGAACAAAAGCCAATGTAATGAAGCTCTCAAAATTTATTCTTATAATTTTGACATGGATTGTTCTCATATTTAGTTAAAGAAATAATTCAATGACCCTCTAAGAAAGTATGGTATAAACAGTAATTGAAAAGTAGTTATGTAATACCTTCAATTTAATCACATTTTTCTATTCATTTTTTCCTCAGAAATATGGATGTCTGTACTTCATTATTGTCTGTACAATTTTCATCCAAGCTCATTTTCCAAACACATACATTGATATACCTTTTATCTGAATAAAGTTAGTATTTTTCTTGCTTTATAGAGTCAAAGGCCACTAGGAACAAAGGTATTTATGCTCAAAATCAGCAAGAATAAGTATCTCTATTGGTTGTCACGCTATCCATAGCTCTACAGTCCTTAGAACAACTTACAGCTAACGAGCATGACTTTGAAATATCTTTTCTCCTATCTGATACAGCGTACAATTCTTCCGGCCTTTGATGACGCATTAACCATACACAAAATTGAAGTGATATTCATCATGACCAAGACCAAGTGCAAAAGTGAAAACTTTTGGAGGCGAAGATAATAGAGCAAGGGCTGCCAATCAGAGGGTGAGAGTGGCTTTAAGTCAGCACCCTTCTCAAAGTGAATCTCTATATAAAAGGTTGAAACATAGAGATAACATTTTACATGGTAAAAAACATAATCTCTGTTAGCAAATCATTAATGAGAAATAAACTCTCTTTTATAAAAATATTAAGTCAAGTCTATTCTTTTCTTCATTCATCCACTAACTACATGACCCTTGTTTTCTTTGACATATGATCTTTGCCATATGCTGTATTAACACTGTCAATAAATCTCTGGCCTTTGTGCTGCTGCCAACTTACATTTCAGTTTCGTCAATTTTAGTCCTTGCCAAAAAAGGCTGTGCAGCCTGAGGAATATAATGTTTTTTTACAGAAAGTTGTTCTTTGACTTAACTTTAAGGGGTGCTAGGATTGAATATTTTCTTAGGATGGAGTGGGTAATACATTCTCCTACTGAGTCAAGAGCTGTTGACATAATGCTGCTCACTTTGGAAGAAATAATTGCAGCTGTATGTAAATAAATTTACTGCTGAATATCTCCAGACAATTATGTATCAATAATAAAACTGTTACCACACATGTTCTATAATTTTGTTTAAAAGACATCAAAAGGACTTGAATTATTCTGAAGAAAATTATACAGATATAGAAAATAAATGAAAGCCAATCAACATTCATTCATTATTGCTGTGTCCATTAAGGATAGAGTTAGTTACTGAATCTCTGTTCTTCACAATCTGTCAATTAAAAGATGGGCTACGTCTTAGGCACTCATATTAGAAGTGGATTTCTTGTCCCTTTCCTCATGCCACTCTTTATCATGAATTGAATATCAGATTACTGACTTTTCTCCCCAAATGCTTCTCTGTGTAGTCCCTCATATACCTACTTGCCTAGTCCTCAAAATATTCTGCATGGGTACCTACTCTGCCTTTAAGTCTTACCTATTTTTCAGTAAGGTTTATAAGCAAATATCTCAAAATAACCCATTCAAAAGCATGTAAGTCCATTTGGAAACACTGCCCCATACTCTGTTTTTGTAGCTCTCACATGATATTGTCCAATATTTGATCACAGCTATTCCATCACCCTTGCTTCAGGCACCAATCAATCAATCCTCTACTATACTCCTAAAATAGCCCTTCCTGATTCTCCATGGAAAGTCTGACACTTGTGGCTATCTCTACTCTAGGCAATTTCTTCATCTCATATTTCTATTGACATAAACTTAGTTCTCTGGACCCAAACAATTGTCCTTTACTTTTCCAAATTTCTCTTTGTTTCTCCTGAATCACTGCATTTCAATTGAAATCTCAAGCATTTTGTCAAGGAAAAAACCTTTCCAGGACTTTCTCCTATCATACCTCCTTGGATAGAGAACCTTACATATGCTGACCTTCATATACTTCTGTGTATTTTTTGTGTATTCCTCTCCTCTTCCAAACTGCTCTGCAAATATATTTATATGCTTTAATTATTCTGACATTTCATACTAAGTATATGGCACTTAATAGAGGAATCTATCAATATTGTTATGAATGCAAAATTACATCAGTGTGGTTGTGCTGTGAAAGTACCTGCCTCTCCAGCAAGAAGTTAATTGCGTTATTAACCTAATATTAGTAAGATAGTGTTATTACATACATTTTATGTATATGTGAGAGTTTTGGCACAGTTCTTTGGACTGGCTAATTTTGTGTGTCAACTTGACACAAGCTGGAGTTATCACAGAAAAGGAGCCTCAGTTGTGGAAATGCCTTCATGAGACCCAGCTGTAAGCAATTTGCTCAACTAGTGGTCAAGGTGGGAGGACCCAGCCCATTGTGGGTGGGGCCGTCCCTGGGCTGCTGGTCTTGGGTTCTATAAGAAAGCAATCTGAGCAAGCCAGGGGTGGCAAGCCAGTAAGAAACATCCCTTCATGGCCTCTGCATCAGCTCCTACTTCCTGACCTGCTTGAGTTCCAGTCCTGACTTCCTTTGGTGATGAAACAGCAATGTGAAGTAAGCTGAATAAACCCTTTCCTCCCCAACTTGCTTCTTGGTCATGATGTTTGTGCAGGAATAGAAACCCTGACTAAGACATTCATTCATATATATATATATATATATATATATATATACATATATATATATATGCATTGTATTTTGCAGGATGAATTCCTATGAGAAATGTTGTATCAATGTACATAATAAGTAAGTTGGTTCAATAACTAACTGACATTATAGTATTTTAAAACTTTTTACAGTAATCAAAACCTGTAGAAGATGTAGGTACTGTTTTAAATTAGTTGCCTTCTAAATGGTATTCTAGTCAATACAAAGACATTTTATGGCTTAAGTCTGTAAAATAATGAGATTTAGCCTCTGAAGGGGAAAAACTTCATATCCTACATAATAGTCTTTGAAAATATTTCTATTTATAGTTAAAGAGACATAGAAATACAACTGCAGGTAGAAATGTTTAGCTTTGATTTCTGGTCATGGATTTCAAGGAGAGATAAACAGATTTAATTTAAAAGTGCAGATGAAACAATATTTAAAAAGAAAAATCAATTCTAGACGAGAAGGTTGTGTTTCTAATGGAATCATAGATAAGCTCTGCACAGCAGTGAGCTCGATTGGGAAAATTGTAATAATTGCTTGTCGTGCTACTGTCAGTCTCTATGTGGACACCATCTACATGCAATTTAAAACTACAGCAAAAAGTAAGCCTATACATAATAGTTTTCACTAACTCAAAAGGGGATTGGTTGTTCACAACTTATCACTCATATTTAGCAATGCAACTCCATTAGCATATGAAACTTCAGAAGTCCAATTTGTTCATAGTGGAAGGGAAGGCAAGACAACTCCATTTGATGCCAATGAACACAGGACCAACTTTGGCTGCTTCCTAGACAGTAGAATACTGCTCCCCTGCAGCCTTTTCATTACTCAGAACAACAAAACTAGCAACCTAGCTAGGCAGACAAAGGCTGGACAGAGGAGGTAATCCTATATTAGAACCTCTACAGCATATATGGAGGGAGCAATGCCTTTCTTAGGCTTGGCTTTGAAGTTGGCATAGAAACATATAGACAGCTTTGTGGCATCATTAAAGAAGCATAAGTTATACAATGCTAAAACAAAGAATAATTTTGCCTGTTTTTGGAGATTTTCTAATTAATCAAATATCACCCTCCATTTTTTAACTCAATCTTGGTGATGAGTGCTTATTTCAATTAGACATTTCGGTTGACTCTAGTTGCACAAAACTGTAACTCAGCAAAAGGCAACACCCAGAAGAAGAGAGCAAATCCTTGCTCCATCACAACATCTGCTCAGATACTTTGATAGACCCATTTTGGGTTTGCTGTCTGCTCATGTCTTTTGTTATTTACTGGTCCTCAAGAAATTTTTCTACATGAAAACACGAAACACATGGCATTATTCTAGAAGAAAATGCAGGATGAGTTTCCAAGCACATGATGTCTTTGAAGTAAATCTAGGTGGGAATCCCCCTAAGGTATGGAATCTTAATAGGCTGAATTACCTTGGGAACCTTTGCCTGTACTGAAAACAGATGTCTTAGGTGACTGCAGCCTCATTCTATAGAAAAGACCTAGGCTCTGCCTTCCACAGATGAGGCTTTTGTGTATGTTTTATAAGCCTTATTATAGCAGCCCCAGGATTTAATCAGAAGGTTACTCTACCTCCCAAAATATTTATCAGAGCCCAGAAGCCTCTGTTCTGGTATCATGGAAGAAATCAAAGGATCTGGTACAGTGGGTGAGAAATGATTGTGCCATCTTTTTTCTTAATTTATTTATATTTTGGGCCTTGAAGCGCAATCACAAAATAATAGCACAGAATGTAAGCAAGCATATAGTACAAGGGGACAAGGAACAAAGAAAAAATGTATTAGAAATGGCTGAGTCTAGTTTGCTAGACCAGCAGCAAACCAACTTGGTAATGTTTGAATGTACCCACCAAAAGTCAGGAAAAAATTTAATCTACATCATGGGGTATTGATAGGTGCAGTCAAATAAGAGGTTTAAGTGGCAAATGGGTTGTAAGATTTGAATGGCTTAGGAGAATCGATCTGTGGCCAGATGAATGGTTCCATGAATTAATGGGTAATCACCATAGAAGTGACTTCTTATAAAAAGTAAAATCCTGACTCACTTTCACTCTATCATTGTGCCACAAACACATATGGGGGCCTCACTAGATACAAACTCATGCCATCTCTATGCACTACATTTCCCAATGAGATAAATAAACTTCATTTTCTACACACTATTTAGTCTCAGGAATTTTGTTATAGCGATAAAATCATGTCTCAAGATGCACTTCATTAGAGTCAGACACAAAATGAGTGAGGTATATAATTTACTAAAATCCTTTCTGTATATTTTCAGACTCCAATATTGTCTGAAGCTACCCAAAAACATCACTTTGACAGTCAGTCAGATTCTAAGAGAGTTCCCACACATGTAGTTTTGACTCTAAAATAGAGGACATGAGAGACTCTGAGGCATGAGGTGCACTCTGAAGCAACAGTTACTGACAAACTTAGCCTGGTTCCAATCATAGCACAGGCACCATTTCTACTCACAGAAGAGTCAGTCAAGTAGGACTACAGCTTCCTCTCATGGATGCTAATCGGAGTGGCTGCCACAAACAGGCTCTTGTTTCCTTTTCTACAAATACTCAACTTGCTATGCTCTCCCCCAACTTCCTGTTGCCCACTAATACCTCATAAAAACATTAAGATGAATATTGTTCCCTTCCTCGTCTTTTATTCCAGTTCTCAGAAATCATGATAAAGAGAGTATCCCAAAACTTGAATGGGCATAGAAAACAAAACAATTTGCTCCTTGGCAACAAATTAAAAAAAAAAAAAAAGGAAGAAAGAAAGAAATCTTGTGTCTTCAGTTTCCATTTCTCAGAGGTTTATACAGAATAGTAAATGTGTTAGCTTTCTCTTACCTGCAGTTTATTTTTTTTTTTAGATTCCTTTAAGAAGGAATTAAAAGGTTAAAAAGCAATTCAAAATTTCTGTATTTTATTTCTGTGCATGCATGTGTGTGTGAGGTCAGAAGACAACTGGTAAGAATCAGTTCTGTCCTACATGGCAGTGCTAGCGATGGAATTCAGGTCCTCAGAATTGGAAGCAAATGTCTTTTCCCAATGACCCATCTCACCATCCTAAGGCTAGCTTTTTGAAAACACTTTGTGAATACTCCACAAACAACTCTTATTTGGGCATCTGGTCTTAAGCTGCAGGCTCTTTTGGAGCATTGAGTGCAGCATATCGAATAGTGTTCGTTTGTGACCATTGCTGGTTTTTCCTAGGTTGGAATCTGCTAAGGCTAATGTCCTACTTGGAACACATTTTTTAGAATATAATCCATGACCAAATACAAGGTAAATTTTGAGTTGGTTATCTTGAGCAGTCACCCCCGCCTTAGAAGATGGATTTATGTGGCAGGCTTATCTCAGAGAAGTTTCCTAGCTGTTTCTGTAGATTCCATCACACATTAATCAAATATATTTAACTGGTAGCACTCTTACTCTGTTCTTCAGCAGTAAACTGGAAACACTTTGCCTGTTTTGGTCTTGCCTTTGCTCATTACGTGAGAGCACCTCTGTTGTCATATATGCTCAGTAATAATTTGCTGCACAGAAGAAAGCTAGTTCTGTGGCATGAGTCTAACCTTTCTTGCCAGACTCAAGCCTGGCAATCTTGCTTCAGTTTTGCACAACAGACTCAAGGAACTATTGTGTACTTTCCTCTTTAACTTAGTACTTTCACACTGGCTTGCTTTGCACACTATGCCATATCCCAGCTGGTTTTGAATTAGACCCAAATCCATTTGATCCTAGAATTGCTTGATTACCTCTTCTCATTTTCTGGGTGTTATTTTTGGTGTGTAAAACAGGTAGGATGTTTCCTCTGTGTTGTCACATACACAGCCTTTTCCCTGTAGCCACCGTAAATAGAAAGCATACTATCTCATTGCTTTCACTCAGATCATCCCAGTAAGAGTTCATCAAGAGTCTACAACAGGGATGACAAACACAGGTGTAAGCAGGTTACCAGAAGAAATGGAATGCGGTTCAAATGCCGTTATAAAACTGGACCTAATGCCAAATCAGTTCTATTGTAGTTCTACTTCAGCTGTATCTTCCACATTTGGTCCAGCTCAGCTGTGGTCTTTATTCATGTGCTGATTGCTGCCCCATTTTCCCTAGTGCACCCCATTCATTCACAGCTTTGTTTTCTGGAAATCTGTCATTCATGGTTTTTGGTAGCTGCCTAACACAATGATGTCCAAGAAGTTTAGAAACCCGAGCAATCAAGAAAAAAAAAGTAGAAGAAATATTAGAATATAATTAGGTTCAATATAGAAGCAGAATTGCCCCATCAACTATCTAAAAACCTCCAATTTAACTTTTAAAGCCATTTTATATATTTGCATTAGAGATATAAAATGATACATTTCAGCCCCTTAAAGGCTTGTCCCTCTGTAAACATTAGTTAAACAAATAGGTAAATAAAAGAACAAGATTCTATTAGAATTACTGGATGGGCACTATAAAGCCAACATATATTTTTCAAGCAGAGCTTTTGAGAACTCCATAATTTTTAATGTGGGACTGTTTTAAAATTTGAGTAATAAAGAAATGTAACTAAAAATGTCAACACAATTTTGAATTGAAATATTTGAAAAACAATGCAAATTACATCAATGTCGTTAGTGAATAGAATGCATTTATTTCCCTGATGACAAATTATATTCAACATCTTTGTTCATATCTGATAGCTATGTTTGTGGCTTCTTCTATTTTAGTTATTGCCACTTTTAATAACAATACTGGCTGGGGTTTGTCCTTTGATTGTTTACTACTTTGAATTGAATTCTTTGAGTCCCTTTTATGCACTGAATGTTAATTGTGTGCGGTTCGAACTATTAACAAATACTTTATAGGTTGTCCTTTCAATTCATTAATATATCCTTCATTATAAAGAAGCTCTCTAGCCTGATATAATATTTCTTTATTTTTTATATCCTGTACTTCTGTAGCATCTCCAGAAAATGCTACACTCTAAAGTCCTGATACACTCACATACACTCACCCATTGGCTTTCTTCTGGTGATTTTGTGCCTTATTTTAATGTCTTTGTTGCTTTTTGATTTAATCCTCTTAACTTGTGAGAGATCAGGATGTCTAGTTTCACTTTTGTATGTATATAATTAATCTTACATTGAATGCTATCCTTTCTCCACCATGTATTCTTACCATCTTTGTGGAAAATCAGTAGCTACAGACATTTTAGTTCACATCTAGGCATTCCATTTTGTTTCCATCTTTTATCATGTCTGGACTATACTGCTTCAAATTGTACAGTTTTATGATATTGCAAAGTAAGCTATCAAAGCTGTTCTAGCTTTGTTCTTTTCTGGTTGTGGTGGTTTAATTTAGTTAGTGGTTATTTGGCTTGTTTGTTTAAGGTTCTGGGAAGGGATCTCTTTCTCCCTGTTTGTAGTATTATACCTTCTCAGTGTGTCCCTACCAGGAAGACATGGAAAGAGCAGGATGGAGAAGAGTGGGATACTTTCTCTGATACATCTTCTCATGAAGCACTGATTTCACCCTAATGAATTTATCTCAGCAACTTGTTCCCCAAAGACACCATTTTCAAACACTTTCACCTTGGAAATTAGGATTACAGCATGTAATTATGAGAGAGGACACAGAAGATACATAGGCAGGATAGTCCAAAGGAAGGAGATGTGAGAACTTGAGAAATAATACTTTTATTATTTATATTATAAAGGTAAATTGCCCATGCTAATATTAAAATCTTATAATAACAAATATTAATACCATAATAACTATGTAGCCCAATGTCCCTGAATGCAATACCCCTATGTTGATGGTTTCTGGGCCTAGGACCTTATTATACGTATATAGTTTTCTATCACTGACAAAGGAATATAAGAAACACAAAATCATCCAAAGATCATTACAAGACAACATTGCAATTAAATATTAATATATACTGTATTACAGAATAAATTACAAAAATGAGGAAAAAATGTACAGAGTCACTGCTTGGACATAAAAGTCTGGAATGGTCACACCAGAGACATAAAATGTCTGTTTTCTGGAATCATAGGCCCCAGTAATATTCTTTTGGCAAGCTAAACCCATGCTGACTCTAGATAACTGTGATATGGAAAAAGATCATTGGTCCAGAAGACATTATCTGGTAGTCTTATAAGATCTACAAAAAGCTTCAGTTTTAAAATACTGTCAGAAATAAAGAATTCAGAGTTTGAATCAGATCAGATCTGATGTGGGCAATAAGCAAAGCTTTAGTGACCATCATGACAATCAATCAAGGGTGACCCTAACTGGAATCTCCAGAGTAATGAAACAAAATCCCCCACTATCACCTTCCCTCCCCACCCCGGACACACAAGACATGAGGAAGCACTAGATACATCATCTTACTTCATGCAAATCATCTATACTTACAGATCTAGGAAGCTCCAAAACAGTAAAAGGATGTATACTAAAGAAAACATACCTAGGTATATTAGTATATCACAAATTTTTTTTATTAACTTGAGTATTTCTTATATACATTTCGAGTGTTATTCCCTTTCCCGGTTTCCGGGCAAACATCCCCCTCCCCCCTCCCCTTCCTTATGGGTGTTCCCCTCCCAACCCTCCCCCCATTGCCGCCCTCCCCCCATAGACTAGATCACTGGGGGTTCAGTCTTAGCAGGACCCAGGGCTTCCCCTTCCACTGGTGCTCTTACTAGGATATTCATTGCTACCTATGGGGTCAGAGTCCAGGGTCAGTCCATGTATAGTCTTTAGGTAGTGGCTTAGTCCCTGGAAGCTCTGGTTGCTTGGCATTGTTATACTTTTGGGGTCTCGAGCCCCTTCAAGCTCTTCCAGTTCTTTCTCTGATTCCTTCAATAGGGGACCTATTCTCAGTTCAGTGGTTTGCTGCTGGCATTCGCCTCTGTATTTGCTGTATTCTGGCTGTGTCTCTCAGGAGCGATCTACATCCGGCTCCTGTCGGTCTGCACTTCTTTGCTTCATCCATCTTGTCTAATTGGGTGGCTGTATATGTATGGGCCACCTGTGGGGCAGGCTCTGAATGGGTGTTCCTTCAGTCTCTGTTTTAATCTTTGCCTCTCCCTTCCCTGCCAAGGGTATTCTTTTTCCTCATTTAAAGAAGGAGTGAAGCATTCACATTTTGATCATCCGTCTTGAGTTTCATTTGTTCTAGGCATCTAGGGTAATTCAAGCATTTGGGCTAATAGCCACTTATCAATGAGTGCATACCATGTATGTCTTTCTGTGATTGGGTTAGCTCACTCAGGATGATATTTTCCAGTTCCAACCATTTGCCTACGAATTTCATAAACTCGTTTTTGATAGCTGAGTAATATTCCATTGTGTAGATGTACCACATTTTCTGTATCCATTCCTCTGTTGAAGGGCATCTGGGTTCTTTCCATTTTCTGGCTATTATAAATAAGGCTGCGATGAACATAGTGGAGCACGTGTCTCTTTTATATGTTGAGGCATCTTTTGGGTATATGCCCAAGAGAGGTATAGCTGGATCCTCAGGCAGTTCAATGTCCAATTTTCTGAGGAACCTCCAGACTGATTTCCAGAATGGTTTTACCAGTCTGCAATCCCACCAACAATGGAGGAGTGTTCCTCTTTCTCCACATCCTCGCCAGCATCTGCTGTCACCTGAGTTTTTGATCTTAGCCAATCGCACTGGTGTGAGGTGAAATCTCAGGGTTGTTTTGATTTGCATTTCCCTTATGACTAAAGATGTCGAACATTTCTTTAGGTGTTTCTCAGCCATTCGGCATTCCTCAGCTATGAATTCTTTGTTTAGCTCTGAACCCCATTTTTTAATAGGGTTATTTGTTTCCCTGCGGTCTAACTTCTTGAGTTCTTTGTATATTTTGGATATAAGGCCTCTATCTGTTGTAGGATTGGTAAAGATCTTTTCCCAATCTGTTGGTTGCTGTTTTGTCCTAACCACAGTGTCCTTTGCCTTACAGAAGCTTTGCAGTTTTATGAGATCCCATTTGTCGATTCTTGATCTTAGAGCATAAGCCATTGGTGTTTTGTTCAGGAAATTTTTTCCAGTGCCCATGTGTTCCAGATGCTTCCCTAGTTTTTCTTCTATTAGTTTGAGTGTGTCTGGTTTGATGTGGAGGTCCTTGATCCACTTGGACTTAAGCTTTGTACAGGGTGATAAGGATGGATCGATCTGCATTCTTCTACATGTTGCCCTCCAGTTGAACCAGCACCATTTGCTGAAAATGCTATCTTTTTTCCATTTGATGGTTTTGGCTCCTTTGTCAAAAATCAAGTGACCATAGGTGTGTGGATTCATTTCTGGGTCTTCAATTCTATTCCATTGGTCTATCTGTCTGTCTCTGTACCAATACCATGCAGTTTTTATCACTATTGCTCTGTAATACTGCTTGAGTTCAGGGATAGTGATTCCCCCTGATGTCCTTTTATTGTTGAGGATAGCTTTAGCTATCCTGGGTTTTTTGTTATTCCAGATGAATTTGCAAATTGTTCTGTCTAACTCTTTGAAGAATTGGATTGGTATTTTGATGGGGATTGCATTGAATCTGTAGATTGCTTTTGGTAAAATGGCCATTTTTACTATATTAATCCTGCCAATCCATGAGCATGGGAGATCTTTCCATCTTCTGAGGTCTTCTTCAATTTCTTTCCTCAGTGTCTTGAAGTTCTTATTGTACAGATCTTTTACTTGCTTGGTTAAAGTCACACCGAGGTAAGGTATCGAAGTTAAATCAGGAACAGATAAACCAGTTAAACAACCCCATAACTCCTAAGGAAATAGAAGCAGTCATTAAAGGTCTCCCAACCAAAAAGAGCCCAGGTCCAGACGGGTTTAGTGCAGAATTCTATCAAACCTTCATAGAAGACCTCATACCAATATTATCCAAACTATTCCACAAAATTGAAACAGATGGAGTCCTACCGAATTTTTTCTACGAAGCCACAATTACTCTTATACCTAAACCACACAAAGACACAACAAAGAAAGAGAACTTCAGACCAATTTCCCTTATGAATATCGACGCAAAAATACTCAATAAAATTCTGGCAAACCGAATTCAAGAGCACATCAAAACAATCATCCACCATGATCAAGTAGGCTTCATCCCAGGCATGCAGGGATGGTTTAATATACGGAAAACCATCAACGTGATCCATTATATAAACAAACTGAAAGAACAGTATATCACAAATTTAATGAAACCTAAGAAAGAATATTTTGGAAAAAGCCAAAGAAAGCCATCACTTTATAAACCAAATAAATACTGCATAGCAGTACAGACTTCTCATAGGCCACAAATGGCCATCATCACATGAGGGGGCCACAACATTCCAGTGCTTAGAGGTTTAATTATTACCATGAGTTCTAGGTCTACGGAATTGGATAAAATGAGTACAAAGATACACAAAACAGGGCAGAAATATTTAATTATTCTTAAACAAATAAGGCCAAGAAAACCTTCTGGCAACAGATTTACCTATATGAAACACTGAGGTAAGTTTCATGCCGGCTCAAAGGATGATAAAGTAATATGATAATCAAGAGCGTTTAAAAAAATCATTTTTGTTAATTATAGGAAAATATAACTGGATGCTGAGTAGATAAATCTGAACCTATTAGGACACATAAAATAAAAATAGTTGGCAGCGATATTTTATAAGACAGCTGGGTTAAATAGATTTATTCTTTACCCTTCTTATGTGATTTAGCACATTATTATCTCTGAATGAACTGGAATGAATTAAAGTACAGATGACTGTCCCTAGAAAGATCAATACATTAACATTGGATGATAAAACAAAAAGTCTTGAAAACGATTTAGCCAAGAAACTTGACATCAATCTAAAGAATACTTAATGACTAACAGAAGACATGACAGGAAGCCAGTGACAGTTTAAAAGCTCTGATGGACTGTGTTAATAAAAATGGTGGGCCTCCTCACAAAAATTTTACATGTGCAAACGTACTATAACCTCAGATGAACTAAGAACAAAACAAAGACCCAATTTCATCTCATCTACAACATGTGATCTTAAAATGTGACAAAACCTGGAGAAAATGGAAACATATCCTCCATGCAAACAGAATGTCAAATAAAGCAATACGTTTACATGATGTCTTCAAGGAGTCAAGTTAAATTCAAAATGAAATATAAATACACAACCATGTGAAAGGTAAAAATTCAAAAGTTTGACAACATCAAGATCTGAAGCAGTTATGGGAAAGATCTCTGAACTTCTTTTAGAGGGACAGTAAGACTAATTTTAGTAACAGCTTAGATGGTTTAATACAGTTAAGCATAATGCCATCCTAAGTTCCAGCAATTCTGTGCCTAGAAGTGATTTCCAAGGAAAACCAAAACATATCCTGGCTTGAGGAGATGGATCGTTTTTTAACACTTCTTGCTATGTAAGGATAAAGATCTAAGTTTGAATTCTAGGTACCCAGATATAAAATCTAAGCATGATCTTATGGGTCTTATAGTCCCAGTGTTTAGCATTGAGGGCAAAGAGAGGAAAATGCCAGGATCTTACTGGTCAGCTTCAAGTTTAGTGAGAAACAGTGTCTCAAGGGAATAAGTAAGCTAGAGAATGATAGAAAAGTCATTCAACATCTCTCTCTAGCCCGGCATATGTACCCACATGCTAATATCGCAGGCAAAATAAAAAAAAAACATGTTTACCAAATGATTTGCAAAACTGTTTTGGAAATGTAGATATGTATTTTTGTGCAGTGAACAAAACCTGAAAATTTCATAAATTTACGTCATTTGAGAAATGACTTAAACAAATTGGGATATATTATAGGACAAGGACATCATACCACTCAGCAATGGAAAAGAACAAACTGCTGAAACTCTCTAGAGAGATGAATCTTAAAACCATACGGTCAACAGAAATAACCTGGACACAAACAAACAGATGTTACTACATCGGAGGGCTAATCTTCATTGTCAACTTGACAAGATTTAGAATCACTGCACAAGCAACCTTGAAGGTGTGTCTAAGAGGGATTTTCGGGATTTGGTTACTTGAAGTATAAGGACATATAACCGTGGGTGGCCACATTCCACGATATAATGTTCTGAGGTGAATAAAAAAGAAGAAATCTGGCACAGTACAGCACCCATCACTCTCTGCTCACTGAGTATAGATGCAATGTTATCAGTCTCCCTGACATATGGCCCAGTATTTACTGGAGCTGTAACCCAAAACAAATACTTCCTTCTTCCATTAAGTCGCCTTTGTAAACTAGTTTGTTATATCAATTAGCAAGGTGCCAAATATCCTATATCTTTATTAAAATTTCAAAAAGTCAAGTTGAATCTATTACGATAAAACTCAGGGCATGATTGACCTTGTTGCAAGGGAGAATTGTTAGAGAAAACAGGAAGAAACTTCGTGTTGATAGAAAATTTTTTATTTGTTGAGGAGTGTACTGGTTTATGAAGGTCAACTCTTACCAAAACATGAGTTCATTTACCAAAACAGTTTTTCATTTAAGACATAAGAATGTCACCTCAAGCTTCCTGGTTGCTGCTACCGCAGAGAGCCCGTGGGCAGCACCCCGCGAGCAAACCTGAGCCTCGGGACCACAGGTAAGACCAACTTGTCTGCTGCAAGAGAGCTGCCTGGTGAGATCGGGACACACAGAGGCAGAGTTCATCTAGGACCGGGCACGTCCTGTGTTTGCCGGAGGTCCCACGCCCGCGGATCCCAGCCGGCAGCAGCTCTCTGCTCCCAGAACCCTTGGGAAAGAGGCCTCACCGCCTGGTCAGGTGGGCACTCCTGAGGCTGCAGAGCAGAAGAGACCACCAACACTGATCACCCCTGCCCACATCCCTGGCCCAAGAGGAAACTGTATAAGGCCTCTGGGCTCCCGTGGGGGAGGGCCCAGGAGCGGCAGGACCCCTGCCTGAGACACCGCCAGAACCTGAAGGAAACAGACCAGATAAACAGTTCTCTGCACCCAAATCCCGTGGGAGGGAGAGCTAAACCTTCAGAGAGGCAGACAAGCCTGGGAAACCAGAAGAGACTGCTCTCAGCACACACATCTCGGACACCAGAGGAAAAAGCCAAAGACCATCTGGAACCCTGGTGCACTGAAGCCCCCGGAAGGGACGGCACAGGTCTTCCTGGTTGCTGCCGCTGCAGAGAGCCTGTGGGCAGCACCCCACGAGCGAACTTGAGCCTCGGGACCACAGGTAAGACCAACTTTTCTGTTGCAAGACAGCTGCCTGGTGAACTCAAGACACAGGCCCACAGGAACAGCTGAAGACCTGTAGAGAGGAAAAACTACACGCCGGAAAGCAGAACACTCTGTCCCCATAACTGACTGAAAGAGAGGAAAACAGGTCTACAGCACTCCTGACACACAGGCTTATAGGACAGTCTAGCCACTGTCAGAAATAGCAGAATAAAGTAACACTAGAGATAATCTGATGGCGAGAGGCAAGCACAGGAACCCAAGCAACAGAAACCAAGACTACATGGCACCATCGGAGCCCAATTCTCCCATCAAAACAAACATGGAATATCCAAACACACCAGAAAAGCAAGATCTAGTTTCAAAATCATTTTTGATCATGATGCTGGAGGACTTCAAGAAAGACGTGAAGAACTCCCTTAGAGGACAAGTAGAAGCCTACAGAGAGGAATCACAAAAATGCCTGAAAGAATTCCAGGAAAACATAAATAAACAAGTAGAAGCCCATAGAGAGGAGACACAAAAATCCCTGAAAGAATTCCAGGAAAACACAATCAAACAGTTGAAGGAATTAAAAATGGAAATAGAAGCAATCAAGAAAGAACACATGGAAACAACCCTGGATATAGAAAACCAAAAGAAGAGACAAGGAGCTGTAGATACAAGCTTCACCAACAGAATACAAGAGATGGAAGAGAGAATCTCAGGAGCAGAAGATTCCATAGAAATCATTGACTCAACTGTCAAAGATAATGTAAAGCGGAAAAAGCTACTGGTCCAAAACATACAGGAAATCCAGGACTCAGTGAGAAGATCAAACCTAAGGATAATAGGTATAGAAGAGAGTGAAGACTCCCAGCTCAAAGGACCAGTAAATATCTTCAACAAAATCATAGCAGAAAACTTCCCTAACCTAAAAAAAGAGATACCCATAGGCATACAAGAAGCCTACAGAACTCCAAATAGATTGGACCAGAAAAGAAACACATCCCGTCACATAATAGTCAAAACACCAAACGCACAAAATAAAGAAAGAATATTAAAAGCAGTAAGGGAAAAAGGTCAAGTAACATATAAAGGGAGACCTATCAGAATCACACCAGACTTCTCGCCAGAAACTATGAAGGCCAGAAGATCCTGGACAGATGTCATTCAGACCCTAAGAGAACACAAATGCCAGCCCAGGTTACTGTATCCTGCAAAACTCTCAATTAACATAGATGGAGAAACCAAGATATTCCATGACAAAACCAAATTTACACAATATGTTTCTACAAATCCAGCACTACAAAGGATAATAAATGGTAAAGCCCAACATAAGGAGGCAAGCTATACCCTAGAAGAAGCAAGAAACTAATCGTCTTGGCAACAAAACAAAGAGAATGAAAGCACACAAACATAACCTCACATCCAAATATGAATATAACAGGAAGCAATAATCATTATTCCTTAATATCTCTCAACATCAATGGCCTCAACTCCCCAATAAAAAGACATAGATTAACAAACTGGATACGCAACGAGGACCCTGCATTCTGCTGCCTACAGGAAACACACCTCAGAGACAAAGACAGACATTACCTCAGAGTGAAAGGCTGGAAAACAATTTTCCAAGCAAATGGTCAGAAGAAGCAAGCTGGAGTAGCCATTCTAATATCAAATAAAATCAATTTTCAACTAAAAGTCTTCAAAAAAGATAAGGAATGACACTTCATATTCATCAAAGGAAAAATCCATCAAGATGAACTCTCAATCCTAAATATCTATGCCCCAAATACAAGGGCACCTACATATGTAAAAGAAACCTTACTAAAGCTCAAAACACACATTGCACCTCACACAATAATAGTGGGAGATTTCAACACCCCACTCTCATCAATGGACAGATCATGGAAACAGAAATTAAACAGAGATGTAGACAGACTAAGAGAAGTCATGAGTCAAATGGACTTAACGGATATTTATAGAACATACTATCCTAAAGCAAAAGGATATACCTTCTTCTCAGCTCCTCATGGTACTTTCTCCAAAATTGACCATAGAATTGGTCAAAAAACGGGCCTCAACAGGTACGGAAAGATAGAAATAATCCCATGCCTGCTATCGGACCACCAAGGCCTAAAACTGGTCTTCAATAACAGTCAAGGAAGAATGCCCACATATACTTGGAAATTGAACAATGCTCAACCAATGATAACCTGGTCATGGAAGAAATAAAGAAAGAAATTAAAAACTTTTTAGAATTTAATGAAAATAAAGGTACAACATACCCAAACTTATGGGACACAATGAAAGCTGTGCTAAGAGGAAAACTCATAGCGCTGAGTGCCTGCAGAAAGAGACAGGAAAGAGCATATGTCAGCAGCTTGACAGCACACCTAAAAGCTCTAGAACAAAAAGAAGCAAATATACCCAGGAGGAGTAGAAGGCAGGAAATAATCAAACTCAGAGCTGAAATCAACCAAGTAGAAACAAAAAGGACCATAGAAAGAATCAACAGAACCAAAAGTTGGTTCTTTGAGAAAATCAACAAGATAGATAAACCCTTAGCCAGACTAACGAGAGGACACAGAGAGTGCGTCCAAATTAACAAAATCAGAAATGAAAGGGAGACATAATAACAGATTCAGAGGAAATTCAAAAAATCATCAGATCTTACTATAAAAACCTATATTCAACAAAACTTGAAAATCTTCAGGAAATGGACAATTTCCTAGACAGATACCAGGTACCAAAGTTAAATCAGGAACAGATAAACCAGTTAAACAACCCCATAAATCTTAAGGAAATAGAAGCAGTCATTAAAGGTCTCCCAACCAAAAAGAGCCCAGGTCCAGACGGGTTTAGTGCAGAATTCTATCAAACCTTCATAGAAGACCTCATACCAATATTATCCAAACTATTCCACAAAATTGAAACAGATGGATCACTACCGAATACCTTCTACGAAGCCACAATTACTCTTATACCTAAACCACACAAAGACACAACAAAGAAAGAGAACTTCAGACCAATTTCCCTTATGAATATCAACGCAAAAATACTCAACAAAATTCTGGCAAAACGAATCCAAGAGCACATCAAAACAATCATCCACCATGACCAAGTAGGCTTCATCCCAGGCATGCAGGGATGGTTTAATATACGGAAAACAATCAACGTGATCCATTATATAAACAAAATGAAAGAACAAAACCACATGATCATTTCATTAGACGCTGAGAAAGCGTTTGACAAAATTCAACACCCCTTCATGATAAAAGTCCTGGAAAGAATAGGAATTCAAGGCCCATACCTGAACATAGTAAAAGCCATATACAGCAAACCAGTTGCTAACATTAAACTAAATGGAGAGAAACTTGAAGCAATCCCACTAAAATCAGGGACTAGACAAGGCTGCCCACTCTCTCCCTACTTATTCAATATAGTTCTTGAAGTTCTAGCCAGACAATCAGACAACAAAAGGAGGTCAAGGGGATACAGATCAGAAAAGAAGAAGTCAAAATATCACTATTTGCAGATGATATGATAGTATATTTATGTGATCCCAAAAGTTCCACCAGAGAACTACTAAAGCTGATAGACAACTTCAGCAAAGTGGCTGGGTATAAAATTAACTCAAATAAATCAGTTGCCTTCCTCTATACAAAAGAGAATCAAGCCGAGAAAGAAATTAGGGAAACGACACCCTTCATAATAGACCCAAATAATATAAAGTACCTCGGTGTGACTTTAACCAAGCAAGTAAAAGATCTGTACAATAAGAACTTCAAGACACTGAGGAAGGAAATTGAAGAAGACCTCAGAAGATGGAAAGATCTCCCATGCTCATGGATTGGCAGGATTAATATAGTAAAAATGGCCATTTTACCAAAAGCAATCTACAGATTCAATGCAATCCCCATCAAAATACCAATCCATTTCTTCAAAGAGTTAGACAGAACAATTTGCAAATTCATCTGGAATAACAAAAAACCCAGGATAGCTAAAGCTATCCTCAACAATAAAAGGACTTCAGGGGGAATCACTATCCCTGAACTCAAGCAGTATTACAGAGCAATAGTGATAAAAACTGCATGGTATTGGTACAGAGACAGACAGATAGACCAATGGAATAGAATTGAAGACCCAGAAATGAACCCACACACCTATGGTCACTTGATTTTTGACAAAGGAGCCAAAACCATCCAATGGAAAAAAGATAGCATTTTCAGCAAATGGTGCTGGTTCAACTGGAGGGCAACATGCAGAAGAATGCAGATCGATCCATCCTTATCACCCTGTACAAAGCTTAAGTCCAAGTGGATCAAGGACCTCCACATCAAACCAGACACACTCAAACTAATAGAAGAAAAACTAGGGAAGCATCTGGAACACATGGGCACTGGAAAAATTTTCCTAAACAAAACACCAATGGCTTACGCTCTAAGATCAAGAATCGACAAATGGGATCTCATAAAACTGCAAAGCTTCTGTAAGGCAAAGGACACTGTGGTTAGGACAAAACGGCAACCAACAGATTGGGAAAAGATCTTTACCAATCCTACAACAGATAGAGGCCTTATATCCAAAATATACAAAGAACTCAAGAAGTTAGACCGCAGGGAAACAAATAACCCTATTAAAAATGGGGTTCAGCCCAGTGAACTAGTCTATGGGGGGAGGGCGGCAATGGGGAGAGGGTTGGAAGGGGAACACCCATAAGGAAGGGGAGGGGGGAGCGGGATGTTTGCCCGGAAACCGGGAAAGGGAATAACACTCGAAATGTATATAAGAAATACTCAAGTTAATAAAAAAATATATGAATAACATAAAAGTTAAAAAAAATGGAGTTCAGAGCTAAACAAAGAATTCACAGCTGAGGAATGCCAAATGGCTGAGAAACACCTAAAGAAATGTTCAACATCTTTAGTCATAAGCGAAATGCAAATCAAAACAACCCTGAGATTTCACCTCACACCAGTTAGATCAAAAACTCAGGGGACAACAGATGCTGGCGAGGATGTGGAGAAAGAGGAACACTCCTCCATTGTTGGTGGGATTGCAAACTGGTACAACCATTCTGGAAATCAGTCTGGAGGATCCTCAGAAAATTGGACATTGAACTGCCTGAGGATCCAGCGATACCTCTCTTGGGCATATACCCAAAAGATGCCCCAACAGATAAAAAAGACACGTGCTCCACTATGTTCATTGCAGCCTTATTTATAATAGCCAGAAGCTGGAAAGAACCCAGATGCCCTTCAACAGAGGAATGGATACAGAAAATGTGGTACATCTACACAATGGAATATTACTCAGCTATCAAAAACAACGACTTTATGAAATTCGTAGGCAAATGGTTGGAACTGGAAAACATCATCCTGAGTGAGCTAACCCAATCACAGAAAGACATACATGGTATGCACTCATTGATAAGTGGCTATTAGCCCAAATGCTTGAATTACCCTAGATGCCTAGAACAAATGAAACTCAAGACGGATGATCAAAATGTGAATGCTTCACTCCTTCTTTAAAAGGGGAACAAGAATACCCTTGGCAGGGAAGAGAGAGGCAAAGATTAAAACAGAGACTGAAGGAACACCCATTCAGAGCCTGCCCCACATGTGGCCCATACATATACAGCCACCCAATTAGACAAGATGGATGAAGCAAAGAAGTGCAGACCGACAGGAGCCGGATGTAGATCGCTCCTGAGAGACACAGCCAGAATACAGCAAATACAGAGGCAAATGCCAGCAGCAAACCACTGAACTGAGAATAGGACCCCCGTTGAAGGAATCAGAGAAAGAACTGGAAGATCTTGAAGGGGCTCGAGACCCCATATGTACAACAATGCCAAGCAACCAGAGCTTCCAGGGACTAAGCCACTACCTAAAGACTATACATGGACTGACCCTGGACTCTGACCTCATAGGTAGCAATGAATATCCTAGTAAGAGCACCAGTGGAAGGAGAAGCCCTGGGTCCTGCTAAGACTGAACCCCCAGTAAACTAGACTGGTGGGGGGAGGCGGCAATGGGGGGAGGGTCGGGAGGGGAACACCCATAAGGAAGGGGAGGGGGGAGGGGATGTTTGCCCGGATACCGGGAAAGGGAATAACACTCGAAATGTATATAAGAAATACTCAAGTTAATAAAAAAAAAAAGAATGTCACCTCAAGGATACTTTTCTTTATTTAGAGATATCATATTTAAGAATTCTAGAATTTTAAATCCGATTTATTCTAAGCCTTATTCTCTTTCCCTCACTCCATACCACACTTCCCAAGATTAATTTCTGACATGGGTTTTGCACTACCACGTGACATTTCTGATTATGAAAAATTACATAGTTTTTGTTGTCTTAGTAGAACATCTTCCCTTTGTACAATTTGCCCTCTGTGGGGAAAAGGCAGTGGGCCCCTTAGGAAACTGCATCAAGTGCTTTAAAACCTACAGGGGTGCCAATTAACACAGTTTCAGGAAGTAAGTGCTGAGCTCAAGCTCACAAAGTTATTCCAACAAAGCATGCCTGCGCCTCATGAAGTGTGTGTCACTTCACCATGCTCCTACTTCAACACTCATCTCAAAGAAATGAGTCACAAAGAATCCCAATTTTGGCTCAGTACTCCACTACCATTTTGATCTATGTATTAAATATTTAGAGTTTGAATATGTGAATATCATCTTCTGTGGTTCAGGAAGGGAGTAGCTAGATGCACTCAAGAATATGTATACTGATGCTGAAAAGAGTAACAGGTGTAAGAGACAACAAAGCAGTTTGAAAGATACAATTCTACACAAATGGATGCCAGCATTGAGAAAAGGCACAAATGGCTAGTATATTATTTGGCTCAAGAGAATATTTCTAAAGTTCTTTTAAATGATTATCTCTGTAAATTCCTGCCTTCTTCTTCTGTAGGCTAGGACTTGTTGTCCCCTTCCAAAATTATTCAGCTTACTTTTTGGTCCCTGAGAATTCCCTAATGAAAAATTTGGGGCTTGAGACTACTCCTTGATCATGTTCTCAGTAACTAATCAGACCACCAATAACATTCCAACTTTCAGAGGTCTGAGAAAGAAGGGCCAGATGCAGCCAGAAGAGGAACCACAGGCCTCAGACCTTGAACATCAGCTTATCTTTAACTATAATGACCTCTAAGCACAATTCATCCTAAAGACAAAACATATCTATTTATCTCTTACACAGAGAGACCTATGTATATGTTTACATGTTCATACATATAAAATATATACATATACAACTGCATATATGTATGCAATGAAACAATTTTATGACTATCAGACTGTGTTGTCTATACTTAGCACATGCATTGAATTACTGCGCATTTTAGATATTTTCTTCATGAGAACATATCTGGCAGTAATAAGTTACACAAGAGACTCTTTATCTTGATTCATGTTTTCAGTCTATAGGGATTTAGTCCGGTCCTTTTGGCTGCAATAAAGTAGAACATCAAGCCAGAAGGGCAGGGGGCCAAGGTATAACTGCTCATATCATGGTGCCAAGAAACAGAGAAGAGGCTAAAAGCAAGATATTCTGTCAAGGGCATTTGTACTCAAGGACATATTACATTCAACCAGCCTCTCCAATTCCCAATCTCTTCAGATGAATGATATATAACCCTGTTGGAGGCATCACATACTCAAGCCATAGCCCTGACTTACCACTGTAAGGAAGCATTGATCATTAAGGAATTCCAGGTACAAATGAATTAATGTCTTGGTGTTAAGAAAAGCACCTTAGCCTAAAACGATTAGAGATTACTATAAATGTAATGCTAAAGGTTCCTGCCAAATTCTAGAATAAAATTGAATCCATGTCCACCAGGCACCATGCATGTCATTTATATAAATATACCTTTACATATATGCTATTTCTCAATGGTCAAGATAAACCATTGTTTATCTAATCTATATGCATACTGGGTCTGATTTCTTTCCTGCAGTACAAAATGTGTGCCTTGTATAAACCAATACTCCAAGGAACCACAACAGATTGTAACATCCCCTTGTTCTACAAAAAAATGGATATGATATTTACATTTCAAATGTTATACTGGTATCCTGCCCATAAACCCTTTATACTTCTTCTATGAGGGTGTTCTCCCAAGCACCCACCCACCCATCCCTTCCCACCTCCCCACCCTGACATCCCCCTACATTGGGGCATCAAGCTTCAGCAGGACCAAGAGTTTCTCCTCCTGTTGGTGCCCAACAAGGCCATCCTCTGCTACATAAGCAGCTGAAGCCATTGCTCTGTTCATGTGTATACTTTGGATGGTGGTTTAGTCCCTGAGAGCTCTGGTTGGTTGGTATTTTCTCCATTTAAAATTTTTAATGACACCTAAAATATTTCCTAACTGCTTTCTCCATTCAAGCCATAATTATAGTCTTACCAGAGATAAAACCAAAAATTAAGGACAGATACTTTCACCTTTCAGCAGAATGTCCTTTCTGTTTGATAGGCTGTATAAATGTGGCAAGAACTTGATGCAATTAACCCACAGGTGAGAAAAAAATTAAAGCTGATCTATAAATTTCAGGGCTTATAGGTGTTTGAGCTTCTTTTTCCTGTTGCTGTGATAAAATAATACTACAGAAGCAACTTAAGGAAGCAAAAAAAGTTTATTTTGGTTCATATTTCAAGGCATAGTCTACCATAGTGGGGAAATCAAGGCAGAAGTACAGCAGAAAATTGAAGCATCCAATCTTCTTACATTATAGTCAATAAGCTTTCATCTGGCTCCTTCTACTTTATATCAGAATCTACTGTCTAGGGAAGAGTCTTGCTGATGGAGAAGACAGATCTTCATGTATCACTTAATGAAATCAAAATAAACCTCACAGGCATAACTCTTTAGAGGTTTGTCTCCACGTGATTCTAGATTGTGTCAAGATGATGAACAGCAATAACAGTTAATATGGGCCTTTTTAAGTGGCAACATCATTCCTTGGTTCATAATAAAGTGACCCTAGAAACAACTAGAGGATTTATGAGAATGTTGTATCGTTGAAAGTAAATAAATCAGATTTTAAAGCTAGCTAAGCTCTTATTTCCATGTTAATAGATCTAGGTTTAAATATAAGCACTTTTGTTTATTTGAGAGAGCCAGTCTCATTCTGTAGTCAAGTATACCACTTCACAAAGTTAAAGAGAGCTTTCTTATTATAGTGATAACTTTAGCAGTCCCAACTCTTTTCTATTTTAGTATATTGCTCACACTAAGACTCATTAGCGGTTAGCTGATGAATTTGATATTATCTCCAATGTTTAGAAGAGAGGCATGTAGATTCAACAGGGCAAGAACATGCAATAAATAGTTGTGGGTCTGCAGAGATATTCAGGACAAGACATAGAAGCAATGACTTGATAGATATGACACACCACTGTCCTTTATTCCAGATTTCTTTGCTGATTGCCACTGCTTCAGAAATAGAATATTATCTCTTTTATAGTGTTGTGCCTTCATACACATTCGGTATTCTACTTTGCTGTGAGTTTAAGTAGGAAGAAGATGAAAGGATTTGTTTGGCTTCCTTTCTACTAACGATAGATTCTAAGGTCAGTATTTTCTGGTGTTCTGCAGGCTGTTCAAGAAAATGCCTGGACCTACAGTAATGGTGGGAATCTATGATCACAGTCAGTTCATGAGAAGTGCAAGTGGACTGGGAAGCACTAAAGTATGACATTTTTTTCTTTTTTTCTTTCTTTTATTGGATTTTTAAAATTTACATTTTAAATGTTATTTCTTTTCCCACTTTCCCAGACATAAGCCCCCTATTCTATCCCCCTCCCCTTCTTCTATAACGGTGTTCTCCTCTCCATCCATCCCCCCCAACATTGGTCCAGCCTTGGCAAGACCAAGGGCTTCTCCTTCCATTGGTGCCCAACAAGGCCATCCTCTAATCCATTTTAATTCAATTATAATTATTATTAAATCAGAGTATCTTGTCTGTAACTGGCAAGTGGTAACAGTTCTTCACCTCCATTGTACGTGTGTCCAAGGACATATAAAAGAATCGAAAATGTGACAAATTCAAAATAAATAGCCCTTCTTTGCCTATTTCTGTTGAGTGACAATTCAGATAGAAGAAGTGGTAGATTAATTAAAACACAACTCCTCTTATTTTTACTTTTTACCTGCATTTCTAAACTATGAATAATTTTTAAAATGCACAACTACTGAATAATCAAAGTTGATATGGTCTTCAGTGACCCTTGGTTCCCAAAATATAGTTTCATAACCTATTTTCTGTTCATTAGGACTGCCTTTGTTTTCTCTGTGCAGTGACTCACAGTGTACCTGTAATTTTTTTTTTCAGGATGGAAATTGAACAATGGGATAACCAGCTAAGCAATTAGATCTTTAGCACTTACAGCTACCTTGACTTCCTAGGACAGAATGGGATATTTGATTAAGTACAATCATGTGTTTAATGATGTCATCAATCATGACTATGCAATAAAACCTGAGCAACAAATCTGGGCTCCTGGCTTCAGTGAGGTTCGTAGTTAGCGAACACACTAATTGGCCTGGGCTGCTATGACTACTACATAAACAGGAAGAAAGTATGGAGGCCTTGTACTGCCTAGATCTTCCCTTAAGTGGATATTTATACTGAAGCTAACACTAAGTGTAGAACTTCTTGGATTTTCTGTTATTTAAGGGAATTAATGATTCTGGATGGGTTATGGGGACCTCTAAACTTATAGTTAGTTCATCAAAGGCTCAGATAACCTGAGGGGACATCAAAGTATGGCTAATGATGAAAGTGAGGGCATTTATGGGGAATATTAAGTTTCTAACTCATGAGAATTGTTAATTCCTGGAGGTTAGCATGGAGTTGTATGGATGTCAATTAGAGAATGCCAAAACTGTTAGGTTCATGTATAATAGTGCTTTCAGAAGCCATATGTTTTAAAGTATCTTTAAAACAATATAGAAATTGTGTGTGTGTGTGTGTGTGTGTGTGTGCGCGCACGCGCACTCACGTGTGCGAGAGTACATATGAGGGGGGAAAGGAGGGGGGGAGGCAGAAGGGAGGGGGAGGGAAGGGGAGAGAGGGGAAGGTAAGGGAGAGAGAGAGGGAGAGGGAGATTCTGAAGGCAGTTAATAGAAATTATATTATAAATATGTGTATGCATATGTAGCATATATATGTGAAATGTGTATGATTTTGTCCCTTCATATGGCTTTAAACCTGCAAATTTATTCCAAGAAACTTAATGTTTTTATAATAGTAAAATAGAGGTGAAGAAATTTAACCAGAGGTTAAAAAGAGATATGCCTAGTGGAAAAAAAGATATATCCTCTGAACACAGTAGTTTAGCCAAAGCTCATGATAATACTGTATATTTTAAATCATCCCTATTCACTTATAATAACATAAAATAATATACCTCAAATAATTACAAGTTGTTAGAATTCCTACTTCTAATAAGACATGAAACATCAGCCTGTGTTGAAATAATCAGAGAATAAGATACATACTGCATACCCCACAGTAGGAGGGCCCCTAACATGTATAATGTCTGTATCAACTGCTCCACTTGCAAAAATTAAACACTGAAAGCAAATGAAAAAAAAGGAAAAACAAGATGGCAGCACATCAGTTAGTCCTTGAGTTGCCCACTAAAATTATCTGTAGAAAGGGCTGAAGAAATGACACAGGAATTAAGAGTATTGGCTCGTTTTTTGGAGAACCTGAGTTTGCTTCCTAGAACCTATATGTAGGTGGTTCACACATTCCTATACCTCTATTGTTAGGGGATCTACTTCTATCTTCAGACCTCTAAAGGCGCCTTGACTTACATGCCCTACCCATACCCATGTCTATACCCCACACACATACATGATAAGACGATATCTTTAGTAAGATATTGAATGTCTAGTCAAATGGAAAATGCTTTGAGAATAAAGGGGGAAGAAGTACATTAATGAGTTAAGAAATCAACTCAACTCATTTAATAATCTGGGCATAGGGGTGGAATCTAGGGACTCATTGATTCTCTTTCTCCAGCTGTCAGATGATTAAAGCTGTTTACCTAATTTTGAGATGTTTCAGAAAGAATGGTTAATTTCCTAAAATGTGTTACAAGTTGTAGCTGCTCTGATTACTTTCAGCAAGTTCGTTTTCTGAATTTATTAGGTTAGGCATTCATGTATATTCACAATATAGACGAAGATATTTTCCCATAGTTAACCTGGATATACTAAGAATATATAGTCGTCATAGCATGAGACTGTAAATAATGGGTGTAGGTTACTAAACTCATGAAATTAAAAATAATAAACTCTCCTGCTATTCAAAGGAAGTTCTATTTTGTAACAGTTACTCATCAGACAACAATGAGTGCTTCACATTCACTAAGGACTCACTGTGTTCAGGAAGCTTCCTTGGTGAAGTAAAAAAAAAAACTCATAGTTTTATTGGCACTTTCCTTCTAAGACACTGTTTGCCTAATGACTTAAATACATTGATTCATTTTCTTCAAAATTATAATTGTTGGATATATTTTATTTTCCCCCTCTTGTAAATTAGAAAATGAAAGCTCAGCATGTTTAATTATTTTCTTCCAAATTATGTCACTCAGAAGTAGCAGAACTAAAACATAAACTCCACAGCCTATGAGTATAGTTATATTGTGTTCAAATGCTAAGGACTATAGCTGCTTGTGCTAATTGCATTTGGGACCAAAGGAGATCGCAGGTGGAGATCAGTTTAGAGGTCAAGGTTAAGGGTATCATACATAGTAGAGATAATAGACTCATGCTCACCCCTGTTAAATTAATGTTTATCTTTATGCTTTTGATAAATTACAGTACTATGCCCAGTGAATCTATTCAGTGTTATTTGTATGTATATGTGTTTAGAACTGAGCACTTCTAATTGGATAGCCTATCGGGGGCTTATTTTCAGAGGAAAAAAATTGATACTCCTTCTCATGTCAGCCATTAATTATCTCTTTACCCAGTGATGAGTAGAAATGAGATTTCCCTGATCTGCGGTGGTCTGTCAACTTGTGTTGTTGCTATAAAAGTCTTATTTAAGGTGCCACATTCTTTAGATTTTATGGGTATAGGTCTTTGTTGCTACTTTTCAGAAGAGGTACTGATTATCTGGATTTTATTAATTTAACTGCTGCTGCTTTTATGATGGTCTCTGATCCTTAGAGGTGGTGATATTATGTTATAGATGTATTGATTGTGGTTGGTACATCTTCTTTAGCTGTTCTCTGTATTTTATCAGATTTCTCTAATAGGATATCTATAATTTCTACTTGACATTAGCTTAAGTGTGTGTTTGTTGGTTGTTTCTTCACTCACCTATCAGCTCTTTAAGGGCAAAAAATGAAAAATTATTTATGTTCATCAACCCTGTACCTCTAACACTCTACTGCTAGTATCCTATTATCTAGATATCAATGTTTTCATTGTAATCCCTTCAATAATTCCATAGTATATATTCAAAGGGAGTTGGAAAAATAAATTATTAAATAAATTCAGTTAAAAATTTAATAACAAAATGAAAAATATTTATTTAAAACATCCAATTAGTATGTATCCAGAAAAAAATGAGCATATGATTTTATACTGTGGAGTGTCCTGATTATTGACAGTTTGGGCTGGTATCATGACTTCTGGTTAGATTTTACTACTAATAGTACTTTCAAAGTGATAATCCAGGTGGCTCCATTTTCTTGACAAGTGTTCTCCATGGGTTTCTTAAAAACTCACCCTGAGCAGCCCTAACAGAAGAGGAAGTTCCTAGGTTTACAGTAACTTGTTATGCCGTGAATGGTGATATCCATGGGAGGCCCACGCTTTTCTGAGTAGAAATGGAAAACTGCTGTATGGTGAAAGAAGAAGGAGGTTGAGAAGAAATTGGAAGGAAAGGAGGGACTAAAAACTGAATTCCAGATGTAAATAATTTTAAATAAATACATAAATAAAAACTCATCATGAAGTAAATTATATTTCAATATCTTCACCTTAAGAATTAGAGACAATTTTACCAAATTATATAATATTCATTTCCTACAATAAATATACATGTATATATGTGTATACATACATGCAATTGAATGCATACACATGGATATAACAGCACATACATCCTCATACACATACTCCTACACCATCAAACCTACAATAAATACCTTAACTGTTGCCTGTAAGTTGGACTCTGGAAAGTCCATTCATTACCAAACTGATCCTCAAATGACTAATGGAATATTTAAAATATCTGAATATCTGAGGTCTCTAAGTAGAACAACGTGACTGGCCATGTTCTGTGTATGACTTTCAAATCAGATATAAATGAGACATTTATTTATCACATTCATCCTTTTAGAAAACAGGAGGGGAGGGTCCTCTCTTCTGGTTAACCACAAATATTTCTAAAGGATTTTATACCCTTGGCTTATCTGAGGTATTACAAATGTTAAGAGTTGTGATGAGGAAACTGCTTTCTGAGCCCTGTAGACTAATTCAGGATGCCCCATGCCTCATCATCTGATTGAAGACCTGGAATTAAATTTTTATTAAAACTGAAAATATCAATAAAAAGCAAACAAGAAGGTCTAATTGGGAAAGCTCATTGACAACCATCATTTGGTCATTTAACATTGATTACCTCATTAAACGCTCCAATAAATTATAGACATGTAAACTGAAATACAAAAAGACTAATTGCTGGACATCACAAAATTAATAGGTAATAAGTCTAGGATTAAATTGAGAAATTATAACTAAAACTTCTGCTATGAACTTTATAGGAGGAATATTGACTATATCACACATATGATCAAATAAGCCACTATGTCTTTTAGGAAGTTTTATCCTTAAGGTTTTTAATTAGCCATCAGAGAGGTTAATTCCTAGACTAGTGACTTGATTCTGATTCAACATTCCATCCAAACCCTTTACGCTATGGCTTAAAAGAAATCTGCAGCACAAACAATCAAGTCACTCTTAATTCTACACATAAAACATTGAGGTGAAAGTCATCAGCAAAGTGATGTCATGTGACTTAAGAGAATACAGTAATAGCACCAAGTTAGAAAAAGGCTTTATTATATTGTGGGAAAACAGCAACTTCCTAGGAAGCACAAAGTTGCATAAATCAGCTTTTGTCATTCAGGACTTAAAAATTATTCTAAGTTTTTAACTCTATGCCATCATGTCAAAAACACTCATCCCTAACATTAAATGTCTGACTTTAATTAAGTTATTTATATAGGTCTTACTCTGAATGCATTTGGTAAAAAGGGTGGAGGATATAAAAGACAAATTGTGAGGTTTTACTATGCACTGTAGCATCCCTCTTCCTGTATATAAATGATTTAATGAGATAATGGCACTCAGGAAAGGCACACAAATTCAAAAGGGAGCAGATGCTGCCAAAAAGGTCACTTCATGATGCCTGCAGCAAAGAGGAGTGCTCAGATTGGACTAGCATAAACACACCAGGAGACACTGTATAACGGCATTTGCAGGCAGTAACCAGGCATTTTATGTGATGTGTTGGACTAAAAATCGCAAATATCTTATATCATCTAATGGAAATGCTATTTCATGCTTTTGGTATCTTCTGTGATGATTTGCATCACCTGAGAAACATAGAGAATGTTTAAATCTCAAGAGTAGGTCTTCATAGTAACACTTTAGGAGTTCAACTCACCCTCTCCTAAGTTTGTAGAGATATATCATTACTGGGATCAAAAATCTTTTTCTCAAATATTAATGTGTAAAACTGTTCTATCCCTACTTTAAATTTTTGATGTATATTAAATTGTTCACAGTACAAATAACAGGGTATGTTCTAATTTAGGAAATATGTGCCCTGAATACCTTGATGCCAGCAGCCCACTAGAGGTACACTGTGTTAAATGCATTGGGACAAAAGACCACTACAGATATTCTCATCATGCTATTTGATTAAAGTCAAAGGTTTAATGTTCAGTCCGACTGCCTGTTTTTCAGCCTTCATACAATTTCTTAAGCAATTACTTGACAAGGCTGTGCCATAGGATCGGATCCCCTAATAGCTTAAGATATTGTTCTAAGAAGCTAAGCTCATCTTCTTCAGTACATCAAAGTCTCATTGCTCCTTAATAGCCCACAGAGACAGGGGATCATTTTCTAATTCCCAGAGTTTCTGCTCTCTTTAATTCGACTGCTTATCATTTGCTCCTAGTTCCAGTCTGAGTTTCTTGGAGAAAATCAAAAAGGGAGAATTAAGAGTTTTCTCCCTTAAGTCCAAGTGGATCAAGGACCTCCACATCAAACCAGACACACTCAAACTAATAGAAGAAAAACTAGGGAAGCATCTGGAACACATGGGCACTGGAAAAAATTTCCTGAACAAAACACCAATGGCTTATGCTCTAAGATCAAGAATCGACAAATGGGATCTCATAAAACTGCAAAGCTTCTGTAAGGCAAAGGACACTGTGGTTAGGACAAAACGGCAACCAACAGATTGGGAAAAGATCTTTACCAATCCTATAACAGATAGAGGCTTATATCCAAAATATACAAAGAACTCAAGAAGTTAGACCGCAGGGAAACAAATAACCCTATTAAAAAATGGGGTTCAGAGCTAAACAAAGAATTCACAGCTGAGGAATGCCGAATGGCTGAGAAACACCTAAAGAAATGTTCAACATCTTTAGTCATAAGGGAAATGCAAATCAAAACAACCCTGAGATTTCACCTCACACCAGTGAGAATGGCTAAGATCAAAAACTCAGGTGACAGCAGATGCTGGCGAGGATGTGGAGAAAGAGGAACACTCCTCCATTGTTGGTGGGATTGCAGACTGGTAAAACCATTCTGGAAATCAGTCTGGAGGTTCCTCAGAAAATTGGACATTGAACTGCCTGAGGATCCAGCCATACCTCTCTTGGGCATATACCCAAAAGATGCCCCAACATATAAAAAAGACACGTGCTCCACTATGTTCATTGCAGCCTTATTTATAATAGCCAGAAGCTGGAAAGAACCCAGATGCCCTTCAACAGAGGAATGGATACAGAAAATGTGGTACATCTACACAATGGAATATTACTCAGCTATCAAAAACAACGAGTTTATGAAATTCGTAGGCAAATGGTTGGAACTGGAAAATATCATCCTGAGTGAGCTAACCCAATCACAGAAAGACATACATGGTATGCACTCATTGATAAGTGGCTATTAGCCCAAATGCTTGAATTACCCTAGATCCCTAGAACAAAGGAAACTCAAGACGGATGATCAAAATGTGAATGCTTCACTCCTTCTTTAAATGAGGAAAAAGAATACCCTTGGCAGGGAAGGGAGAGGCAAAGATTAAAACAGAGACTGAAGGAACACCCATTCAGAGCCTGCCCCACAGGTGGCCCATACATATACAGCCACCCAATTAGACAAGATGGATGAAGCAAAGAAGTGCAGACCGACAGGAGCCGGATGTAGATCTCTCCTGAGAGACACAGCCAGAATACAGCAAATACAGAGGCGAATGCCAGCAGCAAACCACTGAACTGAGAATAGGTCCCCTATTGAAGGAATCAGAGAAAGAACTGGAAGAGCTTGAAGGGGCTCGAGACCCCAAAAGTACAACAATGCCAAGCAATCAGAGCTTCCAGGGACTAAGCCACTACCTAAAGACTATACATGGACTGACCCTGGACTCTGTCCCCATAGGTAGCAATGAATATCCTAGTAAGAGCACCAGTGGAAGGGGAAGCCCTGGGTCCTGCTAAGACTGAACCCCCAGTGAACTAGACTATGCGGGGAGGGTGGCAATGGGGGGAGGTTTGGGAGGGGAACACCCATAAGGAAGGGGAGGGGGGAGGGTGATGTTTGTCCGGAAACCGGGAAAGGGAATAACACTTGAAATGTATATAAGAAATACTCAAGTTAATAATAAAAAAAAAAAAAGAAAAAAGAAAAAAAAAGAGTTTTCTCCCTACAGGCTGATGAAATCATATCCTTTTTTTTTTAGGCCTGGGAAAAGATAATGCCATATTTTCACATAACACTAATTATAAAAATATTTAGTATTTGAACAGTGAGCAGACTCAGGCAACATTAGCAGTCTCAATTAACTTGGACCCCTGAGATCTCTCAGATACTGGATCACCAACCACGCAGCATACACCAGCTGATATGGGGCCCCAAACACATATACAGCAGAGAACTGCCAGGTCTGGGTTCAGTTAGAGAAGATGCACCTAACCCTCAAGAGACTGGAGGCCCCAGGGAGTTTAGAGGTCTGGTGAGGTGAGGGGACATCTTCATGGAGACCGGGGAACAGGAAGGAGGTATGGGTAGGGTGGACCAGGAGAGGAATAAAATCGGAAGTGTAAAAATTAATTAATTAATTAATTAATTAATTATAAAAGAATTAGGTAGTTACCAGTGCTGAGTGTGAATTGGTCAAAATCTTTAGTATGTGAGTACTGGAGGTCTCTGATAGCATTGTTGTTGGGGATATTCTTGTATTTTGATTGACTATCCTGCTCTAGAAATTTATCTTTATTTATACATCCAGTTCAGTACCCAATTCTCAAATCCATTCCCGAATGCCCATATTCCATTCATAGTTTCCTGTATGGTGAGTAGTTCAGGGCAACTCCATCCTTGAGTTATTGATTTCAGCAAATCCTCCTGGGTGGCTCCTCACCATCCAAGGAACAGACCACCACACCAATAAGAACACATGCTTAACTCACCACTCTGCACTCAAGGTTTGCACATCCATTTGGAGGGAGTACACAGTCCTTATAATCTGATTTTAATTCAACATTTGAGGGGTTAGACTTGGTACCACCTTTATTCTAGTCAGAGGGATCTCACAAAACTCCCAGCAAAGCACCCACTTCTTAAATTCCAGCTCATATGGCACTGCTACCATTTCAATGTAAGTGCCAGGTTTAGCAATAACATTTTTCAAGAAGGTCCTTTTCCAGGCTAATGATCCTCTCCTTTTGTTACATGTCATTCAGTGATTTTAGCAATAACCACTATCTTCATCTTTAATATTCTTTTTAAATTACTATTTAAGGAGATTTTTGACATATAATATATTACATTAATGCATACACATTGTGTGTATATATACATATATATTCATATACACAGACACACAGAGAGAGAGAGAGAGAGAGAGAGAGAGAGAGAGAGAGAGAGAGAAAGAGAGAGAGAGAGAATTCCCAAGCTAGGCAAACTTGTAACTAAACAGGCTTGACTTCTAAAAGTGTGTGTATATATATATATATATATATATATATATATATATATATGATAGGTATTTGATGTGTCACTGATTCCAGTCAGCATTATGGTTGAATGAACACAATATGATGAGAGACAATATCTATTCACTGTGTGTTTGGAAAATTAAGGCAAAGAAGCTAGAGATAGAAAACAATCCATTACAGAAACCCTGCAGCCAATGCATGAAAACCACATAATACTGTAAGTCTCTACTTTTATACCTTCCTTATTGATTTTATGACTTGATGTTTTATTTATAATATTTATTTATCCTATTTTCTCTTCCATAGACTTTGTGCTATCCATGGTACAATTGGATTCTGTGAAGAACTGCTTGCATACTGTTGAAAATAAAATCACTCCACCAAATGAAATTGGAATTTCCCCAAAGATTGGCTTTTTACCAAAAGTATTAGAAAGCTGAGAGCATAAACCAAAAGTGAGGGAAAGTGCAGAAGCAATTGTTATAGCTGGAACTTGCCTCTGGTCATAAAAATTTAGCCTTTGTCTTCTGAGCTAGAGGAACGTGTAACTGTAGGAGTATGACTTCTAAAGAGATAAGTGTATGCATGCACTAATATATAACTTTCTGAGATATGTCAAGTAAGTAATTTTTGCAAACCTGAATCTTGTGTCCTACAAGTGACTATAAGAAACAGGGTCTAAAGCCTAACATGATAGGTTCCAGAAGACGGCTGCTTTGGAGAGCACTTTCACCTGATCCAAAAGCTCTGACTGTTCCTACTACTTCTACTGGTGCAACTATGCTGTCAGTGACTGTAGAGACTAACTTGTAGCTTTAGGCAACTTTTATAGGTACAAAGAATTAACACTAAAAATAGACTAACAGTAACTGAATTACAATTCAATAGAGAAATTAAGACTTTTCTGAAAATATTGGCAATATTGAAAATATTAAATATTGGCAGTCCCTGTGATCATGTCGTAACAGAGGTAGCCATCGATGGGAGGGAGGTTAATTTAGGTATCTTTTAATGTATTGTAAATGTTTTGGTATGCCATTTCTTCCTTAATTAAATTTATGTTCTTATTTGTGTGTATGTATGTGTACATGTTTGTATTTTGTATGTATATAATCATATGTTTATGCACACATGCAAAAGTACATACCAAGGCATGTGTGCAGAGGTCAGAGAAAAAAAATTGAGGAAGTGGATTTTCTGTTTCTACCATGGAGGACCAGGTTTATCAAGCTGAAGTCATCAGGGTTGGCAGTCAGTCCCTTAGCATGCTGAACTATATCAGTCATCCATAATGTACCATTGCTGCCACACTGTAGTTCCATTTAGTTGACTAATGCTTATAACCTCCGTATATATTAGATGTCTTCTTGAAGATGCTATGACTTGAAGATTCTCCTAGCTCCCAATTCATGGTATTCGTGAGCCAACTGCACCTAGCAAAGCATTCCATATATTTTCCTAAACACTCAGCAAGCTTCCCTTTCAGCAAATATCCCCACCACAGGGGTAGCTCAGACGGTGCCCCAGAAAAGGAGAAAGTGTACTTCAACCTGTGGCACGGACAAAAAAGTTACTTTTTAGTGCTCACCTAGAGGCTCATCACTAAATACTCCACACTCAAGGTCCCACTGTAGCTGGTAACTAGGAGATCCTTCTCTTTAGAAAAAGGAAAGATCAGAAATATAATTGTTTCACTTGAGGACAAAACAATTATTAATTATTAATCAATTGTTTTACTGAGTGAGCGATGCTTGATTTACATGCATCATCTTTTCATACTGACATTATTTATTATAAATATTGACAAACATGTAGGCAAGATCTCATTTGTATTTTAGAGAAAACATAATTACTTTAGTAAAACTAGCACGGCAGATCCTTATAGTTCACCTAAGAGACCACTGCTCTGAAAAGTTTCATGAGTGAAAAAAATCCCATGTCCTCTTTCATCTGCACACTGAGGTATGTAGAACACAGAACAGGAACATACCACAGTGCCTGCAATGTTACAGTCTGTGAGTAAAACTACGAGAGAATAATGATAAAACTCTGGCTTTCGATTCCAACAGTGGATTTTATCAGGCTTAAGATATCAAATCCCTCCTCTAGTGACACATATCCAAGAAGGCACACTTCAAAATACTGTTGAAACAACCCCATGAACTGGGGACCAATTATTCAAACGTATGAGCCAAACAAAGCCATTTTCTTTCAAACCACCACACTTACTCTTCAGATACTAAGGGTTCTTTTTATTACATTATAACTGTATCACTTCTTCCCCCTCTTCCCTCTGTTCTAGCCCTCCCATGCTGAGCTTAGTCCTCACTCCCACCTTCCTTTAAAACTCACAGCCTTTCCTTCCTTAACCATTGTTGTTTCATGTGTGCATGTGTGTGTGTGTGTGTGTATGTGTGTGTGAAAACAAATTTAAGTATAAACTGAGTTCATCCCTAGACCTGAGAAAATCTACCATAAAAATAAGTTTGAACTTCTGTAATGTCTTTCTTATTTAACCTTTATAACCTCATCCAGGAAATGTGTCTGCCACATGTTCTTGGTAATTGTTGACAGAAAGCACCATTACAGCATTTACACAAACTGAAATCTTGGTCATCACCAGAAATTAGAGCAGTAACTATTCTATCTAATCTGGGCCAGTTGTCACAGAATGAGGCTAATGTCCCATCCTGGGTGTTTCATTCTTTATCATTTCTCTTCCCTATTCTTCCCTTAAGGAAGGCTGCAAATGGGAAGGCCATTTTCTTTCCTTCAGGTCATAGGTAAATACTGATATCTTACAGAAAGATGATTTCAGACGCTTCAGCTAGAAAGAAAATGAACAAAAAGTAATAGCAACTAGCTGCTCTCCTAACTTGTAATCTCAAACCCACAATACCTGCCCTAGTCCAATATGACCAAGTATGTGAAACATTTTATTGGCAACATTTTCCATCTACAAACCCTGTGTTCCCACGTATCTTCTACATTACAAAAGCTCCTGACTACTTATATACCTTCTACTGGCCTGTGATTATATCATTTAATATTAGATCTCTCTCTCTCTCTCTCTCTCTCTCTCTCTCTCTTCTCTCCCTCTCCCCCCTCTCCCTGCTACTTCCCCTCCCTCTCTCTCTTTCCCTCTTCCTCCCCTCCTTTCCCTTCCCCTCCCCTCCCTTTCCCTCCTCTCCTCTGTGATGAAGGCTTATATCTCGAAAGATGTTACTTTTTATGAACTGATAGAGAATTAAGAGGTAGGCTCAATGATCATTGTTGATATAGACTTAAATAGGAGAATGAGGATCCTGAAACCCTCCTGTTTGTTGAGTTTCTTTCTTGGCTAAGGAGGAAGACAGGTTTGTGCTACCATACACTCACACCATGTTACCCTACCTAACCACAGGCCCTATTCTCCAAAACTGGGAGCGGAAGTAAACCTTGTATTTTTATAAAATAGTTATTCAAGACATTTTGTTAGAAATAGAAAACTGGAAAACTCCTTATCACTTTCGTATGTATACTCTTTTCCTGTGGGTAACAGTATGTGGGTGATGTGAAACAAATCCACGGCCTACATAAGGATACTAAGTACTTTAACCAGTGAGCCAAAACGCCAAATAAATCTTAAATAAAGTATTTAAGATTTGTAGTCAAGGGTTCCTACTTAAAGTATATATCAGAGAAATGTATTTGTATTAAGCAAACTCATGAGCATCTATATACTAATTCTATATATGAAATTAAGTTTTTGTTTATACAAGAGTAATTTCATTTTAATTTTTAAGTTATTTTATTTATTTATATTCCAGTTGATGGCCCCCTTGGTTCCCCCTCTCACAGTCCCCCATCCCATTCCTCTTCCCCTTTACCTCCAAGAGGGTACTCTCTCCACCAGACCTCTGCATCCCTGGGGCCTCAAGTCTCTCGATGATGATTAAGTTCATCTTTTTCTACTGTAGCAAGTCCAGGAATACCTCTGTCATATGTGTCAGGGACCTCAGACTGGCCCATGTATGTTCCTGGTTAGTGGCTCAGTCTCCGGGAGCTTCATAAGGTCTGGATAAGTTGAGTTTGCTGGTCTTCCTATAGGGTTGCTCTGCCTTTTATCTTCTTTAATCCCACCCCTAGTGCAACTTTAGGAGTCCCTGTCTTCAGTCCATTGTTTGAATGCAAGTATGTGCATCTGTCTCAATTAGCTGCTGGTAGGGTCTCTCAAGGACCTCAGGGATAAAGTAGGTAAAATCAATCTAATATAACAGAAAGTGGGAAAGAACTCGAACTCTTTGGCACACGGGGAAATTTCCTGAAAAGAACACCAATGGCTCAGACTCTAAGATAAAACAATTGATAAATAGGACCTCATAAAAGTGTGAAGCTTCTTATAATAGTTGTCAATAGGATAAATTGGCAACCTACAGATTGGGAAAAAAAACTTCACTAACCTTACATAAAATAATGTGCTAATATCCAAAATATATAAAGAAATCAAGAAGTTAACATCTAAAAAAGCAAATAACCTAATTTTAAAAATGGAGTACAGAGCTAAATAGAGTATTCACAAGAGAAGAACCTTGAATGGCCAAGAATCACTTAAAGAAATGTTGAAATTCCTTAGTCATCATAGAAATTCAAATCAAAATGACCCTGAGGTTCTACCTCACACCAATTAGAATGGTTAAGATCAAGACCTCATGTGACAGGACATGGTAGTAAGAGTGTGAAGAAAGAGGAACACTCCTCTATTGCTGATTGGATTGCAACCTGGTACAATGATTCTGGAAAAAAAATCTGGAAATTCCTCAGAAAATTCGAAATAGTTCTATCTGAAGAACCAGCTATACCACTCTGGCATATACCCAAAAGACGACCCACCATACCCCAAGGACATGAGCTCTACCATGCTCATAGCAGCCATCTTTAGCCAGAATCTACCAACAATCCAGATGTTTCTCAACATAGGAATGGATATATAAAATGTGGTACATTTACACAATGGAGGAATACTCCGCTATTAAAAACAATCACTTTAAGAAATTGTCAGGCAAATGGAAGGAACTTGACAATATCATCTTAAGTGAGGTAATCCAGTCTCAAAAGAACACACATGGTATATACTCACTGATAAGTGGATATTAACCAGAAAATAAGCACAGAATGCCCACAGCACAACTCACAGACCATATGAAACCCAAGAAGAAAGAAGATCACACCAAAATGTGGATGTTACAGTCCTACTCAGAACGGGGAAGAAAATTATCTCTACGAAGTAGAGAGAGAGAGGGATCTGGGAGGAAGAAAGAAGGGGAAGGAAAAACGGGCAGTTCAGATATGGGAGGAGATGGGGGAGAAGTACAGATGGTCAGGGATTTGAAAGTAGGAGCTTAGCAGTGGGGGAGGGGGAACTGGGGGCAACCACTAGAAAATTCCAGATGCCAGGGACCCAAGAGGTTCCCAGGAAACAACAAAGAGGACATTAGGGCAAATACCTAATAAAGGGGAGAGAGAAGCTGTAGAGACCATAACCAGTGGATAAGCATAGCCCTTGTTTGAGGGATGGGGCCGCTCACATACCTCAAAAATATTAATCCGGAATTTCTCCTGTTAAAAGCAAATACAGGGACAAATAGAGGAGCAGAGAAAGAAGAAAGGCCATCAAGATACTATTACCATCTAGGGATCCATCGCATCTGCAGACACCAAACCCAAACACTATTGCTGATGCCAAGAAGTACTAACTGACAAGGGCCTGATATAGCTGTCCCCTGAAAGACTCTGCCAGAGCCAGACCAATACAGATGCCGAAGTAAGCAGCCAAACATCAGACTGAGTGCAGGTACCCAATGGGAAGTTAGAGCAAGGACTGTAGGAGCTAAAGGGGTTTGCAACTCCATAGGAAGAACAATAATATCAACCAACCAAAGCTCCCAGAGACTAAACCACCAACCAAAGAGGATACATGGGCAGATCCATGGCCTTAGCTGGATGTGTAGCAGAGGATTGCCTTAGTGGGAATCACTGGGAGGGAGCACTTTGGTCCTGTAGAAGTGCAATGATTCAGCATAGGAATCATTATGGGGGGCTGAGGCAGGAGTAGGTGGATGTATGAAGGAGCACCCTCATACAGGCAGGGGTGGGCTCAGGGGATTGAGGGCTTTGGAGGGGAAACTGTGAATGAGGATAACATTTGAAATGTAAATAAATAAAACAACCAATTTTTTAAAAAATTATCAGATATATTTCTTTACTTACATTTCAAAAGTTATTCCCTTTCCTGGTTTCCTGTCCATAAGCCCCCATTCCATCCCCTCCCTCTCCCCCATATGGGTATTTCCTCTATACATCACCCTTATTGCCCCCCCATATTCCTCTGAACTTGGGGTCCAACCATGGCTAGACCAAGGGCTTCCCCTTCCCCTGGTGCCCCAACAAGGCTATTCTCTGCTACATATGAAATTGGAGCCCTGGGTCAGTCTACTTATAGTCTTTCAGTAGTGGTTTAGTCCCTGGAAGCTCTGGTTGGTTGGCATTGTTGTTCTTATGGGGTTACAAGCTCCTCCAACTCTTTCAATACTTCTAATTCCCCGCAAGGGGGTCCTATTCTCAGTTAAGTGGTTTGCTGCTAGCATTGACCTCTGTATTGGACATGCTCTGGATGTGTCTCTCAGGAGAGATCTATATCCAGTTCCTTTCAGCATGCATTTTCTAGCTTCATAAATCTTATCTAGTTTTGGTGGCTCTCTATATATGGGCCACATATAGGTCAGACTCTGAATGGCCATTCATTGAGACGCTAGTCTAAACTTTGCTTCCATATCCCCTCCAATGGATATTTTTTCCCCTTTTAAGAAGGAGTGGGAGCATCCACATTTTTGGTCATCCTTCTTCTTGAGCTTCCTGTGTTCTGTGGATTGCATCTTGGGTAATTCGAGATTTTTGGGTAATATCCACTTATCAATGAGTGCATACCAAGTGTGTTTTTCTGTGATTGAGTAAAACTCAGGATATTTTCTAGTTCGTTCCATTTGCCTATGAATTTCATGAAGTCATTATTTTTGATAGCGGAGTAGTACTCCATTGTGTAGATGTACCACATTTTTTTAATCTATTCCTCTGAAGGGCATCTGGATTCTTTCCAGCTTCTGGCTATTTTAAATAAGGCTGCTATGAACATAGTGGAGCATGTGTCTTTGTTGTATGTTAGAGCATCTTTTGGGTATATGCCAAAGAGAGGTATAGCTGGGTAGTACAATGTCCAAATTTCTGAGGAACCTCCAGACTGATTTCCAGAGTTGTTGTACCAGTTTCCAATCCCACCAACAATGAAGGAGTGTTCCTCTTTCTCCACATCCTCGCCAGCATCTGCTGTCACCTGAGTTTTTGATCTTAGTCATTCTCACTGGTGTGAGGTGAAATCTCAGGGTTGTTTTGATTTGCATTTCCCTGATGACTAAGGGTGTTGCATATTTCTTTAGATTCTTTTTGGCCATTCGATAATACTCAGTTGAGAATGCTTTTTTAGCTCTGACAATGAGGATATTATGAGTTTTGCAGACAAATGAATGGAAGTAGAAAATATCCTGAGTGAGGTAACTCATACCCAAATTGACATGCATGGTATGTACTCACTGATAAGTGGATATTACCCAAAAAGTACAAAATCCCCATGATACAACCTACAGACAGTAAGAAGTATTACAAGGAATAAGGCCCAAGTGAGGAAGCCTCAATCCCACTGAGAAAGCGTTTGGGAATAAGTAGGCAGGGGGAGGGAGGGGCATGTGTGGGAGAGGAAAGGAGAGGTGGAGGATAAAAGGGGAATATGATAGGATAAATGTGGGAGAGAAGGCCAGATGTCCAAAAGAATGTAAGCAGCCTCTTGGGGTAGGAGGTGGAGGGACTCTCTAGAAAGTACCAGAGACCTGGGAGGTGACAGACTCTAATGACTCACTGGGGGTGAACTTAGTCAAAATGTCCAACATTGGAGACAGGGAACTCAATGAGTAATTTCTATGTTGATAATCAGAAGGTCATATTTTAAAGATTTAGTCATATCTCGAGCACCATCCTTCCAATCTCCATTACAAGACTTAAGTTAATAAATATTATCTGAAAATACCATACTCATATAAAGATATGAACTGATTGAATATGTTTAAATTATCTCTAAAAATTATTCGTGAGTCCAAAACAAAGAATTCCTTAATATTAGAATGCATCAAATTCAGTTTTGAACCTCCTAAGTACACAACATGGCTACTATAACTATTTCCTTTGGTTCTTATGAAAAATAAACTTTAAGACACACTAATATAATAGTTTGATCTTGTATTTCTATTTAAAATAATATCCACAAATTATGCAGATAGAGCATAGACTCAGGTAGCTTTAGGCTACAGTGTATTTACTGTAGCAAACTATTTTATCCTGGCAAATAAATTAATTTAGACAATTCATACAGAATGCTATAAAAGAAGCTGCTCTCTTTGAAAGAGAATACTTAACATTATTCTTAATTTTTTATAAAAATGTGTTACTTTTAGTGTTAGGCTATGTGTAAAACATTAGACACCCAAAGTTTCCCTTATGAAAAACCCAATCTTCTTTATACATAGTTCATAGGGCAGGTTAACAGACTGACATTGGAAATTGAACATTGACATTACCACACTTAAACATATTTCTATTTAAACTTGAAACCAGAAAAAGACCAAAGAAGTGATCAAAAAAGCATATTGTCATCTCTATCATTGCTGTCACCATCAATCCTGAAGCTTGGTACAAAAGAACTGACTGGTCTGGTCATCTTTCTAAGGGAGGAATAGGGAAAGTCAACTCTGAAACATCACACTCTGAAGCCAGCTGTTCTTTACGAAGAGAATGCCAAGTTAATGCAACACAGAGTGAATCTAAGTGTGGATAAAATTCACAGGACCCTATCATCACAGCAAGTGACCGATGACACAAAGATCCAGGCACACCCTTTGGTCACATGTGGAGCATATGTTACTATCCCAATACCTTTCTTCAGAGACACAGTTTAAAAAGTTTTTACCAAGGGGAGACCTGTCCCTTCCTTTCAAACTCAAAGCCACAGCAAAAAAGCTCAATATTGGCCATAACTTTGTTTTTTAACCATATGCTTTATTACTTACACAACCATATATTCTTGCTCATAGCTGACACATAGACTTTTATATTTAAAGTGTGAGGACATTTCTAGTGTTCTTAAATGGGCCTTATGTCTTCAAACAACTAAAATGCATATTGCAGAACTGCAGAGTTTTCATGCCCAAATGATATGTCATGATTCGTGTTTTAAAATAGGGTTAGTCTCTAAGATGGTCAATATTCCTTGCCAATATAACTGGACTATTGAATGTTTCATGGATTAGTAAACCACAAATTTGGATGGCATTATAAGGGTTTTTATAAACAATTAGTTCCTGAGAGCATGCCTAATACATGGGTTAAACTTATAATAGCACCAGTGTATTAGCATTAAAAACTAGGAAGTTCGTGTAGCCAAGGGAAGTTGCTTATTAAGAGAATGTTGGCTAAATCTTGGCCTTCCTCCCTTCCTGTATTGCACCTGTTCTGCTTGTTATTCGCTATGGTGTAAAGAGATATCTTTACATAAATCCTCAGGGTGTTCTGTGTCACAGTAGGCTTAGAAACACACAAAACAGGCATGAATACAGCCCTATACAAAACCAAAAGCTTACTTAAAATATTATGAGGTTTTTGGTGTAACTTGCCCATGCAGCTCTCTAGCATAAATATCATTGACATTGTGATGTAGTATCAAAAGGTTGGACACTCTTGCCATGACTTCGAAACATATCAAAACGCAAGGTGAGGATCAAAGTAAATATCTACAACATAATTAAGTACCGATTTTAAGTAAAGTTTCTCATCCCCTTTACATATAGGTTGGTGTGGTTTTTGGTTGAGAAAGCAAGTGAATTTGGATACTTTAAATAGGAAGACCTTCTGTATTTTAAACAAAGGAGAAAGTAGATAACAGAGGTATGATGCAGTCACATGAATTATATAAAAGTTGATGACATTTAAGAGGACAATATTATTTTGAACCTTGGTATATCAAAATTAAATTAATTGGTACAAATTAGGCTGAAGAAATTTGACAGGGCTGATGTGCAACACACGGTTTCGTAGTCTTGGCTCTTTCTCCATTAAAGTGCCATTTCTGCTGCTCTAAAGCAAGCCAGGCCCTCAGTGAGCTATTAAATCAGACATAGAGTATTACCTAAGGACATGAGATGCTTGTGACAGCTTTGTCTTTCCAAGTAATAAGGGAATGATTTTAATTTCTGAGCTCATTAAAATATACTTAGTCATTTAAGATATTCTATTAGGTGATCCACCGCAAATGACAGACTGGAGGAATTTGTCTTGGGAAAATGTTAGGGATTCACTTTTCTTCTTGAGCTAATTTTAAGAATGCTGCCCTGGATAGTTCATTTCCTAGTCTCTATAGGTCTTCTTTTAATTTCATTTTGTGAGTGCAGAAATCCAATAGAGCAATATATGAGTGTAGATACAAGAATTTAAAGAGAAGTATTACAGAAAGACAGGAGGCCTCAGTATCCACTTCAACTGACCACTCTATTTAAAATACACTGCTATGCACACACCTATAATTCAAATGATCTCATCTTCACTGTTCCTTCCATAAATTTCAGCAGGGAGCAAGTGGATTAAACCTCTTAGTTTATCAAGGACAAACAAGCAACAACAGAAGATGCTTCAAAGGCTTGATTTGTTTATATTTGGCTCTTATAAATATCTGCCAACGCACTTAGCTTTTATTTTAATACATACCAATAAGATGGCCATTTTCTACTACCCTGACATTTGAGAAGATCTTGGAGTTGTTGTTATAAAGTTTTGGAGAATGATAACATTTCCCAGCAGGTTAATTTTAACTTGGAATTTTCTGTTTTGTCTATCACTCCAATGTCCATTACAGAAAGCTAGAGGAACACCCAGGAGTGGTTGACATGGTTAGCCCAGGAAACACCCTCAGGGGCCACCAACCTCTGTTAAAGCATCATTACATGTTCCTTAGGCTAGTTTCAGACTTTTCTCTGCTTGGCCCCTTTGAACCATTGTCCTCCAGAGCACAACAAAACTTATTTGCTTAGATCTCAAGTCAAATGATATTATTCCTCCACATAAATTGTCCCAAGCCAATTTTGTCATCTTGCTCAGAGAGCAACTTATGTCTCCGCAATGGTCTAAAGGAGTACATCAATTTCACCTCTTACTTATCTATAATTAGATCTGTTTTCTCCTAATAACCTAGAGAAAAATCAGCCATTAACATATGTGACTCAGGTTGCTAGAGATTTCATTTGTGCTAACTTTTATATGATACATTTCTCTCCATGCTCAAGAGCTACCTTAAAACATAGGATTTTATTACCTGTTATGCTTGCAAAGAACCCATTTCTAATCTATTGCTCTGCTTATTTCTCACATGTTCCCTGTATGAAAAGCTAAGTAACTCTCAAAGCCTAGAATTGGCTCAAGTTCTTCCTCACAGGATTCCAAGATATGGAAATGTAACACACATACTGTTAATATTTATACTTTATTAGTTTATTAGTTTAGTTGGGAAGCAAGTGCATATAACCGTAAAGGAGTGAATATTTGTACTTTAACATAAAAAAACTGTTCAAGGCTTATACACGTAAAAATGAACACATAATAGTAGGGCATTAGTTGTGCCCTTATAGAAACTCAAAGTTACAATCTCAAAAATTAAAAACCGTTATGAAGTGAAAATCTCTTATGTTAGATGTTTTGAGTAACTCACTGAGATTGGTAACACATAAAATGCACAGTCACCTCAAAAACTCTAAAGTAGCTCAGAGTCACGGTATTCAAAGGAAGTGTGTGGTGGGGATAGTCACTTGAAATAATGGATAATAAAGGCGCAGTCTAGTGTTGTGGACCATCTCTGTGCCAGATAAGCCCTAGTCTTGCACACTTCTAGTCCTTGCTAATGTGTTTCCATATATCCTTGTTCAAAGCAAATGCGGGCATAATGAGAGATGGTCCAGTCATAGTTGGAAAATGCTGTCTAATCAATCATTGTTTTCAGGAGAAAATATAATTGCTATGAACTAACTGTCTGAGTCTCACAATCTCTTGCATAAGAACTTGTATAGGTTCACTGACCTTACCACTTTTACAGAATTTTTTTTTTTTACTTCTAATTGTCGTTGATACCTGCTTAAAAGGTTGAAATAAGGTAGTTGGGTTTATACAGAATTATTTTTTCCAAGTTTGCAGTGACCTTTATCATCTGTCCTCACAGCACCTGCAGAAGAGAAGACATTATTCTCACTTAACAGCTGACAAAACAGTCACAGAAGGTGAAATAACTCTCTCACAGGATGTTTCTTTACATTCTTGTTAGCAGTGACCTTACTCTGTGGAATTCTTTGAGGCACAAGTGCGTCTTAGGAAAAAGACATGCTCAAATTGTGGCTAGCTCTCCTAACAGAAGGGTATAGGCTATTGCTTTAACATAATCAATCAAGTTACCAACAACACCATTGGTTCTATTATATATTATGCAATATATGAAGAGAATGGAGCACTCATCTGTATTTAAGCTTTTGATGAGGTGATCCTATTTGTCTGTGTTTTTAAAATATATATATCTAAACCTCTTTTACTCCAAAAGAAAAGAGTTACCTTTATTGTTACAGAATTCACTTAATCTATTTATCATCGCAAATTAATAGACGTTAGTGCCAGATTCCAAGATAAAGAGAATAGCAACTGAAAATGAGCCATATTTCTCTTCTACTTGATGTCATAAAACTCACACACTAATTAATTACAATATACCAAAGACTTACATCGTAAATCATTTGTAGTTACTCCAAGGTGCTATCCCCCTAACACCCCAGAAGGACATCTTTTTCACACTATGGGCCAGTTTTATATAACACCTTCCTAACTTCCACTTAGTTCTGAACTTGCGTGGGCAAAACAAACAAAGAAAAACAGAGAAAAGTCGGAGAGGCAGGGATGGCTCTGTTAGGTAAGTGCTTCCCTTGCAAGCATGAGGTACTGGGCGAAGTGTTCCAAAACCCACACTGAAAGGTAAAAGGCAGGAAACCAGGGGATAATTGAGCTTGTATCATGCTTGCTGTACAAGCACAAAGACCTAAACTTGTATTTCAGTACACTTGTTTAAACATCATCATCATCATCATCATCATCATCAACAACAACAACAACAACAACAACAACAACAACCAGCACAAAAAGATGGATGTGGTGGTGGGATATTTTGTGTAATTTTTATGGAGTCTGAAAGATGATACATTGGTTAAGAGTAAGAATGCTGTTCTTCTTGAGTACTTGTTTTCTGTTCTCATAATCCACATGTGGAGGCTCATAGCAGCTTATAACTCCAGGATTGAATGCCATCTTCAGTCTTCAGGAGCACCCATATTCATGGCACACCATACATAAACTTGAGTAGACGTGCATAACTATATTAAATAAATCTTAAAAAATAATAGTTTGAGAGGCAAATTCCTGAGCTGCAGAGGTGTATTAGGCAACTTCCCAGGACATACTGGAAAGGCAGCTTGGCATAATTTAGATGCTCCAGGCTACTGAGGGACCTTGTCTCAAAATCAGGTAGATATGGGCTAGAAAGATGAGAAAGGGAGAAAAGTGCTTGCTCTGTAATTAAGACCTGGGTTTGGATCCTTATCATTCACGCAAATGCCAGGTGCTATGATTACCTGTAATCCCGGAGCTCAGTGGGAAAAGATGGGATTCTGGGGAAAGCTTACTAGCTAGACTAACAGAATCCACAAACCCTACCTCAAATGAGAGTCATTGCCTCAATAACTAAGGGAAGATTGATAAAGAAAGACATCCAGTGTCAACTTTCAGCATCCAAACACAAATGCCACACATCTGTACCAATATAGAGAAAAGCATACATGTGTGTGCTTGCATACATGCCTGCATATGCGTGCGCATGTGCGCACATGTGCACACACACACACATACACATACATTATGATAAATATTACTCTTGAGTTATGACACTCATGTTGCCCTCTGGCCTCTAAATACATGTTGCAACAGACATATGAACTCTCACACAAACAAATATTCACAGACACACATAATATACATATACATATATTTTAAAATAGAAGTAAATGAGGGCATGCTTAAATTCCATATAGGTATCATTTAAGTTAATCACACAACTCAACAAGGCTAGATAGTAGGTTCAGTTGTTGTTGGCAACTTACACCTCCATGTTTTCTGTCTAGAGTGAGCAAAATATCCTGACACTTTACCTGCTGTCTCTGCTATGGCCTACAAAGACTAAAATGCTTAATGCCTGGTCCTTATCAAAATGTTTACTGTTTTCTGCCCTTAGTTATTGTGCTATGTCATGTCAATCCTCCTAAGTCTAAGGGCCATGCAAAGTGCTGAGAAATGACTGCTTAAAACCTACTAGAACCAAAGCAGTAGCTCTCTTTCGGCGAACTATGTAAGATTCACCTTCACCTTAACTGGAAGCATTAAGTGTATGCAAAACAAAAGAGTTCAATCTATAGCTAGTAAAACAACTTCTCAACACATTCCAAACTGTTCATTTTTAGCCAAAACTGGACATTTAGACCATCTACATTCACCATCAGGGTAGCATAACAAAATCTATCCGTAGCTGTTGTCATGGTGATGGAGGAACTGAATCTAACATATCACTCAAGCATTCTGATTTGGCAAGCAGTAGCTTTAGTTTTATGGTAATTTTTAAATGGAAATCAAATTATTTGGTTTGTCAAATTCTTTTGACAATCAGTGATTAGGGAACTATTATTTCTATTATATCTGGGTTTTTTTTTGAATCAAAAGAAATCTGTCCATTTGTCTATAATGCAAAGTACCCAAACTACCCTTCTGAAGCAAGGGGATCAATTAGAGACTTTTCCAGTTTCAAGGATCACATGGGTTTTTTGAGCCATTATTCAGAAGCTATATTAACACTGAATAGTAAACATATTTTGGCAAGATAATGAATCTCACACAAAATTGAATTATTTTGAGATTTAGTAAGGAGTAAGAAATTCAAAGTGTTTTCTTCATATTTCAATGCATTTAAATATTTTGTCACTATGACATTCAAAAGAAAAAAACCTAACAGAGTGGTTATCTTATAATACCTTTGACCTTAAAATATAATTTGATGCAAATGCTTGATACAGTGAATAATATGAACAGACTTTTCACTAACAACTGATAACATCAAAACTGTCTTATTCTTACTAAGTCAAATGCCAGAAAAGTGAATTTGCAGACTAGAGAGATGGCTCAGTGGCTAAGAGCACTGGCTGTCCTTGCATATGACCTAGGTTCAGTCCTCAGCACTCATCTGGTGCCTCATAAGCCTAAGTATCTCTAATCTTAGGGGCTCTGACACCCTCTTTTTGACCCCCACACATACTTATGTGGTACACATGCATACATGCAAGCAAAAAACTTATGCACATAAAATAAAAGTAAATTTCTTTTAAAAGCTTCTTGGGATTGCTCCTGCTAGTCTCTATTTAAAGTCTGTCATTTTCTTAGATCATGCATACAAGTGGCATAACAGTATACATCTCAAGAAGCAGTCAGGTTCATGATTGAAACTTTGATTGCACTCAGCACAGTATGGCTCAAGGAAACAGTGGCCAGCCCACAATGCATGAAACTGCTGAAGCTAAGCATGGTAAGGCTTTTCTTTCAGTATCTTTCTACAGAAATGAAGGGTTGAGAGCCATTTCATAACTTTAGTTACTTGAAATAAGGACTTTAGATAGGCAGTTAAATGAACATCCTGGTGATAAAGTGATAAACCAAATATCACAAGGTCATAATTTATCCATTATTTGAAGACTTAAGAGGATCATAGAACTCCCCTCTGTGAGAAAATACTTTCTGCTCTGCTTTAAAGTTGGGCTAAATAGCAGAGCATAAGAGGGAGGATTAATATCTCAACACCATTACCATGTACTCAAAATCTTTTCGTTGTCAAATGATCACCACAATAGAACTGAGACTACTACTGTCACGTAGAGGGTCCCAAGGCCACCAACAGGACCAGTACTAAGACATAATATAAATCCGTCTGTGAAAATATAGATTCAATTCTTTCTTGGCAGTTGCCATGGTAACAATGGCACTAAATTTAACATTTTACTCAACCTGCTTTTGGTTTACTTACTTGATAAACAGTATAGATAGATAGATAGATAGATAGATAGATAGATAGATAGATAGATAGATAGATAGATAGATAGATAGATATAGATAGATATAGATATAGATATAGATATAGATATAGATATAGATATAGATATAGATATAGATATAGATACAGATATACACTGGTTTAGACTTAGAAACTATATAGAATTAGTAAAGTCATGCATCTTGGAGGAGAACTTGCAACCACCACTTTGCTAAAACAGCATGATTCCTTATCATTTCATATTTATCATTATAGTAATAGAAGGAAAAATAATGCAATTACATTTTAATATAAAAAAGAAAAGAAAAATGAAAATATTGAACTTGTAGGAAATATTATATAGTAATCACAGTATTACTATGGTGCTGATAGATTCTAATCAAATTCACTTCCATATTATTTCAAAACTAACTTTGTCAATCAGCTTATCATAAAAACCTAGATTTATAACAAAAGGATACTAAAATTACCTTATATAATAACTGTCAGCATCATGTATTTGGTATAAGTACACATTACTCTTATATATGTCATACTCACAAAAGGACCTTAGACTTAGTAAATGAGTCTTGTATTCTCTTCTGATTATTGTTTGTTTCTTTTTAATTACTTTGATTTGAGAATAGACTTCTTTCTATCCTAAGTGTGTGGAAGAGTGGATCATAGTCTATTCTATAAAAATATTCTGAGAATTTTTAGCAAAAGGAAGAAGTGTTTCTTGAACCTCTTGAATGATATTTCAGGCTGTGTTGTGTACCCAAACAAAATAGTAAGGTAGAACACCTTAGTGAAGGAAGGCAAGTTTACTTGTTTGACAATTTTAGAGGCTGAAAGACTAAAGACAAGCATTGCATTGTCTTTAGCCTTTTTAAAGAGTATTTGGCTGTTACACGTGGCAAAGGGACCTTATGGAAGAATGGCCAACATCCAGAAGCATATATTTGGAAGAGAAGCAGAAACCAAGGAGCCCCAAGCTCCTTTTTGATAGTACATAGCTGCCATGGGAACTAGTCTACGTCTATGAGATATAAGCCACTCTAGAAGATCTGTCTTAATCATAGACACTTACACACTTGCCTCCAACTACCAGGGGCATCTAACATTTTGGTTTCTCTGAGATATATTGGATGGAAAATGTTCTTCGGACATAAATTAAATCCAGGCTATCCAACCAGTGACTTCCAGGTTAAAAAAAAAGTATCCATATATTTACTTTGTATGATACCATATGAATGTATGTACAGTAACATCGACTGAGCTACTGTTGATACAGAAACAGAATTCTAGTATGGAGACTAACATACCACAACAAAAATCTACGGGAGTTTTCCTTTGTAGTAACATGAACAGTCCTGTTGCAATGAGAGTAGCTCATTCCTAAGGTTAGAGGATGTTTTGATAGGAAGTCCAAAATTTATTCTAATAGTGACAGATGTAGGCTAATTACTTCACCCATATTAACTCTTTCCAAGTTTGATTGATGATGAAAATATCCTACTGCAAAGTAAATGTAGCTCAAACCAAATTACGCACAGACAAATTCAAATCAAAGAGAAGGTAGTACTGGCTTTAGTCAGGCCCGCCAACCCCTTCCTGTTTAACTTTAAAAAAGAGGACCAGGAATAGAGTGTGATTCCTTCGTTCTCATGGACACTGAAAACTCTGTCTTCACACAGAAAATCTAGAATAGAAAAACTTGCGAAGCCTTGAAAAATATGTAAAAAGAAATATTGTGATTCAAGCTGAGCCAGTTGGTCATTTGTGAGACAGTTGCTACAGGAAGATGTTTTCTGTGTGTCTCTGTATATATGTATGTATAGGTATAGATGTGTGTATATAAAATGTATGTGTTTATATAAGTGTGTATATGATATATGAATGGACACACACACACACACACACACAAAGTTTCTAGCTTCTATTTAATGTGCAAGTCCTGTATTTTCTCTGTTCTCCCACACTCCAGGTCCCAAATTGTGTTCCCATAAAACTAGACAAGTGAAGAAACAAAATCATGAACAACTGACCTCAAGTAGAAATTCATGTGGGAACAAATGAAGGGACAAGGATGGAGACAGAAATCAGCTACACATTTGATATTTCTACCAGATAATGTTTCAAAAACAATCCATTGTCATATGTCTGATGATTTCCATCTAACTATAGATGATGATACTTCACAAAGAACAACATCATGTTGTCTTCTTGGTAGAGCATTTGACCCTGTTGCGGCCTTTGTTGGCAGCAAGTGCCATCCAGCCAAATCAAATTTACTACCAGCATATTATTTCCCTGGTTAGTATTTGTGTGGAGTTAACACAAACCTTCCAACATGGTGAAGGTATTAAGCATAAGGAAGATGGGCTTTGATACTCTACCCTTGCAGGTAGTTTATTTTTCACTTTCATCAATCACCTGGAAGAATTCTGTCAGTGGAATCTCTTAAACTCTTTCTCTGCTGATTTTGTGAAACATGAAGTAACTGCCTATTCTCCCTAGATTTGCTATTGGGCATTCAGGAAGTGTGTGTGTGTGTGTGTGTGTGTGTGTGTGTGTGTGTGTGTGTGTGTGTGTGTGGTCAAAGGTTTATTCTCTTTCTCCATTTGTCACATATTTCTACAGGTAAATACTTCTATTTGAAATATTTCTATAGGAAAATAGGGTTCATCTCCTCTAGAAAAATTCAGTGGTAAATATGTACTATTTTATTCTCAGTATTTTTTATTTCATCATGTCTTTGTTTCTTCTAGTTGTTCTTTTCCTTCTTGTTCTTCTAGTTCTCGTTCTTCTTTTTCTTTTCTTCTTTTATGTTGTAGAGAGTGGACAATTTGATTTATGCCATGTAAGATATATGTAGAAAATATTAGACCAACTCATGAGGAAATAAAATTGGATGTCTTAGAACCAAACAAGGCCCATGCTTTGGGTCTCAGACTATGTCCCTTTCATGGATCAGATTTCTTCATCATCTAAGACCTCTTGTTCATGGTGATAATTATTTTACTAAAATCCTCTGGCATGGTTAATAAGTGCTTTTTGTAAAACTCCCATGAGACCCCTGGAGAAAAAAAATCAATGCATTTACTGAAATGGAGAAATAAATAAGAACATTGCATATTCTTCCTTCTCCTCTCTATATTATATTTTCACCCTTTTCCTTACAAGGGGAGGCTGCAAGCGTCCCTGCCCCCAACCCTGAGTTTACCAGCTGCCTGTTGTTTTTATACACAGCCAGATTTGAACTATGGCAGTGTGAGTGTAAATTCCACGTGTCAAATTTATTAGGCTAATGAATATCTAGGGACACATTGGGATCTGTATTTGAGGGCTTATATAGAGGATAAGTTAAAAAGAGGATACGATCTATCCTGAATTTAAGCAGTACCACCCCATGAGTCGGGGTCCTAGACTGAGCATGAAGAAAGCTGGAGAAGGTTAAAGCTGAGCACCAGCATTTCCCTCTCTCTATTCCATGATCTCTCAAAATATGAGCAAGCTCCAGTGGCCAGAGATGTGAGCCATATCGACTTCATGCATTTTCCAATGATGGACTGACTATTCTCTTAAGCCATGGACCAAATTAACATTTCCTCCATTAAGTTGCCTTAGTTGGCAATTTTTGTTGCAGGAAAGAGAAAAATAAAAGATCTGAACAACAGGACAAGGAAGAAGAGGAGGAGAAGCAGGAGAACAGGAAGGAGAGGAGAGGAAGAGATAAGTAGACAGAGGCTATTTTCATTCTTAAGGCTGTAGTTCCATTTCACCATTCTGCTCTTATAACTGAGAGAACCCATTCACTGATCTTCAAAATTAGTGAATTCACTTAATTCTTGACCTTGGGACTTCAAAGAAGTACCTCTTCTAGTGCTGGCATGAACCTCTTTCCCATGAGTTGTCTCTTAGCCTGCCCGAAATTTGCAAACACTTTTTGTTCCATCCATAAAAGTTCACAAACATTATTGTATAAGGGTGAGCTGAGAAAGAACGATGCAAATGAGCAAGCCAAAATGGAAGGAGAAAGGCCTACAAGGCCTCAACCCTACACAAAGACATCTAGGCAACTGAAGAAAGCAGGGAATGGGAGAGATAGTGTCCTTCCCTGGGGAAATGCAGTACAATTGTTTGTTTCATGCCAAATAATCCACCCAGAAAACATACATACAGGTACCGTTTTATAGATAAATAGGTTATATTTGGGATATATATGTATATACATACATGCAATCTTCATTACATATACATACTCATATACATATAAACATGTAGTAATAATTAGTGAAAAAAGAACAAAATGGAAAGAAATTATGAGAGTTAGGAGGAAGAAATAGGAAATAGGACAGGGAATTTTTAATTTTAAATTATTTTTAATTTTAAATAAATTCTTAATTATTTTTCCAACCATGTCATGTCTTCCTACCAGATAATTATATATAATTACCAGATAATATATATATATATTACCAGATAATATATATATATATATATATATATATATATATATATATATATCACAACACCATGAAAATTAGCTGTAGTCTGATAATGACCAGTTATCTGCCTTATAGTGGAACTATAAATTTAATTTAAAATTCATTGAGAAAAAAAATAGATCTAAGAGATAAAGCAAAAGATAGTTACCTAAAAATTATTTTTCAGTTGTGGCTAGAGCAATGCCTGAAGTTAGTGAAACCCTTGGGCCTTCCAGGTATATGATTTAATATATTTTCATTTTCTCTGAGGTAGTTTAGATTGGGTTTTTGACACTTGAAACTAAAAAGATAGGTCTACCAGCTGTAATGAAATATATGCAGTGCTGAGAACTATGAATTCTGCAACATCAATAAAAATAATAAGGTTTATGAGAAAAATAGGATTGAGGGCAAAACATCTCAAATCTGTACAACTGCTAGTCTTTGTTTCACTCACTAGAGAAAGCAATCCTAATATTATTTTGGCTTAACAGAAAAGATGTATTTCCAACATAAATAAGCCACAGAGCACAGAGCATGGCCAGAACAATGTTTATGATCAAAACTGGTTCTTGGAGAAGGTGCTAGACAATAAAAGTGTGGGTGTCTGGGACAGTAGGAAAAACAAAAAGCTGCTATCACAAGCTAGGAATAAATGAACATTGTGTTTAACACTTGATGGCTTAGGACCATAATGGGATGAAAAATAAGCATGAATGAATGTGACACCTACAATATGGTGACACACTTGCCTTATTTACAAGGAATTCTCACCAACGAAGCACGTGTTCTACCAGGGTAAACTGCACTCCTATACAGTTATCTTCTCCTTTTTCTTTCTTAAACCTTTGTTCTCCTCTCTGCTCCCAGACCCGGTGAGAGAGAGACCCAACCGCCTGGTCAGGTGGGCACTCCTGAGGCTGCAGAGCGGAAGAGACCACCAACACTGCTCACCCCTGCCCACATCCCTGGCCCAAGAGGAAACTGTATAAGGCCTCTGGGCTCCCCTGGGGGAGGGCCCAGGAGCAGCAGGACACCTGCCTGAGACACCGCCGGACCCTGAAAGAAACAGACCTGATAAACAGTTCTCTGCACCCAAATCCTGTGGGAGGGAGAGCTAAACCTTCAGAGAGGCAGACAAGCCTGGGAAACCAGAAGAGACTGCTCCCTGCACACACATCTCGGACGCCAGAGGAAAAAGCCAAAGACCATCTGGAACCCTGGTGCACTGAAGCTCCCGGAAGGGGCGGCACAGGGCTCCCTGGTTGCTGCCGCTGCAGAGAGCCCCTGGGCAGCACCCCACGAGCGAACCTGAGCCTCGGGACCACAGGTAAGACCAAATTTTCTGCTGCAAGAAAGCTGCCTGGTGAACTCAAGACACAGGCCCACAGGAACAGCTGAAGACCTGTAGAGAGGAAAAACTACACGCCGGAAAGCAGAACACACTGTCCCCATAACTGACTGAAAGAGAGGAAAACAGGTCTACAGCACTCCTGACACACAGGCTTATAGGTCAGTCTAGCCACTGTCAGAAATAGCAGAACAAAGTAACACTAGAGATAATCTGATGGCGAGAGGCAAGCGCAGGAACCCAAGCAACAGAAACCAAGACTGCATGCCATCATCGGAGCCCAATTCTCCCGCCAAAACAAACATGGAATATCCAAACACACCAGAAACGCAAGATCTAGTTTCAAAATCATATTTGATCATGATGCTGGAGGACTTCAAGAAAGACATGAACACACTTAGGGAAACACAGGAAATCATTAATAAACAAGTAGAGGCCTACAGAGAGGAATGGCAAAAATCCCTGAAAGAATTCCAGGAAAACACAATCAAACAGATGAAGGAATTAAAAATGGAAATAGAAGCAATCAAGAAAGAACACATGGAAACAACCCTGGATATAGAAAACCAAAAGAAGAGACAAGGAGCTGTAGATACAAGCTTCACCAACAGAATACAAGAGATGGAAGAGAGAATCTCAGGAGCAGAAGATTCCATAGAAATCATTGACTCAACTGTCAAAGATAATGTAAAGCGGAAAAAGCTACTGGTCCAAAACATACAGGAAATCCAGGACTCAATGAGAAGATCAAACCTAAGGATAATAGGTATAGAAGAGAGTGAAGACTCCCAGCTCAAAGGACCAGTAAATATCTTCAACAAAATCATAGAAGAAAACTTTCCTAACCTAAAAAAAGAGATACCCATAGGCATACAAGAAGCCTACAGAACTCCAAATAGATTGGACCAGAAAAGAAACACCTCCCGTCACATAATTGTCAAAACACCAAACGCACAAAATAAAGAAAGAATATTAAAAGCAGTAAGGGAAAAAGGTCAAGTAACATATAAAGGGAGACCTATCAGAATCACACCAGACTTCTCGCCAGAAACTATGAAGGCCAGAAGATCCTGGACTGATGTCATACAGACCCTAAGAGAACACAAATGCCAGCCCAGGTTACTGTATCCAGCAAAACTCTCAATTAACATTGATGGAGAAACCAAGATATTCCATGACAAAACCAAATTTACACAATATCTTTCTACAAATCCAGCACTACAAAGGATAATAAATGGTAAAGCCCAACATAAGGAGGCAAGCTATACCCTAGAAGAAGCAAGAAACTAATCGTCTTGGCAACAAAACAAAGAGAATGAAAGCACACAAACATAACCTCACATCCAAATATGAATATAAAGGGAAACAATAATCACTATTCCTTAATATCTCTCAATATCAATGGCCTCAACTCCCCAATAAAAAGACATAGATTAACAAACTGGATACGCAACGAGGACCCTGCATTCTGCTGCCTACAGGAAACACACCTCAGAGACAAAGACAGACACTACCTCAGAGTGAAAGGCTGGAAAACAACTTTCCAAGCAAATGGTCAGAAGAAGCAAGCTGGAGTAGCCATTCTAATATCAAATAAAATCAATTTCCAACTAAAAGTCATCAAAAAAGATAAGGAAGGACACTTCATATTCATCAAAGGAAAAATCCACCAAGATGAACTCTCAATCCTAAATATCTATGCCCCAAATACAAGGGCACCTACATACGTAAAAGAAACCTTACTAAAGCTCAAAACACACATTGCACCTCACACAATAATAGTGGGAGATTTCAACACCCCACTCTCATCAATGGACAGATCATGGAAACAGAAATTAAACAGTGATGTCGACAGACTAAGAGAAGTCATGAGCCAAATGGACTTAACGGATATTTATAGAACATTCTATCCTAAAGCAAAAGGATATACCTTCTTCTCAGCTCCTCATGGTACTTTCTCCAAAATTGACCATATAATTGGTCAAAAAACGGGCCTCAACAGGTACAGAAAGATAGAAATAATCCCATGCGTGCTATCGGACCACCACGGCCTAAAACTGGTCTTCAATAACAATAAGGGAAGAATGCCCACATATACGTGGAAATTGAACAATGCTCTACTCAATGATAACCTGGTCAAGGAAGAAATAAAGAAAGAAATTAAAAACTTTTTAGAATTTAATGAAAATGAAGATACAACATACTCAAACTTATGGGACACAATGAAAGCTGTGCTAAGAGGAAAACTCATAGCGCTGAGTGCCTGCAGAAAGAAACAGGAAAGAGCATATGTCAGCAGCTTGACAGCACACCTAAAAGCTCTAGAACAAAAAGAAGCAAATACACCCAGGAGGAGTAGAAGGCAGGAAATAATCAAACTCAGAGCTGAAATCAACCAAGTAGAAACAAAAAGGACCATAGAAAGAATCAACAGGACCAAAAGTTGGTTCTTTGAGAAAATCAACAAGATAGATAAACCCTTAGCCAGACTAACGAGAGGACACAGAGAGTGCGTCCAAATTAACAAAATCAGAAATGAAAAGGGAGACATAAGTACAGATTCAGAGGAAATTCAAAAAATCATCAGATCTTACTATAAAAACCTATATTCAACAAAATTTGAAAATCTTCAGGAAATGGACAATTTCCTAGACAGATACCAGGTATCAAAGTTAAATCAGGAACAGATAAACCAGTTAAACAACCCCATAACTCCTAAGGAAATAGAAGCAGTCATTAAAGGTCTCCCAACCAAAAAGAGCCCAGGTCCAGATGGGTTTAGTGCAGAATTCTATCAAACCTTCATAGAAGACCTCATACCTATATTATCCAAACTATTCCACAAAATTGAAACAGATGGAGCCCTACCGAATTCCTTCTACGAATCTACAATTACTCTTATACCTAAACCACACAAAGACACAACAAAGAAAGAGAACTTCAGACCAATTTCCCTTATGAATATCGACGCAAAAATACTCAATAAAATTCTGGCAAACCGAATTCAAGAGCACATCAAAACAATCATCCACCATGATCAAGTAGGCTTCATCCCAGGCATGCAGGGATGGTTTAATATACGGAAAACCATCAACCTGATCCATTATATAAACAAACTGAAAGAACAGAACCACATGATCATTTCATTAGATGCTGAGAAAGCATTTGACAAAATTCAACACCCCTTCATGATAAAAGTCCTGGAAAGAATAGGAATTCAAGGCCCATACCTAAACATAGTAAAAGCCATATACAGCAAACCAGTTGCTAACATTAAACTAAATGGAGAGAAACTTGAAGCAATCCCACTAAAATCAGGGACTAGACAAGGCTGCCCACTCTCTCCCTACTTATTCAATATAGTTCTTGAAGTTCTAGCCAGAGCAATCAGACAACAAAAGGAGATCAAAGGGATACAGATCGGAAAAGAAGAGGTCAAAATATCACTATTTGCAGATGATATGATAGTATATTTAAGTGATCCCAAAAGTTCCACCAGAGAACTACTAAAGCTGATAAACAACTTCAGCAAAGTGGCTGGGTATAAAATTAACTCAAATAAATCAGTTGCCTTCCTCTATACAAAAGAGAAACAAGCCGAGAAAGAAATTAGGGAAACGACACCCTTCATAATAGACCCAAATAATATAAAGTACCTCGGTGTGACTTTAACCAAGCAAGTAAAAGATCTGTACAATAAGAACTTCAAGACACTGAAGAAAGAAATTGAAGAAGACCTCAGAAGATGGAAAGATCTCCCATGCTCATGGATTGGCAGGATTAATATAGTAAAAATGGCCATTTTACCAAAAGCAATCTACAGATTCAATGCAATCCCCATCAAAATACCAATCCAATTCTTCAAAGAGTTAGACAGAACAATTTGCAAATTCATCTGGAATAACAAAAAACCCAGGATAGCTAAAGCTATCCTCAACAATAAAAGGACTTCAGGGGGAATCACTATCCCTGAACTCAAGCAGTATTACAGAGCAATAGTGATAAAAACTGCATGGTATTGGTACAGAGACAGACAGATAGACCAATGGAATAGAATTGAAGACCCAGAAATGAACCCACACACCTATGGTCACTTGATTTTTGACAAAGGAGCCAAAACCATCCAATGGAAAAAAAGATAGCATTTTCAGCAAATGGTGCTGGTTCAACTGGAGGGCAACATGTAGAAGAATGCAGATCGATCCATGCTTATCACCCTGTACAAAGCTTAAGTCCAAGTGGATCAAGGACCTCCACATCAAACCAGACACACTCAACCTAATAGAAGAAAAACTAGGGAAGCATCTGGAACACATGGGCACTGGAAAAAATTTCCTGAACAAAACACCAATGGTTTATGCTCTAAGATCAAGAATTGACAAATGGGATCTCATAAAACTGCAAAGCTTCTGTAAGGCAAAGGACACTGTGGTTAGGACAAAACGGCAACCAACAGATTGGGAAAAGATCTTTACCAACCCTACAACAGATAGAGGCCTTATATCCAAAATATACAAAGAACTCAAGAAGTTAGACCGCAGGGAAACAAATAACCCTATTAAAAAATGGGGTTCAGAGCTAAACAAAGAATTCACAGCTGAGGAATGCCGAATGGCTGAGAAACACCTAAAGAAATGTTCAACATCTTTAGTCATAAGGGAAATGCAAATCAAAACAACCCTGAGATTTCACCTCACACCAGTGCGATTGGCTAAGATCAAAAACTCAGGTGACAGCAGATGCTGGCGAGGTTGTGGAGAAAGAGGAACACTCCTCCATTGTTGGTGGGATTGCAGACTGGTAAAACCATTCTGGAAATCAGTCTGGAGGTTCCTCAGAAAATTGGACATTGAACTGCCTGAGGATCCAGCTATACCTCTCTTGGGCATATACCCAAAAGATGCCTCAACATATAAAAGAGACACGTGCTCCACTATGTTCATCGCAGCCTTATTTATAATAGCCAGAAAATGGAAAGAACCCAGATGCCCTTCAACAGAGGAATGGATACAGAAAATGTGGTACATCTACACAATGGAATACTACTCAGCTATCAAAAACAACGAGTTTATGAAATTCGTAGGCAAATGGTTGGAACTGGAAAATATCATCCTGAGTGAACTAACCCAATCACAGAAAGACATACATGGTATGCACTCATTGATAAGTGGCTATTAGCCCAAATGCTTGAATTACCCTAGATCCCTAGAACAAACGAAACTCAAGACGGATGATCAAAATGTGAATGCTTCACTCCTTCTTTAAATGAGGAAAAAGAATACCCTTGGCAGGGAAGGGAGAGGCAAAGATTAAAACAGAGACTGAAGGAACACCCATTCAGAGCCTGTCCCACATTTGGCCCATACATATACAGCCACCCAATTGGACTAGATGGATGAAGCAAAGAAGTGCAGACCGACAGGAGCCGGATGTAGATCGCTCCTGAGAGACACAGCCAGAATACAGCAAATACAGAGGCGAATGCCAGCAGCAAACCACTGAACTGAGAATAGGTCCCCTATTGAAGGAATCAGAGAAAGAACTGGAAGAGCTTGAAGGGGCTCGAGACCCCAAAAGTACAACAATGCCAAGCAACCAGAGCTTCCAGGGACTAAGCCACTACCTAAAGACTATACATGGACTGACCCTGGACTCTGACCCCATAGGTAGCAATGAATATCCTAGTAAGAGCACCAGTGGAAGGGGAAGCCCTGGGTCCTGCTAAGACTGAACCCCCAGTGAACTAGTCTATGGGGGGAGGGCGGCAATGGTGGGAGGGTTGGGAGGGGAACACCCATAAGGAAGGGGAGGGGGGAGGGGGATGTTTGCCCGGAAACCGGGAAAGGGAATAACACTCGAAATGTATATAAGAAATACTCAAGTTAATAAAAAAAAAAAAAAAAGATTGAGGCAGAAGGATCATGTATTCTGGGCTAGCCTGGGCTACATAGTAAGCCTTGTCTCAGAAATAAGTAAATCAAATTTAAAAAAAAAAAAAAAAAAAAAAAAAAACCTTTGTTCAGCTTATATTCAGGGGATGAAATGGTGGCACATGATACATTTATTTTAACAATCAGTTACCTCTAAATGCTTTTGAAGAATGTCTAAGTGTGTTTTCAAACTCTGGACAAATGTCTTGCCTGAGAATATTAGTCAGAGACACCTCACTTCATCATTACAAATGTGGAGACTTTATATACCATGAGTAATATGAAACAATGCTTATTTCTTATACTAACTGTATCTTAGGACAGCCATTGTGCTGAATAATTGGCTGAGGTATAGGCCGAATATATTTTTATTAGAAGAAAATATGTACAGAACATATTTATCTGTTCAATATTATATTTCAGCTTAACAGAGAAGGTACTTTGAGGTAATCCAGTACCACAAGTTGAGAGATAGCATGGTACACATGGGTCTCTTATTCTCTATATGAGTTTTGCCTTAAAGCATGTACAGATATGACTATTTATTCATGATATTTACTGTCATTCAAAGCCTTACAGCTCTAGTTTGGCTAGTGGACTTTGGATATTAGTAATAAATGCTCTTCTCAATTGTAGTCCATGTGGTCTTCCTCCTGGTCTTTCTCCTTCCAGTGGCTGCTAGGCAACACAGATTTATACATTACAAATGACTTTCTGAATAACTGTGTGAACAATAGGTTGCCACTCTGCATGTGTAGACATCATTGTTGTTCTATGTGAATTAGAATTTAAGTGTTGTAAGCTAAAGATTTCTAGAATTATCTATTATGGAAGCTTGGGCTGCCTTAGCGTATATGGAAGCTTCAGCATAGACTCTGAAAGGCAATGAAACATTTACATTAATCCTTACCCTACTACCTTTAGGTTATTCAGAAGTCAAATAGAACATGAAGTGACATGGGGTCCATCTACCACAACAGGGATTCCCCCTATGTGACAACTACCTTCATTTCTGAGCATGTGCTTAAGATCCTTTGTTTCCAGAAACATAAGCTCACCAAACTTATTTCAAATAAAAAGGGGATTATGAGGTAAATAGGTTTTTATTGAATTCAGAAAGATCATGAACCCTGTACAAAGAAATTAGGACCTGTCAGCAACAGAGAAATCTAGGATGTTTTGAAACGCAAGATTTTTTTCCTGCTTCAGCTACGTCCTCTTACCTCTGTCCTCTTCAGTCAGCCAGCTTCATGTGCTCTTCAGGCTCATGCTCCATTGTGGCCATGAATCCAACAAGAACAGTCATTATCATGAAATGACATTTTCTGAGTTCAAGCTCAGGACAGTATGAATGAATTGGATGGGTCTAACGAAATTAAGGAATTCTCTGATTCAGTGGACCCTCAAATACCAATTATTAATTATGTCTAGTATCCCCGAATGGGTGATGAGTTCTCCTTTAGACCAATTGCTCTTGGCTAAAGGCAGCTTGGTCACATGACCAACACCCATGTATTAGTGATTATCTGCATCAGAAGCATCTAACTAAGCCTGGGTACCAGGCAGGAGTAATCGTCATTCAAGTTGTTAGACAGGGGAGTGATAATAATATTATACTGTCATTGATCCTTGTTGCCTCTATAAGGATGAATGTTAAGTTCTTATTGCTGACACACTGCACACTTCAGACACAGGCCTCAGAAGATTCAAGTTTGATCTAACCTTAAAACTCCCTTCTAGTGGTACCATTTCCATAGTGCTAGAAAATACTATGAAAGCAGCCAATAGAAAGAGGCAATCACTACATCTATCCAGCTTGATGCCTATAAACCATAACAATGAAAAACTTTGCAAGATATTGTTAAGGGCAATTGTGACATTCATATTTTGGTAGTGAAAGGTGTCTAATTGGATATAAGGCCTATTCAGTAGGGGAGGAATAATACCTTGTACTAGAAACATAGACAACAGCCTTGGGCTAGTGAGATCATGGATATTAGAAGAGAACCTGCAACTGCCACTATCCTAGACCAGTGTAATTCCTGAATACATTCTATATTTTATCCTCATATTCATAAATGAACCTATCCATCATTCTTCACCTAAAATCCCCCCTTTCCAGGGAATATAGATCATTACAGAAAATCACAACTGATTATAATGTATAGAACAGTGGGTTGTGGGAGACCAGTTTTAACTGATATGTATACAATACAACTCCTTTACATAAAACTCAGGGAACATTGAAAAGAGAAGGAAGAAAATTGTAGGAGCCAGAGAATCAGAATTCTGTTATAAGGTAGTGTTTCCTAGAAGTGAAAGGGAAGACATTTTCGAGGTGGTGGCGATGTCGCTCAGAAGAGTAAACTGGTGCTTCCAATGAATCTGCAAAGCAGCCATGTCGAATCACTATTCATTTCAATAAGAGGTATTGGTGCAATTGTACAGGAATGTAATTCCTCTTTCAGAATTATTTTACTGTGAAGAAAAATAGCTAGCAGATGCTTTATGAAATTTAATCACTTACTCATTATCAATGGCCCAAATCACTACAATATTGAAGATTTGTGACAGATGTCTATTAATAATCTTTATATGGGCTATCTCCTTTTTGCATAAATTAGCCTTTAGTAGTTTATATGTGAGAACAGAGAAAATTGCCACTACTGGGTTATGCTGTTGTTTGGTTTTTTTTTTTTTCTTCTGCATGGAATTTTGTTAAAGTCCCTGGGTCGAGAAATACAACTGGAGGTTTGTGATAAGAGGGACTTTGCTTTGCTTCTTGTGTTCTTTATCTTTGCTTCCTATTGTACGTACAACGGGTATTGTATTAATTTTTTTCTATTTTTCTTATAATAAAGCTCATACATTAGATTTGATTTTTACGCCTTCCTTTAGTTGCAGAATGCCTGCACATTATGATGAACTTGCATCCAGCACCTTGCTAATACATATCTTCCATCCCAAAATTCTAACATGTGGGATGTTCTTCAGGAGTCTCACCACCTGTCATTCTTACCACACTGGTTAGAGAACATCATAAAACACCTGTACTAACATGACAGTGAGATCTAAATAAAACTAAAATGGCATTAAATTGTATGCACTTTGGGATTTAGGGCTGAGATATCAAATAAATCAGTCACCCAGTATGGCAATAGGCACTATCAAAAGGATTGAGGCAACTCATGTGAAGGTTGGAAAATTGCTGGAGAAATGAGCTGTGATACAGCATATAAATACTAGCATATGCTTATAAAGCACTGCTGTTATGGCTTCCTAGTTCTAAAATGTTCCCAGTTACTTCAACATAAGTCTATTCTTCATAGATAGGTTCAGGAGCACAGCTAAGTGGTAAAAGAAGTAAGCCTATTATGTTTACTAAATATTATTAATCCAAAAGGATTTGGGTCAGCCTATCAAATAAACACCCAAAGTAGAGTGGTTTTGTGATTTTTTTTATTACATTACTTCTGGTATTGTTGGTTCATGCATAGCTCTCCAAACAATCTCTTCTTCCATGTAGACTTGTGACACAGACTTGATGAAGGGAGAAATGAGGATATAGACAGGAAACCAAGACATCTTTGACTTTAACTAAGGTTAACTCACTCAAATTCAAATTAAGCCATCAAAGTCTCTTCAAAATATATCCTTAGGTCAAAGCAGGAAAATGGATGAAAGACTAATTGAATGTCAGAGAAATAAAAGCCAGTTACTAGGTGTTGTGAAATTTTCTCAAATACCTGTCTTTTACTATGAAGATCTGAGTCAGACATTGGGTGCTCTGATATTGCCAATGCATCGTGATATAAACCTATGATCTTAGTCTTGAGAACAACCCATAGATTCAATTAGAAATGGGGAATCTTTTATACAATCAACCATATACACAACCATAGAAAAGACTAGATATCAGAGGTGTCACTCACAAGTATTGTAATTACATGTCCCTTTTATATAACACTGAAACAATAAAGTATCCTTAGGGAAGAAAATTAGCTGGGCATGGTGACATATCTTTAAACAGATCTCCCAGGAACTGCAGGCAGACAATCTCTGAGTTCAAGGACATTCTATTTTATATAGTGTGACCCTGTCACAAAATGAACCCAACCAAATCAAGACAAAAACCCACTGGTCTTTTTTTGTTTTCCCAAGACACAGTTTCTCTGGGTATTAGCCCTGACTTTTCTGGGTTCATTTTGTAGACCAGTCTGGTCTCCATTCACAGAGATCAGCCTGCCACTGAAGTGATGAGAGCAGAGAATGTGCCAGCAGGCCTAACCTCCCACCATTCTTTGAAAATTAAGCTTGGTATTCTCTAGGCGACATCAGAGAAAACTGACTTAGAACAGATTCTAAAATTAGGAGTTCTTACTATAAAATATCTAGAGGAAAACATGTCCACATGGAGGACATGAAGAAAAAACATTTCAATAGGCAAAACGATGAATAAAAGGAACTTCACTAAGAAAAAGCCACGTTTTTGGTAAAATTTATTTATTTTTATTTTATATGTATGTTTGCCATGTGTTTTCATGTGTCCTGTGTGTGTGTACTGTGTGCCGAGGTCAGAACAGGTTGTTGAATTCTCTGATACAGGAGTGAGTTAGCTGTGAGACACCATGTAAGTTCTCAAAACTGAACCTGAGTCCTTTGTAAATGTAACAAAATCTCTTAACTACTGAGCCATCTCATGAGCCACTTTTAAGTATAATAAAATTGTATCTTTATTTAATCCCCTTTAAGAGGTTGGTTGTGGATCTGAATAAATGTTTAACTATGGAGGTTATATGAGTGGTTAAGTTCATGAGAAGATTCTTGCCATCATTATATCAAAATACAAATTAAAACTACAAGGATAAATGAATTAACACCAACTAAGAAAAGTAAGAGGAGGCCAAAATAAAATGCCACTGAGGTTAAGCCCAACTGACAGTGTTATACAATGGTGATTGACATATGCAATAATCTAAACCACTACCAGAAGATTGTACATGGACCGACCCAGGGCTCCAACTGCATATATAGCAGAGAATAGCCTTGTTGGGGCACCAGGGGAAGGGGAAGGTTGGACTCCCAGTGCAGGGGAATATGGGGGTCAGTAAGGGGGATGTATGGGGGGATTACCTATATGGGGGAGGGAGAGGGGATGGAGGCTTATGGACAGGAAACCAGGAGAGGGAATAACATTTGAAATGTAAGTAAAGAAATATATCTAATACCAAAAAAGAAAACCCCTTAATGTTTTCACACAAGGGAATATATATATATATATATATACATATATATATATATATATACACATATATATGTATGTATATATATCCCTACCCCCCAAAAAAAACCAAAAAAAGAAAACAAACAAAAAAACAAAACAAAATAAACCAAAAAACAAACAAACAAACAAAAACACCCAGCAGTATGCTGCTAAGCATTGACCCGAGAGGATGTAAGCTGTAAGGCCACTGAGAGAATGCTCACAAATGTTTTTTTAACAGCTTTGCTCTTGGTATCCCTGAACTGCAAGAAAACTAAATGCCTGCTATTTAGGGATTTGTAAAAACTATGATGGATTCAAACACAGCAACACTTTACAACAATCTATCAATTAAAACATAGTCTACTGACCCTTGAACCCCAGATGTATAACAAAACCAGAAAATGGGGTGTTCAAAATCACTCTTTGGTTCCATTTGTAAAAGGAAGAGAAGTCAAAAAAATATCTGCAAGCTGACCAGTGTGGATGAGAGATAGAAAAGGCACAGGACAATCAAATTTGGGGATGTTACAAAAGTTGTTGATTGTAGCAATATTCTTGGTTGTAGCAATAATTCAGAGTTTCAAAATTTAGACTGTTTGCTTATATTAGTAAATTATTATGTAAAGTGTATTTCAACTAAACAAATAAAATGAGAAAAGTCAATACTTTGAAGTTAAATGTCTTGAGCCATTTACATGACTCATTAGGAAAGAGATGCTGCAAAACTGAAGAGTTCACTCCATATACCAGGTGGTGAAAGGAGAGAGAAGACTCAGTAAAATACACACACACACACACACACACACACACACACACACACACACACAGCCCTCCCACCCACACACATTTTTTAAATACTTAAAAATATAGTATTGTTCTTAAGTTCTTATATTTTGAGCATGGTCAGTAAAGTGCAATCAGGAAAATGTGAACTGATCCTCAGAAACCACATATCAAAGATGGCTTGGTAAACACATTAACAAGCATTCTACTGGGAGTCAAGTGGGTTTTTGAGACTCACTTCCCTGGTAATCTAAAGTTCTCAGTAAGTCCCTGGCTAGTTAGAGACTATCTCAATGATCACTGTCTACAGAAAACAAAGAGGATTACTGGAGGCTAAACTTTACCTCCACAAGCATGTGTAGACAGATGTGCACTCCCCTCACACAAACATACACAATAAATGCTTGTATCTCAAACATTCTTAAAGAGCAAAATAAGGAAAGAACTTTATGACAGTATACTTAAGTGACCCCAAAACTTACACCAGAGAACTACTAAACATGATAAACAACTTCAGCAAAGATTCAGGATATAGAAGTAACTCAAAAAAGATCAGCACCCTTCCCCTACTCAAAGGATAAATAGGCTGAGAAAGAAATTAGAGAAATGACACCATTCACAATAGTCGCAAATAATATAAAATATCTTGGTGTGACTCTAACCAAGCAAGTGATAGATCTGTATAACAAGAACTTCAAGTCTCTGAAGAAAGAAATTGAAGATCTCAGAAGATGGAAAGACCTCCCATACTCATGGATTGGGAGGATTAATGTAAAAATGCCCATTTTGCCAATCTACAGATGCAATTTAATCCCAATTAAAATTCCAAATCAATTCTTCATAGAGTTAGAAAGAGCAATTTGCAAATTCATTTGAAATAACAAAAACCCAGGATAACAAAAACTATCCTCAACAATAAAAGAACTTTTTGGGGAAATCACCATCCCTGACCTCAAAGAGTATTACAGAGCAATAATGCTAAAAAGTGTACCATATTGGTACAGGGACAGGCAAGTAGATCAGTGGAATAGAATCGAAGACCCAGAAATGAACCTACACACCTATAATCACTTGATCTTTGACAGAGGAGCTAAAACAATTCAGTGGGAAAAAAAGATAGGAGAAAAAAATGCAAAGCTTCTGTAAGGCAAAGGACACTGTCAATAGGACAAAATTGCAACCAACAGATTGGTTAAAGATCTTTACCTACATCAAATAGAGGGCTAATATCCAGTAAATACAAAGAACTCAAGAAGTTAGACTCCAGAGAAACAAACAACTCTATTTAAAAATGGGGTACAGCGCTAAAAAAGAATTCTCAACTGAGGAATGCCAAATGGCTGAGAAGCACCTAAAGAAATGTTCAACATCCTTAGTCATCATGGAAATGCAAATCAAAACAACCCTGAGATTCCACCTCACACCCATCAGAATGGCTAAGAAATAAAACTCAGATGACAGCAGATGCTGGTGAGGATGTAGAGAAAGAGGAAAACTCCTCCATTGTTCGTGAGATTGCAAATTTGTACAACCACTCTGAGAATCAGTCTGGAAATTCCTCAGAAAATTGGACGCAGTACTACCTGAGTTCCCAGCTATATCACTACTGAGCATTTAACCAAAATATGCTCCAACAAATAACAAGGACATATGCTCAACTGTGTTCATAGTAGTCTTATTTATAATAGCCATAAGCTGGAAAGAACCAAAATGTCCCTCAACAGAGGAATGGATTCAGAAAATGTGTTACATTTGCACAATGGAGTACTACTCAGCTATTAAAAACACTGCTTTCATGAAATTCATAGGCAAATGGATGGAACGAGAAAATATCATCCTGAGGTAACCTAAGCACAAAAGAACACATATGGTATAAACTCACTAATAAGTGGATATTAGCCCAAAAGCTCAGATTACCCTAGATACAATTCACAGACCAAATGAAGCTCAACAAGATGGACAATCAAAGTGCGGATTTTCAGTCCTTCATAAAATGGGGAACAAAAATATTCATAGGAGGAGATATGAAGACAATTTTGGAGCAGAGACTGAAGGAATGGCCATTCAGAGCCTGCCCCACCTAGGGATCCCGCCTATATACGCATATTCACCAAACCCAGACTATTGCTCATGCCAAGAAGTGCGGGCTGACATGAGACTGCTATAGCTGTATCCTGAGAGGCTCTGACAGTGCCTGACAAATACAGAGGCAGATGCTTGGAGATAAACATTGGCCTGAGAACGGGGTCCCCATTGGAGGCATTAGAGAAACGATTGAAGGAGCTGAAGGGTTTTCATCACCATAAGAACAGCAATACCAACCAGAGTTCCCAGGGACTAAACCACCATTCAGAGTACACATGGACAGAACCATGGCTCCAGCTACATATGTAGTAGCAGAGGATGACCTTGTTGGGCATTAATGGGAAGAGAAACCCTTAATCATATCAAGGCTTGATGCCCCAGTGTAGGGGAATGTCAGGGCGGGGAGGCATGAAGGGATGGGTGGGTGGATGAGGGAACACCCTCACTGAAGCAGGGGAATGGGGTATGAAATAGGAAGTTTATGGATGGGAAACCAGGAAAGGGAATAACCTTTGAAATGTAAATAAAAATAACCAATAAACAATAAATAATAACATATATACATAAAAGAAAAAACCTACATGGTAGTATTTTAGTCCTTACATGAGGCTAAGCACTGGTGAGGATAGATAAAACTCTTGCATCACAAATGGCTTCTAATAAAAATGATACCCTTGGGTTAAATATCAAGACCATCATGTTCAAAGAAAAATAACCATTCATACATAAACATATTTGTCTCAAGTATCAAGTATTACTTCCATGTTGTTTTGAAAGATTCAAAAATTGACACCTACAGCAAAATACTAGGGGAACGTGCAGTAGCCATGAGGTGACTTTTCTCTAATATGATTTATTGGTTTTTAAATTATGACTCCAATTCTTTGTTGCAGTTATACTTACAAAAGTAAACACTAGCTTTGTTAAAAGTGAGCTGACTACCATCTCATAAAACGATTCATATAAAACCATATTCCAGCTAAATTAATTAATTAAATTGTTTATATGTTGTTTGTAAATTATAAATAACATTACTCATTGGTATATAGTATATTGGTTGTTCTAGCAGGTCAACCTCTCCTTTGTACTTTTAATTTAACTTTTGTTATCATAACTAACTTATAACAGTTCTTTCTGTTTCTCCCTCTAAACACTGGGAGATAACCCTCTCTTCTTAAATCTTCTTCATCAACAGTTTGTCAAGACCCAGTGACTAAGATGACTTCCAATTTGGAGTCTCTTCAGACTAAATAAATGCTATGAAAGGAAGAGAAAGAGAAACAAAGGGACATACAAACTGCCAAGATATTGTATTTTTTCTCTGACTTCGTGACTTTCTCCATGGAGTATGAACAAATATTCTTACTCCAAGGCCAGACCAAAAAAAAATGTATTCAATGCACAGATGTCCAGGTTTGTTAGCCAATATTTTAACTACACAACTAACAAGAAGTGGTTACTTGTAGAAGCATAGTTAACACGAGGCAGCTTTTATCACTCAAATCTTTCCCACCAACCTGGGAAGCAACTCAGGAAGCAGCATCCCTGTCAGTCTCTGAACAATTTTCAACCAACTTAAACAAAGGTTCACCCCTCGTCAAGAATTACATAATGCTTTTTCTAGCTTGAGGAAGGGACTTCTGAAGTCTGCCATTTTCTGGGCTTCTTGAGCATGGGTTAGTTTTCTGTCCCTATTGAGTATTCCTCCTCCAAGAGTGAAAATATTTCAATTTAGGGGAAAATACTACACGACAGCTGAACATAATTCAGGTCAACCACTATTTTCAGTTATCTGTCAGTATCAGAAGGCTATGGTAATGACCTTTCCCTAATGAGGGAAAATCAGGGAATTTTCATAAGGCATCTTTATAGTAAACAGAAAGATGGAGGCCTTGATTCTGTAATTATTTAACTGCAAAAACCTGTGATTCTTAACCTTGATTTCGAGTCAGGATCTGCAATCTATAAGGAAATGTGCACATGCATGCATGGATATATTAAACACACTGTAATACATATTTTAATGAATTAAAATAATGAGCCCAAATTAAGTTTTGCTCATTTTATCTATATGCAGTTGAATTTATACAATGTGAACAGATTCAACCAGCGAGAAAACATATTGAGATCTGATTTCAAGACAAATGAAACTTTCCTTCTGTTATCTAATTGATTTAACCAAATACCAGGAAAAAAGCATGAAGCATTTATAAGGTGGGTTACCCTACTGAAGTGAGATTATGGTGATGTCCCTGGTATATGCATCCCCAAGTGTTATCTAAGGAGTACACTGCACAAGAATGGTCATGCCACATTGTTCCTATAGAAAACACTGGAATGGTCTGTGAAAATACACTTTTGCTGCTAGCCTCTCTGTGTGTGCGCAGGTCTGTTTAACTTACCTCTAATATTTTCAGCACTATTCACACTAATTCATGAACTGATTTGTCTAGCAGTATGGGACATCCTTAATGTCCTGAAGAGGCTCATGGCTGAGTTGGAAGTACAGTTGTAGCAATATAGAACATTAGGGTACAGAGATCAGATGGTGAATAAAGACTGCTAAGGGTCAGTCCTTCTACCTTTTGGGTTATCTCTGATCCCAGCCTAGCCATCCTTGCTCCATGCCTATCCCAAATGATGTTAGTATCCAAACCATGCTCCTCCTAAAGTCATGGTTTCCCCACCAATGAGAATATAGTCTCTAAACTGAGAGTTAGAATAAACAATTTCTCCTTAACAATTTTCCAGCCAGACATTGTGTCCCAGTGACAAAATAGGTAACTTGGACAAGTGGTGCTTTAGGGTTATTAGTCTTCTTATTTACATTGTACAAAGATTATAGGGCTGAAAAGATGGCGGAGAGTGTAAAAGTGCATATTGCCAAGCCTGATGACCTGAGTTCAATTCCCGATCACATAAGATGAAAGAAGGCAACAGACTACAGCAAGGTGTCCTCTGATTGCCATACATTACTATCACATGCCCAACATGCCAAGACAGATAAATAAATCTATCTTTTGTTGTAGGCAAACCTTGGATATATAGTAAGACATTATTTTAGTAAACCAGATTATAACAAAACAATAAGATAGACAAATTATACAGATGATGGATTATTATGTGATAGAAATAGAGATAGATAAATTATAGAGGTGATAGATTACAAATAGATATAAAATGACTTGAGTTTCAAGTGGGACTATGTCAGATGTAAAGGGAGTTATCTTATAATTAAATATATGTTATATCTCAAATTAGCTGTGTTCTTTACTCTTTGCTAAAAGTTGATGTTTTCTAGGTCAAAAAATGTCAGCCAGGAAGACTAATGGAGCATCGTAGAGCTATGAAGTCATCTCATCATATCTGTATCATTCATATATATATATATATATATATATATATGTATGTATCATTCTTATTTCTGTTTCCATTCACTACCACACTAGCTCCAGGAACAGTATTTTCAAATGTCAAATATAGCTTGTATAAAAACTTTTTAAATGACTTTCTGCTATTTATTTAAGAAAGTCAGAACTCCTTAGAATAATAAAGTCTCTATTTTGAGTGACACTATCTTCTTGTAATAATCTTAGGGCATAATGAACCATTATTTTAATTACCTATGGTCCTACACCTTCATGATAGAACCTTATTAACAAAGCCACATCACCCTGCTTGGTTCCCCTCTATTCTTCTGCATCATCAGATCTGGAATCATTATCATGACTAAGAACTTATGGCTAAATATCAAAGACTATAGTTCTACAAAATGGATAAAGTATTAAATCAATTCCTAATCACTTATAATTGTAACCATTTGTTAATGCACCTATCAATCCTAATCATAGAAAGCTTCTATTTGTAGGAGAAGATAATAATTAACACAAGAGACACATACTGCCAAAGTTACAGAATATGAGTCCTCAGAATGATAGCCTAAGTGGAAAATATGTGCTACACTCAGTTTCCCAAGGCTCAGTAATCATTGAGGAAGGGGACAGGGCAGAAGAGTGTAAAGCTCAGAGGTACTGAATGAGAACAAGAAATAGAGGCCTTATATCCAAAATATACAAAGAACTCAAGAAGTTAGACCGCAGGGAGACAAATAACCCTATTAAAAAATGGGGTTCAGAGCTAAACAAAGAATTCACATCTGAGGAATGCCGAATGGCTGAGAAACACCTAAAGAAATGTTCAACATCTTTAGTCATAAGGGAAATGCAAATCAAAACAACCCTGAGATTTCACCTCACACCAGTGAGAATGGCTAAGATCAAAAACTCAGGGGACAGCAGATGCTGGCGAGGATGTGGAGAAAGAGGAACACTCCTCCATTGTTGGTGGGATTGCAGACTGGTACAACCATTCTGGAAATCAGTCTGGAGGTTCCTCAGAAAATTGGACATTGAACTGCCTGAGGATCCAGCTATACCTCTCTTGGGCATATACTCACAAGATGCCTCAACATATAAAAAAGACACGTGCTCCACTATGTTCATTGCAGCCTTATTTATAATAGCCAGAAGCTGGAAAGAACCCAGATGCCCTTCAACAGAGGAATGGATACAGAAAATGTGGTACATCTACACAATGGAATATTACTCAGCTATCAAAAACAACGACTTTATGAAATTCGTAGGCAAATGGTTGGAACTGGAAAATATCATGCTGAGTGAGGTAACCCAATCACAGAAAAACACACATGGTATGCACTCATTGATAAGTGGCTATTAGCCCAAATGCTTGAATTACCCTAGATGCCTAGAACAAATGACACTCAAGACGGATAATCAAAATGTGAATGCTTCACTCCTTCTTTAAAAGGGGGACAAGAATACCCTTGGCAGGGAATAGAGAGACAAAGATTAAAACAGACACAGAAGGAACACCCATTCAGAGCCTGCCCCACATGAGGCCCATACATATACAGCCATCCAATTAGACAAGATGGATGAAGCAAAGAAGTGCAGGCCGACAGGAGCCGGATGTAGATCTCTCCTGAGAGACACAGCCAGAATACAGCAAATACAGAGGCGAATGCCAGCAGCAAACCACTGAACTGAGAATAGGACCCCCGTTGAAGGAATCAGAGAAAGAACTGGAAGAGCTTGAAGGGGCTCGAGACCCCATATGTACAACAGTGCCAAGCAACCAGAGCTTCCAGGGACTAAGCCACTACCTAAAGACTATACATGGACTGACCCTGGACTCTGACCTCATAGGTAGCAATGAATATCCTAGTAAGAGCACCAGTGGAAGGGGTAGCCCTGGGTCCTGCTAAGACTGAACCCCCAGTGAACTAGATTGTTGGGGGGAGGGCGGCAATGGGGGGAGGATGGGGAGGGGAACACCCATAAAGAAGGGGAGGGGGAAGGATTAGGGGGATGTTTGCCCGGAAACCGGGAAAGGGAATAACACTCGAAATGTATATAAGAAATACTCAAGTTAATAAAAAAAAAATAGAAAAGAAAAAAAAAAGAAAAAGTATCTGTGAACACATCAGGGAAGTTACACAAATGAAGTCACAGTGGTTGTCACAGCATGCACAGATCCTCTACAGGCCAAAGTTGGACAAAAATCCCAAGGAGCCTGAGGCATGAAGTTCCACCACTAGTAGAAAAGCTCCTTGCAATTATTAGATGATGTTGTTTTGTGTGATCATAGAATCTTTGTGCCACATGGCCTAACTATCAAAGTAGATGGCTGAATTATTCCTTGAAGGTTATATCCATCTATCATTTTGTCCCATATCTTCTGTTAGTTGATTCACCCAAATCAAAGAAGTTGGAAATTCTGCCATGCCTTCTTAGCTGCTGAAACTGTAAGCTGGAATAAATCTTTTTTCCTTTAAGCTGCTTCTGTCAAGACTTTTCTCAGAGTAGTGAGGAGAATAACATTATGTCCTGTTAGAAATTCAGAGCAGTGTACAAGAATAAGCAGAAAGCATTAAGATCCATTTAAAAACACTTCCCAACTTTCCTTGAGTAACTATGGCAAATTGCCCATGAGTCTCTCTCTTCGAAACGAAGATCATAGTTTCTTTCATTTCAGGTAGGATACTTTATTTTTTTCCTTTCGTTTTCTTTCCTTTTCCTCTGTGTGTGTGTGTGTGTGTGTGTGTGTGTGTGTGTTGTTCTTGTTCTTGTTGTTCTTGTTGATGATTATTATGATGATTAAGTCATAGTCTTACTCTGTAACCCAATTCATTATTTTAAGGATGAATTAAAATCATAGCAATCCTGGTGCCTCACCTTCCTGAGAGATAGAGTAACAGATGTGAGCCAAGTCATCAGAATTTGACCGTGCTCTTCATTTAGGCAAATGTAGTGGATTCATAAAGAGATTCTCTAAGGATCCAAAGACCAGAATATACATTATCCTGTACATGGACAGCTGTCTATGAGGTATCAGACTGTCTTATGTGAATTTTGGCATCGAAATCAACTTAAAATTATTTCATGGTCAGGAACAATCTAACTACAGGTCAAAAGTCTAGTGCTTCTTCCCATATCAACACTCACAGTGCGTTATCACAGATCTTTGGAAATTTCAAATATCTCTATCCAGGTGAACTTCTATAACAAAATCAAGAAAAAGTCAAATAGACCTTTGTGCCCATTATTAGACAGTCAACATTAGGAGAACAAGAAGATAATTCCTCAGTCGATTTCACCTGCAGACTTTGTCAACAAATAGTACTTTCTAAAACAATTTGTAAATGGCTGTGGGTTAAAGAAGAATCAATCAACAGGGAAATATAACCGAGAGCTGAATGAAGAGATAGGAGAAGCTTGGGACCTGTAAGAACTTGCAAAGATTGTTTGTCCTGAGAACTAGAATATGAATATGCTCTGTCTAGGGAAAAGGTAAGGGGTTATTTGATTGGAAAATGAGATCAACACCCTCCCGCATTTGAAAAGGAAAAAACAGATGCACTGAAGAAAAGATTCTGAAATATATGGTTAAAGCGATAAATTGTAAGCCCCTTAAATTGAAAATGCGATCATAGGGAATTAGGAATGGTAATAAAAAGTCACTGTGAACTTTCTCCTGCCTTAATTTTAAAGAATTACACTTTTGATGAATTGTTAAATTGAAAACATAGAAATAAGTTTTAATTTGTTTTCATATGCATATATATATACTTTTATAAGTAATAATCCAGTGACAGAAATATTAACATAATAAAGAGCACTCTTGTCTTCCTGCCGAAAAGATATTCCATTTATGTTTCATTCTGTTCTGTTCATATACCTTAAAACATGGAGCATTTCTGAATATATTTCAGGCTTCTGATAAAGGTAGGTGTCAGGTGATTAAGATATCTGTAAATACAAATTGAATGACCATCTATTAGCAAGTCTGTGATTGGTTAACTGAGTAGAGGCATAATATTGATTTCTGAATCAATGCCAGTCTGAACTGTGGTCTCAGCAGAATGTTCCCTGAACTCTTCCAGTCAATATTTTTATCTGTGTCTTACTGATGATATAACTTGGCATCCCGTGTTTTGGGATGATATTGATGTCAGTCATTCTGACAATATTATGACAGCACAAATTCCCAAAATGTATTGAGTACTTGGAATAATGGGCTAAAGTAAATAAGACAACAAGGCGATGTCTGAGTGATGAGACTGAACGCTATATGAGATGGACAGCTGACTCTAGTTCCAGATGCTACTGAGACTGTGGTGAAAGGATCATTTGGGAGCCTAAGTATGTGGTCACCTGGTAAGATTTTACACACAACACACACACACACACACACACACACACACACACACACACACACACGCACACACACCATAGGAAAAGAATAGAGGGAAAGAAGAAAACTAAATGAAAGAAGAAAAGGGAGAAGGGCAGGGATGTGAAATAGCATGAGGATCATGATAGGAAGACATCAATGGCCTTGGTTGTAGATGTTCAATCTAATGATGTTAAGGATGGCCAGAATAGATGGAGGACAGAGGCATGCTATTTCTTCAGTATGTTATCTCTGTTCTTTGACAAAATGAGCTAAGATATGGCTTCTGTTTCCATATAAAATTATTTCAAAGTGGAAAAACATCATATAGAATATTCTTTGAAATTCTGTACAAGAAGCAATAAAGCTCTGAAAGTTAAGAATAAATTAATCAATTTCATGATATGTCCCAACTAAAAAGTTTAAAGCTCTTTAACTTTCAGCTCCTGAGTGTGTGGTAAAGTGTGTGAAGCCAAGAACTACTTGAAGTTGTGAAAAAAAAGAAACAGGAGTTGAGGGATACAATGACTAAGACAAACTTTGAGTAGTAACGTGATTCTCATCATTGTGACTAAGGTGTACTTACATCCATGCTTTAAATAAGTGCGCTTGCTTCTATGCACTCTGCATAAAATTGTTTGTAACTTTTTGTTGGACAATCACCAGGGTATCTTCTTTTTAAAGTATCCCTCTGAAGGTCAGATTTCAAGTGGTGTTTCAGTATCTACATTTCTAGCCCATTGTCCAATGACCCCTATGCAATTCACAAGAAAATTGTTTTAAGTATCAGTTGATTTTATTCATTCTTGGGCACTAAGTAAGAGAAATAGGCAATAAGGTAAAGATTGTACAGAGAAAGAAATCAAGAATCAAAAACTCTGTGAGAGATGACATTTTCAATTGCAAGGGATATTGAAAAAGTCATTACTCACTCAAAAGTCATCAGAGCATGTAGAAGATGGATAATAGCTAAGTATTTAAGGTTCATTCCAAAATAAAAATTTGATAGTTTGACAACTTCAAATGACATATTTGGACTATGACCCTGGATGATATCTACTGGACTAATGACAATAGGTGTTAGTTGGGAAAATTACCTAACCAATGAAAGAAACACGAGCTATTCATCAGGAGTTATTTATGGCACATTTGTTGTATGTTTGGTTTAGGTGATTAATTGAACATCATCACTTTAAAAGGTCATCACTGGGAATCAAGAGACGAATAGCTGGATAAACTGCTTGCTACATAAGCAGGAAAACCTGAGTTCAGATTCCCAGAGCCCAAGTGAAAGTTCCATATGGTAATGTATATCTGCTACCACAATGGTGGTGAGAGATGAGCGGAAGCTGGTGGATCCTGGAAGCTTACAGTCCAGCCAGTCTAGCCATGAGACAAACCAAAGCTCAACAAGAGACATTGTCTCAAAACATGAGTTGATGGGTGACAGAGCAAACTTTTCAACATGGATCTTCAGCTTCCACACAGGCTCACATGCTTGTATGTATACTTACACATTCATATGCACACATTACAACAACATACACACCCCACCCACATAATATATCATTATGTAGGAGTCTCTATGGATCCAAACTTTAGGTCCTGTTTACAAACATTCTGAAGTGTTAAATGAAATGTCAAGTAACCAATCTGTACCTTCACTGGAGTCACAGCTACAAAAGACAGGTTAGCAACAAGGATCAGCGCCAACCAAAAGACTGGGTTTTGCATTGTCTAGGAATTCAGAAAGGTTCTTTCGCCCATCTATATGCCAGATATTTGCAGGGGTGAATTTGCGTCTAGAATAAATATCCGCTTTAGTGTGAGTGACACTTCCAGGTTGGGAATCTCATGTCTTCCATCTCCTCTTACCAGAGCATGTCCAACATTACTCATGTTAGTCAGACTTGCTGTATTGTCATTGTCACAAGCAGAATGCTTCCCCTGCAAACTTATTTATTAGCGAAATGCAGTGTTGTGACCCCTCATAAGGGAATAGGCTGTCACAACTGCTCAGTATGGGAAGGCTGCCTTGTACCTCAGTGCACTTCATTAGAGAAATAAAGACATAAATAGAACTTCTTAATCCATATAATACCTGTCACAGGTCATAAAAAGAAAAGCCTTCACATTTTCATTTAACACTCAGTCAATTTCCTCTATGTCATCGGCCTTTCTATATAGTTAGGATTGTGAGCCTCCTGTTATAATGTGACAGGAATAAAGAAATCTTTTCCTTCTAGGTTAGTGGTGTGCGTGTGTATGCATGCGTGTGCGTGCGTGCGTGTGCGTGCATGCATATGCGTGTGTGTATGTGTATGCGTGCACACGCATGTGTGCACGTGTGTGCGCATGAACTCAAGCTTCCCTGTCACAGTTTCTTAAAGAAACCCAAAAGTAAAACAAAGTTTGTGTACCCATTTTCTGATACTTCAGAGGAGAGTGGCTTTTAAATCTGAGACTTTGAAACAAGAGGGAAAGCTCTTTAAACTCCGTATCTATAAGAGATCTGAAGAATTCAGTAAGATTCAAGTCAGTGGGCAGCGCCACCCAATTTTCCTAACTCGGTGGCTCTAGGATATAGCATGAGCCATTTCATTTGATTTACTTCTCATTGTGACATGGTGCCTTGGAGATCTAGGCCAGGAGCTCATGTATACCAGTGTTCTACCACTTAGCTCTGCTCCAGCCTGAGCCTGACAGCTTACCTTTCTGATTCCCCGAAGATGATATTATTGGCTTCTGCTGACATTTATGTTAAAAATGCCTCTGTCATAAAGGTCGATACAGGTGTTGGGATCCGTAACAATAACAGGGTTGGGTGTGATATGTTTTACAAAACTTTGTGTGCTGGAGGTTTGCCTTCCAGTTTGAGGTCACTGAATTGGCTGAATCTTGAAGGGATGGAATGTAGAAGACATTCATTTCTCAAATAATGAAATGGCTACTTCTTTTTGTCTACAGGAAACACATTAATTTCCAAAGGGTTTGAACAGATACTAAAGCACTGTGCCACAGATCCAGGCTGGGGGTGGTGGGTGGAGAGATGCTCTGAGACTAAAACCATTTTTTCCTCTGTGGAAGACCCAGTTTTGGTTCTCATCCCCTATAGTAGGAGCCTCAGAAGCACCTGTAATACCATTTTCATGAGAGGTACATTACCCTCTTCTGGATAGAGTAAATATTCAACCTTTTTTGCTCGAATTGCTTATGTTCACCCCATTTCATTCACTGTGGTTTGATACAGTGAAAACATCTTCACCAGATTCCAAGCAGTAGGGCCTGTCTGAACCTAAACTTTCAGCTTCCACAACAGGAGCCATCATAAACCTATTTTGTGAGTCATGTATAATTTATTTTGAGCACATTCTTAAAATTTTGAAAACTTTCGGTCTTCTTAATCAGTAAAACAGTTTGACAAACATATATGTATGCATATATATGTTTTCTAATTCTGTCACTAGCAATAAACATATATGATTTTCTATTCATATATATTATGTATATTACTATTGTTCATATATGGAGAGACAATTACTATGTATATATGCATATATATTACTATTGAAATAATTAGAAAAGTGCTTAGAAAAACAACAAGATAACATAACACTAGCCAATGCACTCCTATAAAAAGTACCTACAATTATGGAATAATTTAGGTGATATAAATTGATACCTACTGGAAACAGACAAATCCTAAGACCACCTGCATTGTTTGGAAGCCTTTTCTTCTACAAAGCTCCTCTCCACACATTCATGTACCTTGACATAGTAGCTTCCCATTGCCCCCAGCAGCAGCTAAGTAATTGAGCTCTCCTTTTGCTGGATTTCATCTGATGGTGAAAATCTGTTGGAGATTTTTGCCAATGGAAAGAGAGAGGGGAATAGGAAAACCTGCTGCTTATTCACCGGTAAGAAACGAATTGGAGATAGAAAAGTAGCATCCAAATTCTTAGAAAATTGATCTGTAAGGCTGGGTGTTCATGGATACCTCTGAGGTTTCCTTCTCAGCTGGCTATTGAGTGGAGATCAAGTAACCCAAGTATAATCCAAGAGAGTGAAAATAATAATAATAATAATAATAATAATAATAATAATAATAATAATAATAATAGAGTGAGTTTTTCTCCACTATTTTACTCAGGTCCCAGCATCTGCTGAGGAGAGCAAAGAAGTTGCAGTTGCTATGGTTAATTCACCACTTGTCACCAGGGGACTTCTTTAAGTGTAGAGAAAACATTTATTACTCAATATCCCAATTTAGTGACTGAAGTGATGTTTCCTGTTATCATTCACTAGCAGAAGGCAAAGTGGCTACCTCCTTAATATGGAAAGCAATTAGACTGCTTCTAAATTAGTATTGGTGAATTGGAGTACTTGATTCTTAGAATGCATTTGCATGCTTATGAGCCCTTTGTTTATTATTTAATAACTAGAGACTTGGAAATCTGCTCCCTGCTCTGAGTAAAATGGCCCCATAGTGGTTTCTATGATGACTTGCCCCTTCATTTCAGAACATGTAGTCTGATGTGTGGCTGTGGATCACATCACAGATTTTACTTCTGGAAAAATAAAAATTATTTGTACCAAATGCATTTTCCCTATTCTCATGGCATTGGGCATATTATCAACTCAATGATGTGTGTGTATGAGTTTTTTTTTTCATCCAGAAGTGGTGTGTATATATATATATATATATATATATATATATATACATATGTGTATATATATATATATATACATATGTGTATATATATGTATAAAAGTGCATAGATCTCAGCTATAAAATGTCCACTTTATAGTTCAATTAGCTCTTCACTTAGCTATAATTGAATGGTGATCTGCTATTTTCCCTCTCTTGGCTGATATCTGTGATGATCTCCATGTAAAAGATATATATATATATATATATATATATATATATGGTATTATATATTAGGTAATAATATACAATATCTGGATATCGGTTAATGCCAACAAAGTATGGGCAAGCACCAGGCTGCAGGCACTATTTGAAATTCTTTAAGTATATGAGCTTACCATATCTAAGAATTTCAGTTCATTATATAAGTGTAAGGAATAACCATGGTCTGCTCCATTTGAAACACAGAAATGCTCACGCTTTGCCTGAAAGTTATTCACACTTTTGTTTTGAGTTCGTAAATATTATTTAGGGTAATAAGCGATGCTCATTTTCCTACCTCTTCAGAGTAGTGCTTAACGTCACAAAATTGCGGCACACTATGAAAGAAAATGAAGACTTACACTATTTCCTTATTAAATCGGGAACCCCTCTCCATTCATTCAGTAAAATTAAAGTGCATAGATCTCAGCTATAAAGTGTCCACTTTATAGTTCAATTAGCCCTTCACTTAGTTATAATTGAATGCTACTTTCCCTCTCTCGGCTAATATCCATGATGATCTCAATGTAAAAGGTAGACAGTTGATAATCACATGGATTTTATAATCATTCCCTGAAGATTAAGGTCCAAGATTTCTTGGTACACAAGGCACATTCCACACCCCCAAAGCTACATCAGTCCATTCCCATCAATATGAGTAGCTGCAAACACTACTTATTAATTCCACCATATCATAGTTCTTTTTCTCTCCTGTTATTTCATCTTCTTTTTAACACTACTCCAAAACACTGGCCAGGATTCCACAATCAGCCTTTTCTTATCTCCTCCTTTCAGGAATATTTATCACAGTTTTTATAAGTCATAACGTGACAGCTGCTACACTAAGAGTTATGAAAGAACACTTGGAGGCTAGGAGGTCTAGATCGGTGTCCAAGATCTCTTCCGCCTATGCTCCCTAATCTTATACAAGCTAAATCACTTCTCTCAGTTCATTTTCTCACTTGTAAAGTAGTCATACAGTTACTAGCATTTATGGAAAGAACAAAACAGAATGACTGATACGTTCCATAACTGTAAGCCTTCTATATGTTCAATATGCAGTGCATATTCAACACACATTGGTAAACAGGAAATATAACTCAAGCTTAAGGTGCATCTTGTGTCTGATTGGTTGTGATGTTCAAAGACACTTAAAAAAAAACTGGTTCTAGAACTATTTGGCATTTGCCCCAATCCTTGGCATGAGCAAATTTTACATATCTATAGTGTTATAGGGAGGTAAGTGGCTGCTGTCACTTGGTAACTCCACAGGTAAAAGGAAAGGTTGTACTTAGAGGGGCCTGGGCAATGCTTTTAGGGTGGTTCTTTTGTAGTAATTCAAGTGAAGGTCATATACATTAGTAGTTTAAATCTAGCCCTTACAAAGTTGGTTAACTTTCAAAATCACCAGGGCAGCTTCTCATAAACACAAATTTCTACTCTCCACTAGAAACCCATTAAACTTCTGGTGATGGGGTCAGAAAATCTTTTCTTCATCCCCACCCCTCTTAAAATAGTTCCCAAATGATTTGGATAATGAGACCAATTTAGAAACAAATGTTCAACCAGGGAATGAGACCATTGGAAGAACCTGGTATAATTTCACCCAGAGGATAGCCTTTCCTTTCATCTACCCTTGACAAGTTTCTGTCCTCCAATGTAGGAATGTGGGGCACACAGGAGAGAGCAAAGCTTGAATGATCAAATCCATGAAGAACACTAGCTGAAAGGCCTAACCCTGCAGAGAATGTGTGCACATACCTGTGGAAAATGTAGACAATTGCTCATTGCTATTTCAACCAATACTCCTATGTACCTATAATGTAAGGCAATTTCTAGATGGTTGAAATCCCAGAAACATAATAAAGTCAGAGGTGGAACTATTTGGTACATGTCATTATTTTATCTTCTAGAATCTCTTGACTCCGAATGCCAGTGCTAGCCCATTTTGACTGAAATTGAATAGATTCCCAGGTTATCAGGAATGGTGTGCTGAACTGCAGACACTGGGAGAAGTATGATGCCTGGACTCTTGGGCATATAGGAAGAAATTTTAAAATACCAAGGACAGAATACAAAGGGATGGGTGACATGAGAAGGACACCTGCAGATTTATAAATAACTTCAGATAGTTCACAGAAAGCTACCCTGAGAAAGAATCTAGATACAAAGAAAATTTAAGCCCCCAATGAGAGGTGTTTATTATGAAAGAGCTGCAGGCTCATATCTATGTTTTGACAGTATTTTCACAAGTGTTGTTGTTTTCAAGTCAGGAACAGTAGTAAATACTTGGTGTCTCAGCTACTCTGGAAGGTTGAGTGAAGTAGGGATGTGTGGGCATTGAAGTACAAAGAAAGCCCTTTGTCAACATACTGAGATTCTACAAAGCTATGCTACACACACACACACACACACACACACACACACACACACACACCACGTTATTTTTGGTATTTAGCCATAATTAACACAAAACATGAAAAAGTTGGTCTTCAAACTCTTCATGTTTCATTTTAAATTTGCTATTATTGTGACTTGAACAGCATTAAAATAATCCCAGTTCGAACATTTACTCATTTCCGTCATTTTAGTTGTGTGTTCATGCTGCTCCCTGGGTGCTAACTTCCTAGTGTGCTTATTCTTAAAAGAAAGAATGGGAAGATGTTTGAGATGGCTCTTGTATTGTGGAATTGAGAATTATAGATTTTTTTCACTTTTTTTTTTATTAACTTGAGTATTTCTTATATACATTTCGAGTGTTATTCCCTTTCCCGGTTTCCGGGCAAACATCCCCCTCCCCCCTCCCCTTCCTTATGGGTGTTCCCCTCCCAACCCTCCCCCCATTGCCGCCCTCCCCCCCACAGTCTAGTTCACTGGGGGTTCAGTCTTAGCAGGACCCAGGGCTTCCCCTTCCACTGGTGCTCTTACTAGGATATTCATTGCTACCTATGAGGTCAGAGTCCAGGGTCAATCCATGTATAGTCTTTAGGTAGTGGCTTAGTCCCTGGAAGCTCTGGTTGCTTGGCATTGTTGTACATATGGGGTCTCGAGCCCCTTCAAGCTCTTCCAGTTCTTTCTCTGATTCCTTCAACGGGGGTCCTATTCTCAGTTCAGTGGTTTGCTGCTGGCATTCGCCTCTGTATTTGCTATATTCTGGCTGTGTCTCTCAGGAACGATCTACATCCGGCTCCTGTCAGTCTGCACTTCTTTGCTTCATCCATCTTGTCTAATTGGGTGGCTGTATATGTATGGGCCACATGTGGGGCAGGCTCTGAATGGGTGTTCCTTCAGTCTCTGTTTTAATCTTTGCCTCTCCCTTCCCTGCCAAGGGTATTCTTTTTCCTCATTTAAAGAAGGAGTGAAGCATTCACATTTTGATCATCCGTCTTGAGTTTCGTTTGTTCTAGGGATCTAGGGTAATTCAAGCATTTGGGCTAATAGCCACTTATCAATGAGTGCATACCATGTATGTCTTTCTGTGATTGGGTTAGCTCACTCAGGATGATATTTTCCAGTTCCAACCATTTGCCTACAAATTATAGATTTTTTTTGGATTGCTTTTATATTGTCATATATCTAACTCCATTAATCAGTTTACCCAAGAAGCTCATGTTATAGTAGTTCTGAACAAGTAATTGAAAACTACAACCATTGACATACTAATTTTTTTTCAATGGCAGAGTATTATGGAGGACAGGCTGGCCTAGAACTTGATCACATTACACTTCTAATCCTCCTCCCTGCACAGATGTCTGTGAGTTTTGGGATTACAGGTCTGTGCCACCACAAGCTGTTTTGTGTAAGTCCTGAAAATGGGTGCCTACTGGGAAATCAAATCTTTGGGGTTTACGCAATGCTGACATCTTTCTTCTTTTCTGTGAAAGTATCTCCCACTCTCCTGACTAATCTTGGTCTCTTTTATGCAGCAAAACTTCAGTGAACGGAAGGGAACTTTCCTTTATGCCTTCAAGAGAAAAAAATTAGAATTAATACTACTAAATACATTCTATGTCCCTTCCGGCTTGTAATCTACTGTCTCCTTTAATCTTCAGGTATCCTCTCAAAAACTTCAACATAAGAGTCCATACTTCTTCTCAAGTCTAGCTAAATCACATGCAGCATACATTCTAGAGAAACTTAGGACATTTTGCACTGAAAGACATTCTTTCCTGAGGCTACTTAATCAGCCATTCATTGGCTGGTGAACTATAAATTGCATATTCTGCAGCAAAAGGCCTACATATATTTTCTAGAGCCAAGTCATTATTCAAAGTATAAGAGTGTATTGTTCTACAAGCCGCCGTGTTGAATTAACTCCCATTGCTGCTGACATCTTTGTGAGATGTCCTTTACATATTTTAGGAGATCGAGCACTTCACATGTAAAATTCATCTGCAGATCTTTTCCTGAGACACAGAAGTATTGATTACCACTTCCCTGAACTCCTGAGATCAATGATAGGTTAATGGGTAGGACACAGGTCAAAAGACAGTTAATTCTTAGTTGAGTTTCTTTGGCCAGATCACTGAATCCTGTCCCTCTTTGACTGATTTGTTTATCTTCTGATTTGCAGGATGCAAATTTATGATATGCTTTATACTACACACTAGGGATAAATTAGTAAACAAAATGTAGCTAGGATATAAGGTACATGAGGGACTAAAAAATGAGTTACATGCAATCATATATTTTTGTTAATTATAAATTATAACACCTTACTGTTAGAATATTACAGTATAACACCTAGTACTAGCAAATGTAAATCCAATAGAGGAAAAGAGAAATAAAGCCAAAGTCTTTGGGGAATTATTATGCAAATGCTATTTGGAGTGAAGAATGCTGTATTTAAATATGACTATCATTGTGAGGACACAAAAGAAAGATCCAAATGAAGGGGAAAATAAATAATATTATGTGTGAGAGAACTTGACATGTGGATGATAGATAAAAGAGGCAAACATAAAAATATAAAAAGGAAGGAGAAGACAGCTATATCAAAATGAGAATTCATTTAATTATCTAACAATCAGATCCTAAAGTTTTCCCATTTGTGAGAACAAGACCATTGTATATTTGTTACACACCTTTTTTCTATCTTAAGGATAATGAGCCAGAGGTAGGAAAAAAATATAATAAACGGAGTCAGTGGATGACTTCAAGGAATCAGCATTTTCCACACAGAACAAGACTGATACACATGTGAACTCATAGAGACTGTGACATCACACACTAGATATACACAAGTTCAAGTCAGACAAAGTCTCAGCATGGAAGAAAGGAAGTGAGCACCAAGTCCTAGCTCTAAGGAGAAGCCCTTGGTCCTTTGAAGGCTCGATGCCCCAGTATAGGGGGATGCCAGGGCTGGGAGTTGGGAGTGGGTGGGTGGCAGACCACCCTCATAGAAGCATGGGGAGGGGAGGAGGTTGGGGTTTCCAGAGGAGAAACTGGGAAAGGTGATAACATTTGAAATGTAAATAAATAAAATATATAATATTAATAATAACAATAATAATAATAATAATAATAGAAGTTCCAGCCCTAGCCAAGAAGTTATTTGCAGTTAATAGCTGCTGAGAAATCTTTCCTTCCTTCCTTCCTTCCTTCCTTCCTTCCTTCCTTCCTTCCTTCCTTCCTTCTTTCCTTCTCTCTCTTTTCCAGTGGAGTGATACTGGGTATATCAACTATACTCTACAACATACCTTAAGCCTAGTAGTAGTTGGCCAACACAAACTGGATTCCATGATTCGTCTTGATTATGGTTTTGTACATCAACTCTTTGGTTTTTGTACCATTTTTATTTTGATTTTTTTCTTAATTAAGAGAGAAAGAAACAGAAATTTGATTTGGCAGGGGGGTGAGGGATGATCTGGAAGGAGTTGTAGGAAGGGGAATTAAATGATCAATTTATTGTATGAATTATTAAAAAACAAAGGTATAAATATAATTTTAGAATATATATACACATGAAATTTATAAATACATACATACATTCATACATACATACCTACCTACATACATACATACATATATACATACGTACATACCTACATACATACATACATATATACATACGTACATACCTACATATGTACATACATACACATTGGGGAGATGAGTCAGCAGTTAAGAGCATTGGCATATTCATTCAGAAAGCCCAGATATGATTTCCAGAACCTACATGGCAGTTGATATCCACATCAAGATCCATTTCCATGGGATGTAGGTCCCATTTCTCACCCTCACAGGTATTTCACGCATGTGGTACATAAGCCAAACACACATATAATTTATTTCTGACAGTTTTCTTTAGTTTTCATATCATCACTACATCACTTTCCCCTTCCTTTTCTTTCCTCCAAACCCTTTACTACATACCTCCTTGTTTATTTTTAAATATATGGCCCCCTTTTTATTATTTGTTACATATATATGCATATGTAAATACATCTACATTTCTAAACAGGTAAGTGCAAACTGCTTAGTCTGTACAATGTTACTTATGTGTATGCCTTCTGGACTGACCATTTGGTATTTAATAGCCAGTCTCTGTGGTCTTCCATGAGGGTGACTATTTCTCCCACTCCCAGCATTCCTTAGTTGCTTGTAGTTCTACATGTAGCATTGGAATCTTTTGGACATTTCTCACACCTTAGCATTTCTCCCTTTCTTTTCTTTTCCTTCCTTCCTTCCTTCCTTCCTTTCTTTCTTTTTTCTTTCTTTCTTTCTCTCTTTTGGCATGGTGACAGGCCAACGTTATGAAAGAGCAACCATTTCCTATAATCATTAGTTTGTTATACGAATACTGTTAGTATGACAAATATCAAAGGACATTTACTAAACTTGTCAACAAACAATTCTGAAGAAAAAAGTATTAGAAACTGGAACACCACATTCTATCATGCTCTCAGGGAAGATGAACAATCCAGGGGTCTATAGGCTTAAAACAGAAGGTGAAAAGACAGAAATCACAACTCTAGCAGGAATAGTTGGCCTCCAAACAGCTAGCTACTCAGGACAACAGATATCCGCAGATAACCATGTCTGCCGTGGTTCTTTTTACTTGTCTCACAAAAAAATCCAAGACTTTGCAGATCAATAACCCCCATATCCAAAACAGTGAGTGCCTAAAGAAATTGTCACAGAACAAATGATAAGAAAATTTTAAGAAAAATGTAAGATCTAAGAATATAATCCTGCAGTAGCAAAAGCTAATTTTCAGTCTTGAGTCTGAATTTCCAGAACCTGCAGGTGAGACACGGCTGTCGTGTTCCAAGTTCTTAGGCATCAGCCAGGGCTCCTTCATTCCTATTTACTGTACATACTCAATGGCACTCTTAGTGATTATTAGTTTCTTTCTAGCATTGCACTCTCGTTCAGCACATGTTTAAGGAATTATCTTAGTGAAACTTTATGGGCATGTTTTTCTAATTCTGCTAGGAGGTAAACTCTCATAACAAATTCATTGATCTTCTAGTTCTTTTGATCTTTACCCCCTCCTTCCTTCTTCCAAATGTTATTTGAGCCTTAGGTGCAGGGACTGCTTTGCTCATGTGTTCCTTAGCACTGGGTACCACAAGTCTCATAATCTTTGTAAAATAAATAATGAGGCTGTATTCATGAATATGTCTCGGATTTTAATTTTAAGCATAATTATTTTCTGAGATATTATTTTCAGTAAGAGCAACGCATAACTACATTGTTGTTGTTCTTTGGTCCTTGTTGCCAGGCCACATAGAGTCGCAGAGGTGGCTGCTTTAACATTATACTCCCAGAGCCAGAGCTTTGCGAACCCCTGACTCTGAACCATTTGCTTCTACATAATAGACACTAGACAATTTTATATCAGGCATATTAATTATTCATTTACACTATATCATTTTCTGTTACGTTTCAAAAGGACTGTAAGGAATCCATTAATTCGCAAATCATTATCATTAATTTTCATTAAGATACACAGACACCAAATACATTCCTTCTCCTAAAGCTGCTGATTTCCAGGACTCATTTGATCAGATTACTGTAAACATAAGCCAACCCCTGGCTTCTTTCCTATATAAATAGCAGTGGCTTTTGGATCAGACGACTAATCTGTGCCTACAGATACTGTTGAGTTATTATTGTACTGTCCATGCTATTTTAAAATTTTAGTGAATTATAACTGTAATGTAATGAAATTCAAAAGTTTCATGTGTTCATGGTTCTGAAGAAATTGCTCAGTGGGTAAAGCACTTTACAGACAACCCAGGTATCTGGACTTACATCCCTGGAACCCATGTAAATGAGAATATATACATATACGTATTATATACATACGTGATAAAATAAATTTTACTACCACCACAGTGTGTTATAACTTTGTTTAAAAATATGTTCTTTTATGCATTTTCAAACACATGTATATCCTATATATCTTTATATCTAATTTATATGTCTATATTTTATCTCTGTCTATCACACATTTACATCAATATCATTTATATGTCATGTATATATACATGTATATATATATATTAATTGAATAAGATGATATCTGATCTTAGCAAAAATCCCAGTACCAGGCATAAAATATCTTCTTTTAAACTCTTCAGGGAAACCCGAGAGACTTCCCAAATAATATAGCCTTCTTCCATTGTCATTGGTTTCCTCCAAAACTATGAAGACATAACCTTATTGCAATTGAAAGCAATACTTTGGATACAGGATTTGGAGGACACAAACAGCATCTCACCTGGAAGGATCCCCCCGAGGACTAGCTTTCATAGTACTGGAAGGTGTCTTGTAAGCTGCTCAGGAAGTGGTTACATGCAAGTTGCTTAGGAAGGAAAGTGATTAATGGTCCTACAAATGTGCAGCAACTAATAACCACAACAGTGAACGAACTGTCAAGATATCCCCAAAGTTGCAGCAGTGGCACTTACATTTTGACTCCTGACAACAACAGCTGTTTAATTGGACTTAAGGGCTGCACAATAGTGAGACATTTATGCCTGGTATTGTGACTTCTTAGAGCATGGAACCTGGAAGAGAACTTCTTCTGAGAAGAAGCAACATAATTTCTAATTGCATTCTTAATAATTGTCCTTATACTCATAGGTAAATATAGTCATACACTCTTCGCAAAGAAGCTTGTTTTTCAGAGCAAATGGAACAATTACAGAAATCCAACAATTATTTACTTTCTAGTAAATGTCTATGAAGGGCCCAGTGCTACATGTTGATGGTGCTTTATTCTGTTTGAGGTAAGTATGTACTTAATACACACGTTCACATTTAACCGGGAAGCAGCAGTGGCAGGTGTATATCCTAAGATATTCCAAGACAGAAGTAGGATGGAGGCAAATAGTCACTGTGCTGAATGAACAGCGGACAGTGGTTATTCACCCATATATGTTCCCCACTTCCCTGGGCTCAGAAAAACATTAGAAAAGCACAGGCATGCCTCCTCATTCTCCAGAAGTTTACATTCTACACAAGAGATGAGGGAGAGGGAGGGGGAGGGAGAGAGAGAGAGAGAGAGAGAGAGAGAGAGAGAGAGAGAGAGAGAGAGAAAAGAAGAAGAAGAAGAAGGAGGAGGAGGAGGAGGAGGAGGAGGAGGAGGAGGAGGAGGAGGAGGAGGAGGAGGAGAAGAAGGAGAAATCCAAATGCTTAAAGGAGATGACATTTAATAAGCAGAAAAATAAATTATAATTTGGGTGATAAAAATGGAGGGATTCTGGGATTCTTCTGGGCTAGTTCAATAAATTTTTAAGACCAAAGAAATGAAAGGAACCATACATGTAGGATCTAGTTGAAAAATAATCATATGAGAAAAGCAGAGAAGTACAAATTAATATAACTCTGAGATTCCATCTTATGTCCACCATAAATAAAATCAAAAATTTAAGGGATAGTACATGCTGGCAAAGATATGGCACAAGGATATGTAGCTAGAGGACTATGCCTCCATTGCCAGAAGGATTACAAACTTGTACCACCCTTTAGTCTGAGCCAATACAGAAGAGGTTGAATGCTGGATCTCTGGTGTGGGGGAAAAGACTGTTAAAGTTGTGATCTGTGAGTATGAAAACATGCTCAGAAAAGAGTACCAAGGATGACTTCAAGTAAGAGACTGGATTCTGGCTGATTTTCAATGGTTATGTAACAGTCAAAAGCAAAATTTATTTGGGTGGATATTTTAGGAAGAAAGAATGATAAGAACCTTGATAATGAATTCATAGGCCAAAAATATGTTTGCAGAAGATGGGTACATTTACCAGCATCAGAAGATGGGTAATAAAAGAAAAGCAAATCAACATAGAAGTGTAGACAGGTATCTGATAGTGAGCTTCATTAATTTGGCTAGTTTGGCAATTAATCTCAAGCAAGCCCCATATTTTCCAGTGTGATATATATGGGGATATAGTTCAATAATTATACATAATTAGAATATATTGGGAGTTTTGCTGATGAGGGAAAACTAGCTTTCTAGAGAGAAATATAGTTGGTATCATTAGAGAATATTCTTAGACAGGTATAACTTCTGTGTATGAAATTTCACAAATGCACATTTTCTTTTTTCATGTGTAAGTGAAGAAATTTCTATTTCATATCGATGCAAAACTGATACATATTCCAAAGTTCTTTATGAAAATCAAACCTAATCCCCTTTTCACAATCTCCTAGAACAGCTCTTGAATCTTGACTACCACAAGCCCTTTCTGTCCCAGAAGTATTTACAAGAAGGAATAAGTAACAGGCAGTTCAAAAGAAGAATGTTATTCACGTGGCCATATTTCACTGAATGTCAAGGCTACAGCCAATGGTTCGGCAGGATGAGCTCCTGACAGCCAAGAGTATTGCTACTATACCCGCTGTCCACAAGGTGCCAGGCAAATTATAGGTGGCTCTACATGTTAATAGCCTATCGTTGCTACCACCTGAAATGCTATTCAGTTTGTCATAGACAAGGTTGCATGAGTCATATTCCACAGATATCTGGGTTGTGTCAAGTACCATCATGTTCTTTAATATATGGCTGACATGATGCTGCCATAATCCATGCTTTCTCCCACCATCCCCTCATGCTTAGTGTGTGGTATAGGTGATCAACCTTGAGAAGCTCTTATTTACTCATCTTCAGGGGGTGTAGCAGGGATGATAAATATTCACAGGTAGTCATCTACCTGCAGTATTTTAACCATGTATGGCTATACAAGGTAGGTGTCATGAGCTAGGAAGGATATAAATACATCAATGTATTACACGCTGGCAATCAAGACTCCTACTACCTGTAACTAGATGGTTGGCACCATAGAGTTTGCTTTTCAAATGAAGCTATTGAAGAAGCCAGTCCCTGAGATATGAACATTCACTAAGCTCCTCTAAGTTGAGCTTTTGATAATAAACAGTCTCTGAGACTGTAGGAAGTCAATATTAGAATAAATCACAACAAGAATAAAGCATGCATTTAGGAAGACCACCAGAAGAAAATACCAAGGGAGTGAAAGAGAGAAAGAGATGGAATGTAGGATTATTTGAGTCTGTTCAGGAAACATCTGCACCTGCTCCTATGTATGATTTATGGTTATTGTGGCCCAGTCTTTCTTTACAGAAGTGATGAAGGAATGTCATAGGTATTATTAGATTTCTCTGTTAAAATTCTTTTCAAGGTATGCTCTCATATGTAAATAAAGTACTTTAGTCATCTACTCAGCCTCCTTGTAAAGTCTCTAAAAACTATAGCCTAAATTCTTCTCATAGCAGGAGGTATTGACCTCAAGTCTCTTTTAGCTATCTTCATATGACATGCAAAATATGTTTACATCCTTATTCCTGCAAGGAATGAACTTGTCACTCATTGGCAAGAGAGAATATTAAGGTCACAGGAGGAATTATGATTACTAAAAAGGTCACTAGTGATAGTCCACAGTGTATCAATGTAATCATAAAGACTCCTTTAAGAGAAAGGTAATATAGAGACAGATGGAAAAATAAAATGAGAAGAGTTGAAACAGCCATTTCTGGCTTTGATCATGGACAAGAACAGCCTCCAAATTTTGAAAACAGTAGAAATTAGTCATCCCTAGAGAACATGAAAGATTATATTTTGATTCATCTCATGACATTCATTTCCACTTCTGATCTCCAGAAATGTTAGATGGCATGTTTGTTACAGCACTCACAATTGACAAATACACTCCAATCTCCTCTCCCAATGTTTCTGCACTAGAGTGTAAATTAAATGCAGTGAGTTTCTCTTGGCAGAACTAGTGCTAAAGAATGACTTCTTTAACACTCTATAAAGTCACAAATAACCTATCAGATGTTTCTAGCTTTTGTTTTAAGTTTCAGGGCTATAACAGGTGCTGTTTGTGGTCAATGAGATGGTTGTGTAAATCTCTAGCGATACTGAAGGTTTCATTTACAATGTTGTGTCCTAAAAGTTATATATTGTGTCCGGAAATCTGTTATCATTGAAGACCCTATTCCATGACTACAGACTATAGCAAAATTCTCAACCTGTGGGTGGTAACTCCTTTAATGTTCAAATGACCATTTCACTGGGGTCATATATTCAACATCCTACTTATCAGATATTTACATTATGAATCATAACAGTAACAAAATTAAATCTATGAAGTAGCTGCTGAAGTTGTGAAATAAGTTATGGCTGGGGTCACCGTAACATAAGGAACTATTTTAAAGTATCATAGCATGAGGAAAACTGAGAACCACTGGTCTATATGTTCATCATTATGACATTTGCCTTATCAAAAATTAACCTTTCTATGTGACATGAATTTAGTCTCGTGGCATACATGAACAGTTTTATTGGCCAAAGAAACACAGAAACTATATTAGATTTGGCTTGCTGGTTTAGTTCTTCTTTCATTGCTACTTAGTACAGGACAGGGAGTAGATTTATTACCCCTCCTCCCTAAGGAAGATTTAAGCATTAAGCCTTCCCTGACCTAGATGAGGGAAACTCATTTTTTTCTTCTGATTGGTAAAGAACAGGCTTTGACTTAAATAAATATGCTGTAAAGAAGGAAAAAGAATGTTTTTAAGGAGGGACCATCCCTGTTAGAAATAAAGAGGAAGACATCACCCTGATTGAAAATATAGCCAACAGTAACAATCACAGTCACTTGAAATGTTGATCTACAAAGGAGTGGCATTCCTTCCTGCCTTGTGTCAGCATGGTTAGGATGTCTCAGACAACTTCCTAGAGGTTGTAAGATGGTCCTTCACTACCATGAACTTATGTGGAGACCTTTGTTAGCTTCATTCAGTTATTGTTACCCATGCCACCAGATATAGTTGGTTGCCTTCTCAAAATCACATATAAACACTCTGCTATGGACTGCATGTGTGCTTTCCAAAGGATAAGTTTAGTTACTAAGGTCAAGGCTATGAATGTAACTTTATTTGGAAATATGGTATTTTTTGAAGAAACTAAAATGAGATGCATTTTTTTAGGACAAGGCACTAATCCAATATGGCGGGTCCTTACAAGAAGCAAACTGTAGAAAATTAGAGAGAAGGCCTATGTTGATAATTATAGAAACAGAAGATTTATGGCTTTAGCCATGGGACACCCAGAAACCCCAGCAATCACAACATGCTGAGTCTTCTTCAAAAGTAATCAACATTGGGAGTTCCTTGATTTTGAACTTCCAACCTCTACAATTATGCTAAGCACTTTATATTTCTTGGTTGATCAGTAATATCTAGCTATCAAAAGGAATCCTGTTGGCCATAAGGGAAAAGCCAAGGACACCTACTTGGGGAAGGATAGTGAGAGCCATTTTGGCTGATATGACTATATGGTAATGTCCATGGGCTTCAGGCATTTTTGTTTTCATAATCTACTTCTTCTATCAGGCATCTTCAAATCTATGAAAGTCTTACAGCTTTGTGGAAGAATACTGGTCTGCTATGCGTGGGGCTCTGGATTGATCCCAAGAGTCCATAAAACATTAAAAGGTCATATTCTCCAGACACATTGATGTCATATTTATAACTATATAGATACAAAATCAATATAATAATTATCTGTGTTCAAGCACTTCTACTTGACTCTCATTTTAAAGGAAGCTAAAATATTATTCTTAGTACGTATATTCTCAAGATACCACCTGTCACTAGTATGTCATTCACCCGTGCTGCAGCAAGAGTAGGGAGGCTGGAGCTCCCTGAACTCAGAGGAGTGATCAATATCATGATGTAGTACATATTTCTAATTTTCTTTGATATCGTGTCATATATGGCAGTTAATGTAGCATGTCATTTATTTCTCCATGAAGGAAAAAAGATCCTTAGAGTAACAATACCTTGAGCAACACAGACATGCTGAATGACAAGTACTGCGAAGACTATAGAAAAGAAAAAAAAACTATGGTACATGGCAGACATTCAAGGAATATTTACTGTGGTGGTTAATCTTGTCAAGTTGATGGGATTTTGAGTTTCCTAGTAGCCAAGCATCCGTGTCATGCCCATGAGGGGTTATTTAGATTATTATTAATTACTATTATTATTATCATGATTATTGCCATTTTCATGGACAAATACTCCCTTCTAGTATTTAAGATGTCAAAGTGTAACTGACGAGACACTAGCATACCTAAGGCTAGAAATCCATCTAGCTGGGATATTATTCCACATTTTCAAACCTTCCATTAACTTCCCATTCCTATGCAACAGTTTCCATTCAGTGTTACAACAGTTTGGACTTCTCTCCACCATGCCTTGGGTTGTACTCTGTGGTAACAATTACTTATAGTCTTTTAAAATATTACTAAAATTCTCTGAGCATCGTTTTGGAAAGTAGGGTACAGTTGCCCTCCCATGGAATCTGGACCGTACAAAGTGGCCTGTTTTTAGTACACAAGACAGAAGAGCAATGCAGGATTCCTGAGACCATAGCACAGAAGGCTCTCTGCTCTCCTTGCTGTCGCTCAGACCACTCTTCACAGAACTGAGGAACCATCTTAGAAAGTCACTCAAGCAGCCTCCTGGGGGATCATAGGTGTCATCAAGAAAAGGGCTTCTAGTTGCATGAGCAATCCTGTCACCAACCATTCAAGGAAGTCACACTGGATGGATTTCTTGCTCCAGACAAACCTGCAAAGCAGCACAGCCAAACAATGGACCTCCAGTAGAATCTCCTGTGTCCACCACTGCAGTTATTCTGTTTAGCTTAACCTAAACCCCTCACGCAGTGAAACAGCTAACAAATGCCCCTTGTTTTAAGCATGTGATTTAATATGCAAAAATAATTAATGTATCATTTACTTATCCATGTGCTCTCATAGAGTGAAAGTCTAGTACCTGGCAAAGCATACATTAGTCCATTTATGAATCAAATTACCCATCTACTCTCATATCCAACCAGGATCTACTGAGATTCTGGAAGCTCTGAACTGATGCTTTCAGATGTTGCAAGTATAGTAATTAAACATGGCACACCCTATCCTTAAAGAACTCACTATTTAGACAAATAGAGAAAGAAATATTTAATAAGCAACCTTGAAATGACTGAAAGAGGAACACAGTAAAAATAGGGAAACTTTAGTTATTATTAAATGCTTTAAATATTTGCTAATGTTGCTGATTTAATCACAATGAGCCAAATACAGCTTACACATGTTCCCAGCTTACAGCAAGCAAGAAAGTACAAGACAGGATTGAATCTACATATGATGGTACTATGCAGAGATTGGTTTTTAAATTCATCAGTAAAATAATAGATTTATATATTGACATTACTTGATGCAACATCAATAACAGATAAGCATCCATTTATTTTATGCATTCACAGAGAAACAAAATCACAGGTGATCAGACGTGTAGTTTTGCAGCAAATCTCCATGGGGAAGAAAGAAAGCACAAAATAGTGCTACCAGGACAGATGAAGGTGTTTGTTTGTTTGTTCGTTTGTTATAATGTAGCTCTAATATACTGAAATTTCAAGGGACTGGCAATTATTTCAGATAGCACCACACAAAAAGCATACCCAAATTTTGGAAAAAGCATACAAAAAAATAGTGGGGTTTACCAGATTAGCTAAAAGAAAATGAAATCAGTGAAAAAGAAAGGGTATCTTAATAGATTAAGAAAAGGGCTCATAAATAAGACAGAAGTCACCACTATACATTGCTTATATTTGAAGTTTAATTGAAATAAATTCAGAAAAGGAGGAGGCAAAATGGGAAAAATAGATATGCCTCTAAAACAATGAAAATGTGGACATCAATGATGAATTTTACTTTTTAGAAACCATGGATATTTTGAAATTTTAAAAAGTTTTAAAATTCATGAGAATCTATTAAAACATAAGTATTGATAAAGTAATGTGATGCCTGGAACCTGCTTTATCATGATGGATGGAGAGAGACAGAGACAGAGATAGAGAGAGAGTGAGAGAGAGAGAGAGAGAGAGAGAGTGAGAGAGAGTGAGAGAGAGAGAGAGAGAGAGAGAGAGAGAGAGAGAGAGAGAGAGAGAGATTGATACTGTTGCAATGGAGGAAGATTAAAGGGAATTCATCCATCTTGGTTCCAGACTGAGAGTCACATAAAACAAGACAGAGTAACAGGAAGGTAGTGTGGCAGCTATTAGATATGTATTGAACACTGCATAGGATCACCATAATGAAATGAAGATACCAAAGACATGGGGCATTTTCTGAGTGTTCTTGTTTTGATTTCTCTGTCTTTTATATTCTATAATTACTATCTTCTATTAATTAAATTATTTATTTAATTTATATCCCAATTGCAGCCTCCCCTGTAGGCACCAGGATCAATCAGTCAAGACCCTGCTTCTTCTCCCCTGCCCATCCTTTGCCTGCTAAGTTCCCATAAATCATACCTAACAGTTCTCAAAATATACCTGCTCCCTTGTGCTCCATTTTCTGGCCCCAAACTCTGCCTGCATTCCCAGCGGCCTGCCAGCATCAGGAACAACCAGAAATTGTGTGTGTGTGTGTGTGTGTGTGTGTGTGTGTGTGTGTGTGTGTGTGCGCACATGTGTGCACGTGTGTGAATGTGCATGTGAGAGCAGGTACCGTTGGAGGTAAGACTTCCTTCTGGAGCTGGAGTAACAGGCTGTCCGGAATCTCCTGAATATGGATACTGACAGTGTTTATAGGAGGAATACGAGCTCCTAATGACTGAGCCATGACTTCAGACTACCATCGCTACCACTGCCTTTTTCTTAGCAATAGATTGGATAAAATACTTATTGGTAAGGCAGAACTGTAATACAGAAATTGAATGATATAAGGTTAAAACACGAAGGGACAAGGCATGCTTAGTTTATTCAGGTTGTCTCTGCCACTTCAGAGGAAAGGAGGGGGCTCCTAAACATAGGACACAAGTGTCCACCTCTCAAAATGATCTTTATGTGACCTGCTTCTGAGGGAGCTCAGAAACCTCGTTAGACTTTAGGGCCTACTTAAAGAGTAAAGCAAAGGAAATTATCAGATTGTCTATATGTCTTGATCTTCTCCAATTCATTCAAATGCTTAACATGCAAAGTGACATACTTGGGGGTAATGTGTCATGACCAGTGGGGATATGGGATTTCACCGAATACTTTTCATTTTATATGTGGTTGGAATTCTAATTAATATATATAGGGAGTATGTGTATACGTGCACATGTACGTGTGTGCACATGTGCTTGTGACTATGGGTGCTATGTGTTTCGGGAACACTCCTCCATTGTTGGTGGGATTGCAGACTGGTAAAACCATTCTGGAAATCAGTCTGGAGGTTCCTCAGAAAATTGGACATTGAACTGCCTGAGGATCCAGCTATACCTCTCTTGGGCATATACCCAAAAGATGCCTCAACATATAAAAGAGACACGTGCTCCACTATGTTCATCGCAGCCTTATTTATAATAGCCAGAAAATGGAAAGAACCGAGATGCCCTTCAACAGAGGAATGGATACAGAAAATGTGGTACATCTACACAATGGAATATTACTCAGCTATCAAAAACAACGAGTTTATGAAATTCGTAGGCAAATGGTTGGAACTGGAAAATATCATCCTGAGTGAGCTAACCCAATCACAGAAAGACATACATGGTATGCACTCATTGATAAGTGGCTATTAGCCCAAATGCTTGAATTACCCTAGATCCCTAGAACAAACGAAACTCAAGACGGATGATCAAAATGTGAATGCTTCACTCCTTCTTTAAATGAGGAAAAAGAATACCCTTGGCAGGGAAGGGAGAGGCAAAAATTAAAACAGAGACTGAAGGAACACCCAATCAGAGCCTGCCCCACATGTGGCCCATACATATACAGCCACCCAATTAGACAAGATGGATGAAGCAAAGAAGTGCAGACTGACAGGAGCCGGATGTAGATCGCTCCTGAGAGACACAGCCAGAATACAGCAAATACAGAGGCGAATGCCAGCAGCAAACCACTGAACTGAGAATAGGTCCCCCGTTGAAGGAATCAGAGAAAGAACTGGAAGAGCTTGAAGGGGCTCGAGACCCCAAAAGTACAACAATGTCAAGCAACCAGAGCTTCCAGGGACTAAGCCACTACCTAAAGACTATATATGGACTGACCCTGGACTCTGACCCCATAGGTAGCAATGAATATCCTAGTAAGAGCACCAGTGGAAGGGGTAGCCCTGGGTCCTGCTAAGACTGAACCCCCAGTGAACTAGACTATGGGGGGAGGGCGGCAATGGGGGGAGGGTTGGGAGGGGAACACCCATAAGGAAGGGGAGGGGGGAGGGGGATTTTGCCAGGAAACCGGGAAAGGGAATAACACTTGAAATGTATATAAGAAATACTCAAGTTAATAAAAAAAAAAAATATCAAAAAAAAAAAAAAAAAAAAAAAGGCCAGAAAGTGCCAGATGCCTTGAAACTGGAGTTCTCTCCCGGTGGTTGTGAACTGCTTTTGACGTGGGTTCCAGGACTTGAAGCTGGTACACTGAGTAAGCAGTAAGCATTCTAAACTTTATTCATCTCTCCAATTACCACCTTTTTTTTAAATTAGACTATTTGATAGAGACTCAGTATCACACTCAAACATCCTCATAGAGAAAAATTTCTAAGTTCTCAAATTTTCTTGTTTAAAAAATTTAATCACAAGTAAATAATAACATAGATATTAAAGATAATAAAAATAATCTAACCATTGAATGTCAAGAAACCACCACTGAGATTGCTTTTTTATAGTACAACAGTATGTGTGAATGCAGGTACACTTGAGAATGTGTGTGTGTGTGTGTGTGTGTGTGTGTGTGTAGGATGAGATCATCCTCAAGTGTTATTCTTCAGTGCCATCTACTTTGTGTTTTGTAACAGTTTCTAGTTGACCTGGGCCTCATCCATTAGGGCGGACTGGGTAGCCAGCCAACCCCAGGGTCCTGCCTAAGTCTACTCTCCATGGCTTCATCACTAGGATTGCAAGTGTAATCCTTCACACCAGATTATTTTATGTGGGTTTTGGGTTTCAAACTCCAACTTTCAAGGGCAGAACTTTACTGTCATCCCATCTCAAAACAAACTTGTTTTCAGAAGACCATGGTCCTCACTTCCAATTTTTTTTCACCTCATGTGTTTCCTTGATGAAAATACTACCTGAGCACCACTGCATGTGATTCCTGGGGAAAGAATCTTCTGCAACGCCTCCAGAGACTAAGGTCTCTGGCAACAAGAAATAAAATGAAGCCCAAGAAACAGAATCCAGAGACAAGGGAATCTGATTCGAATCGGATTCAGCAGTTTAACCTCTTCCCTGGGTTAATTCACAGCTTTATTTTAGAGGAAAGCTCTCTTCTAAGAGCCTTCATTTGCAAGACAAAGGACAGAATAAAAATGAGCCCTTGCACCCAAATGGCTGATTTGCCTTTTCCTAAGGCTTTTGTGGAAGCTCAACTATAAAATGATACTTTCTCTACTGTGTTTCCATTACAAATTCACTTAACATCTTAAAATGTCTTTTTAATCCGTCAAGACTGAAGAACAGAAGCCCACCCCTACCCTGCTATCACACACATGGCTCTCAGTGTTGGTAACTCTGTCTTTCTCTGTTCCTAGCTTTGCTTTCAATTGTTAGCCAATTATAGGAATACGTTCTTGGTGTTATTAAATGGATTCTATTTTAGATAAAGCAGATCCTGCACTGCTAAAGCCACTGGCATTGAGTGATAGCTATGTAAATGACAAAATAGAAGATAATTACCATGGCTATTCTTTGCTTTAAGCTTTGCTTTTAAACTGCATGCAAAGAGTAAAGTCACAAGAAGGGGAGGGGGGAGAAAAATCACCCTTTGATGGTTCAGTTCTATCAAAGACACAAAATGCTCACTTAAAAGTTCAGATATTTATTGGGGCATAAGCAGATCAACTTGATAAATGACTGAAAAATAATGCATAGCACTAAAACATCAAATATATGTATTAACTAATGCTAATGATGGTTACTTTCTTTCCTTTTTTGAGTACATATTCATGAATGTGTATATGGGTGCAATCTGTGTGTGCAGCATATGTGGAAGACAGGAAAAAACCTAGGATATCATTTTTCATCTCCCACCCATTCAAACCTGCCTTGACACTTGCCAAAAACTTGCCTAACAGGCTATTTAAGAGAAGACTGTAGTATCCTCTACTTTCTACATCCAGCAGATGGGATTACATGTGTGTGCTATTATGTATGTCTTTTGTTATTTTACGTTTATTTGTTTGGTTAGTGTGTGTGTGTGTGTGTGTGTGTGTGTGTGAGAGAGAGAGAGAGAGAGAGAGAGAGAGAGAGAGAGAGAGAGAGAGAGAGAGAGAATGTGTGTGCTACTGTGCTATAGCTTGCTTGTGAAGGTCAGAAAACAACTAGTGGTGTCAGTTCACTAATTACTTGTCCTGGGGCTTGAACTTAGACTTGACAGCAAGTTCCTACAACCGGTGAGGCACCTCACCAGCTCCTTGTCTGGACTTTTATTACGTATCTGAGGATAGAAATCAAATATTACCCAAGTATTATAAAGTCATAGTCATATTTCCAGCCTAGTTATTTCCTTTTCTTTGTGGATGCTCTTTTATGTCAAGACTTTTTACTGAACTCATGGTTTAAATGTTATTATCCTTGTCACTATTATTGCTATTAGCAACTTAAATGTGTTTGTGTCCTATACACTCTAGGAATATACATGGATCAGCTTAACACATTCACATAGCAATTCCCCAGTACTTAAAAGCTGTATCTCCTTTCTCTAACATTTGTGTCATGTAAGAAAAGAAGCACAGTGACTGAAGATCTCAGAAGAGAACAGCGAGATCTCAGCTACAATGGAGCCTGAGGAATTGGGTGACTCTTCTCCCAATGACTTATCTCTGTTATTACTTCCTGACTTCCTAATGTCAAAGGAGAAAAACATGGTTTTAGTGTGTGTGTGTGTGTGTGTGTGTGTGTGTGTGTGTGTGTGTGCTTGTGTGTATGTGTCTATACTTGTGTGGGTTCATTTCTCTGACAGTAACATGATCTCAAACTATCCATGTTTGCTCAGGAAGTTCTTTGCAAAGAGAGCTGAATTTCAGAATATGGCATTGTTCCCACTCTCTGTCAGATACCGCCAGTGTCAAACATCCCTTACCTGACTCTATCAGTGCTTCTGTGTATTTTCTCCCAAATAGACTCTCTCTTTGGGGCTGCTGTCCTTGTCCCTTCATTGTGCAACATAAGCACTAAGCTTGCTAAGTCATGGTAGCAAGAACTCCCCAATCCAAGTTCTGGTATCTGGTCAGGTCTATTCATGTCTGATCACCCCGAGCCAGCCTTCAGTGGGCCTGTGGAATGAGACCTTTCCCTCTCACTCATGGTGCTTCCCTTTAGCAAGTTTTTGCAAGTTGATCTCCTTCTGATCCTTGGTAACTACATTTCTACTTCTCCTTGTAATAGGAACTGACTACATATTTTCTCCTACAAAGAACCCACATCCCATTGCTATGGTCCCTACATTTATCACTATAGTCATGCATAGTGTTTCTTACTGTCCCTTAAAAAGAACCAGAAAACAATGTTTTTCACACCACAGGTCTGGGTTTGTAAGTGTCAATGCTGAATCTGGGCAAAGTACTATGCTTGAAAAAGAGCAAAGTATCTGGATGTTTTTCAAGTAGTTTTTGGAAACTTAACATTCCCATTGTGAGACTATAAAGTGACTACACTACTCCAATTCAGGTTGTTTAATTATAGAGATCCCTCAGGTTGCCAAAACAAGTCCAAAGCTCGACTGGAGACCTTTCATTGAAGCACTCTTTCTTTATTTCTCCATAGAGATCTTATCCTAAAAGTGGCAACTCTTTCTAAGAACTGAAGCAAAGGAGGGATAAGGAACTCAGTGGAGACCTAAGAGCCCTGCCTCTGCCAACAAGGTGACCTGGGGTAACTTCTAAGGAACCCATTATCCTCATTTCTTATTGGTAATTCTTGCCACATTGTTAATTTCACTGAAGACCTCAATCTGTAGCATCTAGGAATATTCAGTACAAGTTATAGAAAATGACAAAGATGTGGCTCTATAGATATTATTAGTATAGGAGGTGATTGGGCACCAGATTTAGATATGAGGACAGAATGTCAGGAAATTGACTGACAAGTATAAGACAGAATTAATGTTCTTCCTAAAAAAAAAAAAAAACCAAATGTCTGCATGACATCAAGACTTAAAAGTTTTGAATTTTTTATTCCCGGAGACAGAAGTTCCTCCTGGTAAAGGTACACGGTTATGTAGTGAATGCTACTACATTCTTTATTTCATCTAGTCCACTCTTACAGGTTTAGGAGACAGTCAATATTATCACCCGTGTTTCTCCCCCTACTCCCTGCCCTGGATAAGAACACAGAGAGAAGTGAGTCTGAGAACAAAGAAGTGTGTGGGATAAACTTACATTATTATTTTACAGAGCAGATGGAACTTGTATCCAGTCATAAAGCTCAGATTCTAAGGAAGAAGGATGAAAACTGAAGGAGGAATTAGAGGAGAATGGGAAGAGGATTTTTTAAAATGGCAGATGAAGCTGGAGAATAGTCTCACCTCAGTGCTGAGTCCATGTCTGGCCCCAGAATGGGGTGAGAACAGACACTTCACAGAAAATTGGAGCCAGGAAGTTGAAATTCAAAGAAGATAGGAAATCATCATGGATTAGTTGAGGGTTCTTTGTCTTTTTGCAGACCATTCTGCTTCTACAAGTTGATATTTTAATTTGTTTTCCCTGTGAGTGTGTCCTCGAGGACAGCGACCTTCCTAACAACCGAGTTTCACAGCAACATTGTCCTGGTTGAGGAGAGCTGTCTTAATTAAATGTAAATGCATTTGGCAAAGTGGTGCACTGAGGACATAGCACCTCCCTCAGTGGATGAAGGGAGCTGTCATGAGAGTTTCCAATCAGTCATGAGTGTTTGCTTTGAATAACAAGTGTTTTCCTTAAGGACTGAGCCCCATACAAAGGATGAAAATTGAATCTTCAACATGGATCTAAGTAGCGTACTCTCACATAGCTATCAGAAACTTGAGACGACATATTCTACAGATGTGCTGGGCTATGATATGGATGCTCAAAAGCCAACAAAACCTGTTAAGAACTTCTGGGTCAGAATGGCCACCTTGTCAAAATGAAGGAGTTCAGCCATCATAAGCCACTCTGTCAACAATTCGAAGAACGGATGAGGATGACAATATACTGTCTTGCACCTTTCATTAGAAGCTAGGTCTTGTGACTTAGGTAAAAGCCTTGGTTCTCAGCAAGTTAAGGATGAAGAGAAAGACTTATGAGTGTTACAAACAGGCTTGTGTTCTTTGCTTTTCTGGGACAAGTGAGCCAGACAGCCATGGGTGGCTTCTCTATACTAAAGTCCCTGAAGCCATTATTATCATTTCATTCTGGCTCTACCCTGGAGCTCTGGGTAACTGCTATATGTCACATGATGAGTGTTTTCTCCTTCAACAATGAGTCTTTAGATGAGCTTGAACACTGTAAGTTGGCAGGACCTTGTAGAAAGACATACAACAGAGTTTAGTCTGCAGAGTTAAAAGTCGAGAGCAGATTAACTGCCTCAGGTCTTTTTTAACTGTACCTTCACTGATCATTTGACACATCAAGGTTAAGATGTAGACGAAAGAATAACTGTGTGGAATGAGGACCTGAATTTATCAGTATCCAGAAATAATTGCTTAATTAACTCTTTGAAATTGTCCTTAGGACACTTATCTTTGTGCTTCCTAAGATCTTCTGTACTTAAGTCACTACAATGTATTTTTTCATTGTTAAAATTTAACATTTCCAGGGTCCTAAGACTGAATGTGATTGTTGGGGGGAGGGCGGCAATGGGGGGGGAGGATGGGGAGGGGAACACCCATAAAGAAGGGGTGGGGGAGGAATTAGGGGGATGTTGGCCCGTAAACCGGGAAAGGGAATAACACTCGAAATGTAAATAAGAAATACTCAAGTTAAAAAAAAATTTAACATTTCCAAAGAAAGGTCATTTATTATTTATTCTCACAAATTCTTCAGATCCTACCCATAGTAGATACTTAGAAAGAAATTGAACTGAATTAATTATAAATAATTCAAGTTTATAAATGGAAAGTCCATTTTATTATATATGAGTGGATATATAGCCATATATTTATATTTATGCCCGATATGAGACATATTTGCATATTCTATAAGTCTATTGTATATATCTCTCTCTCTCTCTATATATATATATATGTTTAGTACAATGGTATCATATCTATAGGAATTATTAGTAATTATTTTACTAATATTAATGTTCATGAACATTTGCTGACCTCTCCCAATATTATTAATGTGACTTATGCTATTATTATAAAAGTACACATTGTGTAACAAAAGAACCACAATGATTATTATTTTTATGGTGAGACAATAACTTTTCTTTCATGCTTGCTTGAGCCAGGGGGACAAAAGAGAAACATAATTAGATAAACATCTTTATGATCTAACAGAAGGAAACATATTAATGCATCAGGAAATGTTAGCTATAATTGATCGTATGGGCGTTACCACTGAAAAAGACTCAGTAATTCTGACAAAATTGTTTATAGAGCAATATATTCTTTACAAAAGTTTGGATAACATTTGAAATATAAATACATAAAATATCAAAAAATATTAAATTAAAAAATGGGTTTTTTTTGTGCCGTAACTGTGACAGGTAAGCTCAGGTACTCTATTAGATTAAATAGACATTAGTGAGTAAAAGAACCTCCTACCAATATCATATTTAAAAATGATAAGAGTGAGAATGGAAAGATGGTTTAGATCTTTTAATTAATTATCATTATTTGCTGCTTGCAGAGATCCTGCCTTCAGTTCGTAGCACCCACATCGTATAGATAGATCACAAGTGTCTGTACCTCCAGTTCCAGAAGATCTAATGGATCATTTTCTCTTCACAGGCTTCTGTATATATGATCTGCACACACATACATATTCTGATACACACACACACACACACACACACACACACACATAAAATAAAATAAATACTTATTAAAAGAAACAAGAAAGACATGATAAACCTAGACCATTAGTTCCCTAAATTTTTTGAAAACTTTTTCAAACATAATGTAAACCCTAAGTCCTGGTGCTTTGAAATTTTTATTAGTATATGTAATAGATTTGGCCATGAGGATGAATGGTGTATGTGAGTGTTAATATATTAGCATATATATGTGATTAGCATACATACATATACATATTCATATAGTACACATATGTTCAGACAACAGTAAGTTTTTCTCTTTAGAGGAATCCTGAATCTATTAAAACTTGATCATGTTGCCTGAATGGGATTAACTCTTCTCTTCATTGCCTGAGTAGTTACATGATAAAGTTCCTCTCCACGCATCATGTTTCCTGGCTCTGCCACAGTGAGGCTCAACACAGGGCCCTGTGTTGGAGCTAAAGTAAAGTAGTACCCCACTACACTAAATATAGTGTGAAGGCAGCAAGTTAGCCTCGGGCCTGCCTATAAATAGAGACGCAAAGAGAAAGAGCTACTGCCTCTGAATTAACTGGCATCATTTTTAGTGTTTCTGGATTCTTTTATATCTGAAGAAATCTTGGGCTTTTTAACTTAAGTTGGAATGTTAACATGGCCTATTGCAAGCCTCTGAACAAATCAGTTCAGTAATATCTTGAAATCAGTGAAAGAAACATCCACACTCATATTCTATAGTTAGTTAACTCAGAAAAATGAATGAATTGTTCCCTAGAAACGGGCCATAAGATATTGCAGACTCACCCCACCCCTTGTCCCCTACCAAATGGCATGCATCACAACTGAATACAAGTTCATGCATAAAGAGGCAGGCAGATATTACTGAAAAGCTAGAAATATTCTTACAAAAATAGTGGTGTCAGCATGAAATTTTTGTGTCAGACTCAAAATACATAGTCATTCCTCAGCTATGGACAAGCATTTGTTTTGGTATAGATTCTCTAAGCAATTTCATCCTTCTTTGAAAAACTATAGAGTGCACTTACAAGAACCTAGATGCTATAGGTTCATGGTCATCTAGGTCCTTTGTAGAATCAAGAGTGTTTATAAATGAGGTGCCTGAGACTGTTGTAAGAATATCATGACTATAGTTTTATGCAAGTATGAGTCTACTCTAAACAATGATAAAATGCACAGCACTGTAAATAACCAATTACCTAATTATGTATTAGCCTTATTAGATATTTAATATCACAAACATTTGGGTTTGTATACTTTCATACATTTGACACCAAAGGAGGTTTGTGTGGACCAAGAGTAGATGCTCCTGAGTGAGGCATTGTGTTTTGCGCTCACCGGGACTGTCACAGGGCAACAGGAATGCTCCATTGTACAGGTTGTACATGAGCTCTCGGTTTGTGAGAGCTCAGGTTCCAAAGAAGGGGTGGAAGGAAGAGGTGAAAACTCATCTTTTGTCATGGTGACTTCCAGGTGACAGTGAGAAGTTTCAGGCTTCCACATAAGGGAATCTTTCCAGAAACTATCAAATAAGGCTAGGGTCTCCAGGAAGTAAACATGTCAACCAATCTGTCTTTTCCTCTACCTGGATGTACTACTGTGGCAGAAATAATGACTTTTTATGTATCTCAAAAGGAATCGGAAGAATGTAGGCCTTTCAATGGTGCCTACATACAGGGTATTATGCAGCACCCCACAACCTTTATTTCAAATCTACAGTGCCACATGTAAAGGATTTTGAGCAGGGTGATCCCAATCAAAGACTTGTGAAAGACTGGTTCCAGCCAGGATTCTAGTACCTTAATCACTTCATGCATTGATCTGTTTGTTCATTGTCTGATAAGAGTTTTAGAGGCATTTCTCTGATGAGGTATTTTGGAGCAAATTTGGGGACTCTAATACAACAATAGAGTTCATTTTATAAATTAGAGTTTAATCATTATTTTGAAACACTTGATGAAGAAAAATGGATTGGATGTTAAATCTATTCACACTTTCACAATACATTGAAAAGAAAAAAGCTATTAGAATTTTAAACATAATTCAATATAAATTGTAAATGTTTATAAAATTATTTTCATTAGTTTAATATCTAGCTATATGAATGAAGTTTTTGTTAAAGATGTTTATGAAGAATTTGAAGTGACAGTCTAAATAAGTCTTGATCAAGAATTTAATATAACTTTCAAGAAAAAAAACTTATTTAAAAGTGTGTGGTTTTGTTTTCAAAAAAGTTTAGGTTTATTACTGGAAATGTAATAAAATATGTGAAAGTTTTACTTGGGTTTATATTTTACATATGTCCTAAAATTTAAAATCTTTAATTCTGAAACAGTTATTTAAAGACAAAAGATATGAGTGACATTTTAACTAATTGTTAATTATATGTTTTTAAATAATTTCAGTTAATGTGTGTGTGTGTGTGTGTGTGTGTGTGTGTGTGTGTGTGTGTGTATTTTATATGGTTCCAATGCTCTCAAATAGGAAAGTAACTCACAATTCATGAATTTTTCTTATGTATTGCCATGATGAGATTTAATTCAGTGTGACACAAACTAATATCACTTTGAAAGAGTCTAAATGAAGGGTCATTTATATGTATTTATTCCCCTGGGCATGTCTGGAGGGGGTTGTGTTAACTGGTATGGTAAAAGCCATCTCTATGTAGGTGGCATCATTCCTTAGGCATCCTGGTGTGGTAGTCCTGGGTGCTATGAGAAATCACCTTAAGCAAGCCATGAGGAACAAGTCAGTAAGCAGTATCTTTTCACAGCCTCTGCCTCAGCTCTGCCTCTGATTTTAAGTCCAGCTTGACTTCCTGCTTTTACTTCCTTCAGTGATGACCTACAATACAGAAGGATAAGAAAATACATCTTTTTCTCTCCAAGTTGTCTCCTATCATGGTTTTGATGTTTTATCATAGCAACAGTAACCCTAACAACAACAGAAACCAATAGCTCTGAAATTGGCTCAAAAAAAATTATCATGTAGTCTCTAATAGGAGCCTTACGGAAGGAAGGAGAACTATCCCTAAAATCCTTTGCATGACACAGGAAGTTACAATCCAGGAAGTGGGCTTTCCGCTTTCATAACAAGTAAGACAGCTTTAGCTAGAGCTGGCCTCAAGATTCAAACCTCATGAGTTCGAGTGAGTTCAATTCATCCAGTTATTCCTGACACAGAAACTGCACAGAACAATATGTTTCTTATTGCTTTAAGCTACTACATTTAAGGAATAAGGAGAACTTGTTACATAGAAACAGGTAATGGCATGGATAGACCCTGTCACTATTATAACCCTACAGTGCCTTGGTTATGGCTATAGTAGCAATAACTCAACACACAGCAGAAATCACAAATTCTAGACTAAGCCATGTGATGATCAATTGTCATTATTAATTAGACCAAACCCCAAACCTAGAATTAGCAAGAAGACAGGCTTTAGCACATGCCTGTCAGAGATTATTTTGAAGACATTAATTAATACATGAAGACACATCTAAGTTTTTATTTTGTGTCGGCATATATTCTCTGGACAAAGAACCCTAGACTATAAAAATGAGAGAGAGAGAGAGAGAGAGAGAGAGAGAGAGAGAGAGAGAGAGAGAGAGGAGATTGTTTCTACTAGCATGCATTCATTACTGTCTTCTGATTGAGTTGTAAGATGAACACATACTTCAAGCTCTTGTTTTGACTTTGCTACCATGAAAGGCTGCATGGGAACTGAGAATCCTTCCTTGTGAGTTGTTTCTATCAAAATATTGTATCAAAGCAACAGGAAAGAAAAGAACCTAAGACAAACCACACTGGCCAACATGGACAGGCCCAGCCATTTCATTTTCCTCATTTGTTTTAGAGTGAGCAGAAGACTCACCTATACATCATCAACATCTAAAAGTGTTATTTAGTATGATCTTAATACCATCACCCCAAATTTTAAATTATCACACCTCAGTCAAGTGTTTCTTGTGTTCATTATAAATGATTATAACTTAATACCCTATGATTGTCTTTTGCAGTTTCAATATCCCCAATGGTTAGTAGCAAAGGTCCCAGTATATAACAGGTTTTCAATTTTATCCTTTTATTTATATATTTAATCTTTTTTATTTTTATTTCTCTCTGTTTCTGTCTCTGTCTCTCTGTCTCTCTGTCTCTCTGTCTCTCTGCCTCTCTGTCTCTCTGTCTCTCTGTCTCTCTGTCTCTCTGTCTCTCTGTCTCTGTCTCTGTCTGTGTCTCTGTCTCTCTCTCTCTCTGTGTGTATGTGTGTGTGTATGTTGTATGTGCATGTATGAAGATATTTCCATAGTTCAGAAGAAGGCATCAAATATTCTGGAGCTGGAGTTACAGCCAGTTTTGAGCCACCCAGGGTGTCTATTGAGAAAGAACTCTAGTCTTCCAGAAGGGCAGTAAGTGCTATTAACAACCACACCACCTCTCCAGACATGAACTCAAAAAAATTTTTAATACATACATTATGTATGTACATATTAGTGCATATTAGTGATTCTCTGTCTGTAATACATAATTTTGAATTCATATAATCTGTTAAATGGAGCATACTCTAAAAAAAACCACGCTATAACGAGCAATGCTCTCTACCAGGCAACCATTTCTAATTTAATTATCTGAGCAAATTTATGGTTAACCTAGTTCTTTGGATTAAGGATCGGAACAGAAAAGAGTCTTTGCACATTTCTCCGGGCACAGCTCTGAAATGTACAGAGGGAGATTAGAACCGAGACAGACCTGTTAGATTCAGAGATTGAATTCTCTAAGCTCTGCAGCTTCAAGATGCTCACCTCCATCCCAAATTATTAATGATTCAATCTTCGAAGGAAATTGACTTTTTAGTACTTTTGAATATTTTTAAAATAAAACAATATATCTATAAAGAGTCTGCTAAATTGTCTGGAATATTTCTCACTAATTAAAATTGAATTTTGAGGCTATAGCATAGAAGTGCTTCCACCATTAATCATAAGTATATAATTAAAGATGAAAATGAATTAAATATCTCTACTGAATAATTAGCTGAGATGAGGGGACTTAATATGGATGCAGGAGGAAGTCCTGGGCACATGCATGGTTTGCAGGAAAGACATGCACAGATGGGACTCCCACCTGCAAGAGGTGTATAATTCATGTTTATTGCAGAGGAAAGTTTGATGCAGGGTTGTAAATATGGAAAATAAACTGTTGAAATTGCTTTGTTCTTTTTGTTCCAAAGAGTTAGTGCAAAGGCAAATTAATACACAAAACTTACACTGAACACATTCTGTTCAAAACTAAATTAATTTCAAAGCCCTTAATTCAGTTTTTAAAAGTGAAACCACTCCAGTAACTCAATTTATGTGTAACTTACTCTTTTTTTTTCAACTCAATTTAAAACTTAATCACATTATATTTAAAACTCTGAAACAGGCTGTTCTTAGTAGATGGGGAGCACCTCTTCACCAGTTTATAAATAGGTGTATGTTTCCAGTTGGTTTTAACAGATCTGTACATAAATTCACAATTACATGGGATATTTATAAATTCTGTAAGTGAGGGTAACCTGGATGCTGCCCCTCCTAACTATATCATGCCCAGGCAAGCACAACTACAGCCTTTAAAAAGATTTTCCCTCTTGAACTCCTGATTTTTTTCTTAATATTTCAGTCATGTGGGATGACTGAAGTACTGGTTTTATAATAATTATTTTCAGAAAAAGATCATGAACCCATTCAGAGACCTACGTCATGGGTGGCAATATCACTGAGGTCAATTCTGGTGTTTGTCAGTCATTTATTGCCTTTCTCCCTCCTAATGGAAGCAGCCTGCTCTAGTTGGGTCTTGGTTGCTGTGGTAAACACAATCAAGAGCAATTTAAGGAGAAAGGGTTTACTTCAAATTACAAGTTAAATCTATTATGGAGAGAAGCCTAGTTAGGGGAGCTTGAAGTAGAAACCCCAGAGGAATTCTGCTTATTGTATTGTTCCCAGCCTCTTGTTCAGATACATTTTGTTTGTTTGTTTGTTTTGTTTAATACAGCTCAGGCCCACCTATGTATAATACTTCTCTGACTGGCCAAGATCCTCCTAAACCAATTAGCTATCAAGACAACGTCCCTAAGACATACCCACATGCCAATGAGATGGCATTTTCCAGTTGAGGCTCCTACTTCTCTAGTTGTGTCAAGTTGACAACCAGCACTGGACATCGCAGCATCTGAGCTGTCCGTGAAGATATCACAGGTCACTGATTGTGATAGTCAAATTTTATTATGAACCTAATAGAATTTAGAATGCTGTACAAGACACACTCCTGGAAATGTCTATGTCAGCATTTCCACATATGTTTAACTGAGGTGAAAAGGCAAATCCTGAACGAGAGTGTAATCCTTTCATGGTCTGGGCACCCATACTAAATAAAGTAGGAGAAAGTGAACAGAGCCACAGAATTCATGTCTGCTTCTTTTTTTTTTTTTTTTTTTTTTTTTTTTTTTTTTTTTTTTCCGGAGCTGGGGACCGAACCCAGGGCCTTGTGCTTCCTAGGCAAGCGCTCTACCACTGAGCTAAATCCCCAACCCTCATGTCTGCTTCTTAACCATAGACACATATGATCAGTTACTCAGGCTTTCACCAACATAACATTCCTATCATTGTGGACTATATCTACAAGTGAGCCCAAGTCAACACTGCCTTCCTTACGTTAACTGTACCAGGTGTTTTGCCACAGTGATGGGAAAGATAACTAATGCAGAAAATTGAGATACAATGTTGTGATAAACCTGAGTATGATGTCCCATACACCTTTGTAACTAGTTTATGGAGGTTAATTTTAGACTGCAGAAGCTTCGGAATGCTTAAGAAAAATAAAATTAAAAAATGGGGATCAGATCTAAACAAAGAATTCACAGCTGAGGAATGCCAAATGGCTGAGAAACACCTAAAGAAATGTTCAACATCTTTAGTCATAAGTGAAATGCAAATCAAAACAACCCTGAGATTTCACCTCACACCAGTCAGAATGACTAAGATCAAAAACACAGGTGACAGCAGAGGCTGGCAAGGATGGGGAGAAAGAGGAGCACTCCTCAATTGTTGGTGGGATTGGAAACTGGAACAACAACTCTGGAAATCAGTCTGGAGGTTCTTCAGAAAATTGGACTTTGCACTACCTGAGGACCCAGCTATACCTCTCTTGGGCATATATCCAAAAGATGCTCCAACATATAACAAAGACATGTGCTCCACTATGTTCATAGCAGCCTTATTTAAAATAGTCAGAAGCTAGAAAGAATCCAGATGCCCTTCAACAGAGGAATCAATTCAAAAAATGTGGTACATCTACACAGTGGAGTACTACTCAGCTATCAAAAACAATGACTTCATGAAATTCATAGGCAAACGGAATGAATAGAAGATATCATCCTGAGTGAGGTTACTCATTCACAGAAAAACACACTTGGTATGCACTCATTGATAAGTGGATATTACCCAAAAAGCTCGAATTACCCAAGATGCAATCCACAGAACACAGGAAGCTCAAGAAGAAGGATGACCAAAATGCGGATGCTCCCACTTCTTCTTTAAAAGGGATCAAGAATACCCTTGGGAGGGAATAGGGAGGCAAAGTTTAGAACGGATGCAGAAGGAACACCCATTCAGAGCCTGCCCCACATGTGGACCATACATGTCCAGCCACCTAATTAGATAAGATGGATGAAGCAAAGAAGTGCAGGCTGACAGAAACTGGATGTAGATCTCTCCTGAGAGACACAGCCAGAATACAGCAAATACATAGGCGAATACCAGCAGCAAACCACTACACTGAGAACGGGACCCCCGTTGAAGGAATCAGAGAAAGAACTGCAAGAGCTTGAAGGGGCTCTAGACCCCTTATGAAGTACAATACCAAGCAACCAGAGCTTCCATGGACTAAGCCACTACCCAAAGACTATGCATGGACTGACCTGGGGCTCCAACCTCATAGGTAGCAATGAATAGCCTAGTAAGGGCACCAGTGGAAGGGGAAGCCCTTGGTCCTGCCAAGACAGAACCCTCAGTGAATGTGATTGTTCGGGTGATGGTGGTGATGGGGGAAGGATGGGGTGGGGAACACCTATATAGAAGGGGAGGGGGAAAGCTAGGAGGATGTTGGCCCGGAAACCGGGAAGGAGAATAACAATCGAAATGTAAATAAGAAATATTCAAGTTAATAAAGATGGAAAAAAAGAAAGAAAAATACAATCAACTACTCTGGTGTCAATTTTGAAGAACAGAATATCAAGAGAAAGATAGAAAATGGAAGTCAAATTAAGATGTTTCAACAGAGAACAAGGACCTATCAAGAACTAGAATAGCAGCCACTTGTAAAATTTCAATAAGATAATACATTGGAAAGAGAAGAGCGAGTGCTGTGTATTAATTGGCCATTGTCCTATTTAAAACAAACAATGGTTATATGAGGTACAATTTTTGCCTCCTCATTATACAGGTGAGGAAATTGAGGCTTGTGATTATTAAATCACCCACATCCCAAAGCAAATGTAGAAACAAAACTTCTACTTGGCTCTGGTGAGCTCTACTCACAAAAGACTCTTGAAAAATCAAACTTTTTGCACTACTAATAGGGTTTCAGTTGTGGATTTAAAAATTATAACTAAACGCTTTTTTGAAGGAGTGCAATTTTAAAATACGATGTACAAATAAATCCTTTATATTGTCAGTCAGTATGTAAAGAATATAGTAAGATAGGTACTGGAAGTATACATAATGATCTGAAGTTTAATTTGAAAACCAGATGCTCTTTACCTTATCAATTTCATATTCATATACTCTTTTAAAACATTAAGTTGGAATTTCTATTAAACAGTAGTTAAATAAACCATCACCATTAGAGTGACAGTCTCAGTGAAGTCAGCAAGTCAAGACAAAACAATTGTCCAAAACAGTTAATAGAATTAGTTTTAAAATTAACTTTAGCAAAGGGCAATGAAATAAGACAAAACAGTTTTTGGAATAATGAATTAAGTAGATCCATATTCAGTATTAGCTTCCTTACACAGAATGGGCAAAAGACAAACCAGGATTCTAAACTTATTACCATGTCACGCCTCGATTTTTAATCTCACCTTTTTCATATTGAAGGTTGGATAACTTTCCATCCTTCAGCTTCTGTCTGCTTTCTGTCTGTCTGTACGTCAGGGAATTGGTTGGATTATTTTTTTCCTGCAAGACAACTGGTATCACTCGCCAGTTCCCTGACTTTTCTGAAAGCTGCTGGATTTGTATGCCAGGGATTGGGATACCCGTGCCTAAGACCACTTTAGTTCCCACATGACACAGATAATCAGCAATATGAATGAGGGGGGGGCTGCAGAGAAGGGTGTTACACTGATTTTGTGACAAATAATCCTAGGAATGTAATGATTTCTAGATGTTATATGTTGCAGAGCAGAGCAGAGCAGAAATAAGGACATTTTCTTATCATTCACACACAGTATGAGGTTTTATCCTAAAAGAGGTTCATTTTAAAAAATAAAGAAGTGTGATAATAAAGCTCTAATACGTCAACAAGAGAGCTATAGACTACCCTAGAGAAAGCTGCTTTCCACTACTGGGACAATCACACTTCACAAGACACTGTGAAGTGTACGTTGTACGTTTGTTATACAATGTTTCACAAATTATTTCACTCTAAGCCTCTAAATACTTGTGATTTTACAATCTATTTAAGGGATTCACAAGACACTGTGAAGTGTACGTTGTATGTTTGTTATACAATGTTTCACAAATTATTTCACTCTAAGCCTCTAAATACTTGTGATTTTACAATCTATTTAAGGGAAGAGAAATATCCATGCAGAAATTAAAGCAAGCATATGGCCAGATGTATGCCACAGAACTAGGTATCTTCACAGTCAGAAGAACACACCAGAAACAGAAAATACATACTATCTGTGGTATAAATTTCACCTCTGTTTAAACCTCTATAGGACAATTTCATAATTAAATATGGTGTTAATATTCAAATGATACAAAAAATGTCAAGAAAGGTCTTCCCACAGTACTTTGCTTAGATATAATCTCTTCTTCATGCATCTAGCTTTTCAGAGAACTCAGATTGTTTATTTCCCCTGAGTCTTTGATGCTGTTGATCTATATGATCAACTTTTAATCAAGTGATTGTTCTAAGTAGGTTTTTGGCATGAACATGATGTATTTGTGTGTTGGGGAGGGTTAAATCTGTGTGCAGGAGCACATGCATGCTTATGCTCATCTCTGCATGTAGGAGGTGTATCAACCTCTGATGTCATACAACCTGTTTTGTGAACAGGTTCTCTTCATGGGCCTAGAGTTCTGCAAAGCTCTAGGCATCCACTTCCTTTCCTCGGTGCTGGAGTAACTAATGTGCTGTAACACCCTTCATTCACAATTGGTCATGAGTATCAAAATTAGGTTCTAATGCTTGTCCAGAAAGTAGTTTACCAACTGAGCCATCTCTCTTGTCTGCCAAGTAAATTTTGTGACTGTGTTTTGTTTACTCTTGACATGACTAATTTAGATTAAATTTTGGGACCCAAACTAATTTTTATGTTGTGCTATTGTAACAGAGTATCTTATAGGAAAATACACAATTGACTTTGTTTCTTCAGTTCTAAAATATTGCTCCTCAGTAAAATAAAATATATAGTTCAATCATTATTATGTCACAAATTAGAAGTTTATAGACAGTGTCAATAAACAATGGTCCATGGGTTGATTATGTCTGCCATCTGCTTTTATTTCATTGGAATATAGTCTTCTACATTTTCTGTCTTTCTGTCTTTGATTTTCGTATTAAAATAATTAATCCTGGAGAAGTTGAAGATGTATAGCCTATGAAGTCTGGAAAACTCTGCTTATACCTACAATACCTATTAATTAATCAACTCTTAGGATATTTTCTGGCTGAGATGATGTTCCTCGTGATATTCAAGGCTCTGGGATGAATGACTCCTTCACTCTCTCAGATTAACAAGGAGGATTTCCAACAGGGACGAATATAGCCGGGAGAGACAAACACACCTTTTTTAAATGCATCCTTCCACTTAGATGCCATTAGGAAGGCAAATCACGTGTCTGTTTAAGTGTAGGGTGGTAGAAATGTTTAGTCTATACTGAACAAAAACAGCAGAAGGTATCAGGAACAAAACCTAGTTTCCAGCATTGAAATGCGAACACATCTTACGTTGGCCATAAAACCTACAAGTTCACCATGAAAGAGTTCAGAAAATCAGTCAGGTATGATGAGTCATTCCAGTCAGCCTAGGAATTGGGAAGCTGAGGCAGGAGAATTTTGTGAGTAACCAGTATAGGCTTCAAAGTGAATTTCAAGCCAGCCTGAGTTGCCATATAAAATATTTTCTAATAAAAAAAGAAAACAAAACCAAACAGAGCACTGGGATCACTCAGTTCAGATGGTGAAGTGCTTTCCTTGCAAGCATGAGTACCTGAGCTGGATCTCCACGACCTTTTTAAGGGAAGTTGGACATGGGTAGGATATCATTATAACCCTAGCACACTATTGAGGCAGACACAAGCAGATCACTGGGGCCTCAAGTCTCAACCAGCCCAGCTTACCCAGCAAGTATAAGGCCAGGAAAGAGGTGGTCTGTACGTAGGCAGCAAAATCTGAGCTTGTCATTTAGTCCTTGCACATGTGTGCGCACACACATACACAAATGCACACATACACACAAATGCACGTGCACACACGCGCGCACACACACACACACACACACAAGGGGTCATGCATCCAACCCCTACCCCTACATTCACATAAAAAATAAAAAATAAAGCAAGAAATAAAGGCTAAAATTATTCTCAATCAGAGTGTCTATTCCATTGAAGAGGACCTAGGTTCAATTCCAACATTTACATTGTGGCTTATAACCATCTGTACCTTCATTTCCAGAGGACCCAATGGCCTCTTCTAGCCTTTTTGTGTACTAGGAAATTATATGATGCACATGCATATATGAAAGCAGACCACTCATACACATGAAAGTAAAGATAAGGAAACTGAGAAAGAAAGTGATAGAGAATAAAGAGACTTCAGACAGCTTCATAAAAAACAAAAAGTTTTTACCACTTACCATAGTTACTAGAAGATAATTAAACCAATTTTACATTATCAGTAGCCAAGGTATTCAAAAATAAAATTCATATATTGACTTTGTTTAACTACAATAACAAAATAATCTTCAGGCCTGGGATAAATATCCCCTTGGCATTCTTAAAATGTGCCTTTTAAATGTTTCACTGGAGAAAAGAATAATTAAAAAAAATAAGAATGGAAACTTTGTAGTTTAAGCATCAAGAATTATGGCAATTTAATTATTCATTGTGTCACTTTTAGAAACTTGTGTCTCCCTCCTGTGGACTCTTGGCATATTGTCATTAAATTTTATTAAAGGCAATTCATGTCAGGTTTGATTAACACAGAAACAGAATACCAGGAAAGAAGAGGCTTGTTCCCACTCTCCACATGAACAGAGTCAAGACTTTTGTACTGGGTAACAAAGAGCTTTGTTGGTCAGAAACCTTCTGCTTATGGTCTGTCTCACACGGCTCCTTCTCTGTCTGAGCCCAGAAAGAGTAATTTGTGTAATTGTCCATTCTCAATAGTCTTTCTCAGCCCTAGTTCTTGTTAGAGATATTTTACCTTGAAAATGCCTCTTTGCTTGGCCTCTAATGGACCAGTGTTTTCTCCCTTTCTTTTCCTAACCCAAAATATACCTTTCCTGCATCTTGTATTGATCCCTTTATGTAATCACATTACTGAGATGTGATTTGCCAAATTGCCATCATTATTAATAATAAATCCATTATTATTTTCTATTCCCAGAAACATGAGTTCCTATAAGACATCCCCTATCGCTGTGAATTTGAGTCCTTTCCCTGGAGGAGCCACAATATCAAGCTTAGAATTGTGGTCCAGGGCTGAGTCCTCCACTAGCCAGTTCAAGTGAGTGATATGGGCTCAACCGTTCTCTTCCTTCATTTCCCCATTGGCCAACCTGCCTTTCCATGCTGGGTAACAATGCAGATGGCATATGCCTTTTCCCAGCACATTGCGACTGGAGGTGGAGACACAGAAGGTCACTGACCAGATAGTCTGGTCCACTCAGTACCAAGCAAGAAACACTTTCCTAAACATGATGGGAGGTGAAGAAAAACATTAGAGTCTGCCGCCCTCTGACTTCTATCATGACGGGGCACATACATGCCATCAATCACACACAGAGCACAAACTGAAAGCAGCAAGTGCCTTGGTTCTTCTGTTTCTGTTCCCACCTCATCTGCTGCTAAGCTCTGTTAGCTGTAGAAGTGTCCCATCCTTTCCCTCCTTTCTGCTTTCTCATCAGCCTGGTGGCTTGCCTCGCTTACTGAAAACACTGCCCTGCCTACTCTCTGTCAAAGTCTTCGATAATAAGGTGAGTGTTTCAACATGTTCTTCCTTCAAAGTCAATGTCATCTGACTACTAACCACAATCCATGGTACCCAACAGGAAAAGATTTAGTTCTCCCTTTGCGTCTTAAGATCACGTTTTTCGTCATGTGCAGTATCATCAAGCAGATTTGAATGGCTGTCTTTCATTTTCCATTTGTGCCCTTTCCCCTCAATCTCTTTATAGGCCTGGGAATGCTAGCCTGATATTAACATTGATATCAAGCTCCAAGGCTAATATTGGTCTGTGGCCTGCTCCTTTTTATGTCAAAATAAATAAGTAGTCACCATTTGTTGCCTCATTCTCAGACTCTCTTCTTTCCTTGCCTTCTAAAGTCTGACTCTCAGAGAGGATTGTTGCATGGCTGTAGTGACTGCATGATGCAGCCTTCCTACCACTGTGAAAATTTCAGTTTGGCTTGGCTAGTGTTGCACAACAGCAGGTTACCAGGAGGTGAGGAGAGAGGTAGGTTGAGGTACAAATTGCTCCTTGCTATAGGCTTTCCCTATCCTGGCTTACCTTGTTTTCTTCCTAGATAAAGCCCTTGCAGCATACTCTCCTGTCTCTATTCCTCCTTGAACTTCAGCAAAACCATTTTCTTCAGCTGGCTCTTTTAGAGCAAAGGGATTAGCAGCCTCCCTTTGGTTGCTATTCTCTGTATCTTCACAGTCCCCAGTGAGTTGCCCTGAAACCTTCTCCCCTCTCAGTGAGTAGTTCCTTTATTAAGCATCTTGGAACTATCTGAATTGGATCCTGTCCCCTGCTGACAACTCTGCTGAAATGAAGGGGTGACATGATCCACTTAGCATGCCCCAAAGGCAATCCCTTCTTGCCTTTGTGACTGTGTCCTACTGTGCATTACATTTCAGATTTTGTATGTGTGTATTCTCTTCCATTTGGCTAGGAGTAAGTTCTGGTTGAATGTTTATTTTTGGAGATTCCAGAAAGTCAATATATAACTGGCTCAATAAATACTTGTGAGTTTCAGTGTACTAAACACAGTGATTCAGCCAAAGAACCCAGAATAACAAAGGACAGATGCTAATCTTAATTTTCTAGACAAAACCTCACCATTGAAAGAAACTCACCCCTAGGTAGTGGCTGCATCTCTTCTTATCTTGTTTCCCCCTCTGCCTTGTGCAAATAAAACCTTTGCTTTACCTCCTTGTTACCTCATTGATATCCCCTCTTCAGTATCAATTAAAATAAGGCCATTATCACAGGCAAGTGTTTACTAATAGTCCTAGAAACGCAGGGATAATATTTGTAACTTTAAATACTAGTCTGTCTGGAATTTCAAGAGGGAAAAAAATAGACAAATCTTCCTTTCATGCTTTGTTTATATGTAATTCCCAACAGCAGTCTTATAATCCAAGATTAGAGGGCCTTGAGAAGAAAAATAAACAACAGACTAGAGAGATGGTTCAGTGTTTAATAATACTTGGCTTAAAAAAGAAAAACATATCCCAGTTTTATTTCTAGCATCCATGCTCAGAACATACAACTACTTGAAACTCTAATCCAAGGGATATCATGCCATTCCGGTCACTGCAGGTACCGTGCACGATACACGTGCACACGCGCGCGCGCGCACACACACACACACACACACATACACACACACATACACACACACATACACGCATGCAAGTGTATTTATACACACACGCACAGGCACACAGGTCTGCACATGGACATGGACTTGCTGGCCCATACAAATGTATTTTATTTAAATAATAAAAAACAAATCAGTAAACAAATGCCAGTGCCAACAAAACTTTTCTCCCATCATATATCCAAATGTCCATGAAATAATACTTCTGGATTGGAATTTTTCCTTTGTCTACTTCTAAAGATTTTCTTTTTCCTCATGGAGCTAGGGGAAGCAGCATGGGAAACAACACAGCTAAAGAATCAGCACTTTTCAGAAATCTGAGGAAAGAACTTTCTGTTATACAATCTTCCATCTTCCTTTTCATTGCAATTTTAAGGTAGCTGGGAAGCAGGGTATTTCTAGCATCAAGTATGCTAACAGGATGTTCCTATCCTGTTCAAGGTATAAACAGCCTCCTTGGATGCAACCCTACAAACTAAGAGTACAAACTGCAATTCAGAAAGGAAATGAAAAGACCACAAACATGCTGTGTTCTTGAAAGGGGAGAGAGAGAGAGAGAGAGAGAGAGAGAGAGAGAGAGAGAGAGAGAGAGAGAGAGAGAGAATGATTCAGAGGAGAAGAAGCAATTGCTGTCCACATTTCTGAGAATGTAACCAGCCCAGCAGGAAATGACACATCAGTATACAGGAGGAAGAGAGAACACTTTCCCTTCCTGATTAGATGTTGCATTTCATTTCATGGGTCCAAAAGGATCTTTAGCACTTTCATGACTTGGTTATACTGAAATTGTGTACTAGGTAAGTTACCAGTAAAGACACTGTCATGCAACTCTTTTTCAAACATAAATTTTGTATTTGTCTACATTTAGTCAAGTTTTGCTAAAAAACATCCATTTTTCTTATACCATCCTTTGCCTACAGAGTCAGATGTTTAATGTAGTTTTATTAAGGTAACTCACCAGTCAAGCCCATTAGTCATCTTTATGATGTCTGAAAATCTCAGGACATCAATATTGCACTCATATGTGGAACCTCTTTGACTTTTTAATATAATCTCTCCAGTTTCCTTTCAACATCTCTGTTGGCTTTTCATTGCTGTTTGAAAATAGCAGCCTCTGAGAACCTACTATCATCAAGTAAGAACTAGTTATTGAGATTCAATTCCTCCTGTTCCCTTTCACACTCCGTTTTGAGTGTGGTAGGTTCATTTCTACCCAGACTTTTGCACATGTTCTTCTCTGCACCAGAAAGACTGCATTCACTCCTTAAACGAGTCTCAAGCCAAGGCTCTTCCCACAGAGACCCAAGTCTTCTCTCACTGACTTGGTTGTGTTGCACTGATGCTTTCTGAAGTTCTTAATCATTATGTCTACAAAGTTAGCAACAAGTTTATTTCCTGTTTCTTTGATATTAGTTCTTTCCTGGAGAAAGGTCACATCATCAGTTTGTTCTGGGAACACACAGTAGTCCTTAATACACACAGTAAGTGCTCAAAACATCTTCCTTGGCAAGTCAGAATGGAGGCAAAAAGGGAAAAACTAATTATGGAGGTAAAGGGAAGGGAGACTGGAGTGAAAGGAACTAGAAAAATAGGGGGTTAAAATTAGTTAGCAGTTAGAACTCACTGTGTGAAAGAGTCAAGATCAAGTTTTGGACAGCAAACCATTCTTTCCTTTTATTCATTTAGCACTAAAGAGCAAGGAACAAATGCCATGCTGGAAATGGGGTATATGATGTTGGAGAATAAAGAAACACCAGCTAAGAAGCTTGTTCTCTGATGGGTAAGGGACAGTTGAAATAAAACTCTTTGGTCTAGAGGAATGACTCAGTGGTTAAGAGCACTAGCTGCTCTGACATAGAACCCGGGTTCAGTTTTGAGAACCCATTTGGTGGCTCTCAGCCATCTTTAGCTCCATTTCCATAGAATCTGATTCTCTCTTCCAGCCATTGTGCAGGTTGCATTAACATGTACTAGCATTCTTTTGCTTTCAGAAGAACACCAGTAGCTATGGAACAATGGCATGGAAATGTGCCTTCTATCAGAAAAGCTGAACTGACACCCATGTTCTGCCTCATATTATCCATGTGTTATTGGGAAAGTCAGTTCACCCTTCTGACCCTCTATTTCTTCTTATGTACATTGTGTTCATAGAGCACGTAAGTCACCAAATGACACTGGTAGAAATGAGCTGATAATCATACACTGACAATGTTATGAATAAAAATGTTGGGATTTTGTCTTGCCCATAGAAGCACGCACATCTTTATGCTCTGAGACTGAGGAAAAAGCTGAGGGATGGGAGGAGCATATTTATTTTACAGTGGCTAAATATAGGTACTGACTGGGTAAACCATATCCTTCTCACATAACACTCTAGTTTGGTAGCCATATCACTCAGCCCCTATGAGAAAGGGCTTGCTTTACTCCAGGACTACCTATTAGCAATGTTCGACTGTAGCTCTCCTATGCCTCATACCCTGGCACTCTGACTTCATACCATTGGGATAGATTGAAATACCTGAAAGTAGGTCTGGAAATTTACCCCCACCAAAGAAGGCATGGAAAGACCAAGTGAATACAATGTCCACTCAAAGTCAGTAACACACTGTGACAGATTCTTTTAAAGTTGTGGAGATTCATGAAAGAAAAGGCTTTACTTTTGCATCAATGCTATGCTTTCTTTTGTCATGATTGCTATTTTATGCCTGTTGATCAATCATTAATTATACATGAGTCCAGTCAATACTGATATAGTGAAATTCATGCAATTATACTTGAAGATTGTTATTGTCAGAGGCCAGTGTTTCCTATGCTGTAGGATACATATAAGATTGATAGATTATCAGTTAAAGATACACTAATTGGTATCATGAATTCTAAGCCTTCTGTGAATGAAGAGAAAACTTGTGAAAATACAAAGAAAAAAATGATTGTTGCGTGCCCATCTAGAATTATACATCTAGAATGCAGCCCCTTATATCTAAGCCTCAAGGCAAATATAAGAAAGGGCTGGGGGAACAAGGGAAACAACCAGAGGAAGAGGGCCGCACCTCTGTGTGCTTCAAGCTAGTGCTTTCTACAAATTAAAAGAAAGTTGCATCTAGAAAATGTCAACTATGTGTTTTCTTGAAAGAGACCTAAACAACAACACTACCAACTAACATGCCAATATGGATGGAAATATTTTTATCATGCTTCATCCTGAAACAAAGAACTTCAGACAATGAATAGTGGACAAAGAGGGAAACACAGTCTCTTTCAGGAATGAGCTCTTAGTTGACAAGCCAGTCCCCAAAGAAAACCTTAAATATACATGAATGATACTAAATTGTTTCAGTAAGTCATATTTCTGCATTTTGTGTATGTGTGTGTGTGTGTGTGTGTGTGTGTGTGCGCGCGCGCGTGCACACGCGCATGCGCACGTGTATTAAGGTTTAAATGCATTTATAAGAATTAAGGACACTTCATATTCATCAAAGGAAAAATCCACCAAGATGAACGCTCAATCTTAAATATCTATGCCCCAAATACAACGGCACCTACATCCGTAAAAGAAACCTTACTAAAGCTCAAAACACACATTGCACCTCACACAATAATAGTGGGAGATTTCAACACCCCACTCTCATCAATGGACAGATCATGGAAACAGAAATTAAACAGTGATGTCGACAGACTAAGAGAAGTCATGAGCCAAATGGACTTAACGGATATTTATAGAACATTCTATCCTAAAGCAAAAGGATATACCTTCTTCTCAGCTCCTCATGGTACTTTCTCCAAAATTGACCATATAATTGGTCAAAAAACGGGCCTCAACAGGTACAGAAAGATAGAAATAATCCCATGCGTGCTATCAGACCACAACGGCCTAAAACTGGTCTTCAATAACAATAAGGGAACAATGCCCACATATACGTGGAAATTGAACAATGCTCTACTCAATGATAACCTGGTCAAGGAAGAAATAAAGAAAGAAATTAAAAACTTTTTAGAATTTAATGAAAATGAAGATACAACATACTCAAACTTATGGGACACAATGAAAGCTGTGCTAAGAGGAAAACTCATAGCGCTGAGTGCCTGCAGAAAGAAACAGGAAAGAGCATATGTCAGCAGCTTGACAGCACACCTAAAAGCTCTAGAACAAAAAGAAGCAAATACACCCAGGAGGAGCAGAAGGCAGGAAATAATCAAACTCAGAGCTGAAATCAACCAAGTAGAAACAAAAAGGACCATAGAAAGAATCAACAGAACCAAAAGTTAGTTCTTTGAGAAAATCAACAAGATAGATAAACCCTTAGCCAGACTAACGAGAGGACACAGAGAGTGCGTCCAAATTAACAAAATCAGAAATGAAAAGGGAGACATAACTACAGATTCAGAGGAAATTCAAAAAATCATCAGATCTTACTATAAAAACCTATATTCAACAAAATTTGAAAATCTTCAGGAAATGGACAATTTCCTAGACAGATACCAGGTATCGAAGTTAAATCAGGAACAGATAAACCAGTTAAACAACCCCATAACTCCTAAGGAAATAGAAGCAGTCATTAAAGGTCTCCCAACCAAAAAGAGTCCAGGTCCAGACGGGTTTAGTGCAGAATTCTATCAAACCTTCATAGAAGACCTCATACCAATATTATCCAAACTATTCCACAAAATTGAAACAGATGGAGCCCTACCGAATTCCTTCTACAAAGCCAAAATTACTCTTATACCTAAACCACACAAAGACACAACAAAGAAAGAGAACTTCAGACCAATTTCCCTTATGAATATCGACGCAAAAATACTCAATAAAATTTTGGCAAACCGAATTCAAGAGCACATCAAAACAATCATCCACCATGATCAAGTAGGCTTCATCCCAGGCATGCAGGGATGGTTTAATATACGGAAAACCATCAACGTGATCCATTATATAAACAAACTGAAAGAACAGAACCACATGATCATTTCATTAGATGCTGAGAAAGCATTTGACAAAATTCAACACCCCTTCATGATAAAAGTCCTGGAAAGAATAGGAATTCAAGGCCCATACCTAAACATAGTAAAAGCCATATACAGCAAACCAGTTGCTAACATTAAACTAAATGGAGAGAAACTTGAAGCAATCCCACTAAAATCAGGGACTAGACAAGGCTGCCCACTCTCTCCCTACTTATTCAATATAGTTCTTGAAGTTCTAGCCAGAGCAATCAGACAACAAAAGGAGATCAAAGGGATACAGATCGGAAAAGAAGAGGTCAAAATATCACTATTTGCAGATGACATGATAGTATATTTAAGTGATCCCAAAAGTTCCACCAGAGAACTACTAAAGCTGATAAACAACTTCAGCAAAGTGGCTGGGTATAAAATTAACTCAAATAAATCAGTTGCCTTCCTCTATACAAAAGAGAAACAAGCCGAGAAAGAAATTAGGGAAACGACACCCTTCATAATAGACCCAAATAATATAAAGTACCTCGGTGTGACTTTAACCAAGCAAGTAAAAGATCTGTACAATAAGAACTTCAAGACACTGAGGAAAGAAATTGAAGAAGACCTCAGAAGATGGAAAGATCTCCCATGCTCATGGATTGGCAGGATTAATATAGTAAAAATGGCCATTTTACCAAAAGCAATGTACAGATTCAATGCAATCCCCATCAAAATACCAATCCAATTCTTCAAAGAGTTAGACAGAACAATTTGCAAATTCATCTGGAATAACAAAAAACCCAGGATAGCTAAAGCTATCCTCAACAATGAAAGGACTTCAGGGGGAATCACTATCCCTGAACTCAAGCAGTATTACAGAGCAATAGTGATAAAAACTGCATGGTATTGGTACAGAGACAGACAGATAGACCAATGGAATAGAATTGAAGACCCAGAAATGAACCCACACAGCTATGGTCACTTGATTTTTGACAAAGGAGCCAAAACCATCCAATGGAAAAAAGATAGCATTTTCAGCAAATGGTGCTGGTTCAACTGGAGGGCAACATGTAGAAGAATGCAGATCGATCCATCCTTATCATCCTGTACAAAGCTTAAGTCCAAGTGGATCAAGGACCTCCACATCAAACCAGACACACTCAAACTAATAGAAGAAAAACTAGGGAAGCATCTGGAACACATGGGCACTGGAAAACATTTCCTGAACAAAACACCAATGGCTTATGCTCTAAGATCAAGAATCGACAAATGGGATCTCATAAAACTGCAAAGCTTCTGTAAGGCAAAGGACACGGTGGATAGGACAAAACGGCAACCAACAGATTGGGAAAAGATCTTTACCAATCCTACAACAGATAGAGGCCTTATATCCAAAATATACAAAGAACTCAAGAAGTTAGACCGCAGGGAAACAAATAACCCTATTAAAAAATGGGGTTCAGAGCTAAACAAAGAATTCACAGCTGAGGAATGCCGAATGGCTGAGAAACACCTAAAGAAATGTTCAACATCTTTAGTCATAAGGGAAATGCAAATCAAAACAACCCTGAGATTTCACCTCACACCAGTGCGATTGGCTAAGATCAAAAACTCAGGTGACAGCAGATGCTGGCGAGGATGTGGAGAAAGAGGAACACTCCTCCATTGTTGGTGGGATTGCAGACTGGTAAAACCATTCTGGAAATCAGTCTGGAGGTTCCTCAGAAAATTGGACATTGAACTGCCTGAGGATCCAGCTATACCTCTCTTGGGCATATACCCAAAAGATGCCTCAACATATAAAAGAGACACGTGCTCCACTATGTTCATCGCAGCCTTATTTATAATAGCCAGAAAATGGAAAGAACCGAGATGCCCTTCAACAGAGGAATGGATACAGAAAATGTGGTACATCTACACAATGGAATATTACTCAGCTATCAAAAACAACGAGTTTATGAAATTCGTAGGCAAATGGTTGGAACTGGAAAATATCATCCTGAGTGAGCTAACCCAATCACAGAAAGACATACATGGTATGCACTCATTGATAAGTGGCTATTAGCCCAAATGCTTGAATTACCCTAGATCCCTAGAACAAACGAAACTCAAGACGGATGATCAAAATGTGAATGCTTCACTCCTTCTTTAAATGAGGAAAAAGAATACCCTTGGCATGGAAGGGAGAGGCAAAGATTAAAACAGAGACTGAAGGAACACCCATTCAGAGCCTGCCCCACATGTGGCCCATACATATACAGCCACCCAATTAGACAAGATGGATGAAGCAAAGAAGTGCAGGCCGACAGGAGCCGGATGTAGATCGCTCCTGAGAGACACAGCCAGAATACAGCAAATACAGAGGCGAATGCCAGCAGCAAACCACTGAACTGAGAATAGGTCCCCTATTGAAGGAATCAGAGAAAGAACTGGAAGAGCTTGAAGGGGCTCGAGACCCCAAAAGTACAACAATGCCAAGCAACCAGAGCTTCCAGGGACTAAGCCACTACTTAAAGACTATCCATGGACTGACCCTGGACTCTGACCTCATAGGTAGCAATGAATATCCTAGTAAGAGCACCAGTGGAAGGGGAAGCCCTGGGTCCTGCTAAGACTGAACCCCCAGTGAACTAGTCTATGGGGGGAGGGCGGCAATGGGGGGAGGGTTGGGAGGGGAACACCCATAAGGAAGGGGAGGGGGGGGGATGTTTGCCCGGAAACCGGGAAAGGGAATAACACTCGATATGTATATAAGAAATACTCAAGTTAATAAAAAAAAAAATGAGTGTAGCGAAAAAAAAAAGAAAACTTGAATAAAATACTGAAAAAATCCAATAAAAGAAAACCTAAAAAGAAAAATACAAATAAATCTTTAAAATGTTTAAAAAAAGAATTATAATTATCGAATGTGCAGTAGACAGTCAGGTATTGCCTTATCATCCTTAAAAGTTACATTTCTAAAAATCATTTAAAATTTTGATTCTTCTTCTGTCTATCCAATCCATGGGGTTGGTCAGCACAGGGATCTGTAAAATCATCTTCAGTGGGTTTATTACAGATCCTGTTTTATTCACCTCCAAGATGGAGAAATCTCACCTGACTTTTATTATTTGTTATCTATTAATTAACTTGAGAAGCCTTCAACCAATATATTTTTAGATAATCAGGAGTGAGTGTGGCTTTTTATTTGTTACTAAAAGTAAATTCTCCAGATTTTACAAAGACCACCATACTTGCATCCCAAGTATGAGTATATAAATCAACAAAATACAATGTCTCAATGGAAAACAGGGAAGCACTTGGTAGTTATAAATCATTTGATATTCTGTTTGCCTACTCCATTACTTTCCCTTCAATAGCCAAGGTGAACAAGCCTCTTCCTTAGTATTTGTTGTAAAATAGAAAGATGAGTGTTGTATATGCATAGATTAATGAACAATTTCAATGTGCACTAAAGACCTTCACCCCTTAAGACAGAAAACTATACTTCAGTACAAACAAATTTATGGTAGTCCTCCAGTTAGAGAATCACCCGGTAATAAGAGATCTCGCTCTCCCCCAAGAATGGGATGGTATGATGCCAGGTAATTATTATGCATTCTAGCTTCTCCTGAGGGCAGCAAGCAAAACAAGAGTTGCCTTTATATATAGAATCAAAGACATGTCAGGGCCCTCATTTCCAAATTTTGAGTAGAGATTGAAGGATTCTAATGTCTTCTTTGATGTTTACTATTCAACTTCAATTACTGCAGAAAAACAGCCATAGCAAAGACAGCCTAGGAGTTGCGAATTATAAAGTACACCTAAATTTAGACTGTGCATATAACTCTATTAGAATTTTGAAACCCAACATATTTTCTTTAAAAGAACCTGTATGAATTATATATGAGTCAAACATTTATAATTTAAATATCAAAAACCATGCCATCCAGGATTGACTTGGGTCCCATCATTCATCATGGTATTGTTTAAACTCCACATTCACTCTTTTCTTTGGCCCACATGATTCTTTGGTGGGAAATCTCCATGTAGATCTTCTAGCTTGGTTCAATTACACAGCAATTCAAGGATTAGTTTCTCAAAAACTTTCCATTGAGCATAAAAGGATTCCCCCCTAATGTAATTTTTGTAACTAATAATCTTACCAATTCATATACGATAGGTTAGGGAAAAGGTACTAACTAACCAAATTTAAAGAAGTTCTAGAAATTTCTTTCCTTCCAGTACTTAGACTTATTTCTTGACTCCCTAAAAGTGAAATCTAGTGAATTTAAAAAGGAAATAAAATCAAAACAAAGTCTCAAACAACACCACCAAAAACTTAAATTAAATGGTAGCTTATTTTGAATGTTTTTTACTTAGATATATTTCAGTGTGGACTTTTGCTAATCTATGCAACACATTTTTCAACAATGCAGTAAGTATACGGAGAACATTTTATCGGCTCCTTACTCCTTGAATGCTCTTGGTCTGGTGGTTATGCACGGCATGGAGATACTTTTCCACCAATTTCTTACTAAAGTAAGAAGGGTTATAGAGGAACGATGGAATATTCATGTGTCTTCTCCCATTTCATCTTCAGTTATGATAAAGGATGAAGGAAGCCTTCTGGAAGCATTTGAAAGAAGGGGCTCACCAACTGGGAAGAATGAAGCCAGGTGAATGCATAAGAGACACCTGAACTCAGGGTTAATGTGCCCACTTGTTAGCAAAGCCTCACCAGTAATTTTTCATAAAGAAAAAATATTCTAAGAGGTCTTTTAATTTCCTGTCACGCTACTGTGTACTTCTTCAATGGAAACAATGTAAATAAGTGACCCTCTCCCCACATACAGGAGATTGGGCGAGGGGTTCTCATGTTGCTATACAATATTGCCTAACCAAGAATCGATTTTACTAAATAATTTCTATGTTCATAGAAAATCATTCCAGAAAAAATACAGATCTGTGCCCAATCAGTGCCCAAAGCAATTTTGAAATCAAACAAGCAGGAAAGATTGCAACAGTAATTCATCATGATTCTACTGTATTAATTTCTTATTGTAGCAGCCATTTACTCTCTCTCCTCTCCTCCCCTCTCCTGTCCTCTCCTGTTTGTTCTCTCTCTCTCTCTCTCTCTCTCTCTCTCTCTCTCTCTCTCTCTCTCTCTCTCTCTCTCTCTCCACTGCCCCTCAGAAACTCACTATCCCACATTTCTGAAGATTAGAGACCTAAAATAAGGTAACAACAGTTCTCTATACTCTGCAAAGATTCTGAAATATTCTTCCCAAAGATTCCCTGGTTTACCCCAGAGTTACTTGGCTCTATGTAAATCCATCTATGCCTGAGTTTTCTCATGAGCTAGTCTTTGTATATCTCTATCACTGTCTAGAAAGAAAAATCATCATTGGATTTCATGTCTATTAATAAGATAACTCATAATGATCCTTAATTATGTCTAGAAGGACCCCTTCTCTGTTGTAAAAACCAAGTGCTTTATCACATAGTTTAACTGTCAGAGAATGGATATTTCTTGGGGGTCAGGAGATGGATACATTAAGTTTTCTCACCTGGAACTTGTCAAAGAAATTCTGATATTTTTTTAATATTAAGTAAGAATAGAATTTAATTTACATTTATTTTATTTTACAAAATAAGTTTTTTTTTTCAGAATTATTTTACCAGTGACCAAAATACTCTGATAGGACAACTGGGACTACCAAACCAAACCAAACCAAAGCAAAGCGAACCAAACCAAACCAAACCAAACCAAACCAAACCAAAGCAAACCAAACCACCATCTTAGAGGGTAAAAAGATGGATCCGCAGTTAAGAGCTCTTGCTTTTCTTACAGAAAGTCCAGGTTCTATTCTCAGCATCCACGTAGCCAGCTAAAAATCAAATGTAACTCAAATTCCAGACTATATAATGCCTTCTGGCCTCCACAAGCACTAAACACACACACACACACACACACACACACACACACACACACACACACACACACACACACACACTAAAAAGAACCATTAAAAATGTGTTTGAGAGTTTATTCTCTTCATTCACTAAAGTTTAGTGTAATGTCAGCACCTGGTCACATCTGCATATTTACTGCGGCTATAAGCACCTCGTTCTGACTATTTTTTGACTGATTCTTTAAAAATAAAGTAACTATATACCATACATTCCTTTGTATTGGAGGGAAAGTAATGTTGGATTGTTTGAAAATCATTATTCCCCATTGCTTGATTGGCTTACTTGTACATGCCATCTTTAGGGAATGTCGTAGCTTACCTCCAATTAGTGGTTTTTCACTGCCAAATCTACTTCGAGTTGTTTTATACTGCTGTGATTGTAGACAGGGAACAAAGTAATTTCAGAACCTACTTCAATCACTTACCTGATAGAAAATTTACATGGTCATATAGCATCAGCCATTATACATACAAGTATACTATCTCAGTACAACAAAGAGAATGAGCATAAGCTGTAGCTAAGCTATTATTTGTGGTAAAGTCACTTCCGGCCTTGCTTGCAAGTCTGTGATGCTAAAGAAGAAGGAAGCTGCAGATGCTCCTCAATCCCTGTTTCTTTCTATTTAGCCAGCAATTACACTACCACTCCTTGCTGGATTGCCAACGACTGAAGGAAGACAGACATCTTGGTTTTTGGTTTTGGTTTGGATTGTTTTTTTTTTTTTTTTTTTTTTGTTGTTTTGTTTTTTATAGTAGATTGATGCAAACATTTAGAGAAGCAACCCTGTACATCCAGACCCTGAATTCTATTTCAGGTCATGGCTTCAGGATGTGTTAAGCTCTTCTTAATTATATTTGAAAGGTTTTAAAATAGACCTTTGCAAGCAACTAAAAGGGGGAAAATAAGAAGACCTGGACAGATCAAGACTGAAATCTTCTCTTGTTGCTACTAATATGCCTTTTCCCTGTTTGTTTCTTTATTTTTTCACTTTCCATCCCAATAAATGACAGTCTTCTTTGTTTCCCCTCACACAGTTTCTTCCCCTTCCCCTTCACCACTTCTCTGAGAGGGTGGAAGCCCCCCTCCAGTTATCACCCCCTACCCCACAGCTCTTAAAGCATCTGCAGAACTAGGCACATCCCTTCCCACTGAGGCAAGACAAGGCAGCCCAGTTAGGCGAATGGATTCAACAGATAAGTAAAAGCTTTAGAAACAGCTCCCTCTCCAGTTGTTTTGGGAGGCACATGAAGACAGAGCTGCATATCTGCTACACATTCGCACAAGGTCTAGGTCTACTAGTTGACTCTGTTGGTCTTCCTGTGTAATTCTTATCCCATTTAGGGCCCTTAATCCATCCCCCTGACTCTTCCATAACAGTCTCTGAGCTCTGTCCAATGTTTGGCCAGGAGTCTTTATAACTGTTTCAGTCAGGTGCTGGTTCTCAAAGGAGACAGGAGAGGCTCCTGTCTACAAGCATAACAGAGTTATGGTTGCCCATGGGATGGGTCTCAAGTTGAGCTGGTTTTTGTTTGGCTCTTTCCTAACTCTATGCTCCATATTTGTCCCTAAATTTCTTTTAAACAGGACAAATAAAATTTTGTGTAGGAAATTTTGTAATTCTTCTACTACTAGGAGTCCCGCCTAGCTACAGTTCCATTTCCCTACTGCTATGATTCTCAGTTAAAATCACCCTCATACACTCCCAGGAGGAGCGATGGCTGAGCTATTAATGGCTAGGCTCACAACCAAAATACTACTGTGCTTTTACATATTGCTAAAACTCATATTCCTTAATGATGTGATGGTAGAAGAAATACATTCTAGATCTCAAATAGTTACAGAGTATGAAGATTAAAAAGCTGGAAAGGAAAGGGAAATTGGATATGGAGAACTGGTATTTAGAGTGAGACTATTTCCTATAACCCACTTCCCAAGGAAGAAACCAATACTATTAACATTGACTTCAGAACTGGGCATCAATAAGCAAAAAACTCTGAATGGTTTGGTGCATACATAAGGGCAACATATATGTTAAAATAATAAGAAAGGATAAAATTGTTAATATTACTGATTTTAATGGAGTAGTAAGAACAGAGGACTGTTTCTGGAAGACTAAGATGTATGACCTCCCACTTAGGAAGGTTTACTGAAGTGTGACTTTCAGTTGGGTGACGAAGTCCTTGTTTATTGGTAGAAATTGAGGCTTTGAGTGAAAGTTTTAAGTAGATTTAAGTTTCCTTGAATGAACTTAAAAAAAATGCCTCTCTTCATTATGACTTGTAACACAATGTGGTATTCCTTCCCACAGTCATTAAACACTGACAGACTGAAAGGTGTTCAGAGTGACATTTCTATCATTATTGTGCTGAGACTGCCACAGTGGAACCGAAACAGTGACAAATGGATTGAAAGGGACCAAGGACAGGAAAAGAAAATACCCTAGACAACACAATGAGACACCAGGCCTTACACAGCAATTTTCCACAGGCATAGAAACCCAAGCTGCAGATCCACCCCACATATTATAATCTCCTTAAGCAGCTCACTTTTGAAAGCAAGATGAGCTACTGATTCTGCTATGGCTTGGGGGCACATGGTCCCCATGTATCTGCTGATCACATGGTCCCCGTGTGCCTGCTGTGATGTTACTTTATCATGTGTGCTCCTAAAGAGTTCTAAGAGGCTTATGATTAGAAATTAAAAAAATACATGTGAGAACATCCTTTCTTTTTTTTTGACTTTTTTTTTATTATTAACTTGAGTATTTCTTATATACATTTCGAGAGTTATTCCCTTTCCCGGTTTCTGGGCAAACATCCCTCTCCCCCTCCCCTTCTTTATGGGCGTTCCCCTCCCCATCCTCCCCCCCTTGCCGCCCTCCCCCCAACAATCTAGTTCACTGGGGGTTCAGTCTTGGCAGGACCTAGGGCTTCCCCTTCCACTGGTGCTCTTACTAGGATATTTATTGCTACCTATGAGGTCAGAGTCCAGGGAGAAGGTCCTTTCAAAATGGGAGACTCCATGCCCACATAAGCCAGCCTTAAAATAAATTAAAATAACAACAACAACAACAACAACAACAACAAAAAGATGTGATGTGTGGTGGTCCAGGCCTATTATCTCCAAACTCCAGAAAGGAGTACAAGGATTAGTGTGTGTTCTAGACCACTTTGGACTATGTGTGAAGTCAATCCTTTCCTTCCTTCCTTCCTTCCTTCCTTCCTTCCTTCCTTCCTTCCTTTATTCCATTTTTTCTTTTTTATTTCTCTCTCTCTTTCTCAAATAATAAACAGATGGAATATATAGAGCTAGAAAAATAGAAATAAAATGCACTACAATAATTAGATGAGTATAAAAGTAAACACCAGAGCACATGCACACACACATGTATCTATACTCTTACTGCCATTACTATTCATACATATATCTCTGTCTGTCATCTCTCTATATATATCACAAAAGGCCTTGCTTAAATTTCAGTTTCGCTCATATATATGTAAATATTTGCATGCTTGTTTAGAGGATTATAAAATAAAATATCATAAAGAGCCTTCTTTCAGAAAGGAACTAAACAGTATTTTACCTTGAACGTTGCATCTAGAAAGTCAGTCAAAGATCCACTTGTTAAAAGCTTGGGCCTAAGGATCTGGAACTTTTTAGTGGGTCAGGAATATCTTGGATCCCCACAGTGTCCCTTAAAGTAGGGTTATGGAGCACCACTCTCACCCTACCCCACGATTCCAAGACACCACATAGTGAGTACTTTTTCCCTTTCCATGTCATGATGGGCGCTTTACCACAGGCATGAAAGCAGCAATGTCAATATAACATAAACTATAATCTCTAGATGTATGGTGTAAAATTAAGCTTCTCTATCACCTAGATTAATCCAGAAAGTATGTGTTACAGTTACAGGAAACTGACCAATATACTTTGTCATCTTTCAGGCATTGACAAAAGTGGTTCTAGAAGATTTCTATCTGAATATTTATCTTTGCTTCTCAGACATCAATATCCTTTTCTTGAACCCAATTCTCTACTCATGACCCTTTACTAAGAACAGAGGAAGTCATGAACTACCCTACACATCTCCACATTGCAAGCATATGTCATCAAACCCTGCATCCTTTGCCCCTAATGCCATACTTTGGGTTTGTGCTCCATGCTTGGGCTTCTTCAATAATTCTTTTACAAATCTGTGCCTCTCCTACAATGTGGCATCCATCTCCACCAGATCAAGTATATCAACATATACTCATGCTCACAGATTTTCCAATGTGTCCCCAACCACAGTCTATCACATTAACACCTTTCACTAGCATTGCCTTATTTGCTCTGTTTCCAACCAGGAGATCTCCTTCATTAGATTCCAAAATACGATCCATTCATCTTGTTAATAGGGAGAGATACTTCCTCTCTTTCTTCTCCCCACCATGTACATTAAACATTTACACATGTGTAGGTATGGGTATGCAAGTACATGGTACAAATGTTAGCACACAACCTTGGACGTAAGTTCTCAAAAGCCTTCTATCTTTCTATATTTTTATTTGAGACAAAATCTCCTTGTCTTGAAACTTTACCAAAAAGAGCATGATTAGCAGCCTATGAACCTGTAGGGGTCCTTCTGTCTTTCAGTTATCTACCTTTGCTGACATTACAAGCACACACTGTGTGCTGTGTGTTCACAGTGGCTTCTTATGTGAGTTCTGGGAACCCAACTCAGATCTTGACTTGTCAGGTCAGAAATCTCAGTTGCCTCAAAATATCTTTTCTAACTTGATTCTAGGACATCACAATCTCTTGGTTCTCTTTTGTTCTTCCTTTATAAGAAACCATTTCTCAGAAGATATCCCCATGTTGCATGGGCAGCTTGATGATAAATTTCTGTGTTCCATCCACACATATCTGTTTGCACTACAAATACATTCCATATGAAACCTCAAGAATGAAAGCTCTCACGATGCCATGTCTTCTTCAGGCTATAGCTCCTAAACTGAGATCCCCTAGGAGTACCTTTCCTACATGGCTTGCTCAATTATCTGCTCAATATATGTACTAGAATGATGAACCAATGATTCCATTGGCTTCCAGTTGAGATCATGGTATTTTCCCTGTCTCCTGCCTTGAACATCCCCAGTCCAGGCATGATTATTTGCAGAGTGTCCTCTCCTGCCTCAGCAAATAACTCTCATTCTAGTTGTTGAAGCTGAAGAAGCCATGCCATCTTTGTCCTTAGCTGATAATGCACAAACTCTGCCATGAAAAGAGCTTCTAAGATATAATCCAAAAATTTCATTTCAAATTTAAAGTATGTGCCCTGGTCTGAACCGCCAGCATGTCACTCCTGAATCACTGCATCTGTGTAACTGGGTTCTCTGTCAGCTCAACGCCTTCATACAATCTGTTTGTAATACACTCAACAATAAGATCATGAATAACCCTGCACACATTCCTACAATGGCTGGACCTCTCGTCAATATAGCACAAGTACTTAGTATATTGACTGAAGCTGTACATGATTTGCATCTTCGCAGTTCTTGTGTCTTTTGTTAACTTGTTGGTTCTTGTACATTTTAGGCAATTCCTAGTCAGAACCTTTATGTCTGGTGTTCTTCTCTGTCCTCTCATTTCCTGTTCAGTAACCATCATGGCTTATTTAAATACTTCCATAACTAGCCCGGGTTTCACTGTGTCAATGAAATCTGCCTTATTTAAATGAATATTATTTGATAATGATGATGTGATGATGATGATGACAATGACAACGATGGAGATAAAGTAATGCAAGCTCAAATTATCTGTTGCATCTTCTCCAATGGCATTTGTATAGGTTTGCTCTTCTCGTTAATTTTTACAGTTGATTCCCACTATATTCTCATTTCACAGGGGAGAAAATTAAGGCTTAGGTTGCTTCGAGATCCTCAGATGGTAAATGAAGAAACTCAAACCTAAATTTATTCTTCGTTTATAATTTAAATTCTAGGTTTCTTGTTGGACTATTTTATATACATATGGCCGTGGCAATCACAGTAATGCATCCTGAGATTCCCCTTTAAGATGTGACTTGTGGCTCAAATATGAGAAACACTCACCCGTTATTTGTAGTAAGGATCCCATAACCTCTTGAGCTAACATTATGCTACCTTGCATGCTTGTCTAGAAAGACAAGTCATTTGTCTCTCACAAGTTGATTCCTTTGCTCCACATCTCTATGTTGTCCCAACCTAGACAGCCTTATCTAAGTCACATTACAGTTCCTGTTTAACCCTGCATCCTCCTTTTGTTTTTGTAGATTTTTCCCAGTAAGTGCAAATTATATAATAAGCTTCATTATAAATTTTACTTCCCAGAAAATCTAAACCAGTATCAAATGAAACCCAAGGACCAGAAAGCATGACATTGGAGAAAAGCAAGGGAAAATATGGGCAATCTCCACATGCAAGTCACAGAAGCCAAGCAATGGAGCCTTACTTATTTCCACACTTTCCTCTCCTCTCTCTAACAAAAGACTCAGAGTGGTGGAAAATCAGAACTCTCTCAATATGGGAAACCCCAGGGTTGCAGAGGTTTGAGAATAGGACCCATGTGCTCAAAATTGAATTCAGAGAAAAACCACAGGGGTCTGCCATATAAAATTGAATGCCTTCCTGTGCTGTGATGCCAGACACATACACATTAGAAGGTAATAAATAGTATTTCATGTTCTGACATCATTGCAATGAGAAATGCCACTTAATACAATGAACGTATCTCTCGGAAATTTTTACCAATGCTTCAGAGTAACTTATCATATGCCCACGTGAAATGATTGCTGATAGACCTGCAGCGATTATAACTGTAAGACAGAAATAGCAACAGCAATGCCTCCCTGTTGGTTTGTGTGAGAATTAAATGAGATAACACATTATACAAAGCTCTGGATGGAGCTGAGATGTCTCAGTTAGTAAAGTGATTGCTGTATAAAAAAAGGACCACCTGGATTTAGATTCACAGCACCCATGTAAAAAGCCAGGCACAGTGGCTTGTACCTGTAGCCCAGGTGCCTTGGAGGTGATAACAGGAGATAGGCTATAGCTTGCTGGCAAACTAGTCTTCCTAATCAGGGAGTTTCAGGCTCAGTGAGAAACTCTGTTTCAAAAAAATGGGGGATGAGAACAGGAGAAATTGCTCAGTGTTGAAGAACTCCGGAAGATTTGCAGAGAACCAGAGACGGCACTGCCACAGTGGGTGGGGTTTCCCTACATCAATTAACAATCAAAAGAAAAAAAAAGAAATATGACCACTGCCATGCCCACATACAAATGTGATAAAGGGAATGCCCCACCCACTTTCTAAGGTTGAGATGACAACCAAGATTGGTTGTCACATTGTTACACTACACTCAACTAATTAGCAACACAGATCCCTAAACTGGATTCCTTCAGTGAAACATATACCACAAAAATATGAAGCTTCACATGGGCAAAATATTCAGGTAGCATCCAAGTCCCAATGTGACCCTGGATCTGATGGTTAGACTTCAGTATTAAAGAAGGTAGGATCTCATTTGTGAAACTTGTGCTCTAAAATATCCACAGTGTGTGACTAGTATGAGGTAGGCAACTCAAAGAAAATTTCTCAAAGAAAATTTTGTTAGCCTCGTCATGCAGCTATAATGACAGCTTGACCACTTACTGCAGATACAATGGGTATTCCATAAAATGATAAAGTGATCCTCTAAACATCTTTATTGCATAAGTGCACGATGATGTTTATGCAATGAGTGAATGGACCAACTATCCTTCTCAGAGTTTTCTCCCCTTGTTATGAGGTGCACGACCATGATTGCCACTTTTCTGCAAGGTAGCAGATATCTCTTTCAAAGTAATAAGAAAAATAATAATGATAGCAAACGTGACCCAGGCATTGACATTTTATTAACTGTTGCCTGAAACTGGTAAGGTAGCTTGCTTTTAAGCATGCATCTTAGTAGGACCTGTTAGCAATGACTTTAATTGTTATTTTGTTGCTAGTTTTTTTAAACACTGTAATTAGCTTTTAAGATAAAGTAGCAACTTTGTACACAGTGTTTTATATGGGAGACCTAGGGAGCTCTGGTTGGATAGGAACAGCCCCTAATTAGACCATAGTATCTTAGATGGTAGACATGAGTTCCAACCTGTAGAACAGAGAGGAAAGCCTTGGGATTTAGCAGGGAGGCTGACTCTTTAAAAGTCACAGAATATCTCCTAAGCCACAGGAGTTTAGGAGTTGGGTGAACCTAAATAAATTCTTTGTCACTCTCTCTTCCCCTCCCCTTCTCATTCTTTTTCCTATTCTCTCCCTCACCCCTCTTAAGGTATCTATGGATGTATTTTTACAAAATGCACCTTTGGCACTAGTTCACTTTAGTACAAGGGGCAGGAGTAAGGTGCACATGAAGCAAATGCTTATTTTTCTTCACACCTAAGGCAGGAGAAAATTGCTTCCCATCCTATACAGGGAACATTCCTGTCTGCTTTACACGTTATGAAGGTAGAAGGAAGGAAGCAAAAGGTGACAACAACACTCATACCCAGTGTTTCACCCTCCCTGGTAGCTCCTTTGTGTTCCAGCAAAACACCTTTGGACCCTGCAAGCAAACAAATGTGATTCATCAAAACCGAAGATCTCAAGCTGACCTGAGTGGAACTTGCAACTTCCCCAGGACATAAGGTGTAGTAAGGATGAGTCCTGTGCATGTCTTAAGAACTGATCCATTTACTTTGTCCTAGCCTATTCATTCTTATCAGTAGTTCTCAGCCTTCCTAATGCTACAACCCTTTAATAAAGTTCCTTATGTTATGGTAATCCCCAACCATAAAATTATTTTCATTGTTAATTTATAACTGTAATTTTGCTACTGTTATGAATCATAATATAATACATGTGTTTTCCAATGGTCATAGGCAAGCCCTGTGAAAGGGTCATTCAACCTCCAAAGGGGTGGCAAACCCCAGGTTGAGAGCTGCTGTTCTATATATTTATTTATGTCAAGCACACACATATTCCAGTTTCTGACAGCCCAAAGCTCTTTCACATGAACTAAATATCAAAGGAACCATAGTAGGCAGAACATAGGACTTCATGCCACAGAAGCTTCGGTTCAAGTCTGTAGTGGGAAATATTAAAAAACAATTATTACCATCCCATACTAGCACCAGCTAATTTCTGCCCCCAGTGGTCTAATTTCATCCATGGCTAGACCCATGTAGAGACCTCCAATTTTGCAGCTCTGTTGTGGACTCAGTTCACATTTCCAGCCAGACTAGGCAAACTCTCTGGCTCAAAGCTCTCAAAATGTTTCCACTAGACTCTAAGTTCCCTTGGCAGGACGCTACCATGCCAGCCCTATGCAATGACTGGCCATCTCACAGTTAGCTGTCACAAATCCCTGTAGCCCCCCCAAAATCAAAACTCTAGAGGCTTATAATTTATCAGTCAGGTTTATATCAATAAACTCTCACCCCACAAAATGTCCACACAATATACTCAGAGCCAATTGAAATTGACATAAACTGCCCACCTAGATAAGATAAATTGTCCTATAATTATCCATCCCTTACAAGATATTCATAGTTACCTGTGCTATTTAAAGTCACATGGATCTGGGTGGTCCTTCTCTCCATCCATCTTTCTTCCTTCTCCCTTCTTCCTTATCTCTCCCGCCTCTCAAAAACTATCAGCCTGCCCTCATTTTCTACTGTTCAGTTACAGGCTTTTGCCTTGTCCTTCACCTGTCCTCACCTGTTTACAGACAGGACTCTACACAAGTCTATATGCACATATTTACTTACTAAGACAGGACTACTGGAAAGTAAAAGTAACCTCTTCAAGTAGTCTCTTCATTTATCTAATAGAGATAATGATAAGTATCTCCAATTGCTCTGTAAAGATGAAAATAAATAATACAATTAAATATATCTTTAAGAACTGATATATATATATATATATATATATCTTACTCTACCCAGGCAGATATAGAAAATATTTATAACATTATTAATATGTATCTAATCTTATTATGGATTCACCTATGTATACATGCCAGAAATGAAAGAAAAGAAAGTACAGGTATCTGTTAACAAATTTAACAGTGGCTACATGCACACACACACACACACACACACAACACACACACATTAAAACACTCAAAATTTATTCATAGAGAATGATGATAGAAGTGATATATAAATATATTATATATATTTCACATATGTACAATATATAATTATCCAGTGGTAGCAACCATAAAGTCCCAGATAACAGAAAAGCAAGAAACTTGTAGGACCCTAGAGGGATGACATTAGCTGAAATACCCCACAAAAGGGAAGAAGTACCTGTTGAGACCATATGCAGAGGTTAAGTATGGCTCCCTGCTTGAGGGATGGGGCCACCTACCCATCTCCAAAATTTTAACCCAGAATTGTTCCTGTCTAAAAATAAGTAGAGACTGAAGGAAAAGCCATCCAGAGACTGTCCCACCTGGGGATCCATCCAACATGCAGAAACCAAACCCAGACACTATTGCTGGTGCCAAGAAGTGTTAGCTGACAAGAGCCTGATAAAGCTGTTTCCTGAGAGGCTCTACCAGAGCCTGACCAATACAGAGGCAGATGCCATAGGACTGATAATAAGAACCCCAATGAAGGAGTTAGGGGAAGGACTGAAGGAGCCCAAGAGGTCTTATCTGGCATCACTGGGAGGGGAGGCCCTTGGTCATGTGAAGGCTTGATGCCTCAGTATAGAGGAATGCTAGGGTGGTGAGGAGGAGTAGGAGCACCCTCATAGAAGCAGGATAAGGGGAGATGGGATGGGGATTTTAGAGGGGAAACCAGGAAAGGGGATAACATTTGAAATGTAAATGAATAAAATATTCAATTTTAAAAAAGAAAAAAACAATATATTATAGTGATACACACATGTATATATATGTATATATGTATGTTATATATAATTTGTGGATATATATTATATCCATATGTAATATAATGCATATATATGTATATATATTAGGCCCAAGTAACATATTACTATAACATCATATATATATATGATATTATATATTATATACTATATATATTGATATATAATCCAAAAGAGTTAATTTTATACTATAAATTGACATCATACCATGGATATTAGAAGGTAGAAATTTTTTTGGGCACATAGGCTTGGAGAAATTGAACATGCACATTGGATTTCTGGTATTCTTAAAAGAACTAGACAACGTGACAATCCTAAATTGTCTTACATTTGAACAAATGTGTAAAATAGGCTCCTCAAACAGGCTTCTTGCTTTAGAGTAATTTTCATAAATCTTATAATTGAAAGAAGGGAAACTATCTTCAGCTGGATTCTCTAAAGTATGATGTAAAATAAAATTTTCCAAGAGTCATAGGAGCATAAAATATAATAAAATAAAATATATTATAATAATGAGTATAAAGTTCCATAATAAGTGATCCAGACACACAGCATATGTGAAAAGAGTAATCTTGGGCTATCACAGCTCTCCTCCTATGTTCAACACCTTCTTTGTTCCCTCAATAGCATGCTCAAACAATTTTCAGTATATTTTTCAAATCCATATACTCTGTTATAGGTTTAATTGTGTCCCTAAAACAATCAATATCAATCACACTGCAAAACAAACCCATGCCTAGGAGTAGTTGGCCAAATGACTCCATGGTTTTTTTCGTATGTCTTTGGTTTTAGTTTTGGTTTGTTTAATTGGTTGTTGTTGGTAGTGGTGATGGTGGTGGTGGTGTGTGAGTGTGTGAATGTGTGAGTGTGTGTGTGTGTTGTGAGTTTGTGTGTGTGTATGTGTGTATGTGTGTGTGTAGTATTTACTTTGTTTTGGTATGTTTTAAAGTTTGTTTTGATTTTCACTTACTGTTCTTATTTTTCTTCTTTTTAAGAGAATGAAAGAAAAACATGAAGTTATGAGGGTTGAGAGGTAAGGAAGAAACGAACATAGAAATAAATTTAAAGTAGAAATTTCTGGTTTCTTTAGAGACTAGGTTGTGTCATGAGATGCTTTTCTGAAAGCTGTCTAATGAGAGGATGTTTTTACTGAAGCAGACACATGGGAGAATGTTCTGTTCAGATCTGTTTTTCTGTAAGCTGCCTGGAAAAAAAGGTTGCAATGTTTGACTAGAGTAGATGCTTCTGAGAACACATGATGCTTGGAAAAGGTATAAATATAACCCAACAGACAGTGGACAACACTTTGTGGCATTGGTTTGCCTTGTGACTTTTTGCTGGTCTCCGTTGAGCTTTGCAAACACTGGCCTTCATTGATGATGCTCTGGCATTGCTTTGCCTTACCCTTTTCACAGATCATCATTTGTCATGACTTCATAGAGAGAAATACAACAAATAATTATTGGTGGTGTCCAGCTTCTTGCTGCCTCCTTAAACTTGGGCCAGTTGGCAGAGCCTCATGGTTTCCTCTGGATCAAACTGCAATTGCTGATTAGTGAATGGTGTTTGCCAGTGTATCAAGTTACTACTGTTGATTTCTGTGAACTGAATTGCTGCTATTCTGACAATGAAGATGAAAATCATCCCTAAGAACTATTTTTAAACAGATCCACACCCTCTTTTGCCCTATTCACCTTTCATTTCCATTACCTCTGATAGTTGGTGGGGTAGAAGGAAGGTTAAAACATGTAAGTAACCTTATTAAACTAAGATTTGAAAACTACGAGCCTAAATAAGTCTTCAAAAAAAACAAAATAACATACCCCAATAGAATATATCCTAACTTGATATGGCTGACATTCTTATAAAGAAGAGGATTTCGATGTATGCCAAGAGAATAGATAACATGAAGATAGAAGGTAGCCATCTAAAAGTAAAGGAATTTCAGAGACTGGAAGGTAGCTAGGAGAGGTATGAGGCAGGTATATTCCCAAGAGCCATCAAAGATCAAGTAGTCTTGTAATATCTGCATATAAAAGGATTCATTTGTGATTATTTTATGACAAGGGTCTGTAGCAGTCTCCTTAGGAAGTGAATTCAGTGAGTCTCAGAGAGATTCAGTTAATGGCTGGATTTCATGTCTTTATTGAATTCTCATTTCTGCAGTCCTTCCATCTGCCTGTAGCAAACACTATTACCTCAATATAGTCTTATATTTCCCACCCCAAATATCTGGGATGGAATGATTATATGGTATCAATATGCACTCAGGGTAGCAGAATAGAGATGTCAACCATGTCTGCCTGAACATATATGTTTACAGAAATAATGTACTAAAAGTTTACACTGGAAACATACCTAGTATAGGTTTATTATTTTCTCTATAAAGTCTCTCAATATATCATGTTGCCATTCTTTTTGAATACATAAAATTTAAAAAATCAAAAATAATTTGTTCTTTCTTTGACTTCCATGAATGACAAGACATCTGTATTAGGCAAGAGTTTCTTCATTAGAAGAAATCAAGGAAGGCTTATATATGAGTCATACAAAGCAATATATATATATATATATATATAATATATATATATATATATATATATATCAATTGCTAAGATTGGATGAGAGCCAGAAAGGTAAGCCAGTCACTGTGCAACCTGCATTCACCTACTTGATTTTATTTAATCATTCTGAACCCCTGAACTGGCTTTGTAAATTACTGATGTTATCTCTTTTTAGGGGCAATATAATTAGTGATGAAATGGTCTTGACCACTTGAGCAGTAGTCACATAAACCATAAATAACAAAGACAAAATGTACATAGTCCAGGTTTCTACATTAACATCACCACATATTGACTACCGTTGATTTCATTTATTTTTTTAAAGTCTTCCCTTATTTTTTTAACACTTATTTTATGTATTTGAGTACACTCTAGCTGTTTTTGGACACAACAGAAGAGAGCATCAGATCTCATTACAGATGTTTGTGAGTCACCATGTGGTTGCTGGGAACTGAACTCAGGACCTCTAGAAGAACAGTGCTCTTAACCACTGAGCCATCTCTCCAGCCCCTATGGATTTCATTTATTAACAAATGCAGAAACAGAAAACTTCTGGTATGCTGGTCAGTGGCTGCTATGCTTACCCCTATCTAACTTCAGCATTTTACTTCAATCCCTTGTTGTCCTTGACCTATTTTATGTTAAGGAAAAATAAAATATTTTCCAATACCTGCATTGATTTCACCATTTATATTACTTCATATATGGGTTTGATATTTTTATACATTTATTATGAAACAATATAGTCCAATTTGGCTTTCAACTTGTGGCTGGTCATCCTCCGCCAGACTCACCAGTGCTAGGACTGCAAACTCAAGCCTGACTGCTCAGCTGAAGTTTTGGATATGTTTAGATTTTTATTATTTTACGTGTATGAGGATTTTGCTTTTCTGTGCATCTGGGTATCGAAGGTGTGGGTTCTTGAGAAGATGGTAAACCTCCATGTGGATGCTGGGAATTGAACCTAGATTATTTGTAACAACAAGTGCTTTTAAGCACTGAGACAAGTCTGCCTTCCGAAGGTTTGGATTTTTTGAACAGTGCCATTGCAGGGAAATGGTTAAAAAGCAGGGAAGTGTAAAAATGAATTCATGAGAGTATCTGAATTAATAAATAATTTTAGAAGGTTTACCTTTGGTTAAATCTGCCTTTGTTGCCTCTGAAAGAAAAGTAAATGTAGAAATACAGTCCTCTTTTTTTTTTTTTTTTCTAGCTGGCTGCAGCACCTGAAAGTCCCCAGCTAGACTATCTCAGAGATGCTGGGCCAACTTTGCCTCTATATACCTTTGTGTTTCTATTTAAAATGATTTGATTTTGATATGCAAAAGTGAACAATCAAATGTGAGGGAAGATTATATTGTCACAACGCCTTCACCTCCTGCCTACCCTAATTATGTGGTCTATTAGAGTAGGAGATTAAAACCATGCCATCAAAACACAGAAAATGTATTTCACAAGTACAAAATAAATCTGCATCTATCTAGCTCTGGCAGAGTCACCACAAGTTATTAAACAGACTTGGGAAGGAATCTAAAGTGATCCTGAACATAGCCAATGGTGACATTTATATTCCTTACTATAAAGGCTGTTTGTACCAATCTGAAAATTGTCCAAATCACTTTGAAAATACAGGGTAGGCCTTGTGAATAAAGACTGCACCTCATCAGTGTGACTATGGTTCTAAACATGAATGCTGTTTATGAAGATATAGACAGGTTGTTTATCTCTCTTGCATATGTACCTGTTCATCTGTAGGTAGGAGCTCCATAAGCAGAAGGACATTCCAGCTGATAAGTCCAGAATGTTGTTTATCCCAGAGAAAACACTGAAAATAATAGATAGTTTTTTGCAGGGCAAAAATTGATTGGAAGGAAATTAAGAGTAACTGAAGATTTTAATTTGAGAAGCAATAGCTCATTTACCTGGGATGTCAGGTACAAATAAAAAGTAAAATTGAAATTGAAATTTCTAATGAGAAGAGGGGGGAGCGAGGGAGGGAGGGAGGAAGGGAGGGAGAGAGAGAGAGAGAGAGAGAGAGAGAGAGAGAGAGAGAGAGAGAGAGAGAGAGAGGATTATGAACTGGGTCATCATATCAGGGACTAATCTGAAGTTTTCTGGCTATTGAAGAATGTGCCTTTAGTATGCTTCTCTCAAATGTCAAGTACCACGGACACATGGACACAACCACCTATTAAACAAGTCGCTAGAGATATTGCCATAGCTGAGAACATTCTTTTTTTCTGCTATCAGTCGAATTCTCCATACCAAACCGGCAAGTTGTCAAAAACTCTTAAACAGAACAAGCACTCTAAATCAAAGCTATAAATGGAAGCCCCCACACACACTTTGCCCATATTTTTATGGATATTGTGACTATAATGGCTTCCTCGAAAAAAATATAGGGTGAATGTGATTACGACAGGGTCATTATTTTCTTTTTCTTGCTAGCACAGAGCCTATAACACAGGAGATGCTCAGTAAGTACCAGCTGGGTGCCTGGCTGGTTGCAGCAATAAGGAAAATATGTAGAATCCTTCCATATATACCTTCCCTATATCATCTCATGATGGTTTATAAAATCTCACTGCTCTCACACGCATCTCTGCCTCACAGTATATGTACTATATTTAATTGAAAAATCCTGACTTTTATATTGGTCAATCAGTAAAGGGGCAGTGAGAGAAATTAGAAAGGAGCTGGATAACTGTTACCTGAATAGGAGACATGAGTTCTATTGGTATATGTCATGTTATTGGAATGATAATTCAAAATGATTATTCATAAAATTCATTTAGAAGCAAAATAGCAGACTTTGAAAATCCCCAGCATAAAGGAATGTGTTGAAATTGCTGAGAATACTAGTTACCTTAATGTGACTTGTTCATTATACATAGTATTCATGTTTCAAAATATATGCTACTCCATCAATTTGTACAATTATTATGCACCAACAAAAGATAAATCCAAAAATATGTGTGGATTATAACTTTGAATTTTAGGTCTGGGAGCAAAAAGGACATTGTAAGGTATAGTAGAGGGATTAATAGGAATAACGATGGTAAAATGCATATAATATAAACTAGAGTAAGTAATTACTAGGCAAAGTTTAAACAGAAATGGGAGTGGCTGTTGGGTGAGAAGATGGGATGTGGGAAAGACTAACTCAAACTAAGGTTATATGAAGTCACAGAGAAAGCCACTATTTATAGCTAATTAAAAGCATAATTATAAAATGAATTTGAATACAGGTACTGTGATTTTGAATAGAGGAAAGACGCTGATTTAAGAAGTTATGAGTTATTAAACAGAATATTCCTGTTCTAGGTATAGAACTCTACCCTAAGTGGTATTGGCCAGCAACTCTTTTGTGGCCTCCAAAATTATATAGGTTACAGCTACTGACATTTATTGCCTATCAGAACCATATGGTAAGACCCAATTTTTGCGAACACCACACACGTTGGTTACATAATAAAAGAGAAAAACATCATGGTGACACCAAGCTAGAATCTTTCTCACTGCTGACCCACCTTATAACACAAGAAGCTGCTTGGTAATCAGTTGGGGAAAGTCAGAAACGGTCTTTTCCATCCTTGGAACTGCTTGGGAGCTTCCATGCGAAAAATTCCGACTGGTCAAACAAGGGGAACTTACTGGGACAATGCTTGGGTGACAATTACATGACTAGCTGATTTTTGGTTGCATCGGAGGTCCATGTATGAGGGTGCCCATGCCTGGTTTAACAAACCTGGCTAAAGACAGGGAAGTTGTAATCACCAGAAGCTAATCCATTGCTCCTATTTTGTTGGGTGGACACATATGGTCCCACTGTCTCCTAAATATGCATATTGTCTCCATTGTCTAATGTCATACCATGATCCAACAGGCTTCATTTTGGACAAATGGCAGTTAATGTAGAGATTGCGGGTTTATCAAAGTGTTGATGACAAGTCACTGCCAGGTACTTGTCAGTAAACAGGCTTCCAGAAATGTTCCTTACAAAGACCAGGAGAGTAAGCAGAGTGTGAGGTCTGATTTAAGGAGAGAGCCATGCACCATTGTCTTAGGACCATGACGTAAACATGGCACTCATGAACTCATAGCTGCTATGACTGACTTCATGTAGCCTAATCGAATTGAATCTGTCAGTACTGAGTCATACATAGATGCAAAGAGATTCACAGGGCCTGCCCAGTGTACATTAAAGGTTGTTAGAGCTAAATATTGCATACAGAAAATATAGGTAGGATGCAGGAATCAGTGGAAGTAATTGGGAAGCATGACATGGAGACTCTATAGACTTCTTAAGATGGACGTTGCTTAATGAGTCTGGAATGTTAAAAACATTTTTAAAGTAGAAAAATCTGTAATATATCATATATCTTATTCTTAAACAAAAACATGACATGCATATTGGAGCCTTAAAAAATAGCTCATTGCTTTCTTATGCACATAGAGTGTTGGCTTAATATTAGGGTCATTTAATCTCATCTATAATGGCAGTGACATAAATCCTACCATTACTATAAAAAAGAAAGTAGAAAACTCTCTAACAATTAATATACAATTTACCTCAGTTGAAAGGTATCTGGCAATTTAAAAATATGTGTGCATGTATGTTAGTTCACTTTCTGTTACTGTATTTAAATATTACGGACAGGATCACTTATAAAGAAGAAAGGTTCTGGGTCTTGGTTCTGAAGGCAGTGATGAGGAGATATACTAAATGCATCCGTTACTATTCTCATTCCTTTGACAAAATATCTGAAAGAGCAATGTATGGAAAGTTTGATGGTATGACACTCAGGTCATGACAGGAAGCTGGTTAGACATATTACATCCACAAGCAGGAAACAGAGAGTGATGAGTGCTGCCGAATAGCTGGCTTTTCCCTAAGTATTCAGTATGGACTTTAAACCCAGAGGATGGTCCAATCCTCATTCAAAGAGGATTCTTCCCCAGTTCTACCTCACTGGAAGTGCCATCATGGGTAGGATATTGAAAGAGGCATGCTTCCTAAATAATTCTAAACTCAACAAGTCTAGCCATAACACTGATTGAGGTTCTTTGCCAGAGGGGACTCTCTGGTATCCCAGGACAGCACAGAGAATCACATCGAGAAAGAAACTGAGCCATTTCTGCTGTTCGTTGGGATGATCCTACCTGGTCCACTCAGCTCTCGTCCTCTCTTACTAGGCTACAGTTTCACTTGGTCAAGATGACTCTCGAAAGGCACCATTTAATCTTAATTATCTTCAAAAGTATTCTTTTTCCAAATACAAAACAACAGTCTGATTAAGGCATCACTTTTTCAATACTGCACAATTCACATTAAATTCAGTATGAGCTTTTGTGGAGCACTTCAAATCATACTATTGGTTATATGTGCATTAGGGAATGGATGGTATTTAGTATTGGGATTACAGCTTTTGTTCTGCAATCGTTAGCAAACACACACTCTTCTGGGCCTATACACCCATGTATCACCACACACCCACACAGGAAACAGCTCCACAAACATCTGGATTCTGGGAGTTTTGTCACACAGATGCTGTTTTTAATTGCACAGTAGGTACTTGGAATTCGTGATCTCCAGGAACCATTAGTATGAGCCAGTAAAAGTTTTGAGGCACCTTCAAAATCTGAGTTCCCTATGTATTTTGGCAAATAATTTATGTCTCTCCTGGCAAAATTGCAGGGGTTTGCATTTGTGCTGAAGCAGCAGCGATACCCACTTTGCAGAACACTGGCCACCTGAAAAACAGCCCCACAGAAAAGAAGTGCTCCCACAGAAGATATGGGTTCGTTTTAATCATATTTACAAAAGCGGCGATTATGCCTGCAGAGGAATGAAGCACACGGGTCCTTTGGCAGATTTCCAGAGAGGAAGGCAGTGTCCCTTGTGTTTAACCTTGAAGTATACTTCCTCACAATCCCCTCATGATTGATAATAGCTGGAGACAAGTAAACTGCTCAGACTTCAAGTGTATAATGATTACAGCATTCAATCCTGGTTTTTTAGGGTTTTTTAATTTTATTTTTAAGGAAGAAATACTCTCTGATTTTTTCCTGTTGGATGATTATTCTTCTGGCAGAAACACTGACTCAGATCCCCCTAGCAGCCCCCTTGCTTTAGGAATGTAGGTCCTCCTAAGGAAGTGCTGTGCTTAGGAAGAAGCAGCATTCTTAGCTCTGGAGTTCTATTTACTTTTAAATTTTGTTAACCAGGATCTTACTGTGTAGTCAAGGCGAGGTTTAAACTCACAGTGGCCCTCTTCTCAGCCTCCCCACTGTGGAGATTGTAGACAGACTTTCATGATGGGTTTACATGCCACTTTTTAACTTTGTTCATGAAATTGTTGGTGGTGAGCCATGTTAAATCCCTTATCAAGGATATAAACTTTTATAGAAGGAATAAAGTCATGATGCTGAATCTTTTGTCATTTCGATGTCACCTTATCCATGTGAACTGTCACAGAGTGTCTTACTACCTCCAATCTCCTCCAGTTTTATCTTTGCAATTTTAACTATTCCTTCCTTTTATTTTTTGTGAATCAATTTTTGTCACCATTTTACCTGATTCTAACATACCATTTCCCAATGACTTAATTTTTCTGTGCTCCCTGTATCCTAATCTCTCAGATTAAATATTTGTAGATATAAATTTTAGTAATTAAATATAAAGTTTGAAAAGACTTGTCTTTATGCTTATAGTGTACGTTGAGCATAGACTTCCTACAACACTTTTACTGTACCCTTTTCATCTCATCTTCTCTCATGAGTTCCTTTTGCATACCAGATAGTTTATTAGAGGACATATCACAAATTAGACTGAAAATGACAGATACCACATTTAACATAGAACAATGACCAAGAAGCAGCAATAGATCTAATCTTTATTCATTGAGAGATTACCTTTAATTTTGTAATGAATTTATTCAACGAAAATGTATTCAGCTTATACTATATACCAGGGTGGTGCAAAGCTATGCAGATGCAGAGAAAATTACTATGTAGATTTTATGCTCTAAAGCATTTTAGTAGGAGTAGACAAATAGCTCTACTACAGTGAAATATGCACTAAGAGATGTTTAGTTCAGATGGCATTATGAGCCCGTGTAAAGTGGCAAATGCAAATTAGCCCTCAAATTTGGCAAGATAGAAGACACAGAGGCAGAAACTCCAATGGCACCACAGTGAGGAAAGTCTGAGGATTAAAGCATTTGAAACATATGTTTTCAAGTAATTCTATTATAAAGGGAAAGAGAGACAGTATCTTGACTGTAAGAACTTTGTGTTCAGTTGCCACTTAGATGAGATGACATAGGATAGCATGATCACAGTAAAGTTAATGCAGTGAAGACCCATATATTGTGCACACAGGAGAGAGGAGATGGTCTTAACAGTTTACAAGAGGCGGGAAGTTGGGGGACTGAAATACAAGTATAGATGGTTTGGCTGCAGGCTTGCTGAAGTGGGAGAAAGAAAGACAGGATAAATATTCAGGAGGGGAGGAAGAAGAAGGTAAGAGGGAACATCTTCAGCATTGTGGGCAACTGCAGCATCCAGAACTTTACAATTTGTTAGCATTTGTTTCAGCAGACTGAACTTTGAATTAGAACTACTGTCCAAGTAGTGATTAGTATAAAGCACATTGCAATCTAATCTCTGTCCTCTTATGTGTAGAGTGGGGAAGGCAGGTATTTTCCTGTTTGATTTTCAGGAGACACTGAAGAAGCTGAATCATCAAAGGAAACTCCTTCAGTCATTATGAATAAAATGATAGAGGAAAGGGAACTATTATATACTATACAACTGATTAATGACAGGACATATTCTAGTAGATAGATCATGGTTTTCTCAAGAATGAAATACCAGAAAAAGATGCAAAAATCTATCAGTCAATGCATTCTACATCTTCTCGTTTCCTAATGATGAACTGTTTTGAAAGACCTTAGTGTGCCTGAGAGACCTCAGGAGTTTAGAGGTCTGGTAGGCGTCCGGGTGGAGACATCCTCATGGAGACTGTTGGGGGAAGATATGGGATTTGGAAGAGTCAGAAGGTGGACTGGGAGGGTGTAAAAAAGATTAAAAAATAGTTAAAGATACAGTGAGCCAATAAAGAGGAAGAGGCTTAGAGAATATAGCAAATGACTTTGGTAGCTAATTCCAACATATATTGAGTATATTTTGGACATATAACATTCCTTAACAGACATTAAAGGATGATGTTTACTCAGCATGACACCATATAACATGCTTCTAGAAGAGTATGTTTGGAACTTCAACAAAACTATCACTCAGGGCACGAAAGAAAACTATGCTCCCAGCAGAGACACCTTATTTATAATTTCATGCAGGGACCACAAGTGATTGGGTGTCTGATCATAGGCTACTACATGTGGTTTTAAAGATAAATGAATTTTAAATTGATCTGGGAATAGACTGTTTACCCTTATGGCATCTCCTATTTTAAAAGTCTATAGATGCATTTGAGCAATATATGTTCTTTGCAATTAAAGATGATAACCGGGCCCCCTGACAAGCCTGTAGAGTACTATACTTTGTTTGTGTCATCACTCTTTGCATTTCTCAGAAAGCAGTTTGCTGGACTCTTCCCATAGCCTTTTCATTTCATTGAGTAGAGTAGCATAGTCATTGGAAAGAAAAAAAAATATTTACTTGGCATAATCAGGGAAATAATTTCTCTTTTTTTCTGTTTCTCTGTATTTTATATTCCTAAAAAATGCCAAATTTGAGGAAAATATATTTGATGGAATTCTTTCAAGAAGGGTTTTTTTCTTTACACAAGTGAAGATAAGGTGCTTTCAGGTTGTTTTAGCTCCTTAGACAAGGTAGGTTTGGTGCTTGAGCAAGGACTACCTAAACAAGACCAATGCAGCTTATTTCTCCATGCTTTCCTTCCTATGAATATGCACTGGAAAGCCTACGAATATGCACTCTTTCGGCTCTTTATGTTAATTGAGATAGTGTCTAGAGATAATGTCTAGACAATGTTTAGAATTGATTCAAGAGCATAATGCACAGTCAGAAATTGCTGTCTCTATCTTCACTTTCACTTGGCAGCATTATAATTAATGCAATTAAATTTTCCCTCAGGTTTTTAGGTGTTGAGGTGGCCCAGAAGGGAGAAACAGTTGCTAACAAGTTTGTCAGAGTGAGTTCACCACCTAAGCCCAAGAGGTGCAAGTGGTGGTATGAGAGAACTGACGCCTTCAAATTGTCAGCTGATCTTTTTTTTTTTTTTCCTATTGGGCAAACTCCTTGCAGATCAACAGGAAAATAAAATTTCATGAAATAATACTGGTTGCGTGAATTGCTGATTGTATAGTCTCTCGAAATGACCTTACCTTATTCCTGATTTGATTCAGATGGTTTTCAGACTTCAGAGACTTGAGAGAACATTTTAGGTTAAAATCTCAAATAAAATGTGCCTCCTCCCCCTGTGTATATTATCACTAGGGTACACTGAACTTTCATACAGTTTTTTTTTATATTTTTTTATTTACATTCCAAATGTTACTCCCTTTCCCTGTTTACCAGACATAAGACCCCTTTCCCATCCTCCTCCCCTTCTTCTATAAGGGTGTTGTTCTTCCTATCCCCCTCCCCCTGACATTCCCCTACACAGAGAGTCCAACCTTGGCAGGACCAAGGGCTTCTCCTTCCATTGGTGCCCAACAAGGCCTTCCTCCGCTACATACGCAGCTGGAGCCATGGGTCAGTCCATGTATCGTCTTTGGGTAGTGGTTTAGTCTCAGGAAGCTCTGGTTGGTTGGCATTATTGTTCTTAAAAGGTTGCAAGCCCCTTCAGCTCTTTCAATCCTTTCTCTGATTCCTCCAATACGGGCTTCATTCTCAGTTCAATGGTTTGCTGCTAGCATTTGCCTCTGGATTTGACATGCTCTCTGGCTTTGTCTCTCAGGAGACATCTATATCTGGTACCTGTCAGCATGTACTATTTGGCTTCGTCAATCTTATCTAGTTTTGCTTGCTGTATGTGTATGTATATATATATATATATGGGCCACATGTGGGGCAGGCTTTGAATGGCCATTCCTTCAGTTAGTTGATCTTTATATGTGTACTGAGTTTTATACAAACACACACACACACACACACACACACACACACACACTGTAAAAAATTAAATATTTAAAACAATTTTTCTCAACTTTAATAAAATGATACCTTTAGAGTAATATGTTCCCAGTGGCCCTACATTACTAACAGACCAAGTTTTTATTCTATGAATTTCATTATGGACACTTTTTACCATAGTTTTTAGCTACTTTATTGGGTTCTTTTATCTACCACCATTCTCCACTCTTATCCTTCTCAACTCCATATCACTATGTAGGAAAGAAATAAGTATAGAGGATTAAGGGGGTGTTGATCTCGTCAGACTACTTCATGCTGAACATGGGAGATCCGGTTTCCAGTATTTGTTGTCAGTGTATCCTCAGCCAGCAGCTAGCAACCAACAACTAGAAACTAGCAACCAGTAACAGCACCAGTAGGAACAGCAATAGTCACCACCTTTCTCCAAGCTCTGACATTTTTATACCCTGTCAAAAGTTCCCAGAATTTCATCCTTAAACTATCTGGAGCTATCCAAATCACATCCTTGGTAGAGTACGAGGCAAATCACAGTTACCCGCTATAAGCGATCTGGAGCATCCCTACAACCCATACTTGGGAAAAAAGAGAAACATGTTCACATTAACATTTCTGCGTTTAAAGAAACCAAAATTCTCACTACTGACATTTTTAACTGTGACATGTGCTTTTGCCCAACTACATTAATTCCCTTCAAGCACTGGATTTTATGCTTGTGATATTTTCTGATATAAGAAACCAAGGACATGAATTTACTGGAACTGTGAAGAGTATAAAATAGATTTTGAAAGAAAGCCAGAGGGACACTTTTATGAGCAAGGCCATGGGATTTGGAGGATGAAATTGGTGACATCCATATTGGGTATGCAGAAAGCTTTCATGAATTCAGTGTATTCAACTTCCCATGTATGTGTCACGTGTTTGTTATACGAGTCTCGGATTACTGTCTCTTGCTACTTTTTCAATGACCAAATGTCTTCTGTGAGGAAATCATAGCCTTAAAATTCTATTCTCAGGTATTCGCTCACGTGAAATAAAAGGGAAAGAACCATATAGACTTGTAGAGAGTCATTATTTATGGCACATTATTTACAGGAGATAAGTTGAAAAACCACAAAATACCTATAAGTAGGTGAACTAATGGTGGAAAATCCTCAGCATATAATAATATTTAGAAATAAATAAATGATTTATTAATAAATAAAATAAGCAAAGTATTGAGACATGGTACAAGACTGACCTCAAAATCATCACCCTAAGTAATAAAGTATATCACCTCCCCCAGAGTACTATGGCCGTGGTTTCGTAAAGCTCAATGGAATGCAAATTAATATCTGGTTTATGAGGAACAAGAAGTATCAAGGATGGCACAGGGGCACTGGAAAACATACATACACACATATGTATTAATTAAAATTTCTGTGTGTATGTGTGGTGTGTGTGAGTGCATGCATACATTCATGTGTATGCACATGTGAAAACAGAGGGATCATGAATGCCAGAGAAGTACTTCCAGTCCTCAAGAGCTACAATTACAAGACAGTGTAACATAGGTGGCGAGACTGAATTCCAGTCCTCTGTAAGCACAGAAAATGGTCTTGACTTCTGTTTGGAGCCATCTCTCCTAAACAACTCCCTACCTATTTCTTACACCAGATCTCTTTCTTTCTTCTTTTCTTATTTTTTCTCCATCTTTATTAACTTGGGTATTTCTTATTTACATTTCGATTGTTATTCCTTTTCCCGGTTTCCAGGTCAACATCCCCCAACCCCTCCCCCTCCCCTTCTATATGGGTGTTTCCTCCCCATCCTTCCCCCATTACTACCCTCCCCCCAAGAATCCCATTCACTGGGGGTTCAGTCTTGGCAGGACCAAGGGCTTCCCCTTCCACTGGTGCTCTTACTAGGCTATTCATTGCTACCTATGAGGTTGGAGTCCAGGGTCAGTCCATGTATAGTCTTTGGGTAGTGGCTTAGTTCCTGGAAGCTCAGGTTGGTTGGCATTGTTGTACATATGGGGTCTCGAGCCCCTTCAAGCTCTTCCAGTTCTTTCTCTGATTCCTTCAACAGGGGTCCCGTTCTCAGTTCAGTGGTTTGATGCTGGCATTCACCTATGTTGTTGCTGTATTCTGGCTGTGTCTCTCAGGAGAGATCTACATCAGTTTCCTGTCAGCCTGCATTTCTTTGCTTCATCCATCTTATCTAATTAGGTGTCTGTATTGGCCACATGTGGGGCAGGCTCTGCATGGGCGTTCCTTCAGTGTTTGTTCCAAACTTTGTCTCCTTATCCCCTCCTAAAGGTATTCTTGTTCCCCTTTTAAAGAAGGAGTGAAACATCTGCATTTTTGGTCGTCCTTCTCGAGTTTCATGTGGTCTGTGCATCTTGGGCAATTTGAGAATTTGGCTAATATCCACTTATCAATGAGTGCAAACCATGTGTGTTTTCCTGTGATTGGGTTACCTCACTCAGGATGATATTTTCCAGTTCCAACCATTTGTCTATGAATTTCATAAAGTCGTTGTTTTTGATAGCTGAGTAATATTCCATTGTGTAGATGTACCACATTTCCTGTATCCATTCCTCTGTTGAAGGGCATCTGGGTTCTTTCCAGCTTCTGGCTATTATAAATAAGGCTGCAATGAACATAGTGGAGCACGTGTCTTTGTTATATGTTGGGGCATCTTTTGGGTATATGCCCAAGAGAGGTATAGCTGGATCCTCAGGCAGTTCAATGTCCAATTTTCTGAGAACCCTCCAGACTGATTTCCAGAATGGTTGTACCAGTTATTCTATATGTCCTTCCTATATGTATATACTGTGTGTATGTATGTAGTTATCCTATATGTCCTTCCATTATTCCCTGACCCCACCTTTCAAATTAGTTGACTTCTTGTTCTTTTTAGTGTCATTTCATTAAAGTCCATGTCTTACTTTCAGACACTGAAGAAAAAGTGTGTGTTGAGAAGTATTTCTTTGCCTCTTAACTCTCAAGACTGAAGTGATATAGAGTGTTTTCCACTGGGTTTTGTGTCTATTATCATAGTGCATGAGTGGATGGATAGGGAGGGTCTCCCTGGACCTTGTAAATATCTGGAAATACATCACAGTGTTGTCAGTTCCTTTGAAGACATAGAAGGACTTGTCTTGGAACTGGCCAATTGCAAAGCTATAAAATGTGTCTATTTATGTGCTAGGGAATGTTAGCAAGAGATGAGATGATCAAGATGGAGAATGAGGTAGGTCTCTGGTGGGGCTTTAATTTCATACACATGCAAAGGCAAGTCTCTCTCTCTCTCTCTCTCTCTCTCTCACACACACACACACACACACACACACACACTATGGTGAGAGGAAGGGAGAGGATAGGATAAAATATTCTTCATGAAGGTATTATATAATTTAAAAATTATATTTTATCTATATCTTGCCTCGGAGACAACAAAGAACAAGTATTACATTTCTGTAACATTATTGTAAGCTCAAGAGCCGAGGACGACTTTTGTGCATATCAGAGGCAGGCTCAGGGAGTGTTCCGTCTGCAATAAAGTGATATTACAAATCATCCTGGCCTTCCACTGGCACTGACTGAGATGGACTCTAAGTTCACTGCCCTTAGCAATCTGGCAGGTCAGAAACCCTGACTGATGGCTGAATCAGAGTGATTAATTTTTTTTTTTTTGGTTCTTTTTTTCGGAGCTGGGGACCGAACCCAGGGCCTTGTGCTTCCTAGGTAAGCGCTCTACCACTGAGCTAAATCCCCAGCCCCCAGAGTGATTAATTTTAACCAAATTGAAAATGCTCATGAAATAAATGCAAAGACCAACAATTACAGAAATGTTTAGAATCATGTTTACTGTTTATAGGAAAATGTTACCCAAGGGGCCAAGGATAGCCTTAGAGTATAGTTCTATTAAGAAGTTGAGGAGTGATTCTGTGAAAAATAAAATTCTAATCGACAAGATCACAGTTTTCTGGCTATTTTTAGATAAACAGTGTGTTGTGAATTTGATGTTATTCCCAGAAGAATCCTTGCAAGCCCTCATTGTATGTTATTCTAATTGAATTTGTACTCACTTAGACTTTGTGTTTGTCATGAAATTTAGGACCTAATGTGCACCTGTCTGTCCCTCAATGATCAGTTTTTACCTGAAACTGCATTCCCTGGGCCCTGTACTATTGGAACAAGGCATGCTAAAAGCTCGTGAAGAGAATTTCTGCAACTGAACACTAGAGTGGAAGGTGGACAGAGAGGAAAGATTCAGGTAAGCAGGATGGAGTTCACAGAAGAGTTAGGCTTGGAGGTTGTCCTTGAAAGATATACAAGGTTTGAGGCCAAGAGAGAAGAAAGAGAAAGGCCCCCACATATATGGTATAAGAAAGTGTGTGAGAGAGACACTATAGAAAACTCTCAGGATTCTTCTTTCTACAAGAAACACAGAGAGTTAAGAAAAAATTCATCTAAGTGAATTGGTCCCAAGTCTCAGAGGGAGGTATGCAAGAGTGACAGTGTTCAGCATTGGGGCTAAACTGAATCAGAAAGCATTGAAGAGTCTGGCCCTATGACTTGGTCTACCAATAGTCCATCAGTCTCAAATAATACCTACTACAGATATAATTAAATTAATTTCCTTTTTAAAAGATATTTTATTTTTAAATGACATGTGTGTATGTCTGTGTGTGGGTACATGGATGTGGGTGCAGATGGCTGAAGAAGCCAAAGGAGGGCATTGTATCCATATTAATATCAGTTACAAGCACTTGTGAGTCACCTCTACTAGGTACTGTGAACAAAGTTTACAAGTTAGTGCATTAGGTGAGAGGTACTTCTTATCTCTGCTTCCGGATGTCTTTCCTGCTTTGAGTTACAGAGAACGTGGTATTATTTTCCTTTTACCTGCTTCTATTTTTCTTTTATGTACTTTAAAAAAATTAAATGAGATATTTTCTAGTGGGCTGCTAAATTTCTTAATGGAATTTGTCTTTATTGATGATCTTGAAGTTGTCCTGGGGTTAAGATTATAAGATCATAGATATTAACATGTTCTTTGGTTTTATTTTGCTGGTTTTATTTTTTATTTTGATTAAGATATACGTGCTGTGCTGAATCTGATACCACAAATTCACAAATGGCTCTACATTGCATTGTCCACTCATGCTTCATTCAATCAGGGGATGTTATGCTTTTCTTACATAATGATGCCATATGTCATACTGTGCTTCACAATTGCTTAGCATTTGATTTTATTATGTTTTGCCTTAATAGTTACAATTGCACACAAAGTAGAAATCATACTTTAAGACAAAGAAAGATGAAACAGTCTAATGCCCCAGGACCATAAACAAAGATTAAGTAAAGTTCAATCAACTTCATGTATTTCATAATAGGTTTACTACATTAAACATTGAAGGACATATGATCTCCTTTGTATGAATGAGAGACTAAGACTTAAAAGATGAAAATACAAAATACATTTAAGAACATAGCTTTCAGTACTTTACCTACTATGTTACATTATAAATAATATGAATTTGCTATATGTTATTTTCTTTTATTTTTAAAACATATTTTTGGGTCCCCATTACCATTTATTATGAAGAAATAGCCCTGATTAAGTTCCACAGATATATAGTACAGGCTACTCAGTCCACACTGATGGGAAGTAACTAACTAGGATTTGAAAGAGGGCTCATAATCAAAGCTTCTGAAAAGTGTATTTTACTGCTTCTCACTGGATGAAGGAATCATGAAATTAGAGTCAGATGACAGTTGTTGGGTTTGTTGAGGAAGAATCCCACTCCCTTAGGGAACTGGTCACCTTGCACACAGTAGAGTGTTGTTCAAAGTTGTTTGGGCAATAGAAATGCAGAGTTGATCAACCCAGTCTAATCGATAGATCTATAACACAACTCTTGCCCCTAAGGCGTAGGCATTGTGTTAGAGATGGCAGAGGTAGAAAGATTGTAAGATCCAGAGAGCAGGGAGCTTGCTTTGAGATTGTGTCTCCTAGACATATCAAAAAGGCTACAACCACAAAGCTTCATGAACATGGCTACCTAAACAGGATCTGAAGAAGAACAATACCAATTAGTTATCCTAACATGGATGAGGGAAGGCCCACAAGCCATCAACCACAAACAGAGCTAAACAACTAAGGAATGCTGAGAGTTAGAGAAATAAGACATCCTTAGGGAAGATCATACCAAATTGGCTATGCAACACCAAATGATCAGCCTTGGGGGATATATATTTCATATGATATATACATATGGAATGTATAATTTAAAAACTAAAGAAAAAGAAGCTATAAATTGAAAGATAGAAAAGAGAGTCACGGGAGAATTTGTATGGATGAAAGAAAAGGGAAAATGAAATAGCATTATAATCTTAAAAAGCTATAAAATCACCTTATTTGGTTGTAGAAAACAATCCAAGTTAAAAATATTTCAGTATATTACCATCTCTCAAAAAGATGATTAAACTGTCCATCCTTGAATCAAAGCTTCATAAACTTCCATGAGTTGTTTCTTTACTTTTAATATGTGCTCAGGACCATGCCTGTCACCTCCCATATATCATCTCATTTAATCTTCACAGTTGGGTTACTAGTTTTTGTCAATTAGGAGAGCAGTAAACAAATCCCAATGAACTAGCAGTTTCCATTTAGGAAGGGAGATAAACACTTCTGCCCTATAAACACACAGAATGTTTTCGTTTTTCTCCAGCCTTTTATGGTTATTCAGAAAATATGCAGAAGTGTATAACATGGTTTTATTAAAAATGTGGGGGAACATGCTATAATAAGAAATTTGGTCTGCTGTCTTTTATGCATAAGGGACTAAAAGGAGGACAGAGAAGAGGAGAAGAGGCCACAGAGATGGCTTAGAATGGGGAGTATAGGGAGAAATGAAGAGGGGAGAAGAGTGGGGAGGAAAGTTTGATCAAAACACATATGTGCACATGTGAAATTCTCAAAAAATAAAACAAACATTAGCTGCTCTTGCTGAGCATTGGAGTATGATTCATGATATCCACAGTAGTAGCTTATACATGCCAATCATTGTTCCAAGAGATCTGATTTCTCTTTGGCTCTGCAGACATTTGGACCCATGTGTACATACGTACATACATACATACATACATACATACATACATACATACATACATAATATGTACATATGTATATGCATAAACACCTATACATAATTAGAATACTAAAAAGGAGAAGAGGAAATGAGAGGTGGCTGACAGTAGTGGAAGAAATATTTAGATGGTTGCTTAAGGCCAGATTAGAAAGGAGAAAAGTGAAGCATAATAAATATCAAAAATTCATATGAGCAATCAAGGAAGGGATTTGCATAAAGCTCCTGGTAAAGAGTGACTTGCCTTTTCTACAATGCCTGAATCTACAGCTAGCCAATGAAAGCTGACCTAAGATAATGAATTTCCTTTCTAGGTTAAGGTAACCAAGAATTCTGTAACTTCTGTAATTCAGCTGCACTGTATTTCAGGGAGAAAGAAAGAAAGAAAGAAAGAAAGAAAGAAAGAAAGAAAGAAAGAAAGAAAGAAAGGAAGGAAGGAAGGAAGGAAGGAAGGAAGAAAGGAAGGAAGGAAGGAAGAAAGAAAGAGAGAAAGAAAGGGAGAAAGAAAGGGAGAAAGGAAGGAAGAAACAAACAAAAAACCAAACAAACAAAGAAACAAAGACAGACTCCATACAGATGCTTAAAAGTAACAGAGGTAGGAAATTGTGAGGGTTTGCATATGCTTGGCCCAGGGAGTGACACTATTAGAAGGTATGGCCTTGTGGGAGGAGGTGTGTCACTGTGGTGTTGGCCTTGGAGAACCTCCTCCTAGCAGCCCGGGATGCTCAGTCTGTTCCTGACTCCCTTGGGTTGAAGACTAGAATTCAGCTCCTCCTAAACCATGCCTGCCTGGATGCTGCCATGCTCCCATCTTGAGAATAATGGACTGAATCTCTGAACCTGTAAGTCAACCCCAATTAAATGTTGTCCTTATAAAACTTTTACTGGTCATGGTGTCTATTCACAACAATAAAGTTATCCGAAATGGAAATGACCGTTTTTCCCCCAGTAAGGTATTATTTTTGAATTGCTGTTATACTGGTATCTGTCACCCCCCTAGATATTATATGGAACTGTGGCCCGTCTTTTTTTTTTTTTTTCATTAAGAACAGATGTTGCATTGTTCAGTCAATTATCTATTGTTGGGAGATTTGCATCACTTCTACATTAGGGAATTCCACTGGGGACACTTAAAACTTCACTCTAACCAGGAGGACTGTGATAACAAAACAAGGAAGGGAAAGTCCCTTGGTGCTATTCACTCAATTTACATGCTCACACATTCCCTAATCTAGCTGTCTAGCTACAACAAAATAAAGGGATAGATTTGACCTCTTACTTGAATCGGAGAAGAGGATGGGAAGGGAAAAGGAAGGAAAGACATATGAAGAAGCAGATTGTGCTCACTTGTGACTAAAGTGAGTTTTGTCTTGAGATGTGGGGAACAACAGTTTACCTCAGCTTATAGTATGGGTAGGAATTTGTGGCCAAGCAGAAAATAAGGAAGAGCCCATTTTTACTCCTTGATTGAGAAGATGCCCGCCAAGTGTCAGGAAAGACCATGACAGCTCAAATTCATAGGAAGGAGAAAGCTGTATATTGACAGAGTTCCAGACATCAGACAAGGAGTTCCCTAGAGAATTCCTAAGGACCTAGTGATGCCTATGTGGAAAGAACTCAAAAGGCAGAGAGTAATGAGTTAAAAATGTTCCAGTGTAACCAAAACAGTACACATAGGCCTGGCAGAACACACACTCCTACTATCATACTACAAAACAGCTCGTCGCTCTTTAAATATCAGGGAGTCAATGTGGAAGAGTCTTGCCCCAGTGATGGGAAATAATCGCCCTTATTTATGACCCTGGTCCTTTCTAACAACTCTTTAAACAAGAGCAGAAAAGTGGAACTCTTTCTAGGTAGCATCAACATGCCGCTGAACAAATCTTAGGAGTTTAAAATAATCAGAGACAAAAATATTGAGATGGAGAAGGTAGAAAACAAAAACCAGCAACACTTTTAAGAAGTTCGCAGCGTCAAACAGTACTGCTTAGAAAAACAAAACAAATGGAAAAAACCTCAGTGATGCTACTGCAAACAAGTAAAAGCGAGTCTTAGAGTGTAAAATATCACCAGGGATAAGGAAGATGAATTTACTGTAAGGGGAATAGCGTAACAGACGCATATAATAATCTGAGGTGTCTATGTGAAAAACCACAGCTGAAATTTACGCAGCTTAACAACTGGTAGGAAAAGAAGATAAAAGAGTGAGTGAGGGTATGATGGACTTTTATAAACTGGTCACAAGCTCGAGCCTCATAGGTTCCTCTACCTGTAATTCAAAGTACATCTGTTTATTTCTTATCTGAAAGGATATCTGGAACATTTAAAATGACAGGCCTCAGCTGGAGCATAAAGCAAACTGTGACATATTCCCAAAGACGAGATGAAGGTTCTGAAAATTAAAAATCAATAAAAGAAAAGTCTCTGGAAAAACATTAATATTTATAAATCAATTAGAGCATGGCTAGTCTGTGAAACAATAAATTACATTTTTATGCTAAATATTACTGAAAATACAATTGTTGATGGTGGGATACCATTAACAAAATATTGATTGAGGGTATTTATACTAAAATGTATATAAAAATAAATTTTAAAAGTTTAGCGTCCTTAGGATTTATACTGAAACTAAAATAAGAAGAGAAACTATGCGCCAAAAAGCTCTGTGCAAATCAATAAATCAAAAAATAGCAGAGATGTTTTTAAAATTAATCAAACTGACAAATCTCAGTCAAAACAGAATACTTTGAAAACTCAATAAAATCAATGGCATTCTAGATATATTGATCAGAAAGGGGAGAAGATAGCACTGCCGATGTCAGAAGTGAAAGGTGGTAGAACTGAATGGATAGATATAATAAAGATTATATATATATATACATATATATAAAGATTATATATACATATATATATAATGGATAGATATAATAAAGATTATATATATGTATACATATATATATATATAATGGATAGATAGAATAATAAAGCACTGGTAAACTGGAGGCATATAGTAAAGACATAAATTACCAGAGCACACATAAGATGATGAAAAAGAAACCAGAAAAGATTGGTACCTACAATACAACTCAGATTTAAAACTTTCTCCGAGAGAAAACTTTGTGCACCAAAATATTTAAATGTAGATATGTTCCCTAGCAGAATCTACCGACCCCTGGACACAGAAAGACAAACCTTGAAATAAAGTTTAGAGTTAGAAGGAGAGAGTACTTCCCACTCATTCTGTGAGGCTAAGATTACCCTGGGACCATTTTAAACTTTTTTTCTCCTAACTGGTTAATTTTATTTGGTTAATAAGAATATTTTTGAAAGCAGTCTAAGAAAATAAAATGATAATCTGATATTTCAGATGGGTAAGCTCTAAATAAAATTTAGGAAGTCAAATTCAAAAATGCATGAAAAGGATCCTATATCAAATCCAAGTTGATTTATTCTAAGAATGTGAGGCTGATTTACTCAAAAGGCAATCAATGTAATTTAACATATTAAAAGTCTAAAGAAGAAAAAAAATCACATAATCACCTCCAGTGATTCAGAAAACATCAGTTATGAAAACCAACATCCATTCCTGACAATCATTCTGAGGAAACCAAGATTGGGAGGGGACTTCCTGGATTTATAAAAATGTCACTATGAAAACCAGGTGACTCATGGTTACCTAACAAAGAAGAGCTGAGGGACTGGAGAGATGCTCACCAGTTAAGAACACTTGCTGTCCTTGCAGAGCACCAATGTGTGGTTCCTAGCAACATCTTGGCATCCCATCATCATTCCTATCTCCCAATACAGGGCATCTGTTACCTTCTGTTAGCCTCTGAAGGCACTGTGTGAACACACACACATCTGCAGCAAACGCTCATACAAATAAAAAACAGAACACATATGTGTATATATACAGAGGAAAAGAATTCAATGGCATCTCTGAAAATGTTTAAAACACAGAAAGCATGTTTATGAAGATTAAGAAATGCAAAGTAAATATGCAAAACCAACATATTTTACAGGTTGGAAACAATTAAAATTAAAATGTATATTCAAAATATCTCTTACAGAATAAAAACATAATTATTTTGGGGGTAGAAGCAGCAAAAGATATGCAGGACCTGTACAATATATGATGTACACAACACTGAAGCAATTTGAAAATGCCTAAATAGAAAAAGATACCTTTCTTAGGAGCCAATCGGGTAAATACTATTTAGAAATCAAGTTTGCACATGCTGATCAATAATATCAATGCAATCCCAAACATAACTTATGAGGTAATGTAGAGGAAAACTGACTAGATGATTCTAAAATTCATATGTGTATCCAAAATAGATGAAATTGGAAGAAAACCCTTAAAGAATAAAATAAGGTGATTTATACTGCCCAGTATATATTCATTACCAAGCTACAGTGGCAGACAGAATGTGGTTATTGGCATGAAAGCACAATCAGGAACCCACCTGAAACTGGTGTACACGTACGTTGCCTGTAGATTTTTAACAATGGGGAAAAATAGAGAATGAATGGCCTTCAAAATAGTGCTATAAAATGAAGTCTTGATAAATCCAAAATAATTATTTTGTGTCTTTAACACATGGTATATATGAAAAACACATAGACCATTCTATAAAATATCTAAGGCAAGACACAGGAAAAGAAATCTTGAGAGCTGTATCTATGCAAAGGCTTCTTAGATACCATCCCATGTACGTATATATGTACGTGTGCTCTACTGTGCTTATGTTGCTATGATAACACTGTATGATCAAAGGGAGCGGCAGGGGAAAGGGTTTAGTTGCCTTACATAGCTAGAAAAGATTCCATCATTGAGGAAAGTCAGGAACTCAAGTGAAGAACTAAAGGCAGGTCTGTGGGCAAATATGTTTCTTGCTTACCTGCTTTCTTCTCAATGCTTTAGTGGCCTTTTAAATGCCACAGTACTACTTTTCTAAGTAGAATGGTGCTGCTCATAGTGAATTAAGCTTTTCCTATTGTCTAACCAGACAATCCTTTATAGACAGCTGACTGTTCACTATGTCAAATTGAAAATTAGTGTTAGCCAGAATGAGAATGATGATGATGATGATAGATAAATGATAAATAAAAATATGGATGTAAATATTGATATGCATATAGATATGCTGAAAATTCTTGTCAGAAAAATGTGCTAAAAGATAAACTACAGCTTAAAAGAAAACCATAAAGCATATGTCTGATGAAGGATTTGTTTTTAAAATATGTGTATTATTCTCATCCTCAGCAGTAAGGAAACAAATCGACATGGACAAAGACCTGAAACAGAATCACAAGACATTGATACATCCTATAATGATTCCCAAAATAATAGGATTTTTAAGTAGATAATCAAAATAATTCATCACCAGGGAAATTCAGACACAAACCACATTGAGCTATTATGCAATACACATCCAGAATGAATAAAAACCCAGAGAACTGGCACTGCAGTGTGATGCAGATGCAGAGAAAGTGGGGCATTTGGGCAATGTGATGTGGCTGTGTGGGAACTAGTTTGCCATTTTCCTAACAGGCTTTATTTCCTTAAGCTATGACCGAATACCCAAAACAAGGAGACACATCTAATCTTATCAAGTATACAATTAAGCAGTGGCAGAGTGTAATTTGGACTTTATGTGATGATTCCTCCAAACTTTAGAGGTTTCTGAGAAAAACTGGCTTACTCAACTTCTGGAACTATTCACTTTCAGACTCTTCAAGGTCTCCAAAGTAGGGAACTACAGAGAAGATAGACTGCTGAAAACTGTTCTAAGTCACACAGCCAATTTACGTTTGGAGAATGAAGGAGTCAAAGGCTTGTAATTCATCATATATAAAAGCTCTTTGTGATAGCAAAAATAACAAAAGTCACCCATATTTCCATCAGTAGGAGAATGGATATATGAATTGTGGCATTTCTATATAAGGGAATGAAGTAGTAGTAGTTTAAAGGAATAAGCTAGTGGTATTTATGAATACATACACAAATAAATATGAAAATTACTGTTTTAGGTGAAAGATACCCAATAGTAACTTTCATAACATCTTCCTTTTAACAGTGTCAAAACTAGGATCCGGGGTCATCTGGATGGCTCAGCAGGTAAAGAGAGTTGCTGCCTAACAACCTGATTTTAATCCCTGGCTACTCTGTGATGGAAGGAGAGCGACCAACTGACACAAATAGTTTCCTGACATCTACAAGCACAGCACTGTACACGTACCCAGCATACAAGCACACAAACACATATACATGCGCTTGTGCACACACACACACACACACACACACACACACGGAGAGAGAGAGAGAGAGAGAGAGAGAGACATGCACACACATACACTGCAAATGATTAATTAAAAATGTAATAAATATTTGCTTTCAGTTAAGAATCTCAGTGCTCTCCTCATAGAAGCAGGGGGAGGGGGAGGAGGTATGGGGCGGGGGATAGCATTTGAAGTGTAAATACATAAAATATCTAAGAAAAATAAAATTAAAAAAAGAATCTCAATGATTCTCTTCTTTGACATTGCAAATTCAGTTAGATAAGAACAGGGTAAGAGAGAAAACTCTATTGGTTATTGAATAATGTTATATTAAAGAATATATAAAATATTAAAGAATATATATACACTCTTTAATCCTATTTTACAATCAAGTCTTTCTCCACCTGGTTCACCCTCTGACTGGTCCACATCCCATGTATATTCCACACTTTTCATCCTCCCCTGTCTTTAAAAGCATGTCCCCACATCATACTTCACCACCCACACCCCTACTCCACCAGACCTGGGGCCCTAAGTCTCTCAAGGGTTAGGTGCATCTTCTCTGAGTCCAGACACGGTATTCCTCTGCTGTATATGTGATATGGCCCCATATCAACTGGCAAATTCTGCCTGATTGGTGGCTCAGTGTCTGAGCAATCTCGAGGGTCTAGGTTAGTTGAGATTACTGGTCTTCTTATAGGGTTCTCCTCCTCAGTTCCTTCCAGTTTGCTTTTCCCTAATGATACCACAGGGGTCATCAGTTTCTGTTGATTGGTTGGGTGTAAATATCTGCTTCTGAGTCAGCTGGTTGTGGGTCTATTGGAGGGCAGCCATGCTAGGCTCATGTTTGTAAGTACGCCATACTATCAGTAATAGTGTCAGGCCATGGGGCCTCGCCTTGAGCTGGATCCCAATTAGGCCTGTCACTGGACCTCCTTTCCCTCATATATAAGCCTGTACCTGTTCATTACAAAAGCAATTTTATTTGGAAATATCCCAATGTAGAGTTTTATGAATCCACAGACACAGAACTTATGAGAGTCAGAAGTGAAAAAAAAGTTCCTACCAGACATCTCAGAGACATATTTGGGGACTGCATAAAATGGCCCAGGAATAGGGATTCTACCAATCTTCTGAGAATATAGAGAAAGTTAGCTTAATCAGATTCCTAGAGCTATTTACATCCAGCTACGAGCAACCTTTTCAGGCCAATGCAAGATGACCCAGGAAATGCAGAGAGCAATGGTGGGTAATAGATGGCCAGCAGAATAAGAAACATCCACACCCATAAGTCTAGGACATTTGACCAACATTCAAACACAGGGACATCACCATTTGCACCTGACAGCTACAGAAAATGTTGGTTTGCAATGAAAACTCTGAAGGCGATATTCTTACAGAATACAAGGACAGTGTTCCATGTAGAAATTAGGGGACTACCTCAATTCTCCGTCCTCATTGAAAAACATGGGGACTATGTAGCCCATGTCCAAACTAAATAGCATAGCTCAGGCCTTCTTAGAAACAGAGCTCCATCATTTTTGCCATGTGACTATGAACACAGCAATCCAGATGACAATCAGATGTCTCTGTTTGTGTGTGAAACGAGGAAATGTAGATTCCGTAGGGGAAAAAAATAACTTGACCAATGTTTGGGAAAATGATTTAAATTTCTTACTAAGTATGAGTGCACAAAACTTGGAACGAGACATCTGTCATGCATATTGATCAGAACTGCAGCTCCCAGGCCAAGCACATGATCTTATGGGCAAATTTAAGTGGGTAGAAACAGGAAAACGTTTTGAAAAACTCAAAGTGGTATATTAAAAACTCAGGTACACAGCTAAACAAAGAATTCTCAACTGAGGAACTTTGAATGACCTAAAAGCACCTAAAGAAATGTTCAACATCCTTGGTCATCAGGGAAATGCAAATCAAAACAACCCTGAGATTACACCTTACACCAGTCAGAATGACTAAGATAAAAAACTCAGGTGACAGCTGATGCTAGCTAGGATGTGGAGAAAGAGGAACACTCCTCCATTGCTGGTAGGATTACAAGCTTGTACAACCACTCTGGAAATCAGTCTGGCAGTTCTCGGAAAAATGGACATAGTACTATCTGAGGACCCAGCTATACCACTCCTGGGAACACATTCAAAAGATGGTCCAACATATAACAAGGACACATGCTTCCATATGTTCATAGAAGCTTTATTTATAATAGCCAGAAGCTGGAAAGAACTCAGATCCCCTCAACAGAGGAATGGATACAAAAAATATGGTACAATTACACAGTGGAACACTATTCAGCTATTAAAAACAATGACTTCATGAAACTCACAGGCAAATGGATGGAACAAGAAAATATCATCCTGAGTGAGGTAACCCAGTCACAAAAGAACACATGTGACATGTACTCACTGATAAATGGATATTAGGGGGGAAAAGCTCAGAATATCCATGATACAATTTACAGTCCATATGAAGCTCAAGAAGAAGGAAAATTGAAGAGTGGATGCTTAAGTCTTACTTGGAACAGGGAACAAAATAATCATGGGAGATTGAGAGTTGGAGGAACTTGGGAGGAAGGAAGGAGGGGGAGGGAAAAAGAGGGCAGAATCAGATATGGGAGGAGATGGAGGAGATTACTGAGGATCAGGAAATTGAACAGAGGTGTGTAGCAATGGTGTTGGGGAACTAGGGGTAGCCTGCTGAAAGTCCCAGGTGCCAGGGAAGCAAGAGCCTCTGAGGACCCCACGGGGATGACATTAACTGGAATATCCCACAAAGGGTAGGAAGAATCTGTGGAGACCCTATCCAGAAGTTATGCATGGGCCCCTGTTTGATGGATGGGGCCACCCACCCATCTCCAAAATTTTAACCCAGAATTGCTCCTGTCTAAAGGAAATACTGAGACAAAGACTGGAGCCCATACGCAGCCACCAAACCAGTCACTATTGCTGAGAAAGGAAATGCTTGCTTGCAGGAGCCAGATAGGGATGTCTCCTGAGAGACTCTGTCAGTGCCTTACCAATACAGATGAGGATGCTTGCAGTTAACCACCAGACTTGGCACAGGAACCCCAATGGCGGAATTAGGGGAAGGATTAAAGGAGCTGAAGGGTTTGCAACCCCATAGGAAGAACAACAATATCAACCAACCAGACCTTCCCCCCAGAGCTACTAGGGACTAATTCACCAACCAAAGAATAAACCTGGAGGGACCCATTGCTCTAGTTACATATGAAGCAGAGGTTGATCTTATCTGGCATCAATGGGAGACACGGTCCTCTGAAGGCTTGATGCCCACCATAGGGGAATGCTAGGGCACTGAGTTGGTAGTGGGTGGGTGGGTAGAGGAGCACTCTCATAGAAGCACAGGGGGGTGTGATAGGAGTTTTTATGGGGGGACCATGAAGAGGGTCACATTTGGAATGTAAATAAAATAACCAATGAAAATTTTAAAAAAGAAAATACTATAGGGGCAAAGTATTTAATGTCTGCATGTAACTTATGTTTTGCTTTTATTTCACTTGTTCAATCTAAAGGCATATAATGCAGTTGTCACCACATTCCCTTCCTTCAAGTCTCCTCCAGCTTACCCCATGATGACATCAATAATACTATTTTCTTTCCATTCTGTGAACAAAAATCAGCAAGCAGTAGTAGTAGCCTGTGACAAGAGCAACATATTAATATTCACTACTGTCTGTACTCTGTTTACCAGATTAGAAGAGGGCAGAGAACAGAGGACAATCTCGGCTTGCTGATGAGGTAAATATTCAATTTGAAACTATCTTCTCCCTAGACCATACAAACTAAGAGTAAATATCAGGGTAATGATGGGACATGAGATGTGCAATTTCATCTGGTGATTCAGCCCTGAGGGCAGTGATCTTTGGTGCTTTATGCATTAATTGCCTACCATGAGGCTTTCTAATGCAGAGTAGAATTAATTTCAGACATATTGCTGTTCTAAAACTTACATTTTTTATGGGGCACACAATAACTAAAGATTGATAAGGTGAAAGAGCTATGTTTTGCATTTAACTGTTGTATGAAACTATTTCTTGGAGCCTAAATAGTATTAAGAGTAACTCTGGGCAAATAGCTCATATTTACTGCTATTTTCTTTCTGTATATTCTTTTACTTTCATTGTTCATTCTCTTCCTCCTTCTCCTCCTGGTTCTATTTCACTTCCTCTTGAACTTGTGCGTGAATGTGTGTGTGTGTGTGTGTGTGTGTGTGTGTGTGTGTGTGTGTGCTTATCCTATAAAGCCAAATTAATATATTCTTTGTTGGAAAAATCACTTATTGACTGGTAGTAGGATGGATTCACAGTGTGAAGGAATGTGCATTTTCTTGACTGCTTCTCCTTAAAATTTTTTGAGTGGGTTATGCATGGCTTAAATTGGTTTTCTTACCTGAACTGGAATTTCATCATTTTTACAAAAAAAAGTTTGTATTTAATATTTATTCATTCCTGTTAGGTGTGTTAGGATTTTATGATCCCATATAACATGCACAAACATGCCATTAAAATGCACAGAGTCCTAGTAGTATTTAAGGTATATGCCAAAGGAGAGACTAGAGAGGGTTGATACCCTGAGTTATGGTGATTTTATGCTATATTACTTGCTAATCAAAAATTACCATGGGCCCTAATAGAAAATCTATAATATGACCAGACAAGAACAAATCTTCCCTGTTTGGGAAAGAAACAAATTGAAATACTTCCATTGTTGGTGGGATTGCAAGTTGGTACAACAACTCTGGAAATTAATCTAAAAGTTCCTCAGAAAATTGGACACAGGAATATACCACTCCTGGGAATAGACCCAAAAGATGTTCCAACAAGTAATAAGGACACATGATCCACTATGTTCATAGCAGCCATATTTATCATCGAAACTGGAAACAACACAGATGTCCCACAACAGAGGAATGGATACAGAAAATGAGATACATTTACGCAAAGGAATGCTTCCCAGCCATTAAAAACAATGACTTCATGAAACTCACAGGTGAATGGATGGATCTAGAAAATATCAACCTGAGTGAGGTAATTCAGTCAGAACAGAAAGTGGTATATAGTCACTGATAAGTGGATGTTAGGCAAAGAGCTTGGAATATCCATGATATAACTCACAGACCACGTGAAGCTCAAGAGGAAGAAAGACCAAAGAGTGGATACTTCAGTTGTACTTAGAAGGGGGAACAAAATAATCAAGGGAAGTAGGCAATAGGAGGGATTTGAGAGGAAGAGAAGAGGAGGAGGGGGAAGAGGGACAGAATCATGTATGGTAGGAGATGGAGGAGATGTACAGAGGCACAGGAAATTGAACAGAGGTGTATAGCAATGGAGGATGGAGAACAGGAGGTAACCAACAGAAAGTCCCAGGTGCCAAGGAAGCAAGAGACTCCACGGACCACATCGGGATGACAGATTAAATAGCGAATAGAGGGTAGAAAGAATCTGTGGAGACCATATCCAGAGGTTATGCATGGGCCCCTGTTTGATTGATGGGTCCACCCACCTATCTCCAAAATTTTAACCCAAATTTGCTCCTGTCTAAAGGCAATACAGGGACAAAGAGTGAATCAGAGAATGAAGAAAAGGTCATCCAGAGACTGCCCCACCTGGGGATCCATCCCTCATGCAGCCACCAAACCCAACGAGTATTGCTGATGTCAAGAAGTGCTTGCTGACAGGAGTCTGATATTTATGTCTCCTGAGGGGCTCTGCCAGATTTTGACAAATACAGAAGTGGATGCTCACAGCCAACCGTTGAACTGAGAATGGGGACCCCAATGGAAGGGTTAGGAGAATTACTGAAGGAGCTGAAGGGGCCTTATCTGGCATCAATGGGAGGTGTGGCTCTTGTTCCTGTGAAGGCTAGATGCTCCATTGTAGAGGAATGCTAGGGCAGTGTGGCAGGAGTGGGTGGTTGTTGGATGGGGGAGCACCCTCTTAGAAGCATGGTAAGGGAGGGTGAGATAGGGGGTTTACAGAGGGAAAACCAGGAAATGTAAATAAGTAAAATATGTAAATTACAAAACAAACAAAAAGAAATTTCCTCTTTTTAAGACAATGTTTTGTGATATGCTACTTGCTCTTAACACATATATGGTCTCCAGACTATGGGGTCTGATGCTTTGCTGCTCTCTCTGTCTCTCTCTGTTTCTGTCTCTGTCTCTGTTTCTCTCTCTGTTTCTCTCTCTCTCTCTCTCTCTCTCTCTCTCTCTCTCTGTCTCTCTCTGTCTCTCTCTGTCTTTCTCTCTCCCCATTTTTAATATTTTCCAGTGGCTGAGAAAATACACTTATAGTAAGGAATGCTTTAGGAAGCTGTTTAGATGGCTCCATGGGGTGGGGGTGCTTGCTGCCAAGGATGATGCACTAAGTTTGATCATTAGAAACCACATAGTGAGAAGGAGGGAAGAGAATTCTAAATATTGTTCTCTGAGATACACACACACACACACACACACACACACACACACACACACACACACACACACACCTGGTGGCATGTGTTTCCTCCCTTCCCTGAACCCTTCAATAAATAAATGTAAAAAAACCAAAATAAACAATAAAGAATTAATCAGGAGCAGCTGATCTTTAAAGAGAAGAAGTCCAGTAAATACATCTAAGGGAGGGGCACTCTTCAGCATGCTGCTAGCATGTCCCTCTTCTCACAGCCCTCCTTTCATTCCTGACTTGTGATTGAAGCCATTTTTGTCAATGGTGACAATGCCTGTCTCTCTTCATTTGTCTGATTATTTTTAAATCCCCTCCAAGCCCATCTTGGTGATTAAGCCCTTCGCTTGTCATGGGTCCTCAGTAGATATTTGACAAACTATCACATCACTCTCATTTTACTGGACTGTCGCTCGCAACAGCAGACAGTAGGATTACTAGGAAATAAGAGATCAGAGAACAAAGAAACAAGGTGAAAAAGCTACAGCATTTTCATTACTCATGACCTATGGATAGCCATGTAGGGTATCATTGGTGTGAATTTCACCTCTTTAGGTAGAATGAATACTAACTCCTCAAGACCGCATAGCATGTAAAATATGCAATAAACACAAAATAGGCCACTTATATGTCTACTCAATTGAGATATACAATCATTTACTTTCATAATTATAAAAAGTTACTTTCAATATTACTTTCCCTGGACACTTTAGTCCTAAATTTTTGTGAGGGTTACCAGACCAGAAACAACTATCTGCACAGTGGGCACTCAGTAACAGTAGCTTTTTGTGGCACTAATGATAATGACAACAGCAGCAAGGATACCACATGCCTGCCTATCTAGTGATGAACAATGCCTAATGCATGCCCCATCTCCTTATTCTGAGATAAGCATTGCAGGTCAGATAAACCTCCTAAAGGCTCACTTAATGGGGATGATTCCCCAGTGCATTCAGAAAGCATCTGCAAGTAAAGTGGAACCAAATGTTGGAAGAAGATGAGCACATACAGAGGCAGGTTCTAGACCATGGACAAGATAACTTCCTGTATATGCTAGTGACAGCGAATTTTCATTGGTTGTCAATTAAAGTCACAACACAGTTGGTTCAAATGAAAGCGAGAGATCAGCTCTATTTACATCCAAATCTGTGGATGCTTATATGTGGGATGTGGTTATGTCAGGAAATACCACAGAAGAGTGGGAGCGAGGCATGAATGGCACAACTGATAAAAACTCATGCCATGTAATCCTGAAGCTCCAGATCTGATTACTAAAAGCTGTGTCAGCCTAGAAAAAGTTGTTTTCTGACATTAGCATACGACAGGTAGCTTGTACCTACTCAACAACACACAAACACTCAGACACACACACACACACACACAAATAATAAATAAAGAATTACTACTGGAGGAGTAGGTGAGGGCTTCAAGCTGAAGCAACAGGGGATTTTGTGTGTAAGCACAGGAAATTAGCTAAACTCAATTTGTAAGATGATATTCAGGTTAACAATTTGTTTTCTTTCCCAAAGTACTCCTTTGCAAAAATATCCAAATGAGTCTTTTAATCTTTTTATTCCTCCATTCTTCTGACGAGGTAGATTCCCCAAAGAAAAAAACACAAGAAAAACATTTAATCAAAGAAGCAGCCAGAAGTGGTTTAGGATAATTGATATTTAATGGCTCAGTCTTAAACCTGGTGTTAGTTTTTGTGGTACTTGGGAGAGTTTCCACATTCTTGCTAGAATGAATTCACAGAAGATGATAAATTCTTGACTCTCTCCAGTCCTCTGCATTTCTTTTTCTGACATTTCATCGCATCTTTCTATAATGTGGTCAAAATGACCCTGAAATTAGGCAAGCACTGTCTATGGTGTTGAACTTCATTTATCTCTGACAAAAATGTCTGAATGACAAGTTCACTGTAGAGAATTCACTAGGGATACAAGCAAAAGTGTATATTCAAAGACATCCATCATTCTGAAGACAGTATATACATTTGATGGAAACAATGAGAAAGAATATCTAAACATGGAAGGAAAGAAGAAATAAAATGAACCAGTATCTAAGACTATTTCTACGTTGCAACCATTAAAGAAGGTAGAAGCTGAAGGAATGCTGTTAAAAGGGAGGTGTTCTTTATTATTTTAAAATCTAAACCAATAGCATGCCCTGAGTATTAAACTATAGGAATTATGAATTACCTTTTTGGGTCAGACATTTTGAGTATAGAAGTATAATCAGAGAGACTATTAAGTGCAATAGGTAGCTCCATTGATGAATTAAACATAGATAAGTAAAAATGACTCTAAAATATATATGACATAGTTACTACTTCTTAACCCAGCTAGTAAATCCAATACTTAGTCCTGGTTAAAGGTTACATGATTGTGGCTTGCTGAATGAAAGAACCCGGTTTATTACGCTAGTAGAAGTCTCTATAACTATTTCCTTTTTCTAATTTACAAGAAAAGACACCAGACTACAGAACATCTTCACAGAGGGTGAGCCTACTTAGAGGTGTAATAAGCACTGTAGGGTACAACATGGAGGATGCACCAAGAAGTAATTAAAAGTTAACTGACTGGAGAGCTGAATATTGGGGAAGGTCTAGGCACTACATCAGGTTATCCACTAGGACATGTCACGATAAACATACCACAAAAGAGGACAACCCATCTTTCTGGTCCACTGTTCTGCAATGTGTCTTTATTGCTACCTCTTGATCAAACTTGCTGCAATGCCATTTGACAAAGGACCCAGGGCCCTGGTGATTTTTCACAAAACAAGTGAAAAGGGTGAATGAACTTTCAACTAAGGGGCAATGAACCAAAATGGGCCTCAAAGTACATAGTAAAATGATAATTATGATCTTTCTGGAAGTGATTCACTGATTAATTTCATATATTAATTGTTGCTCTTCAACATATTTCTACAATGTAAAATGAAAAATATGGTGTATTTTGTATATGAAAATTATCAATAGGCAATATATTAATATTTGTTTAGTATATTGTATTTTACAGGTCATTTTATGTCATGAAACATAAGCACAAATGCCAAGTCTACAATATCCATTTAACTTTTCATTCTGATTTTGCTGGCTTTTCATAGGATCATTTGACAAAAAAGAAAAAAAAAACAGTTTGAAAGTTGATATTGCCTATAGTAGAAAGGATAAAAGATAAATCTTCTGTCTTAATCTTTAGGGAATGATGGTATATATCCTGAGGACCATTAGACAACACTATGCCTTAATTTGAGAATGACTAACAGTGACCTTATTTTTACATGGCTATGCTAGAAAGACAAGCTGGCAAAATGTAGGTTATTTGGTTATAAAGTAGGCATATATCCAGCGTGGGGTATATAAGATCCTACCTAAAAAATTACAAACAGAGAGAGGGGGGGGGAGGGAGAGAGAAATGAGGGAGGGGGGACAAAGACAGTGAAAAAGACAGAGACAGAAAGACAGACAGATACAGAGACAAAGACAGAGACATAGAGATGCATATACATATTTACATATATAGAGTATTCTCTGTCTCTCTCTGCCTCTCTGTGTCTCTCTCTGTGTCTCTCTGTCATCTCTATCTCTATCTATCTATCTATCTATCTATCTATCTATCTATCTATCTATCTATCTATCTATCTATCTATATGCCTTTAACATAAAGGAGAGAGTATTGTCATTTTAAAAATTTCTCAGGGAGTCATATAAGGAGGGTAAAGTTTCCTTGCAGATGTTACTGTGAAATTTGAGTTGCTTAGCAGAGAGTCCAAGCAGAGCAAAGATTCAAACTCCAAAAGATTTCACAGAATGAACAATGTATGCCTCATTGATTTGGTGTTCTGGACATGAACTTTCTAGCAGCACTGAGAAAAGTTAGCAGCAAGACCCCAGTCATTGTTGAGACTCACAGCAAGGACGTTAAGGGAGTCTGAGAGGTATAGGTCTTTCTGTACTTTGTGTTATTCATTCTAGCTCCCTTTTTCTTTCACCTGAGGCAGATACAGCTATTCAGTTACAATATTCAACCGCATAAAGGCTACACTGAGCCTCATTTTTTCCTTAAGTCTTCTGCTGTAGAACTGGTTCTGGCAGACATTACTCATGAAACAAAAGCTCCCTATGTAGGCTGTTGGTTGCCTTGCTATTCTTGATATAAGGATCCAATATATCAAATGACTGCTGGATTAAATATCTGTGGAAAGAGACAGGAGGTACATGAACAAAATTGGTATTGATAAAATGGCATGGTGTAGATAGGTGTGATGGTCATTATTGATGTTTGGAAGTAGACATTACAATAGTATTGAAAATTAGGGTACAGATAGGTGGAAAAGATACCGTATCCCAGACACAAATGGCAGTTGGCACTTGCTGCTAATGCTGAAGTTTAGAAAAATGACTAAATAATATGTGTGTTTTACTAGCTAAAATAGTAGAAAATATAGGGTTAAATAACTTAAGTGCACACAGTGACTAGAAATTAGTACCTACATATAAAACATGCATGCTATAAAATGAATAGGTACTGGTTCTAAGAAGTACACCCTGCAGCAGACAGATTGACCCCAGAAACCCAGAAAGCCATAGTTAACAAGCTCAAATTGTTTATTTTTCCTTCACTAGCAGTGGCCAAATATCATTTGATACTTAGGTATAAAATGGTAGCATTTATAATTTAGTGAGAGCTAAGCTCAGAAGTACGCTAATGCATTATTAAGGTTGAAAAATCAAACAGTAAGGAATCAAAGAATTACAAAGCCCTACTTTTTATAATGACATGTATTGGAAACATGTCGCCTGCACTTCCCACTGAGAATCTTTCTGGATGTGAACTGATATATTAAGACCACACCATGGACTACAATAGAGTCAGTTGAACCTTTGCTAACTCTAAATTCTTCCTGGAAGCTTTTGCTTATGTTCCTTTCAGGGAGTCTGTCTACATTGCATATTTTCCCTCATGCGTGATGGTAATAGCTATGACAATGGTGTCTTTTTGGTTTTGTTGTTAGTTCATCGTTGGGATCTTATACATATTATTTCTAATGTGTGCAGTATCCCAGCAATGACTGGTCCCATTTCTCCCTTAAATGAAAAACATTCAAGAACTTGTACAATTCATATAATTAATCCAACAATAGGCATGATTCTACTTTACTCTAGACCTATGATCATGTTCACTGATTTCTTTGCCTGTATCACTTTCTACAGTAACATCTGGGTAGAATATCAATTCTGTGTGAATTCCTTATAAGGTCTAGGATGGGTCAATACATGTAAAATACAGAGCTGTTCTTATCTGGTGTTTCAAAGATATGAGATACTGTTCCTGTATGGTTCTGAGCTCCCAAATTATTCAGATGTCCTAAACAGAATATGATTAGTGCCTCTACATTCCCTAAACACCTTCTTGCCATTAATTCTATTAAAGGTTTCATTTTATGATAGATTCATTTTATGAACACCATGAAGCAAATGCCTCCATTGGTCTATAGACAGTCAAATATTCCATGTTTTCTTAGGAATTGGTTAAAACAAAAAGCATTCTGTTTTTCTTGAAAAAAAAAAAAGAACAAGAAAAGAAGCACATTAAGTGGGCCATAATCTATGTTCAGTTTTTCTAAACAGAGTACCACTGAATAAATTTTCAAATTCAGCTCACCCCCCAAATCATTTATTTTCTCATTCTGTTTTATAGCTCATAAAAGATTAATTCATTTATTATTTAATTTTAAGGGTTATTTAACTCATTATAGCTGTATGAATGTTCTTCTTGAATGTATGTATGTATCTATACATGTATGTATATATACCATGACTGTGTGAAGTACTCCCAGCAGCCAAAAGTCTCATCATATTCTATGACACTGCATTTATAAGTTACTGTGAGCCACCATGCGTGTGGTGGAAATTAGTTCTACGTCATTTGGAAGATCGGTTAGTGCTACTAACCACTGAGTCATCTAAATAAGGGAATTTGTGTTCACTGCATGATGAGAGGCAAGTATGGGTTATCAGACTAGCAGGAAGCACTATCGTTATCAAACTAAAATGATTGCTTTCTCACGCCTTTTCCTGAATCACTGCCTTCACTCTGATTTTTATTGACATCTCAACACACGCTAGAATAATACTATGCTGGACATACCAGATTGATGGTCTTGCAGGTATCACTGTCTTTTTCCACTTTTCTTCCTCAGATTTCAGAGCAGGCTGTGGGTGACACAAACAGCTCTGTCATTTGTTAAGGGAGGCCAAGCTCAAAGCACAAAGTGAGTGCCAACTGAGCATTTCTAACTAGAAAGGCAGATGGAGGGAAAATATCAACCTTAAAGTACTAGAACTGGTTACTCTATGAGCCAGTTGAAATATGGGGGGACCTAATCACTGTGAATGGCAAACAAATGTTCTCAAACCCACTACCTAATACACAGCATGCTCCATTTAAAATGAATTTTTGTAAGAATAGATAAATCACAGGGCTACAGTTATAACCTTTCAATGCTTGCACTCCTTGGAAAAGGCATTCAGTGATAAACTAGAGGGTGAGAAAAGATTATTACATGTTAAACTAAGCCTCCATTAATTCTATCAAGTCATTTGCCTTGCAATATATGGGCTCTGATGAAAAAGTTGAGAAATGACTTTTCCCCGTCTAAATATTATTAATCACAAGCACTCATTTTGAAAGGCATTTGGCACTTTGATATATGGAATATCAATGCATCTTCACTGCCCAAGTATCTCACAGTATTCCTGTGGATTTTGAAAATTATAAGCTCTCTAAGCTTTCTCGGGACAAGTAGAGACTTTTTAAGTGTTAACAAACTATAACAATTGGATTTTCACTTCGGGAACATGGGAGAAATATTGAGCATGTATATTTAAGAAAGTTCAAGGGAATTTTTATCAATTGTTCAGTTAATTCCTAAATTGGGCCAAAGGTTTAGAAAAGGTAAGAATGGGAAGTAGAAGGGTACATGAAGAGCATGTTGCATATTTTCATAGTTCTGTAAGGTACTATGCAGGCTACAGGAAGAGAAAAATAAACCTTATAAATGACTAGTATGAATCTTGTAAGGTACAGCAATGATTAGGTTGGCAAGATATATCAAAGGGTAAAAGAGTGACACAAACACCACGGGAATAACCAACTTCTTTCTGGTTAAGTTTATGACTCACTCAACACAAAGACACTTATGGGTGGCAACAACACTGGGCCAAGAACCTGTAGATAAACAGGTCATAGGTCATAGGGGAGAACATTAAAACATTAATAAAACTGAAAGGAATATATTTAATTTAAAATAGATATGTCAAGAGAGTATGGCAAAGAAGTAAAACAAATAAAGAATTGTAAGCAAAATAACTAGACAAAGTTCTGAATTTGGATGTTCTAAAAACAGTTAATGTGAGTTAAAATTGAACTGGTAATGACAACATAGCTAGAAATTTGTTCTAACTATATAAAAGAAAAAGACAAAGGAATCTATCTCTTCCGTGATTAATAGAGAACTACTAATGAAAAGAAAAGCTGAAATAACTAAAGTTTCCCAGAATATAAGAAGTAATCTTACATGTCAAAATATTGAGAAACTTGTAAATTAGCCAAAGATAGAATATTAGACCATGTAGAAATTATCATCTTACAATGCTGATCAAAAATGTAGTACAGGTATGTTATATTTTAATAGAATAGTACATATTATTAAATAGTATATAAATAGAATAGATATAGGTTTACATATGATATATATATATAAAGAATGGAGAAAATTTAAAAACTGAAAATAATAATATTCATTTTCTTAAGAGTATATATTTCCTCCACATTTTTCCATATTTAATTTTTTTCTGTAATTTACTACTAAATGTTTTACTAAAAATCTACATCTTTATTTATGCTTTATTATCTGTGTTTAAGAAGCACAACATGATCCAGGTAATGATGAAACATTTGGGAGGCAGAGGCAGAAGGATCTCTGAGTTCAAGGCTAGCCTGGTCTGTAGATGGAGTGCCAACTGGCCAGGGAAACATAGAGAAATCCTGTATCAAAAGAAAGAAAGAAAGAAAGGAAGAAAGAAAGAAAGAAAGAAAGAAAGAAAGAAAGAAAGAAAGAAAGAAAGAAAGGAAGGAAGAGAGAGAGAGAGAGAAAGAAAGAAAGAAAGAAAGAAGGAAGGAAGAAAGGAAGAAAGAAATATCACAAAGCTTTAAAATCTAATTTAAAATTTATTTTCAAGTATACAGAGGTCAATTATTATTTAATGCAGTGTAGGTGAATGCAGGATGTCTTTGGAAGTCTGAATGACAATGATCAGGGAGAAAACTTTTACTACTAAAATCTCTAAGTTGGGTGAAAAGTTAGCTCAAAAGTCTAGAACATTTTTAACTCGGAGATAACCTAACTTTGGTTCCATGAACCATCATATCTGTTCAAAATTGTCTGTAACTCAAGATTTAGGAGACCTATTACCCTACTTTGACCTCCTCAACACACTCACATATACAAACACATTCTTATACACATAAATAACATAATTAAGTAAATTTCCACAAAATATCCAACTCTACTGACCTGATAATTCTCCATCTGTTTTAGAGATTGTTTTCAAACTCTGGGTAACTATTCCATACAAAACTATGTTTTTTAACTCTATTATACTAAGAGAAAAATGGAACCAACCTTAAAATAAGCATAAAAATGGATCTATAAAACGAGTCTGAAAATTTCACTGTATATAAATCTGTAACAATTAAAATGATGGGTGCATGGAAGATAAACCATAGAGTAACCCTACCAGGACATCTAGAAAGGTAGGAAAAATGAATCAGATAACCCAGGAGAGAGGATTCTTGCCTAGTATGAACAGATATGTGTAAATCAGATATGTATATTGAAATGCTGTGTCAGGGTCATGATGTTACTCATTTTTAAAGAGAAGCTTGCCAAACATTCTGTTTCATTGGTGATCTTCAATTAATGAGAAAATGAAATATCTGTGTGCTGTATTTTACCTACAACCATAAATTTAGAAACATTGAGGCAGAGTTTAAACCATAGCCAGCAAGAATGTCTACAGGGTTGAATAAGGTTTTAAAACAATGTTAAAATGGTATATATTTATTTAGGTAAAATTATATGTATAATTTTTGTGATAGTCACACAAATGAATATGTACATATACATAGAGTAGAAAGTAGTAAAAATAAATGGTTCTAAAATAACAGGGAATACATTTATTATGTGGAATAGATGATTTTAAGAGTTTTTGTTCTTTATAATGTATTTTTCTTATTTTTCAGTAAACACACAAAGATTTTACTCATAAAAATATGTTTAACAGATATCTGTTTTTATATGTGTATATATGAGTATTTTCTGTGCCATTTTTATCTTCTACAGACTATAGCGTAACATTAGATACTAGCATATACTCATTTTAGAAACAACTTAATAAAACAAATGTAAGGGCAAAAGGGTTGAAAATCTGACTCAAGAATGGAGGAATCAGCCATGATTCAAAACAAAAACAAACAAACCAACAAAAAAACTGTGTCAAAGACATCAGAGTGTAACAATGCTCTAAACAATGGTCAATATGTGTCAATATGTATGTTACTATAGTAGACCACATCAAAGTAAGACCAAGGAGTGAGACTCTTGTGGGAGGCATCTATAACCATGTGCTTCGTTGCAGATACAGCTATCCATATAACAAGTCTAACATCTAGGTCACTAGAAGCAGTTAAAGTGAGACAAGATTAGAAATGACCTGGTTTTCTAGAGTAAATTTTTGCATTTTGGAGGTAATAGAAAAACACATCTTATCTGAAGCAAAGAGCATACTTCCCTTAGAGACATAACTCGGCAGTCCAACCTGCTTGGTTATGAAATAAAACAACTACCTAGTTAAAAAAGGATGTGGATTGAGAGGTATGATTGATTGATTCCTTGATTTATTCAGTCAGTAAATGCGTAGTGAGTGACAATGCTAGGTTTTGAGTGTCTGGTAGAATAGAATTTAAAAAATTGAATTTACTTAATGAAATTTAAATTTGTGAAAGATGAGCCAGGACATGCCCAGGGTATTGTATGGAATATGTTCTGAAAAAGGAAATACAAAGATGGATTATATCTCTGTGATTTACCTCAAAGTAACATGAATGGTTATGATTATTCACTTGTTTGTTTTGAGGCAGGGTCTCTTATTTAGCTCAGTGTCCTTGAAATGTTAATTATCATGCCATCATCTCTATGTTGTAGTATTACAGACTTAGACCACCACACCAACTTATGTGGAGTGTGTTTGCTTTTATGTTTTTACTTCGTCTTTTCTACATATATCTTTGATTTCTTTCATTAAAGATAGCTGTTTGTCATATTCTAAGGCAAACGAAGGAACAGACATTAGAGTTCTATCCACCTGTGGGTTCCTTGATGTGTGGTAAGAGCAAGAGACAATGAATCTAAGAATAACAACCCCCAAAGCCATTCAAGGAATATATGAAATTTTTAGTAGTTTGTGGCTCTCCTTTATTTATCTCAATTACTCTGTTGCAAAGTAACTCTTTCCACATGTAACAATTAATGATCAAGTAGGAATATCAAAAATGAAAACAAAAAATAAGGACAAAAATGTATATTCTCTCCATTCACCCCAGTTTATATAGAAGAAACAGCATTACACTGCAAGAGCATCCCTTCTTAAAGGAGTTCAGCACCTTATCACCTATGCTTCTCAGGCTCCCTTCTACATTGTAATCCCTTTAAATATTCCAAGATCTTGGTCCAGATCCTCAGAAATTTGTATTGAATAGGAGTAATGTTTAAATTGAGCTTCAAGACTTTACAAAATTTCTCAGGAGATTCCAATGATTAGCCAAAGTTAAGAGCACCAATAGCATAGATAATCCCTTTGGGAAGCATCATAGGGCTTTTCATTTCATTTTCATGACTAACACTCTTGATTATATGCATGTATGTCTTCGAGGCACCTCCATAGAATTCACGTAGTATTCTATGTCCTTGACATTTTCAAACAGACCATATTCATACATACCTCTGAACTGATGAAAGTCAATTTAATAATTTTTATCAACTGGGAGCAGACATAAAAATATTTGATGTTTCCATTCTAATTGTATTGCAGTAGTTACCAGAATTCCCATATCATGAAAGATAAATTGGGATTAGGAAAAAAATGTAAACTGCTACAAAGTAGGCAAATCAAAATAAAAGAAAAATTGTCTTCATCCAATTTAAGTACATTTCTGGTGGTATTCTTCTTCTAGCACTACTGGCATTTCACTGGTGGTAAAGAAAAAAAATACAAACAGAAATTATTATGTCTGTGAACTGAAAGTTGAAGCACTTCACACAAAACCCATAATGGGTTTGGCTACTGGCAAGGTTCAGTCAGCTGTATTTACAGTTCCATAAATGGGAAGAAACATTATGACAAAAGGAAATGCTATGAATTCTGGGAAAAACACATGCAGTGAAATAAATAATTCATAGACAGAGCAAAGGTCACCAAGCTGGCTCTAATAACAAAGGGTCTAAAATAAGTGACACTGTGTTTCTCCAACCATCCTGCCTCTGCAAGTCCAGGTGCAGGGGATAAGTAGAAAACTATAATAGATGTTGTAAAAGTTAGATAAATGGCACAACCAACAATGAGGATGAATTCCAAAATTGGTGATTCTTTGAAGAACTCTCAAAAAAGAAAAGAATAGAAACCTTATGTTCACTCTATATCAAATTTCAAAGTCAATTTCAAAATAAAAGAACATTTTTGTAGAGTAAAATTCAGATGTCTTTAAAACCCACAAAAGTAGATTGGATATTATTAAAGAACTACATGCCTGTTTGACTGTCTGTTTGCTTGTTTATGATTATTTATCTTTACTATCAACTAGACTGGAAATAGAATCACCTAGGAGGTAAGCCTCTAGATTTGCCCATGAAGGCATTTCTAGTAAGGTTCAACACAGAAGGAAGTGTTCAACCTGAAAATGAGTGATGCCATCCCAAGGGTTAAATAACATTTATACAAGAAGAAAGGGACTATAATACAAGGCTCATTTATCTTTGCTTTCTGACTGTGCACACATTGACACCAGCTGCCTTATGATCCTGCTGATATATCTTCCCTGCCATGATGGATGGTGTCTCTTCAAACTAAGAACCAAAGCAAACCTTTCTTTTCTTATATTACAAGGATAAAAATCCTCTTCACATTAAGACATAAGGTTAATAAATGATTTTACAATGGTCTAAGAACCATAATCACACCTCCTAGGACAGCTTTGAGTGCAGACCTCCTACGTTCTCTTCACTTAATTATTCAATATTCTTCATCCATTTAAGCAAAACTTGATTTTGGACTCAGAACATTTTAACACTATAAGCATATTATCCTCCAACTGCACTTTCATTGCTGTTAGAGAGAACATTAACTGACAGTTATAATCAAAGTTTCTTTCCAGATGAATTATTGTACATTAAACTGTGTACCTCAAGATTCATCTAGAATATAGTTTCCAGCTGGGTATTATTAACCTAATCTGTTCATGAAGCTCAATGTGACAAGTAGGTTTGAATGTCTACAAGAAGTCATTTGCTAAAGGATAGGTTTACTACATTTCCTATATCCAACATTAGCTACTACTTATATAAATAAATAAGAGTTCATATGTGTTCAAACTAAAGGCTTCTATTTGTTTCCTTTATGAAAACTATAAAACCATTTGATTTATTAAAAAATGCTGCAAGCACAGATAGAATGTAAAGAAACACAGATTGTATTAGCATGAGATGGTACTTCCAGCTGTATTAATCAAATAAAGCATGACACCAGTTTATCGTGTCCACTAAATGTAGAAGAATGTATTTGGAAGTCATAGTGATCTTCTAAGGCAATGTTGATATATGTATATTTCAGGTTTATTTATGATCACTTATTTCTACCCTAAAGTGTAATCATTTTTTAAAGACATAAAGATAAAAATAAAAAAAGAAACCAAGAAGGAACAAGCATTAGACTACAGACGATAAAAGTGTAGATCACATGGCTGGAATACGTAAGCCTTCCCCTTTGAATATCTATAAAAGAGAGGTAAAACCAAACAACATAGGGCTACCATTCTTCTTTTTTTATAAGTTTTGGAAACATAGTGCTTTTAACTCCAATGTTGGCTATGGTGGTTTGAATGAGAAATGTCCCCAATAGATTCATAAATTTATGCACTTGGGCTCTTGTAGGGGGCTTGGCTTAGAGTGTTATAAAAAGGTCAGGGCTGCCTTAATGGAGAAAGTACTTGATTGGTGACAATATTTGAGTGTTCATTTGCTTATCTTTCTGTCATTCTCTTTTCTGGGGATGCATAGAAAAAGTGACCAGAATGGTGGTTCTTGCTTATACCTGAATCCTGTGCCTTCCTTTACCATAATGGGTTTAGGAACTATAAGTCCAATTAATTCTTTCTTATTTATATGGTTTCGCTTATGTTTTTTTATCACCACAATAGAAAAGTAATCAATACATCCTACATTCTTATCCTATAAGAATGGCTAACGTTACTGGCCAATGTCTGTAAGGATATATAGCATAATTAATACACTAGAAATCAGTAAATATGTCACATGGTCTATTTGAGTTTTAGCCTTTGAACTAGTGACTAACTCATGTGATCTCAGGCTCATATCAGAAAATAGTCATGTGCTCCTTGGGAAATGGAGGGAGAAGAGATACAGAGTACCTCATGTAGAATTCTAAAGTGATGAAATGGGGGCTATGCTACAATTAATAAACAATGCTGTGGTGGAACTTGCTGCTGTTTCTTATACTCAAGACCCTGAGCAGGACACTTCAATAGCTACTTCAAGGTATGCTGTTAAATAAAGCACTTCATGCAAAGCACTGGATTTGGTGTCTGGTGTACCATCAGCTGTCAAGTAACTTTAGGTAGATTGGGTTTCTATTTGTACTTTGCTATTACATCAGTTTATGTAAGATTTTACTCAGCCTTGTGATGGAACAAATCCACATGTTTTCATGAATAAAAGGCTTTTAAAAATTCTAGGAGATGGTTATGCTATTTCAGGTAAGTAGAAACTATTGGCTAGGCATCCTCCTGAAGCACAGGTACTGATTGAAGGATTCAGGGTGTTGAAACCAATCTGGCAGCGGATGGTGCACCATCACCCAGGCATGGCTGCCTCCTGTTTCAGCAGAAGGTTTGAATGCAAATTGCTTTCTGAGTCATTAGCTGTCATCTCCTCCCAGCTCTCCTCTTGCAGCTGTTCTCTCTGATTCTGCCTGCAAACTTTTCACACTGGGCATGCTCCCAAGCCAAACAAGTTGCCACTCTTCACAGCTTTTGTTCCCATGGAGGATAGAACCAAATTACACAGATAAGCCAAAGAATGCCCTTAGCATAGGCTGCATGTTGGATAGGCCCAGATTTTTCTAAGCCAGCACAATAGAGCCCATTTTAATTACTTTTAAACCACCTGTTTCTTTGAACTTTTCTAAAGTTTCCAGCATCAAAACATCTCTAGATCATGCTCTTCTTATTGTCCCTAAGTCATGATGATGAAATATTTGGTCATGTGTGATTTTGAAAACATGTTTCAGTCTACTTAGGGAAAATTAAATGATATGTGTCATGTTACAGAAATTACTTCACAGATACTTCTTACAATTAAAGCACATGAAATATATCAACCAAGTTAAAAAAAATGTAAAGGGAGAAACAGATCCAGTCCTAGAGCTTGGGATCTATGTGTGTTAAGAGTGAATGAAAGTAAGGTGGGCTACACACAAGACACTAAAGGAAAGAGATCCAGTTAGTGATTAAGAGGAAGCCTGTGGATTTTTTTGAGGAAAAACTGTCCATGTTTATTAGTTTCTGGCTTATTAAAATGTGTTTTTATTTTGTTTCTAATTACAGCTTAATTCTCAAAGTCCATCAGTGGGGAAAAATACTCTTACATTTATTTTATGGTTTTAACCTTTAATAATCATAAAATTTTATTAATTATTTTAAAGTCAGGGTATAGAATACAGCCTGAGCTGACTTTTTAAAAGCTTTTATTCAGAGAGAGAGGTGGGGAAAGGGAGAGGCAGAAGGAGAGGAAGAAAAAGAGGAAGAGGAAACATCTGTGGGATACTCAAGACCAATGGAGACTAGGAGAGGGAATTAGATTCTTTGGAGCTAGAGTTATAGAAAATTGTGAGACGTCTCACATGGGTGCTGGGAATATAATTTAGGTACCCTGGAACTGCAGGAAGAGCTTTTAATTACTCAACCATTTCTCTCCCTAGTTGACTTTTAAGAACTGTGGTAAACTTCCTTTTTTTCTTGCTTAATATTTTCCTAAAACAAAAGTCTCATGTTTCAAGGCAGCCTAGGACTTTCTCAGTGGCTGAGGAAGACCTTGGTTTCTTGATTTTCCTGCCTGCGTCTTATAGTGTTCGATTATAGGCATGTGCCACTATATCTGGGATATAATCAATTAAAAAATATAAAAAAGTATGCAGTACATATTTACTAAATAAACAGAATCTTATTTGGAAGACAGAGTCAGCAGAAACAGATCTTCACTTCTTAATTTAATGACTGATCTGTTTAGGCATCCCAAATGAAAGAAATGTATTTTTCCCTCATGTCATATTTTTCTGCCATATCCCAATATAAAAGGTAGAATGTAATAATTCTGAGTTACCTAGAATTGTCTTTATCTATATTAACTGCCATAAAATGTGTGAGTAACATAAACATAAATCAAATGGGAAGTGAGTCTCATTATATTACATATGAATTGAAAATGTTAGTGATTTTTTTCATTTTCTCTCTTTTAAGAGCAGAGTCTAAAATGGTTGATTAGAGAGATCCTGCACAAGTAGAATGATAAATAGCACAGTACTATTTTTTCTATGGTTTGAATCATAAAATATAAATACTAAAGAACCAACATCTAGTTTCACTAGATCAAGGTAAGAATTTTACAGCAATTGAAAGGGTAAGGGCTGCCTTATATAATGATTTCCTGAAATTATAGTTCCATGTGTATAATCGAATAGAAAATTAAATAGTGGGAGAATAAATGGTTGTGAATATTGGTCATGGAGAATAATTATATTTTTATTATATTTAGAAAATACCTCAAGGGTTGGGCAAGATCATTTATCAGAGAAGCACAACTCAAGTCAGGTCAGCTAGATGGGTCAGTGTTTCAAGACATTTGTCATCAAGCCTGACAAACTGGATTTGATTTCTGAACCCACAGAGATAATAATAATAATAATAATAATAATAATAATAATAATAATAACAATAAACTGACTTGTTCAAATCCTTCCCTGACAGGCACAGACATGCCTTAATGCACACTCACATCTTATGAGGTCAATTGAAGTTTTATCTGGTTGATTCCTTATATACTTGAAAATACTTTCTGCCTTCCTAGAGTACTTATTCATTTTTAGCACAACATTAAGAACTGAACAGTACAATAAATTAAATAAATCTATTATCCACAAATATTTAGGACATTATTAAATGTGACAATTAATAGAATATATATAATATACATTCTCTATCTATCTATCTATCTATCTATCTATCTATCTATCTATCTATCTCCTCTGAAAGGTAGCTTTCTATAATGCTATAAAATCAGCATGTGATGGAATTGGATTTAAAGTTCTAAATTTCATATGGCAAAGCATCACTAAGACCAGTTGATTTTTTCATCAAAATGCAATAAGTACAGCCTAAAAATCCTTTCTTTAGTCTCCAAAGCACATGAAGGGGGTAGTAAAAATAATCAGTGGCATAGTCTTCTATTTCACCTTTGAAGTTGAAGACAACCATTCTTAGGAACAAATGAAGTGAGAGCTGAAAAGCTCAAGTTTTCTCAGCTAACGTCCCTGCTGAACAGAGTCAGTTCTATGTATCACAGGCAGAATGACCTTGATCAAACAGCTGTATTTTACAGCTTCCAATTCTGCGTTTGTTGTTGTTGGTATTTATTGTGCTTAGTTCTGGTTTTGTTGTTCTTGTTCTTGTTCTTGTTCTTGTTCTTGTTCTTGTTCTTGTTCTTGTTCTTGTTCTTGTTCTTGTTCCTGTTCCTGTTCCTGTTCCTGTTCCTGTTCCTGTTCCTGTTCCTGTTCCTGTTCCTGTTCCTGTTCCTGTTCTTGTTCTTGTTGTTTTGTTTTGTTTGGTAAATGAAATTTTTTTTAACTTTTTAAAAATTTATTGGATATTTTATGTATTTACATTTCAAATGTTAAATGTTAAACTTTTCCTGAATTCTCCTCTGGGACTCCTCTATCCCATCACTCTTCCCCCTGCTTTTAGGAGGGTACTTCCCCTCCCAGTCACCCACTCCCACCTCACTGCCCTGGCATTCCCCTATACAGGGGCATTCTCCTACCCAAGTGCATTCAGTCTTCACAGAACCAAAGGCCTCTCCTCCTATTGATGCCAGGCAATGTCATCCTCTGCTACATATGCAGCTGGAGCCATGAGTCCCTTCATATGTACTCTTTGGTTGGCGATTTAGTCCCTGTGAGCTCTGGGGTTTCTGGCTGGTTGATGGTTGATATTGTTGTTCTTCCTATGGGGTTGCAAACCCCTTCATCTCTTTCAGTCCTTCTCTAATTCCTCCATTGGGGTGCCTGTGCTCAGTCCAATGGTTGGCTGTGTGTATCTGCCTTTGTATTTCTGCAGAGCTTCTCAGGAGACAGCTATATCAGCCTCCTGTCAGCAAGCACTTCTTGGCATCAGCAATAGTGTTTGGCATTGGTGTCTGTATATGCAGTGGATCCCCAGGTGTGTCACTCTCTGTATGACCGTTCCTCTCTTGCTCCACTCTTTGTCCCTGCATTTCCTTTAGACAGAAACCAATCTGGTTAAAAACTTGGAGATACAGATGTTTCACTTGCTTGTTTAAAGTCACACCAAGGTATTTTTATATTATTTGGGATTATTATGAAGGGTGTCTTTTCCCTAATTTCTTTCTTGGCTTGCTTCTCTGAAGAAATAGAAGAAGATTTCAGAAGATGGAAAGATCTCCCATGCTCATGGATTGGCAGGATTAATATAGTAAAAATGGCCATTTTACTAAAAGCAATCTATTGATTCAATGCAATCCCCATCAAAATTCCAATCCCATTCTTCAGAGAGTTAGAAAAATTTGCAAATTCATCTGGAGTAACAAATACCCAGGATTGCTAAAACTATCCTCAACAATAAAAGGACTTCCGGGGAATCACTATCCCTGAAGTCAAGCAGTATTACAGAGCAATAGTGATAAAAACTGTATGATATTGGTACAGAGACAGGCAGATAGACCAGTGGAATAGAATTGAAGACCCAGAAATGAACCCACACACCTATGGTCATTTGATTTTTGACAAAGGAGCAAAAGTCATCAAATGGAAAAAAAAGATAGCATTTTCAACAAATGGTGCTGGTTCAACTGGAGGTCAGCATGTAGAAGAATGCAAATAGATCCATTCTTATCACCCAGTACAAAGCTTAAGTTTGTGTGGATCAAGGACCCCCACATCAAACCAAATACACTCAAACTAATAGAAGAAAAAGTGGGGAAGAATCTCAAACACATGGGCACTGGAGAACTGAAAAAAAAAAAAACACCAATGGCTTTTGCTCTAAGATAAAGAATTGACAAATGGGATCTCATAAAACTGCAAAGCTTCTAGAAGGCAAAGGACACTGTTGTTAAGACAAAATGGCAACCCACAGATTGGGAAAAGATCTTTACCAATCCTACAACTGATAGAGGGCTTATATCCAAAATATACAAAGAACTCATGAAGTTAGACTGCAGGGAGACAAATAACCCTATCAAAAATGGGGTTCAAAGCTAAACAAGGAATTCACAGCTGAGGAATGCCAAAGGGCTGAGAAAAACCTAAAGAAATGTTCAACATCTTTAGTCATAAGGGAAATGCAAATCAAAACAACCCTGAGATTCCACCTCATACCAGTCAGAATGGCTAAGATCAAAACTCCGGTGACAGCAGATGCTGGTTAGGATGTGGAGAAATAGGAACACTCCTCCATTGTTGGTGGGATTGAAGACTGGTACAACCATTCTGGAAATCAGTCTGGAGGTTCCTCAGAAAATTGAACATTGCACTACCGGAGGACCCAGTTATACCTCTCTTGGGCATATACCCAAAAGATGCCCCAACATATAACAAAGACATATGCTCCACTATGTTCATAGCAGCCTTATTTATAATAGCCAGAACCTGGAAAGAACCCAGATGCCCTCAACAGAGGAATGGATATAGAAAATGTGGTACATCTACACAATGGAATACTGTGTAGCAGTAGTAACTCTGCTATCAAAAACAATGACTTTATGAAATTCATAGGCAAATGGATGGACCTGGAAAATACCATCCGGAGTGAGGTAACCCAATCACAGAAAAACACACATGGTATGCACTTATTGATAAGTAGATATTAGCCCAAATTCTTGAATTACCCTAGATGCACAGAACACAGAACACATGAAACTCAAGAAGGATGACTGAAATCTGGATGCTTCACTCCTTCTTTAAAAGGAGAACAAGAATACCAAAAAAAAAAAAAGAAAAGAAAAGAAAAGAAAAAAGAACAGAGACTGAAGGAATGGCCATTCAGAGCCAGCCCCACATGTGGCTCATACATATACAGCCACCAAATTAGATAAGATGATGAAGCAAAGAAGTGCAAACTGACAGGAACTGGATGTAGATCTCTCCACAGAGACACAGCAAGAATACAGCAAATACATAGGCGAATGCCAGCAGCAAAACACTGAACTGAGAAAGGGTCCTCTGTTGAGGGAATCAGAGAAAGGACTGAAAGAGCTTGAAGGGACTTGAGACCCCATATGAACAACAATGCTAACCAACCAGAGCTTCCAAGACTAAGCCACTTCCCAAAGACTATACATGGACTGACCCTGGGCTCCAACCTCATAGGTAGCAGTGAATGGCCCAGTAAGAGCAACAGTGGAAGAGGAAGCCCTTGGTCCTGCCAAGACTGAACCCCCAGTGAACGGAATTTTTGGGGGGAGGGCAGAAATGAGGGGAGGATGGGGATGGGAACACCCATATAGAAGGGAAGGGGAGGAGTTAGGAGGATGTTGTCCTGGAAACCAGGAAAAGGAATAACAATTGATATGAAAATAAGAAATACCTAATTAAATAAAGATGGAGAAAGAAACCCAAAAAACAAAACAAAACAAAACAAAAACAAAAACTGGGACTGGAGAGATGTCTCAGAGGTTAAGAGCACTGACCACTCTTCCAGAGGTCCTAAGCTCAATTCCCAGCCAACCACGTGATGACTCAAAACCAAAAAAAAATATGGGGATAAGTTGGTGGTCCATATCCCCCAATGGAGGTGGGGTGGTTTCCTAACCTCTGGATATGATCTGTACAGGTTTTCCTTCCCCTTGGTTGAACATTTCAGTTAATCTCACCTCTGTTGTAGAGCCTCTTGCTTTCCTGGCATCTGGGACTTTCTGGATGCTACCCCCAGTTCCCCACTCCCATTGCTACATACTTTGTTCAAATTCCTGACCTTCTCTACAGCATCCCAGTCTCCTCCCATACCTGATCCTGCTTCCCTCATTTCCCTCTCCCCTCCTCTCTTATCTGTGGTTGACTTTGAACACTTTTTATGGTTTTTGGCTAGCCTCAAACTCACGGTCTCTGCCTTGAACTCTCTACCTTTTGAATTCCTTTTCTTTCTTTTTAAAACAAGAGTGGCATACTTACTAAGGCTGTGGGATGCATAAAATGAACTTTGGAAAGTGTATAGCTCTCTTCCAAATCCAGTAAATATCTTAAATGTCATTACTCCAAAATTCCTTAGGAGGGATACTTTTCTGGTAAAGAAAGCATTAGCTTATCAATTGAGCAGTTAAGCTGTATAAAATTTAAGAAAGTATATTCTTGGTGCAATAATAATTTTTGAATAAATCTCAGTAATGGATAAGTGGAGTGTAGTCAAATCTCCTTTCTGCGTTATTTTTATTGAATATAAAAGCTACCTCTAAGAAATTATGGGAATTTAGAGACAGAGACTTTGGCCCAAGATTGCAATGTGACATTTTCTCATGAACTTCCTCTAGCCTTGCTATCACCATCTTGCTTGTAATGTGATATATTACTGCATTTCATTTTTAGGCAAGAACATTATTTACTCACAGGAGAAATACTTTCCTGAGGAAAGATGTCCTAGGGAACTTTGAAGGACATTTGAGAAATACTTCAACCCAAGGCATTATAAGGATTTGTATGTATATCTCCTTTAAAAATCTTTCATTTACGTTTATTGCAAACATCCATCTTTCCCTTCTAAACCATAGTAATTAACAAAAGTTCATTGATTTCGAAGTTTCCTAGGTATCATTTTTAAGCATATTTTTAATCAATTTCACAGCATCATTTATAGGTCCTGCAATGTATTTTGTAGCCTTGTCTGATTTATTTTTCTCTATAAAAATGTTTTATCAGTTGCAATTTACTTTGAACAAAAATCTGCTGTCAGTACTCACCACTATGTAATTACCTTTATTTTTTTATCACATTAATTCTAATTTAGGTGCTATGAGCAATAATTTCACTTAAATAAAATACCTGATTTATCTGGAGTCTCCGTGCTGAGTTTAAATATAGGTCGTGTGATTTGAATATGAGAAATCCTCCTAAGGCTCGTATGTTTGAACACGTGGTCCCCAGCAAGTGATGCTATATTGGGGATTCTTGAATCTTTGGACAGTGGCACTTTGCAACAGGAAGAAGTTTCCTGAAGGTACAGTGTTCTGGCCCTATTTTCTGTCACCTCTCTGTTCCTTTGCTTGTGAGTACAAAGTAACCAGCTGCCACCCACTCCTGCAGCCACCAACTTTCTGTGAAAACAAACTGTATCCCCTCAACCTGTATGTCAAAATGAACACTCCCCTACAACTTCCTTTTTTTAAACAGGAATTTGATTACATAAATGAGATAAGCAGTGCATACCCTTGGATACTGCAAAATCTTCAGCAACCTACATAAAATGGATGCTATAGGAATTATTCCTGTGTTGAGAGATGAGAGCAAAGAGAGGTTAGAGACTTGCCAAGGTCATAAAGCTAGTGAGTAGGTTGAATGGGTTTCCCAAATTCACTAAGAAGTTCTTAAATTCTTCCAACTAATCAATACCTAAGATACATTCATAGGAATTGGGGAATATCTAAAGAGTTATTCACAGTGGTTGTTTTCTAATGGTTGTACCTTGGAACATCCCATCTTATCCAGTGTTCAGGGACCACTTGAATTTTAAGAAATAATCTTTTTACACTTGATCTTAGTCAAAGGGCTGAGAAGTGATCCAATAATATTTTTAAAATTGCATTTCTATGAGAAAAAACTTGACACCTGGTAGACCAGAGATTTAACAATAAGGGAATTAAGAGAATGCCATCTTAGCTATATACTGTATTTGTAAGTTAACGTCTAACACCACACAGAATAGCTTTAAGAGCTACCCTTACAACAGATACTTGGCAGCCTTGCTGGCTGGCTGAAACAATTGCCTCCTCACTTGGAAACACATCTCTAAATGGGACATCTACCTCACAACCATTCCACATAAGGTTTAAGTATCTTCCCAGAAGAGAGAAGAGAAAGCCTGCAAGATCCACAGTGACTAGATGTCTATAGCCAATCAGTATTTGCCAGGCATTATACCATAGATGTATGGATAATTTCATATTGCCAAGTTTTGCATATATAATTTTCACAAAATCAAGGCAGTCAAGATCCCAGTATCAACAGGGGATGTGTTCATGAAATCCTATTTTATTTGAAGGGCTATTGGCAATTGATGGCTTTGTGGGGTGGGGGCAGAGTAAATTTTTTCCTCACGTATTTGGTCTCTGAGAGGCTACCCATATTCCAACACCCCAGTAGGTGGTAGCCTACGTATGATCTAGTAGCACCAAATGGACTTAATGGGTATAAAAGAAAAAGAAAAAGAAAGAAAGAAGAAAGAAAGAAAGAAAGAAAGAAAGAAAGAAAGAAAGAAAGAAAGAAAGGAAGAAAGAAGGAAAGAAAGAAGGAAAGAAAGAAAGATGGAATTACATGACGAAGAGACAGAAAGCTGGTAAGAGAATAAGGGACAACTGAAAGGGAAGACTTGTTATATACATGTATAAAAATTTAAAAAATACTAAAATATCCATTCTCAGGTGCTTTGTTTACCAGCTATAAGGGAAAAAGTAATCTATTTGTATTGATTTTATGTATGATTTTCTCTATTACTACCACTGCTTGGATAACACAATTACTGATTTTTATTTCAAATGGCATCTAGGAAAGTCTTTCTATTGACAATAGAGTATCCCATAATGTTCCATATGAAATATATCTTTCACTTTTCCATACATTTGTGCTACTGATCTCATCTCTTTATTCTCTGTGCTTTTCAAAATATAAGAGTCATGGCTATAGAGATAGATATTTAATAGGAAGGCAAAATATTTGTTTAAGTGTGCATGCAACTCTGAGCTCAAGCCCCAGCCTGACAAAAATCAAAAAATATCAAAGAGAACATAGACTGCGTCTGTTTTGCTTTGAGTTGTGTGTTTAATACCTGTACATGAAGAAACAGTGTTCAGTGAAGGACTTGGTACGAACAAATAATTGTGTGGCTAAAAAGCAATGGTTTTGGTTGATGGTATGTAAACAGTTATGTTTCATCAACGATCTACTATGAATCTGCTTTTACAACTTTTTACATACGGGAAGAAGTTGATGGGCTAGGTTGAAATTAATGAAATTAGGTTAATCAGTTTATTGACTTCAGACCGAACAAAGCACTCGTAAAACTATCTACATCTACTTCTGTAAAGGATGAAATAGAAATATCAAGCAGCTTGTTAATAGAGAAAATTCTTATATTTTATATCATTTGTACTTTACATGAATTTCATTTTGTATACCCTGAGGTTCAACTCATCTACTCATTTATACAACTTGATACCTGGTGAAATATCAACTGAGACAAAGAAACTTCACAGATTTGAAGAGAATTTATGAGTATTAACTCAGAAGCAAGGCCCTTCGGTTCTTTGGCAAACACTGAAACAAATAAACAACCACTGAGAGAGTAAAATACCTATAACCAGACTTCTATTGAAATTAATATTTTTATATAATATTTTGAAAGTGTTGTCAGCACTAATAGAGTAGAAGCTGAAGAAAAGGCATCCCATGATTTTCAAGTTATAATGTGGCATAGAATCAACACACACACACACACACACACACACACACACACACACACACACACACACACACACACAAGAGTTTATACTCTTGATTCTGAGTAAAAATATAACACATAACTGTGTACACTTGCTTCAGCATAGAAATAAATAGAAACTGTTCTTTTTTCCTGCATTCCTGTCAAACACATCTGCCCAGCTACCACAGTCAAGTAATATTGAGGAGAGAATGGATCGTAACAGCTCTGACTAGAGAAAGAGAGGATCAGAAAATTTCTATCTTCTTTAAGAAGTCAAATTCAAATTTACTCAGCAATTAGTCATGAAAGAGCACAGCACTAGAACATTGAAAGTTTATAATTTATGGCTATTTGAACTGATATTGTTTTAAAGTACCAAAACATTCAAATAATTAAAATGTGAGAGAGTGTTTTGACATTCTCTTAACACCCAGTCAAAATGAGAGGAAAACTTTTGTTATCAAGAAAATTACAACCATCATTATTAATGATCAGCAATTGTATGTGGAGCAAAGCAAAATCTTCTTTGCAATAATAGACAGGGCTATTAATGAAACAATTGATTTGAGTGGCCTGGTGAATCTAGTAAGAGAACTTTTTAATGTCCTTATAAGTCAAATAGGATTTATGTCTACACATAATTTGAAGGGAATCTAGAGAGGAATATTCTTGGATGTAAGAGAAGGAAAATAACTATTTCCAATGGTAACTGACAAAAAGGAAATGAGTGGAGAAGCGAGTTGGAAGTGAATATATGGGGAGATGATTACTTAGTGTCTTAGTAATGAAAGACTTACCTTACAAGCTGAAAACATAGTGCATGCCAAAAGCCATGAACTTTATCATATTGTCTGGCTGCTTACCTTTCTACTCAATAAAGTTGACCAGCAATAAGGTTAGATGGAGACCATGAATGACTGAGCTTTTAAATATACTTTTTCAAATAAAACCCACTGAAACTTCGGAGCCCCGGATGAATAATTTGCTGTTTAGAGTAGAAACTCTGTTTCCCAAGTCAAGAATGAATCAACAGGTTCATGGAAGCTGGACTGTAAAATGGAGAAGACTAAAATAAATATGAACCTCCTAATCAGGAGATGGCTTAATGGTAGAGGTATTTGTCATCCAAAGAGGAGCATCTGATTTCAAATCTCCAGTACCTATGTAAATGCCAGGATGACATAGTGCTATGTGTAAACTCGACATTTGGGATGTAGAACGGGGGAACCCTAGATCACACTGGATAGGTTGAATAGACAATAGTCTCTCCCTCCCTCTGCCTCCTGTGACTATTTTGTTCTCCCTTCTAAGAGGGATTAAAGCATTCTCACTTGGGCCTTCCTTCTTATTAAACTTCATGCTGTCTGTGGGTTGTGCCATGGGTATCCTGTACTTTTTAGTTAATATTCACTTATCACTGAATTCATACCATGCATGTCCTTTGGGGTTTGGGTTACCTCCCTCAGGATGATATTTTTTAGTTCCACCCATTTGCCTGCAAAATTAATTGTCTCTTCTTTTTAAATACCTGAATAGTATTGCACTGTGTAAATGAACCACATTTTCCGTATCCTTTCTTCAATTGAGGGACATCTGGGTTGTTTAGTTTTAAATGGATTACAATGCGAAATAGAAAATTTTCCACAGAGGAATCTCAAATGGCTGAGAAGTACTTAAAGATATGCTCACCATCCTTATTTATCAGGGAGCTACAAATCGAAAGTCTACCTGAGGGTAAGATGAAAAGGTCAAATGACAGCATGTGCTGGAGAGGACGTGTGGAAAGAGGAACACCCATTCATTGTTGGTGGGATTGCAAACTGGTCAACCGCTCGGGAAATCTATCTGGACTTCCCTCAGAAAATTGCAAACAGTTCCACCTGAAGACCTAGTTATAAGACTCGTGGGCATATACCCAAAAGATGTCTGCAAGCTTTTTTATTGATTAACAATTGGTGACAGAGAGCCCAGGTTCCTTTATGTAGTGTCAGCATTAGGGAGGTAGGGATGGACTATCTAGGTAGCTGTGTGTGATCCTGTTGGCAAACCAGTAAGCACTATTGTTTCGTTATGCCTGCTTCAATTAGTGTATTCTGGTTTCTGCCCTCTACTTCCCTGAGGAATAGATTGAAACCTGCAAAAAGTTTCTTCTGGTCATGGTGTTTGTCACAACAGCAGAGACTGACTAGAACACACATGTAAACAAACATAGGCATATGACAGACAGAGGGAACAGAAAGGACTACATAACTAAGTAATCGATGGGAAACAGAGTAGTTACATGGAATTTGGTTTTGTATTTTTGTCACCCAAGTATTCCCTATCCATCACCTAATGAAAACTTTGTCCAAAAGAGCCATCCCTAAGAATTCATAAAATATCTGTTATTCTGTACGGTGATCTCTTGTCATTGGATGCATGATTAAAATACCATCATACATACAAGCAATGAAACCATTGCTTAATTAAATTCTTCAACTACACAGCTAGAAGCACATGAATCCAATGTAACTCACATAAGAAATATGGTGTATGAAATGCAAAAAGGGTTGATAAATGAGAGTATGTAAAACCTAAACCATGTGCTGCAAATTAAATGCATGATAGGAATGACATATCAGAGGAAAGCCTGGATTTGTAATTTTCTGAGGCCACTACCCATCACTGCAGGAAAAGCATGGTGGGGGGGTTAGAAGCAAAGCAATCAATGGTACAACTTGCAAAAGCCCTCTTTAAGAGACTATTTCTATAAAATATGGCCAACTTTCTAACTAGTATTTGAGTATCAAATGGTTGAAAGTACTTACAGAATTTGACAAATAGACTGTCTTGTTATAGTTAAATTATTCAATATTAGGAAAGAACAGGGCTGTGTTACATAATCCAGTTATCTTATAGTTAACACTGAAGATTTTGTAATTAATTTTCTCACTGTAAAAGGTATACAAAATTTCAGTTTTGCTCATATACTATTACATATTAGAAAAATTGTTGGTTTCATTTATTTGATTATGACTAATTTCAACATACATTTACATTATTATTCAAATTTACTTAAATTGATCCTAGTGTGGCTAATTTTAGAAACTTTTTTCTGAGAACAAACTGTCCTTGAATAAAATATTCTTTTACTGTAGTAAGGTTTCTCTAAGTTCAATGATCATTTTTATATCTAAGAGGCAAATTTTCATAATTAGAGCTTTTAAAATGCAGAGTTCAACTTTCTAAGAGAAGAACATTTCAAATATGAGATAAGACGTTCGATTTGGTTTTGAACTTCTGACCAGCGCACTTCCCTCTCCTATGTGCTGTAATTACAGATATGTACCAATACGATAAGTTTTCATGGTATAAGAAGTGATTAAATACCTTATGCATGGTAAGCAAGCATTCTACCAACTAATCTACAGAATGAGCCTATGTGTTTTTTGTTTAATATTCTGGTTATAAAGTACGCATTCACGAACAAATGTTGACATCGTACAGATAAAGTGTAGACTTCTGTTTTCAGAATTGGGTGAGTTTTTCTGTGGGCCTCCCTCATGTGATATCAGCAGCACAACTGAGAAGAACAGAATTTTATGAAGAGGTTAGAAATATGAGCCTGCCAAAATTTTCTACAAATCAAGGATAGTGTAGTCAAAGTATAGTCTACTTAATAAAGAAAACAACCAGCACTGTATACCTCTTTCCATATCTCTAAAGCCTTAGATGAAAAGAAAAACCATTTAATTCTATTCTATTTAATATGGCTTGAATATGTTTTAGTGTGAAATATTCTTTCATTTCTCCCCTCACTGACTATCAACTAATGTCCCATGGTAACATGAGTTATGAATTAACCCATGTTAATTAGGGGAAAGACACTAAACAATTATACAGATGACAAATTAGACAAGGAAGCTAATATGTTCTGTAAAACATATTTGGAAGTGAAAAATCAGGTTTAAAAAACTTTACTTCATAATGGTGTTATCAGTATGCAAACTTCACTTTAATGTCTTATTGCCTTGCTTATATTTGATAGGCAAGAATATAACCCACATGAAAGAGCCCATTTTAAAAGTTTTATGCACATGTCTATCATAATTCTTTGTATCCATTTCTCTAAGCATAAAATAGAGTTCCTTTTAAAAGTGTCAATTTTCCCCACCCTTAAGAGTTTATTCCTAACCTAAATAGAACCAGTAATATTTTTTTTATTCTGTAAAATGAAAAACTTAAAAATAAACTAGTAGGAAAAACTAAGAGTTCAAGTATAAATTTACATTGGCATAAAATATTCCTTTGTGCTTCTGATTTTGAAAATAAATACCACAGATGGGTCTTCAGGGTAACTGTCTGCACAGGGTACTGCATATTTTGTGACATATAAACACTGAGATAGAAGATTTGCTTCAAGGCCTGGGTCTGTTGTTTTATGCCATAATAACCTTTGAAATACATATATGCATGAGCATATGTTTATTGAGCCCACGATAGACATTAGAGGAAGTATGACCAATTTTAAAAACTATGTATGTAGACTCTTTTTTGAATGAAATATATTTCTTTACTTACATTTCAAATGTTATTCCCTTTCCTGGTTTCCTTTCCATAAGCCCCACTCCCCTATACGGGTATTTCCCTCATACACTCCCCTTATCCCCCACCACATTCTTCTGCACTGGGGGTCCAACTTTGGCAGGACCAAGGTGTCCCCTTCCACTGGTGCTCCAACAAGGTTATTCTCTGCTGCATATGCAGTTGGAACCCTGGGTCAGTTTATGTATAGTCTTTCGGTAGTGGTTTAGTCCCTGGAAGCTCTGGTTGGTTGGTATTGTTGTTCTTATGGGGTTGCAAGCTCCTTCAAATCTTTCAATACTTCCTCTAATTCCCCCGCAAGGGGGTTCTGTTCTCAAGTCAGTGGTTTCTTGCTAGCATTGACCTCTGTATTGGACATGCTCTGGATGTGTCTCTCAGGAGACATCTATATCAGGTCCCTTTCAGCATGCACTTTTTAGCTTCATCAATCTTATCTAGTTTTGGTGGCTGTATATATATGGGCCACATGTGGGGCAGGCTCTGAATGGCTGTTCCTTCAGGCACTGCTCTAAACTTTGTTTCCATATCACATCCTATGGATTTTCCCCCGCTTTTAAGAAGGAGTGGGAACATCAGAATTTTGGTCATCCTTCTTGAGCTTCCTGTGGTCTGTAGTTTGCATCTTGGGTAGTTCCAGCCTTTGGGCTAATATCCACTTATCAATGAATGCATACCAAGTATGCTTTTCTGAATTGGATTACCTCACTCAGGATGATATTTTCTAGTTCATTCCATTTGCCCATGAATTTCATGAAGTCATTGTTTTTGATAGCTGAGTAGTACTCCACTGTGTAGATGTACCACATTTTTTGAATCCATTCCTCTTCTAATGGGCATCTGGGTTCTTTGCAGCTTCTGGCTATTATAAATAAGGCTGTTATGAGCATGTGTCTTTGTTGTATGTTGGAGCATCTTTTGGGTATATCACCAGGAGAGGTGTAGCTTGGGGCTTGTAGACTCTTAAAGCCAGTTGGGTGAGAGAACAGAATCTCCACCAGAACACCTTATGAGTTTTTTGTTTTGTTTTGTTTTAATTGTGTAATAACTGAGCACAGAACTACCTCATTTATTCCCAAATATGAATGAACACATAAATTATCCTGTATACAAAGAGACTGATAAATAACTGACTACAGGCTTAATTCTGTTTTGTACTATATGGATTCAAATTAGTTTTGTGAGACAGAGAGTTTTCTTCATTTGGCTTCGTTGTCCAAGTCCCTGTCATGTAGCTAGCCCCGGCTGGTCTTGAACTCAGGAGAATTCTCCTGCCTCAGCCTCCCAAGTACTGGGATTTCAGATTTGAGGTGCCATATTTGCTCTGGTTGTATGCTTTGACTGAGAGAATGATAAGTATGATTTTAATGTTAATAGATTGAGCTATGTGAAGAAGCAAAAGTATCCATATATGGCAGTGAGAATGTTAGATTTTAAGAGTGATTTCTGAGAGAAACAGAGAAAGAAACACACACACACACACACACACACACACACACAGAGAGAGAGAGAGAGAGAGAGAGAGAGAGAGAGAGAGAGAGAGAGAGAAAGAGAGAGAGAGAGCAGTAAGTATACCTCCAAAATTTTATGGTAAGGTGAGCCCGTAAAGTAGCTGGTATCTATACCAAATTCCTTATTTACCATGGATAAAGGCACTAGAAATGGTATTGGACCAGAGTAATAAATTGTATTTGCAACCTCAGCACCTGGTTGATGTAAATAGTCATCGAATTGATATATAAATGCTAACACTATACTTCTTACTATCTCACTAAAACTATACTGGTGATTTTCAGTAGATGATTTCATTCATTAAAGTGCATCAATCAGTAAAGGGGGATGTGATAGTCAATGGCTGGGAAATCAATCTGTCCCAGTATTCCCTCAACCCCATTCTTCAAACATTATATTTTTCTGCCACAGATAAGACAAGAGCAGAAGTGGTTTTAATCTGACAGAAGACTTGTATTTTTTCTTCATGGTCACAAAGAAAAATCTTTTCTACATGTTTCTTTGCACAGAGAATGAAGCCATGTTTCTGCATGGAGGCCAAAGGTATATATGCTTACTTCTTATAGCCTAACCAGGGTGAGATGCATTTTGACAATATTCTGTTGGGTAATAATTCTGTAGGTCATGTGTCTTAAGACAAAGGACTTCCAAGAAGGGACAGACATGGACTCCTTAGCTAGTAATTAGAGATAATCTGATAAGAAACTCCAGATATCTAGTGACTTCTGACATGGTCAATAAATATTTATTGATTTATGTCACTTGAGTTTAAAAATCATTTATCAAGTCTATCAACAACCATTAGGAATTCACTGTTAAATGACACGATAATAGTCATAGACTTTCTATGAGTCTATTCAATAATAGCCTGTTTAGTTTACCAGACCTGTTTCCAAATTTTGTGTCTGTGTGTGTGTGTGTGTGTGTGTGTGTGTGTGTGCACGTGCGCGCTCATGCATGAGTGCACGCATGCATATCCATGTGTATATACTTCAGCAGCATTCCTCCGGAGGACTGTTCTATCTGTTTGGAGACAGGTTTACTCCCTGGCCTACAATTTGCCATCCAGTTGAGACTGGCTACACTGGGTCCCACTGTCCCACCTATAACTTCATCCCCAGTGCTAGAATTACAATGTGCACTAGCACATCTGACTTTTTCACATATGTTCTAAGGATTGAACTCTGGTCTTCATGGTAGCTTTGCAAGCACTTTACTGAATGAATGAACTGTCTCCCCGCCTTCACTTGCTGTTTCTTGAGAATATAATAACCTAAAACCTTAGTTTTCTTTCCGAAGTCTAATTGCTAAATAAGGATCTTGGCATTATTCATCTGAGTAGACAAATATCTGGAAGATCAGACCATAAAGTCTAACTTTGATAGTAGAAGGACTGTAGTCAGTAGACTCAAAACTAGTATGGATTTACTTGTGGAATTAAAATCAAAACCAGTGTGACTTTTGCAAAAAAAAGCGATTAATTGATCAAATGTCCATACTTAATGGCATGCAAATTTCCTTCCTAAAGTCTGTACTAAAGCAATTTCTGAAAAATTCTTTTATTGTACCAATATATATGTCTATGCTGAGTATGTAGCTCAGTAACCGAATGCTTGCAAGGTATATCCCTAGGTTCCATTTCCAGAACATTTATATATCATCCCTAGTATCTTGGGCTAAGTGATATAACTATCTCTTATGTTTTCATTCAAACCAAAAGTAATAGATGGTTTCTACTGTGAAGAAGGCATGTGATATCATGCTTACCGTCAGAGCAGATAATGTCATAATGTAAAAGCAACTACTATAATGAGCATTGGAAAGAAGATTGATTACATATGTATCAGGCATTTACTCCTCTAACCTAAGCCCTTTCTCATTACACAGACTGAAAATTTCAAGTGTCAGTTATTTACAAACTAAAGGATGTTTACAATTCACCTCTACAATAAATTGGACTATTATCTCTGAGTCGTTAATTTGGACCAATCATAACCTACTGGCTATAAAGGCAGAGAAAAAAATAAGATTGCAGATCTGTCCTGAAGCACCGCAAAGTGGAACACTGAAGGCATTCATGAGGAGTAATTGACATAGAATGATTAGAGCATCAAAATGTCTGGTTTGATTTATAAGGTGCTTGAGAAATAGAAAGCAGAGATAGTAATATTGATGACGTTTTAGGGCTCAGTTATTAAGACCGGTTTTGGAATATCAGCCTCAAGAGGCAGCAGGCTCAGTAGCTAGAAATCTATAACTCATTGGATAACTGGATGAGCCTGATGATTTCTAAAATTTACCTGAGCTTCTGAGCTCCATTGCTATTTCATGAAAAGCAGTGTAGTAAGACGGAGGTCAAGTTCTCCTCTGTCCATAAGAAGGATGATTTAATATACTTAGTAAGCTACCTGCTGGGCTGCTATGTAAGGTCATAAGACTTGAATCATGAGAAGATTTAATGAGTTGGGCAACTTTCTCTCCTGCAAATATGTGCGAGACAGATGATGAATGGTACCAAATTATAATATATAGTGCTGATCCTGAATTTCTAAGTGCCTAGGAACTGGGGTAAAAACAACTGGCAAAAGACATTTTGACTCAGCCATGTGGCAATGTATCTCTGACTCCCAGGGCACTCACCTGAGCAGTCAGACCACAGGATGTATCTCTAATTTCTGCAAAATATAGTTCTAGCTAGAGCTAACAGAAATATGATCTTAATAGGTGTCTCGAGTTTCTCATTAGAATGTGGTTGTGAAATTTCATGGGAGTGAGTCAATAGGAAATCTCATCCCTTTAGACAGCATTCTTTGTATCTGAACAGCTTAGACACTTTCTTCGTGTTCTAATAAAGGACCCTGAGGCAGGGAGAAGGACAATGCGTTTTATCAATCAGGGTATGAGGGGGACAGAGAATCACATGAGAGAGGGTGAGCAGACAGATGTGCTATTCCTGGTGCTGGCATCAACTGAAAGGATTACCTTGGCTAAGCCATTTAACCTCTTTGAACCTCAGTTTTCTCATTGATGATATAAAAGAAAGGACATTTGTGCCTCTGCTCCCTCTCAGGGCTGTTGAAGAATTAAATGAGTGAAAGCTGTGGGCTGCAGTACTTCCAGAGTAGGAAAAAGAAAAGGACGTCATCATCATCTAACTACACTGTGTTCTCCTTAATGCTCTTCACTACCAAAGGTGAAGACAACCTTGTGAAAGACCCACGGAAGCTGAGTGCTCTTCTGGGAACAAAGCCTCATTTAGCTTTGCTGAATTCAAAAGGAAGACATCACCTTGGAAACTGCCCTATGAATCAGTGTTAGGGCAGAGAGGAACCAGAAGTCCCAACTGCAGTTCTGCTTTTATGTGTGTGTAACTGTGTGTTTGGGCATGCTAGCATGTGTCCAGGCACACACTGAGGGCAGATGACAAGCTTAGTGCTTCTTCTTCGTTACCTTTTGTTATCTGTGAAAGGATCTCTCCTTTGCCTGTAGCTCACCAAATAACAAACTGACAGGCTAATGAATCTCAGGGATGCCCCCAAAGCATTCCTCCAAGGACTAGGAATACAGGTTTACCACCACAATCTGATGTTTAAAATCAGATTCTGATGAAAAAAATTGTAGTCTTCAGGTTGGTTAGTACTCAACCAACTGACCCCTCCCTCCCTCTTTCCTTCCATATATATGCTTGAAATAGTACAGCCAGAGAACAAGACCAAAACCAAAATAGGATGAGGATGCATTATTATAGTAAGAATAGTCATTATCATGTACTTAAATATATATATATATATATATATATATATATGTGTGTGTATGTGTGTGTTTGTGTGCATATTATATTTAATATATGTATGAAAATATGCTAGTAAGAAATAGAGGAAAAATGAATGTCTTACATGATGTCACACATGTTTGATCAGAATATCAAGTATTTAACAATTATGAAGACTCAAAAAATAATTAAACCAAGGCAGGAAGAGAAAGAGAGAGAGAGAGAGAGAGAGAGAGAGAGAGAGAGAGAGAGAGAGAGAGAGAGAGATCTTGGTTCTGATCAAGTTAAAACATTTCTAGGTAAAATCATAAGGTAATGGAGGCAACACATAAGAGATGACATTGTTTAGTTGCATACAGCACAAAATTTCCACTAAAGTAGTAAACAATATCTATGAGCACTATTCAACTATAAGTATCAAATCTTTTTATTTGCAGCAAAATGGATGGAAGTAAGAAAAATACACCAAAGAAGAAGCATGGAATATAAACACCACAAGTTCTTTCTTATATACAGAAATGAAAAGATAAAAAGTAAGTAAACCAACCCAAATGTGGAAGGGATTACTAGAGCTGGAAAATATTCAAGAGCAGTAGGGGGAGTCAACATGCAGATTGACATGGGCAACTCCTATTTTAAAGTCTTGTTTATATTGAAGATCGCACAAGGTACAATTCACAGACTATAAAAAAAACTCAGGAAGAAGGAAGCCCAAAGTGTGGATGTTTCAATCCTTCTTAGAAGGGGGAACAAAATACTCACAGGAGATAGAGGGTGGGAGGGACTTGAAAGGAAGAGAGGAGTGGGAAGGAGGCAAAAAAGAGGACAGTATCAGGTATGGAAGGATACTGGGATGATATACAGAGAGTCAGGAATTTGAACAGAGGTATATAGCAATGGGGGATGGGGAACAAGTCCAAGATGCCAGGAAAGCAAGAGTCTCCCAGGACCCAACATGGATTAGATTAGATGAAATCCCCAATAAAGGGGAAGGAGAACCTGTAGAGACCATATCCAGAGGTTAGGCATGTCCCTCAGTTGAGGGATGGTGCCCACACTCATCTTTAAATTTTAACCCAGAATAGCTCCTGTCTCAAGAAAATACAGGGGGAAAGAGTGGAGCAGAGACTGAAGGAAAGGCCATCTAGAGATTCTCCCACCTGGGGATCTATCTCATATACAGACACCAAAAGCACACAACATTTCTGATGCCAAGAAGTGCTTGCTGACAGGATACTTCATAGCTGTCTCCTGAGAGGCTTTGCTGGAGCTTGACAAATACAGAGAAGGTTGCTCACAGCCAACCATTAGACTGAATGTGGGACCATAGTTGAAAAGTTAGAGAAAGGACTGAAGGAGCTGAAGGGGTTTGCAACCCCATAGGAAGAACTAAAGTATCAACCAACCAGATGCCCCTCATCCCCAAAGATCCCAGGGACTAAAAGACCAACCAAAGAGTACAGGGAGGGACCCATGGCTCTAGCCACATATGTAGTAGAGGATGGCCAGGACAGGGAGTTGGGAGTGAGTGAGTGGGTGGGTGGGAGAACACCCTCATAAAAGCAGGGGTAAGGTGTGTGGGAGAGGGGTTTTCTAGAGGGCAAATGAAGAAATGGGGTACCATTTGAAATATAAATAAATAAAATATCCAATAAAACAAAGAAAATCACAGTAAAACCTAGTAACCTAGATGAAATTTGGAATGCTCCATATAAGAGAAAGTGACTTAATATGTTTTTCTGAGAAAGGATTAAATGTGAGAGCAATATTGCAGTTTTCTGAATAATATTCTATATTTCATTTATTTTAAAGAAATAGTTCTTCTTAGTGCTGGTTAGCTTTAAAAGGTCTTGGAAGACAGTACCTGAATACTGGAAGAGAATATTCATGAATACTCTTACCCAGCTGTGAACCTCTCCAGGCAGAGTAACGACTGACCTGGAAAGATATGTCTACAGTACTACAGTGCCATAGATATATAGGGATGAACAACTGATTTATGAGAGTATTGAGACATGGTTCATAAGGATAAGCTTATCTGGTAGTATAAATCTGGCTACCACTCATAGTTTGAAAGAACACAGTACCTCAATATGAACCTACTACTATTATTTTATTAAACAGAGTATTAAACTGTTCCGTAAATATAAATATGTATCTCTTCAGTGAGGATTAGTGTAGTTCCCAGTCCTCATCACAGAAGCTTTTTTGCTCAGTGAATAGAGATTAATACTTATACTCACAAATGTTCAAATTGCAGAAAGTAATTTTCTGTGTAGTGCACACACACACACACACACACACACACACACACACACACGCACAAACACTTCTGGGAATATTCCAGAAAAGTATACAGGAAAATTGTAAGAGCCAGAGGCCAGGGAGGAACAGAACAGCGTATCTTCTGGTAATAACAGGACCTCTGTAATCATACACTCACAGAAGCTACAGTCATCCCAACAAGATCAAACCATTCAAGATTCCAACATGAAAGAGGTCCTCAAGAGTTTCCACCCAACATCTTTAGTCATAAGGGAAATGCAAATCAAAACAACCCTGAGATTTCACCTCACACCAGTGAGAATGGCTAAGATCAAAAACTCAGATGACAGCAGATGCTGGCGAGGATGTGGAGAAAAGGAACACTCCTCCATTTTTGGTGGGATTGCAGATTGGTACAACCATTCTGGAAATCAGTCTGGAGGTTTCTCAGAAAATTGGACATTGAACTGCCTGAGGATCCAGCTATACCTCTCTTGGGCATTTATCCACAAGATGCCCCAACATATAAAAAAGACACGTGCTCCACTATGTTCATCGCAGCCTTATTTATAATAGCCAGAAGCTGGAAAGAACCCAGATGCCCTTCAACAGAGGAATGGATACAGAAAATGTGGTACATCTACACAATGGAATATTACTCAGCTATCAAAAAAATGACTTTATGAAATTCGTAGGCAAATGGTTGGAACTGGAAAATATCATCCTAAGTGAGGTAACCCAATCACAGGAAAACACACATGGTATGCACTCATTGATAAGTGGCTATTAGCCCAAATGCTTGAATTACCCTAGATGCCTAGAACACATGAAACTCAAGACGGATGATCAAAATGTGAATGCTTCACTCCTTCTTTAAAAGGGGAACAAGAATACCCTTGGCAGGGAATAGAGAGACAAAGATTAAAACAGACACAGAAGGAACACCCATTCAGAGCCTGCCCCACATGTGGCCCACACATATACAGCCATCCAATTAGACAAGATAAATGAAGCAAAGAAGTGCAGGCCGACAGGAGCCGGATGTAGGTCGCTCCTGAGAGACACAGCCAGAATACAGCAAATACAGAGGCGAATGCCAGCAGCAAACCACTGAACTGAGAATAGGACCCCCGTTGAAGGAATCAGAGAAGGAACTGGAAGAGCTTGAAGGGGCTCGAGACCCCATATGAACAACAATGCCAACAACCAGAGCTTCCAGGGACTAAGCCACTACCTAAGGACTATACATGGACTGACCCTGGACTCTGACCTCATAGGTAGCAATGAATATTCTAGTAAGATCACCAGTAGAAGGGGAAGCCCTTGGTCCTGCTAAGACTGAACCCCCAGTGAACTAGATTGTTGGGGGGAGGGCGGCAATGGGGGGAGGATGGGGAGGGGAACACCGGTAAAGAAGGGGAGGGGGAGGGATTAGGGGGATGTTTGCCCGGAAACCGGGACAGGGAATAACACTCGAAATGTATATAAGAAATACTCAAGTTAATAATAATAAAAAAAAGAGTTTCCACCCCAAGCTGAGGTGGTATTGACAATTGATTCTGCCCTGAATGGAAGAGTAAGCTTTTTTTTAGAAATGTGGTCCCTGTTAGCGTAACCATTCTCCAGTGCATGGCCCCTCTCCCCATGACTATAAAAGTATCCCAAACTGGAGTCACTGGAATATCCATAAATAAAGGTCTTGAGGGTGGGAGTAAAGGAGGAATAGATTCAGGTAGAAGGAAACAATGACAAATATGGTTAAAGCACAATCTACATGTATGTGATATCTTGAAATAATTGATAAAAAGTTTGCATTTCAAATAACATAACTCGACCTTATGAAGCTTTTCTATCAGGAAATGTTAAAGTGACTTATCTTTTTCCCTACAAATTTCCTTAAATCTAAAATGTCCTTATTCAATCTTAATCCTCTTTGTAATGTCACTCTTTATCATAGTCAACTAACCCGAAATAGCATTCTGGAATTATGTAAAAGCAATTACAGATCATTCAACCATTCATAATTTTCAGGTTTCTCATATGAACAATATGAGATTGGGCCCAGGCATTTCTTTCCTTTTTAAAACTACTATCTACAGATCTTTGACTTGTGGCCATGTTGTCACAGGACTGTTCTTTGCTGCAAATTACCATTTTTACATTAGAGATCATGTGTTGCTCTTTTCTTTAACATAACCCTTCAGTATTATAATGGCCTATGGAGGTTTTGTTAAAGAAACATTTTCATCTAATAACCTATAGTTCTACGGTGCATGGATGGTACTCAAAGTCTTACACATGATTTGCCATTAAGACACATTATATGTTAAAACTAATAGAAGAATTGCATAATAGCTTCCCAATGACACGGAAATGATGAGGAATTTTCTCCTTGTCTTTTTTTCACTCACACTTTTGGTTTATTAAAAAGTCTCCAGAAGTTTGTAAAATATGTTTGTTGTTTGTTTTATTTTGATACAGTCTCTTGCCCAGGCTCACTTTAAACTTGAACCCTTTATGTAGCCAAGGATGATACTGAAATTCTGATATTCCTGCCTCTACCACGCAAATGAGAGTATTACAAGGAAATGTCTATATGAAGTTGTTTTGCAGGTCAGAGGATCATATTCAGGGCGTCTTGTATGCTAATCAAGCATTCGACCAACTAAGCTGCATCCCCAAACATTATGTTTGCCAGTCTTCACTTCACCTATTGCTGATATCCATTCTAGAATTATCACACTGTTCTCTTGTTCGTTGCCACACTTGCAATGGAAGCATGTAAGAAATCAGCTTTGAATATAGAAAAGTTTAGAACAACTGATTGAACAAACAAACCTCCAAAACTTCATACCTGTTCAAGGAAGATAGTCAAGTTGCTAATCTCAGTAAACTCTCTTCAGTTTAGTGTAACATCATTTTTAATACTTAATTTTAAGCTGCTTTATTTCTTTTAGAAATACTAGTTATGAGGCCAAGTAAAAATGATAGTTCATTTTAATCCAAAAGCTCACGAAAGTTCTAACTCTCAACATTTTGGATTTCTAAGTAGTTTTGTGTGTGTGTGTGTGTGTGTGTGTGTGTGTGTGTGTGTGGTGTGGTGTGTGTTTGTGTGTGTGTGTGTTCTATACAATACATATCTTTCTGTCTTCTGGTCATTTTTGAGTAAATCAAGCTGAAGGTCTTTAGCAAGCAAACAAATAGAAGCCACGTGGATGATCCTCCAAACAAGTACGTAATCTCTGTATCACTGTAGATATCCATGCATTCTTTTAAACATTATATATCTATAGCCATTGTACTTAGGGACTGAAAGTCTCAGCATTTTGTAACCAACAGGATAGAGACCATAGTATTAAACCTCAGGTTAGCAGAATAACTAGCTAAGTCATATTTTACTTTTAAACTTTGAATTAAAGCAACTTAGATTTTCTGCACCTCAAATTATTCTCTATTCAATAGAAACCCATGACATTAAGACACTAAAATCCTGAGAAAAATCTGTAGATTTGGGTTTCGGAGTTCAAAATTACTCTCTAAAGGGTTTAACAAAGACATTGGAAATCCTAATTTTTCCTTCTTTTGTACTCATGTACAATATTTCAACATCCTCACTGCATAGCTGCTGTAAAAAATTTGTGCTCTTTCTAGGCTAGCAAGATGACTCCATATGTATGGGTGGTTGCTAGCAAGCCTAACTACCTGAGTTTGATTCATAAGACCCACAAGGTAAATTTAAAATCAATGTCTTCCAGTTGTCACCTGACCTCTACACACGTGCCATGTGGAACATGCATGTTCACATAAATATATACACAGATAAGTAAATATGAATAAAAATTTTAAAAGTCAATGTCTTATACTCAATTGTAAATGGGTCATCTGCATCACTCAACTCTAAAACTTTAAGCAATCATCTTTGAAGGGGAGGTGGAGAAGTTTAAGAGAAAGAATTTAGGGAAGAGTAGTCTCTTAGACAGGTGAAGACCATCAAACTTATTCATAAACTTGAGAAGCTGTGGTTTCCGGCATGAGAGTTGCACAGTATAAATACAGTAGACATTCTAGCATGGACACAGGGGAGGCTAGTAAGCACTAAGTTCTAACTGGAGAAGTATTGACTATGCTTGATTTCTGAAAGAAGCATCAAATTCTGTTAAGGATGTACTTAACAGACTTGGTAGATGTACTTGGACTTTCAGTAGATGTCCCTGTACCTGAGAGCACAAGACAGTACAGCTTTAACTTGATGGGTTATACAAAAAAAATAAGAAGAAGTTGAGAAAAGGTAGGCAGTTAGAGATGAATGTGGGAGAAGCAAACGATTACAATAGAATGCGAAAAATGGTTTAAAATACAGGCAACATGAATTTTTCAAACAATTAAGAAACTATAGCTTTAAATGCCAGTGTCTTTTTATCAAAACCAAATTTTGTCTGTGGAGTGTAGGTATACAGGCACTGCTCTGAGCTAGAAATATATTTGATAATTGGGAATAATCTGAAGGTCAAGAAAATTTCATCTAATTAAAATGTATATATTATTCCAAATATATATATCAAATATATAATATATGTAGGATATTAATTCATATTAAATAAAGTACTTGCTTTTTAATATAAAAATTATTTACTCTTTCTAGTCTATTCTCAGGGAAGTTATTATAAACTTATTATTTGATTAATAAAATGTTCAAAAGATCTAATTGAACATCTAGAAAATTAAGATAATTAGGAAAAAACATAAGTAATCTAAAAGAGTTCAACAAATCAATGTATAATAGACTACACTGGGATTGCAATCCTGGAAAATAAAACCAAATTATTTCTAAATGAAAAGACAAATGGGGCATTGAAGATTAAATCCTAGCAGAAGAAATTAACAACAACAATACTCATCAATAAAAACTTAAAAACCAATTTATTTTTGCTTATTACTAAAAGACCACAAAAATATTCCACCAAATACTTCACAAGTCAAAACAAAGAAAACATAACCCCTTCATTTGTAATTTAAATCTGATTATCATAAGGCTGATAAGAATAAAATTTATTAATGACTTGATTCTGAAATGGATTGGTCAAATGCATGTGGTGAAGAGTGTGTGTGTGTGTGTGTGTGTGTGTGTGTGTGTTTGTGTGTGTGTGTTTGTGTGTGTGTGTGTTTCTAATATGTGTATTTGGATTCTCATACATTAAGGAATGGAAATGCACCTGCCTATGAGGCCTAGAGGTTAACTACAAAATGCCTTCCCCAGGAGCTGTTCACACTATTCTTCTGAAGGAGGATATCTCAGTGGCTTGGAGATACCAATTAGGCTAGGTTAGCTAGGAAGTGAGCCAGGACTCCAATAATGTTCATTGTTTCAGTGCTGGGAATTTAAAGTCACCCATACCTTACAGCTAGATTTTTATTCTAGCTTTGTTCTAGAGATCAAACTGATTTCCACATGCTTGTGTAGCAAGCACTTTTCCAACTGACTATCTTCACAAAATAATCTGTATAATTTTAAAAGCAAACATGCTTATAGACCAGTTCTCGGTATCTGCTATTCGCTCATAATTAATTATATCATCCACTTTACCTAGTAGCTAAGTAAAGACACATGTACGTATATTGTGCTTTGTAATTGTTAATTTCAGAGATCTAGGAGGGGAGCTTCAGATGGAGGACAAACTGTAGTTTATCAAGTAAGAAAAGTCCTTTTAGTTCAAGAGACCAAGGGTTAGTCAGTTTGAGTAGAGCAGACATCATGAAGGCACAAAGACAATGCCGCTAGCTTGGTTCTATGCCAGTAACACTGTGAATACTTCTCTGGCTTGTGCAAAAATAGCCGCCACCCTGGCAAACACAGGTCTGGGTCGTGGTGTGTTAAACAATAATACCTTACCCTGATGGAACTCCTCTGAGCCAAAAAGCTTTCACCTGAATTATTCCATTAACCTCCTTGCATTGTTATGGGAAATGTGTTTATTTTTTGAAATGACATTCAAATATATCCGTAAAAGAACACTTCAGGTCTCCCTAGTGTTCTCTTCTCTTTCAGCCAACGCATTACCTATGAAAAAAATCAATAGCTTATTTCTTTTCTTATATCCTCACATATTAAAACTGTAGTAGGGGGGCTGGGGATTTAGCTCAGTGGTAGAGTGCTTACCTAGGAAGCGCAAGGCCCTGGGTTCGGTCCCCAGCTCCGAAAAAAAAAGAACCAAAAAAAAAAAAAACTGTAGTAGGTAGAAAGTGTTGGCATGAGTTTTCCAATGATGCTCTATTCCTACATTGTCCCCCCTCATCATTAAGCTGCATGCTTAGAGCAGAGGAGTTCTCTTTGTTCTTGAAAATTAGCACTGAATTACATGGTTTTGTTCACTTACAGTTTTGTGTCATATGTATGTGCATAAATTAATGCAGGGTAGAATTATCTCTTACCAGTCGATTGAATTAGTATCTGTGATTTTAAGACAGCTTCCTTCATGTTTCCAATCAGTTCAAATACCCAGAAACATCAGTTTTAAATGATGCAACTTTTCTGGAACACTGTTTTTAAGAGTGTTACAGCAGCACTGCATCTTATCCTTCAACTGTTGTTTAAATAATAAACTCTCTCCTAACACCATGTCCTGGTTTTTGCCATTTAAATGTTTACTCTCAGTGGAACTTCCTTTTCCAAATTGCTATATCTGAACTCCTTATGTTTTACTTACACATTCTCTTACCCAATCATAATTTCATCTTTATATCTAGCTTTCTTTTATTAGTAAACCAGTTGTTAGTTTAGTATCCTTTATTGCTCAGTTATTTTTGTCCGATATTTATTCTGAGGTAGGTCCATCCCCGTTTTGACAGGCAACAACTTGTTGTTTGAGAGTGTACTGACCTGAGGATTTTAAAATAGGCTTGTGTCATACAGATTCTTCCTTAACTGGCTACCCTTGTGTAAAATTACGGTTCCGTTTCAGATATTCTATTGATATCTAAAGTGATGATTTTTCAAAAATATTTACCCTAAACTGTAGAGATGGCTCAAGGGGTAACATGCTTGGTGCATGAGAGTAAGAACGTTGAGTTCAGATTCTCACAAGACATGTTAAACTTGTCCTTAGCACATGTATTTGTAATACTAGTGTTCTTACAGGGAAATGGGAGGCATAAAGAGGAATCCCCGAAGCCTTATGATCCAACTACCCATCATATACATCAGTGAACATCAACAAATATCTGAAGATAATGTGGAAAGGGAACACTAGCATGTCATTCATATATGTATGAGATGCCCATATATCTGCACTTACAAAAAATGAAAACAAACACACACACACACACACACACGCTGCTATACATGTGTTATGTAAAACTGTTAATTATATTTTTAATATTATTTCTGCTACCAAAGCTCAAAGGTACCTGAGCGGTCTTTATTTTTAATTAGTAGTAAGTTTATCTAAAATCAATTATAAAGATTTATTTTATTTTTAAATATGTGCACAGCCATGGTTATGGTGCAAGCAGAGGCCAGACACTTTGGAACCTACTGGAACTGGAGTTACAGGCCCTTGTGGGTAGGCTAACATGAAACTGGGACTTGCAAATGCAGTATGCACTCAACTACCAAGTCATCTCTCCAGGCCATTAAATTACCATCTCTGAAGTCAGTGGTTTTATTTGCTGGAATTCAACCACAGTGGCATGAACTCATAATCAATGCTTTTGAGTACTGTGGCTTCTAACAGACCTATCCTTTATAAACCATAGCTGTGCAGCTTCCCACAGAAGTTTCACAGAAAATCTTTTCTCTTTCTGGTACTTCTTTTGACCTCTGGAGATTGTCAAACTGTCAAAAGATACCACACTAATCATAATATGGCCTGATGTAATACTGAAATTCTGAAACCCACATCTTCCTTCTTATTATGATTTTATTGCCAACTTGTACAATTGAGAATTCCATGAACAACTGAAGGCCAAATATAGCACAGATCCTGTACAAAAGATGACAGATTCTGTACAAAAGTGATTTTGTAGTATTTTCACTTTGGTAATTCCTTCTCAACTAGGTCATCTACTTTTGCTGTCCCTGGTAGAAGATAAAGTTGAGTAAAGAGACAGGAAGCAGGGACAGCACATGAGGCTCAGGTCAGTTGCTCAAAAGCTGGGGCTGCTATTCTTGTCATCAGTCATCCCTTTAAGCCTTGTCATTGGGACTTAGACTTTATCTCCATTTTCATGACACATTCACAGAAACTCTTGAAGAAACTGTCTTTCCCCAACATTTTGGCTATGTGGGTAATGAAACCTAGAACGTTCAAGTAATGCAACTGAAGTCAAACGGTTCATAAAGCCGTTTGTCAAAAATGCTCTCCTATGGTTTGCTAAGGTAACAGTATCTACTCCCTGTCATCAGATATTAATAAGCTATCTATTCTTTATTTTGTCTATCTCTCTGATCTTCAAATCAATTTTACTTGTATATCTTCATTTTAGTAAAGAGGGTGAAATGTTGAAAGTGGACTTAAAGGAGAGACTTTAATGCTGCTCAGATGTTAACTCTGTCTTTATTTCTGTCATCTTTGACCTTTGATGACCTATCTGCAGGCAGCCTTGTGCTGCAGTGTTTTGATGTCTTCTAACATTTGAAATGTAAATACATAAAAAAATAAAATATTCAATACAAGATATAAAGGCTGTCCTTGTCTTCTGGCTTGAGTTCACCAATTGAGAGCGTCCACTGGAGATCAGCATTGGGCAAGGACTTCATTATTTGTCTCTTTCTTAGATATGTTGACTCCTGATATCTACCCTTTTCTACTAAAAACCTTGATTCAAGTGTGAAAGATCCCCTTTCCAAATACAATACCTTCCTCCTTTCTCCACAAGACCAATGCTCTCCTGATTTTCTTCATCCTATTCCAACGTATTTCAGTGTGGTACTGACTTCCTGGGGAGATTCCATCTAGTGAATTTACTAAGGTTTCCATAGTTTGCCAGCTCAGCAATACATATGACACTTTTATTAGAAGTTTGCCTTCCGAATGAGTCAATGACTTCAGAATGATTATAGTGATAATGGCTAGCCTGTACATGAAAGTTTTCTCACGTGATTGTAAGCAATGAATTTATTTGATGAGCATAAGAAAAATGTAAGGAATTAGAAATAACTTGTTCTTTCTCACCATGCTGGCTAAATAGACCTTAAAAGCTAAGTTGGTCTGTGCAAAACCTAAGATCCACATCATGAGTTCCTGACTTTAATGATGAAATAAACAAAAACCAGATACTGGCCCTCAGTCTCAGAGTGTATAATTTTATAGGTATGAGATTACGAGACAAAGAACTTGTATGTGAAAAATGTGTTTATGGCTATTCAGTGTGTGTGTGCATGTGTGTGTTTGTGTGTTTGTATGTTTGTGTGTTTGTGTGTGTGTCTTTGTGTCTGTGTGTGCCTGTGGATGTGTGTGTGTTTATGTGTGCCTGTGCATGTGTGTGTGTGTGTAAATGTGTATGCCTTTGTGTATATATGTGTGTATGTGTGTGTGTGTGTGTGTGTGTGTGTGTGTGTGTGTGTGTGTGTGTAGGTCAAAGGAAAACTAGCAACAGTCAGTTCTCACCTTTCCCTGCATGGATTCCAGATACTGACATCAGGATATGAAACTTGGAAACAAAAGCCACGACCTACTAAGCCATATTGCTGGTTCAATAATTTGTTTTTCTTTTAATTTCTGAGGAAAATTGATGTACTTGACTGGACATCATACTTTGAGAATATCTCATTTCCTTAAGCTAAAGTGGAAAATAGAAAACAATACATGTTTCTGGAATACAATGTACCTTGAAGGACAGTGTGGATGGCTGTGTTGACTTTCTGCAGACATGAGAAGCAAATCTTTGCTCATTGTATTGCACACAGTTGAGCAGAAATATTAAGTACTTCCTAAGAACTAAATGCTGAACTTAGTAACAGGACTGCTTCAAGGATTTTGATATAATACTAGTCCTGGAGATTGTACATCTTGGTTTATGTTCACTAGTTAGAATTGAATGTAGTATATTTTGGAAAACACAGTGAGTGAGTGAAAATTTAGTTTCATGTAAAACATACCTACAGAAGCAAGACCAACAAAATAACAGCACAAGTTGAAGTGCCAAAACAGGTAGGGAAAATTCCATATTTCCTATACTTAGATAATGCTACAGGTGATCAATGACTGCTGAGAGGAGTAGAATCAGTAGCCTCTAAAGATGAGCACACATATATTTTCTAGTTCCAAGTTGTCAGTCCTGGACATACGAATATGCAAAGAAAGCTAAATTGTTTTACACACACACACACACACACACACACACAAACACACACACCACACACACACACACACACACACACACACATATATATGTATATATACATATAATATAATGTTAAAGGAGAAAGAACAGATCATGAAGGTGGGAGGCAGTATGGGTATATCAGAAGGGGTGAAAGAGTGACAAGAGCCATGTAGTTAATGATAATCATGAAATCTTCCAATATAGGTTTAAAAAATAAAAGAAAACAAATAACAAGTAATTTTTAAAGAATTGATCTAGGAATCTAGCAGGACACAAGCTCATCAAAGAATCATTGTTTATTCCCAGAAACAAAAGGGAAAACTCACAAATATTTTCTATGTGAGGACAGTGCTTAGAAGACATTTGATTTTATCACACTTAAAAAAAGGGCTAACTGATCTGCAGGTGAATTTTTTTCCAAGAAAATTTCTTTTTTATACAAAACAAAATGCAGGGAGCAGGGTTGAGAGTACTCCCATAAAAAAATGGGATCTCATTCCAGATGCTCAGCATAGCTCCAATCCACTTCATTCTGAATGGTTTCCAAAATCAGTCACTTAAGAAACTGCAGAAGAAAAAAATGGCCCATTAATCTTATGCTGCCCATTCTAATTTAACTCTGGGTTGAGCATATGAAATTATTTGCATTGGTTTGAAATATGATTCATAGCTGCATATATTATAAGCTCTGAACATTTTTTTTGGCTCTGAACATTTTTAAGTTATTGGTTTGGATGACATTATTGAATACATAGGGACAGTATTAGATGATGGCACTGCAGAGTCACCTGGATCTCCCATCATATTTATTTTGTCAAGAAGAAATATACTTTAATGAATACACTTATTTCAAGCAGTGAAATATGTCATTTCATTCAGTAACTGTAATCATAAAGGTACTAGATAAACATAATTATATGCACGGAACAAAATTCTTAACCTAACTATCCAAGTGTATTGATTGGCTTTCACACACTAATAAATCCTGTATGATAATGTACCTATTCTGGTTTACTATGAAGAATTTCTTCATTTTCAAGGGCTTATGCTGTGGTCTTTGGGACCCAATGAAAACCGTATAGTCTTATATTTTGCTAGCCAAATGACATAACATCTTAGAGTTTTATTATGCTAACCTGTAAATAGAAATAGGCACATTTCCTACAACTGTGATGCTCATCAGTTGCAGACTGGCGGCCTTTTCCCATCCTTCATAGTTTTCCATTGAGAGAATGCTGTCCTCTCAAGATCAGACCAGCTAACTCCTTGAAGTGCTTATTTGGGATGAAAGTCAGAACCAAACTGAAATTCCACCCAGCTGTGCTCTCCTCTTTCTCTGTAGTCTGCAGAGTTTCTTCTTTGAAAACAATTCACTTGTAGAGATATATATGACTCCATAAAATATGTCTCTGTGCATAGGCACACACACACACACACACACACACACACACACACACACACAAACACACACCTTTACCTTTGCTTCCTAAATAAACTGACACTTCTAAATCTCAGAATTCGTATATGTCATTGCACCTTCCATGGCTTCCAGATTAATAAGCTTCTGTAATTTGCTAATGACACCCTCAACAGAACAAATCTGCAACCTACAGAATGAGAAAAAAATCTTCACAAACCCCATATCCAATAGAGGACTGATATCCAAAATATATAAAAACTCAAGAAGCTAAACTCCAAAAAACCAAATAACCTAGTGAAATATGGGGTACAGAGGGAAACAGAGATTTTGGTACAGAGAAATCTTGAATGGCCAAGAAGCACTTAAAGAAATGTTCAAAGTCCTTAGTCATCAGAGAAGTGAAAATCAAAACAATCCTGAGATTCTACCTTACACGAATCATTTGGCAGAGATCAAAAACTCAGGTGACAACAGATGCTAGCAAGGATATGGAGAAAGCTGAATACTCCTCCATTGCTGGAAAAGGATAGGAGTGCACACTGGTACCACCACTCTGGAAATCAATCTGGAGGTTCCTCGGAAGATTGGAAATAGACCTACCTGAAAACCCAGCTATACCACTCTTGGGAATATACCCAAAAAGATGTCCCAGTATACCACAGGGACATATGCTGTATATTGTTCATAGAAGTCTTATTTGTAATAGCCAGAAACTGGAAATAACCCAGATATCCCTCAAACGATGAATGGATACAGAAAATGTTATTCATTTACGTGGTGGAATACCATTCAGATATTAAGAACAAGGACATCATGAGACTTGCAGACTATTGGATGAAATAGAAAATATCATCCTAAGTGAGATAACCCATACCCCAAAAGATTTACATAGTATGTATTCACTATTAAGTGGGGATTAGCCCAAATTTCAGAATACCTTGGATACAACCCAGAGAATTTAAAAAGTTCAACAAGTAGAAATGCCAACTGAAGATGCTTCAATCCTGCTTAGCAGCAGGAAGGAAATAATCACAGAAGGGGGAGGAAGGGTAGGTTAAGGGAAGGGGAAGGAAAAGGGTAACAGGTCAGGTATAGGGTGTGGATGACAGGAGAAAAGCCTAGAGAGCAAGAAGATTAAAAGGAAGTATGCAGACTCGGAAGGAGGGAGGTAGGAAGATTCTCTACAAAGTACCAGAGACCTGGGAGATGAGAGATTCTCAGGACTCAATGGGAATGATCTTAGATGAAATTCCCAATAGTGGGAAGATGGAACTCAAAGTCCACTTTCAGTAGATAGACAGGGCCTCAAGAGGAGGGATGGTGTTACCAACCCACAGTCAAAATTTCTGACCCATAAGTGTTTCCTATCTAAAAGAACTGCAGAGATAGAATGGAGACGGGACAGAGTGAAAGCAATCCATTGACTGACCCAACTGGGGATCCACCTTATAGGGAGACACTAAAGTCTAACACTATTACTAATGCTATGATATGCTTACAGACAGGAGCCTAGCATGGCTGTCCTATGACAGACCCAACCAACAGCTGATTGAGACAAACACAGATAATTACAACCAACCATAGGACTGAAGAGAAGGACTCCACAGGAAGACCAGCAATCTCGGCTAACCTGGACACTTGGGGAGCTCCCAGACACTGAGCCACCAACCAGGCAGCATACAGGATGTCCAATGTCCTGACATATATGTGGCAGAGAACTGCCTGGTTTGGCCTCAATGAGAGAAGATGCATCTAATCTTGGAGAGACTTGAGGACCCAGCGAGGTGAGAGGCCAGGGAGTGGGTGAGCATCCTCTCAGAGAAAGGGGGGAGGAGGAATGAAATGAGCAACTGTGGGAAGGGCACAGGGAGTAGTCAACAGCTGGATCGTAAATAAACAAAATGAAAATAAATTGTAAGTAAAAACTTTTTAGAGTTGATTAATAGAAAGCTATTATTGGTTGTGGTAAAATATTGTTTCGCAATGTGTGTCATCTGTAAAAATGGTCCTACGGGAAAGCCCATGGACAGGAAGATTTAAATTCCAAGCAATTGGGGATTTTCTCCTTACTATGTCACCTTAGCATTTCATAATTTTATTCACAGTGACTATATCAGAGGCTCCATTGAAAGTTTAACTTTGCTTACCCTAGTGTTTCTCACATATATACAAATCATCTCCTTGAAGCAGTGACCTTTTCCATATTTAATGTAAAATTTCTATTGCCTCACACAGTAGCTAGAAAATATAAAGTCTGAATTATAACATTTTAACACATACAGAAAAACAGTCTACAATATATCTTATTTATATAATATTAATTATCTATATTCATTTATCTGAATTGTGGTAGAAAATATGGATACTGGTATCTTTTAATAATATGTGGAGGAATTAGGGGACAGATTGAAGGAGCTGAAGTGGATGGCAACCCCATATGAAGTCCAACAGTGTCAAGTAACCTGTAATCCTGAGAGCTCCTGACTAAGCCACCAATCAAAGAGAACACATGGGCTGGTCAGAGGTCCCAGACACATATGTAGCAGAGGATTGCCTTGTCTGACCTCAGTGGGAGAGAATGTGCCTAATCCTATAGAGACTCGATGCTCCAAGGAAGGGGACTGCCCTGCAATAGGGGTTGTGGATAGTGGAGCACCCTCTCAGAGATAAAGTGGAAGGGGGTGGAGTAAAGAACTCTGGGAAGGGAGACCAGGATGAAGTGCAACATTTGGGGATGTAAATAAATAAGCCAATTAATTAATGAAATAAGAGAAAAATACATTACAACAACTATTGTGAATTTTATTGCAAAAAAGCAAGCCCCATTTATCTTAGAAAATTCACTAAAGAGGGAGCCCCAAAAATTACTTCAATCCCAATTGATAAGTTTAGTTCATTCCTTCTTGCTCTCCAATATTTCTAGGTTACACAGAGTAGATGACAGAAACTTGTTTGTACCATAATATAACATCACCTAAGGAATTATTTTTTATTAGCTAGAAATAAGATTGGCTTTCCCTATTACAGAATATTTGATGAAATAAGAATATTGCACAATTTTTTTCTGATGTGATTTCACTGCATATAACATTTACTTGCAAGATTCAGATCTAATGTCATATCCATTTCCTAGACTGCTTAATATATGACACCACTTTATACTTTAATCTCAGAGTGCCAAGAGAAGAAAAATGTAAAGAGAAATGAAATAATTGTGGCCAGTATTATTTTCTACTAACAAAATTGTCCCAAATTTGGGAGATATGGAGGGGTTGAATCTGTACCTAAAACAATTTTTACCATAGACTTTACACTTAATGAGATTTATACAATTTTTTATTGTTAAATTGTATGTCCTTCGAGAGATGAGGTATAGCTCACATCATAAAATACTTTCATATCATGTACAAGGTCCTGGATATGAAACCAGCACTATATAAACAACTGGATGTAGTGGCGCATGACTGTTATTCTACTGCTCTGAAGGTGGGAACAAGAGGACCAGAAGCTCAAGCACATCCTCAACTATATATTAAGTTTTAGGCCAGCTTGGAAAAATGAGAGTGTGTCTCACATCAACAGGAAACATTCAATCATACATGTACATGGACAGGTGTGTGTGTGTGTGTGTGTGTGTGTGTGTGTGTACTGATGTTAACCTTCTATAAATGTTTTGATCTTTCAAATTTTAGGCATTCTCTGAAGATATTCATGTATTTTTATGAAAGTTACTCATAGGTCCGAATAAAAAGACCTGTCATAACATGCTATCTTGGGAGGTGACGTAGGTCTATCTATCTTAGAAATCATGATGCTGTCTTTCAAACACTGGGGATAAAAAAGTCTAACGAGAAATTCAGTAGTCAGAAACTACTACTTATATGTCTGAAGAAGGCCAAGTGGAACAAAGACCTCCACATCAAACCAGATACATTCAAACTAATAGTGGGGAAGAATCTCGAACACATGGGGAAAATTTCCTGAACAAAAACACCAATGGCTTATGTTCTAAGATCAAGAATTGACAAATTGGATCTCATAAAGCTACAAAGCTTCTGTAAAGCAAAGAGCACTGTCGTTAGGACAAAATGGCAACCAACAGATTGGGAAAAGATCTTTACCAATCCTGCAACTGATAGAGGGCTTATATCCAAAAATATACAAAGAACTCATGGAGTTAGACTGCAGGGAGACAAATAACCCTAATAAAAATGGGGTTCAGAGCTATACAAAGAATTCATAGCTGAGGAATGCTAAATGGCTGAGAAACACCTAAAGAAATGTTCAACATCTTTAGTCAAAAGAGAAATGCAAATCAAAACAACCCTGAGATTTCACCTCACACCCGTCAGAATGACTGAGATAAAAAACTCCAGCAACAGCAGATGCTGGCAAGGATGTGGAGAAAGAGGAACACTCCTCCATTGTTGGTGGGATTGCATACTGGTACAACCATTCTGGAAAACAGTCTGGAAGTTCCTCAGAAAATTGGACATCGCCCTACCTGAGGATCCAGCTATACCTCTCTTGGGCATATACCCAAAAGATGCCCCAACATAAAACACAGACACATGCTCCACTATGTTCATAGCAGCCTTATTTATAATAGCCAGAAGCTGGAAAAATCCCAGATGCCCTTCAACAGAGGAATGGATACAGAAAATGTGATACATCTACACAATGGAGAACTACTCAGCTATCAAATCAGTGACTTCATGAAATTCATAGGCAAATCGATGGAACAAGAAAATATCACTCTGAGTGAGGTAAACAAATCTCAGGAAAACACACATGGTATGCACTCATTGATAAGTGGATATCAGCCCAAATGCTCAAATTACCCAAGATGCACACACCACATGAAATTCAAGAAGGATGACCAAAATGCAGATGCTTCACTCCTTCTTTAAAAGGGGAACAAGAATACCCTTAGAAGGGGATAAGGAGGCAAAGTTTAGAACAAACACTGAAGGAACAGTCATTCAGAGCCTGCCCTACATGTGGCCCATACATATACAGTTACCATATTAGATAAGATGGATGAAGCAAAGAAGTGAAGGCTGACAGAACCGGATGTAGATCTCTCCTGAGAGACACAGCCAGAATATAGCAAATATTTAGGTGTCTGCCAGCAGCCACCTAAACCACTGAACTGAGAACAGGACCCCTGTTGAAGGAATCAGAGAAAGGACTGAAAGAGCTGAAGGGGCTTGAGACCCCATTTGAACAAAGCCAACCAACCAGAGCTTCCAGGGACTAAGCCAGTACCCAAAGAATGTACATGGGCTGACCCCGGGCTCCAAATTTATAGGTAGCAATGAATAGCCTAGTAAGGGCACCAGTGGAAGGGGAAGCCCTTGTTCCTGCCAACGCTGGACCCCCAGTGAACAGGATTGTTGGGGGTAGGGCAGTAATGGTAGGAGGATGGGGATGGGAACACCCATAGAGAAGGGGAGCGGGAGGGGTTAGGGGGATGTTGTCCTAGAAATCTGGAAAGGGAATAACATTTGAAATGTAAATAAGAAATACCCAACTTAATAAAGATGGAAAAAAATAAAACAAAACACCTCTTGTAACATTGTATCTTGGATGGTGACATATGGCTATCTATCCCCTCTTCCTATCCTAGAAAATATGATGTTGCTTTTCAAACATGGGAATAAAAATATAAAGGAGGAATTCAGTAGTCAGACACTACCATTATTATTATGTAAATAACACAGTAGAAACAAACTCTTGCATAAATTCTTCATCACTTGAAACTACTGTGTTTCAAATGTATGGGATATTGTGTTCCTAAATGAGACTGAAGAAGTACAAAATCAGGAAAGATAATGTGTGAGTTCCTTTGTGGTGTTGATTATTCATGATTTTTTCTTTTTATCATGCTTTTCCAACTACTATACATCTAGGGACATTTATAATATGATAGATATATTTGCATATCCAGTTTATACATGTTGAAAAGAAAAAAAGAAGCAACTTTCTCAATGAGACCAAACATTACACAAGAAATAAAATAGATAATCTGATTAGATATTAGTTGGTGAGTTATGCAGTAGCCAACTTTAGTACGAACCTAGGACGAAAGTGTAGAGTACAAGAGTACAATATATTTTAGCGCAATTTCTCTCAGAGTTTTCATTGTCTAGAAAGATGGTTTAGCTCTTCCTTGCTCTCAGGGTTTTTTGTCTAGGAAGATATTTTACTTCTGTCTCACTCAACTACTTTACAATAACCGTTATTCGTCCCTTAGAATGTGCCAGGATTCGGTTTATGTTGTGTTGCTTTGTCTATATAATTAAATGGTTCTACATCATGTAATAGAATTTATACACATTCTGGCATCCTGTGTTTGTTGGATATCACCTATTTGTGATCTAGGGTCAATTTCTCACTGTTTTATTAAAGAATGAGAACATATAGTAATGTCATTTCTTAGGATTGTAGAACTGAAAATTAGTTACTACAATTATATGGCTTTCATCCAAAAAATCCTAACTTTTATTGATAATTATTACCACCATCACCACCATCATCTTTATGATCATGAGAGACGAAAGACACATGAGGTATGCATAACTTTCTATTCAAGAATCATGCAACATGTCTGTCATGAATGCTGTCAGATAACAAAAAGTACAAGTTATTTATTTTTTGTACCTAGTTCTAATACCTTTCACTTTTGTCCATATACATTTTGGTTTAGATTGATATTGTTGTATACAGAAGGAGCGACTCTTGAGGGGACAGAGTGTCAAATAGGAAAGGCATTGAGTGAAGGCTTTCATGCTCCATGACTACCTTTTGCACAGTTCAGTGGATTTTGAGTTGCCTATGTGGGTTATCTCAGCTGTGTTGGTAGTGTAGGTATACAAGAGATGCTTAGGATGTCATAGGTGAAACAGGATGTATTGGCTGGAGAGCATTGACTTCAGTTTTTTGTTTTTCTTCCTACTTTTAGAATTTCCAGGAATATTCTTTCTTTTTGCCCCCAAAATAGGCAAAATATTACCCCTGGCTGCTTGTAGGGTGCTGAGTAAATAAAGAACAATATTATTTGGGAGACACAGGAAACTGATATGATTATTAAGAGTAGAAAATGAAAAAAATCAAGATTATAGAATATGCCTCAGCTCACCAGTAAAAACTAAAGAACCTGAAGTCCATAATTTATACATAGTTATGCCAAAGTAAAGAACCCTGTGCCAGTTTTTCGGCTGACCAAGGAGGAAAAGGACACTATTGCTATTTCACGTGCCACTTCGGTGCCAATGCACAGAGAACTATTGACACTGTTCACCCAGTAACAGAGCCCCCAGTAACTATGCCACTTCATTTCCTGTGTCTCTAATTCAGAGACTAGAAGAAATACAAATGGAGCAGGCCAATGGTGTCAATGACTAGCTTAATATATGTGACTTCCTCGACTTTTATAATGGGAGAAAGAGTCACAAAGTTTAAAATTTCCCAAGCAAGTAATTTCAAATCAAACACTCAGATGTTAAAAACAACAACAAGCTTAGAAGTTGGATTAAAGACCTGGTATAGTTTAAAATATGTTTGCAATGATTCTCAAGTGAGTATGAGTATTGCAAAATCACTTTCATTTTTTCCAAGGAAAATCACAAGGATTTTCAACAGACTAACTAACATCAGTGTACTGATTAAATGAGATAACTTATATAAAGTACTTGGCATACTCCAAGGAGTTTGTGAACATATTTATCACTATTATTATTGTTGTCTTTGAATACTAAAATTCCTGCAGTGTTCCATATGGAAAATGATGGGACTGTTAATATAGTACAATTATATTTATAATCTCAGTTCAGCATCTGTTGCTTCATCATACATTTCACATATCAGACCATAGTTCACATCACTTTAATAAAATAAGACTAGGAAATTTAAAGCATAAACAATAAATACAACTTCAGTTATGAAGTAGAGAAGATGAGATTCCAATGTAGGATTATTTTATTAATAAAACAAAATGCTTAACCTTAGTACAATGTCAAAAACATGGACTAAACCACCAACCAAATATTACACATGACCCAATCCATGGCTCCCATTTCATGTGTAGTAGAGGACTGCCTTATCTTGCATCAGTGGGAAAGGAGGAGCTTGCTCCTGTGGAAGCTTGATACCTTAGAGAGGGGGATGCTAAAGGTTGGGGTGGAAGTGGGTTGGGGGAGCACTCTCTTAGAGGCAAAGGGGAGGGAGATGGAGTGAAGGGTTGATGTAGAGGAAACGTGGAAGGGGGATAACATCTGAAATATAAAAAAATAAATGATCAATAAAAAAATTAAAAAGAGAAAGTTGTGTCCCTTTCTTTAGCTATATAATTATTGACATAATGGTTCCCAAGAAAGTGGAATTGACTTGGGAATTTCATGTACAAGGTGGAAAATAATGAGACCTGGAACTAGAAAGATGGGTAGCTAATCTTGCAGAAAGAGACTCCATATCATCTGACAATTTGACAGACCACCTAGAAGGAGAGGCTAGAGCAAAGGCAACAACAGACCAGTGACGGGTGGGAACATATCTTGAACAGTACTCTCTAATTAAGTATGTAGACTCCTTGAACTCTATTAAACTTAAATATCATGCTAGGGTCTTTAATCGACTTGTGGTTAAGTGGACCCCTGTATCATCTTCTCAATATGGACACAGTAATTTTTTTTCCTTTTTACTGTGAAATAAAAGAAAGTATATCATAAGTATCCTCACTACAGAAACACATCCACACATATGAACAAACACACGATGCTATTCACTTGTGTAGACAGATGTGCTAAATAATTTATTCATGCTAATAATTTCATAACATATTTAACACATTGCGTACCATAAGTACCTGCAATTCTTAGTTATCAATAATATTTCATTAGACTTTGAGAATTCCTCTCATTCAAATATGCTATGATTGACTGTCTATATATTCTTATTATTATAGAATATTTTATGTTTGGAACATTAAATCAGTGTCAGTGGTATCCATTATAACTATTACTCATTATAATTTTATAACAGAGATTAATTTTGTTCAGCATTAGGACAGCATTTTCAACTGGATTTGAGCAGAGAACCCTGTTTCCCAAACACCTATAAGAAATGTCAAGATTATGTATTTTCTATGAAGACCCTGAACTGTCTACAATCATTTCAAGTTGCATCATTTTGTAATTGTGCATTTGCTTATGTGTGTGTGCATGTATGTGTGTACATATGATGGATTTGCTTCTATGAAAGTCTGAGGTAGAGGTTCTGGTCATAAAACTTCATTCCTTGATAGGGAGGTATGGAATCAACAGAGCAGCTGGTGAAGATTCTTAGCTTCCAGTCAAGTTTCATTGTGTTGGTTACCGCACCCCCACCCACTTCCTCTATACTGTAAGAATAATAACGCCCTTCATTTGGATGGGGCATATGAAGCTGTCCATCTTCCTGAGTGGGATATTGAATCTTCAAATTGGTTCTCAGCTACATGCACTTATATGAAGAAAGTTCATTTATTACATTTCTAGCTACTGGTGGAAGTAACAGTGAATCTGTATAGAGCATTGTTTGAGTCAACAAACATTCCTAAGCATCTTTCCATGTGCTTTAGCTGCATATAGTATAGATTTAATTTAACCGATGGATATATTAATACTGTGTAATAAATATATTAGCTAACACATTATTAGAATTTTACAGTAATTTGAGTGATTACAGGAACACAATAGTCAAAAAATGAAAAGATAGGTTCTTCAATGTGCTGACCAGAGAAACAACCTTTAATTGTTTAGTTGTTGGGGATGAGAAGCTGGCTACCGGATGAAGTACCTCCAGAACACAGAAAGGATAAAATCTTGCTGCCTGCAATATCACCTATTTCTACCTGGAGGGATAAAACAGAACAAGTAGCCACTGTTCTTGACAAATGGATACAATTTCAATTTTTCAAAATGTGAGTGTCAGATTCGTCCATTGTGCCAAATAGATCTGTCAAGTGACCTTGCCCATTTACCAATGGATGGCCCACTTCAGAAACATGTTGGGGCATTTAAAGGACTAAATGTCACCTAGTAGATATTGTTGTCGATACAATGTATATTGGCATTCTGTCACACACTGACTTTGAAGGTCACAAAAGAGGAGCTCCAGTTCTTGCATCTGTGGGATAAGCACTTGTCATACAGACCTCAAACAGGAGCAGAGAGTAGATAGTCCTTGCTCATCCTACTTTCTTTATGTTGTTAAGCTTAGTCTGTTCTTCTAAATATTCACATTGACTTGTCCTTATTTTAGACCTCATATGTAATATGCAATGTCACCATCAGAACCAGGACAATCACATGCAATATGCAAGATTGTGTATGTGTGTGTGTGTGTGTGTGTGTGTGTGTGTGTGTGTGTTTGTGTGTATGTGTATGTGTATGCTGATAATCATCAGGATTTAACCCAAGAGCACACTACATTGCTGATAACTGAGTTACATCTTCCTTTAATAAATTATAATTTGTTAAATTTATTAAATAATTATAGTTTACTCTATAATGGAGTCTACAAAGTCTTTATGAGAAGATAGTGTCTTTCTACACTATTGCAAAATAAGAGATCTATTCCTATGCTCTCTACAAGGAAATAAATTGATTTTAAAATGAGAGAATTATTGATAATTTTCAACATATCTGTGTTCATTAACACTTTTGAATGAGCTGAAAAATATAAAAACAAGTGTACAGTGTAAGATTATAATTAATTGAAAGAACATAAACAACTACCACTAACAGTGTGATAAAATATAAATATGTTAATAGAAAAAATATTATAAGCCAATTTCGGACACGAGTGAGGGTAATTAAGTCATAAAAAGAAATATGAACATAATAAGAAATACACTCACCTTCACACTCACACACATATCTTGAGACAAGGCCTCAGAATTGCAATGTAGCCAAGGACGAAGAACTTAACCTCTTCATTCTCCTGTCTCCCTCTTCCAAATGCTGGCGTTACAGACTTATGGTATCATGTTCATCTCACTCTCACATTTATCAGCCAAATAAACACAATTAAGATTTGAGCATCATGATTTACCTATCGGAAAGATGCCAATGAAATGAGTGGAAAAAGACGGTAGTGACAAGAGTGTCATTTACCACATGTGATGTAGAACAAGAGAAGTCTGAGTCACTTTCGAGGAGTACAGAGTGGTATGTAATAATCCTGAAAACCGCCATTTTGTTACCACAAATTCACTGTTAAGGAATAAAATAATGGTGGTCAAGGACATAGGGAGAGGAAAGTTTTTATCTTTGTGTTAGCAAATGAACAGGAAAGAACAGCAGGGATATAGGGTGGTCACACACGAAATAGAACAATGCTAAGTTATAAAGTGATTGTTACAGGCTTTGTGCTAAGTTGGATGGAGACCCACTCATATTACATTGTAGACAGAATATTTTTTGCAACCTACTTTATTAAGGGTTCGAGCTCTCCTCTAGCCAACAGAGGTATCGGAAGAGAAAAGTTATTAGGATATGAGGGAAGCAGACCTGTTCAGCAATAGTTCTTTGCAGCTGAGCTTGATTTTCTTTGGCAGCAGTTCAGTCCCAGAGCAAACACCAAACAGGATTCAGCAGCTACAGTCCAGTGCTTTCGGCAAGCAGATAGCAGGCAGCTGTAGTTCAATCCTGACAAAACTGCCAGGCTTGCCCTGTGGCCTGAGGTGAGGCCATGGAAGCAGCAAGCTGCTGCAGGAAACTTATGAGTAGCTCCTGGGTGAGTGTCTCTAAATAGCAGTGTTACCCAAGTTGAGCTCCGTAACACTATGTAAGGTGTCCCCTGTTCTACGTAGATGCCTCCCTTCCTATGGGAAGTCCCTTATGGTTGCTTTCTTTTCCCTCCCAAATGGGTTTGAGGCATCCTCACTTGGTCCCTTCAGCTTGTTGATCTTTTTGAGTTCTGTGGAATGTATCTTGGGTGTTCTGTACTTTTGTTTTGGCTAATATTCACTTACTAGTGAGTAAATGCCACCCATATCCCCTTCACTCTGAGCCACCTCACTGGGGATGATATTCTTTAGTTCTATCCATTTGTCTGAAAAACTCAGAATGTCCTCCTTCTTAATAGTTGAGTAGTAGTATTGCATTGTGTGAATGGACTACATTTACTCTATCCACTTTCCTGTCATGGGACATCTGGGTTGTTTCCAGCTTCTGGCTATCACATAAAAGGCTGCTATGAGTATAGTGGAACACATGCCCCTATGGCCTAGTGGGGCATCTTTTGTGTATAATCCCAAGAGGAGTATTCCTGGGTCTTCAGATAGATATCTTTCTAGTTTTCTGAGGAAACTGTAGATTGATTTCCATAGTGATTGTACCAGTTTGCACTCCCACCAGCAATAAAGGGTCTTTCTCTTTCTCCACAGTCTCTCCAACATGTCCTGTCACATGAGGTTTTGATCTTACCCATTCTGATTGGTATAAGGTGAAATCTCAGTGTCGTTTTGATTTTCATTTCTCTGACTATAAAAGACTGAATATTTCTTTAGGTGCTTCTTTAGGCATTTGAGATTCCTCTGTTGGAAATCCTCGGTTTAATTCTATACCCCATTTTTTTTGACTGGGTTGTTTGGTTTCTTAGTGGCTAGCTTCTTGAGTTCTTTATATATATTTTTTTTTGCTTTTTTTTTTTTATTAACTTGAGTATTTCTTATATACATTTCGAGTGTTATTCCCTTTCCCGGTTTCCGGGCAAACATCCCCCTCCCCCCTCCCCTTCCTTATGGGTGTCCCCCTCCCAAACCTCCCCCCATTGCCACCCTCCCCCCATAGACTAGTTCACGGGGGGTTCAGTCTTAGCAGGACCCAGGGCTTCCCCTTCCACTGGTGCTCTTACTAGGATATTCATTGCTACCTATGGGGTCAGAGTCCAGGGTCAGTCCATGTATAGTCTTTAGGTAGTGGCTTTATATATTTTTGATATTAGCCCACTATCAGATGTGGGGTTAGTAAAGATTTTTTTCCCAGTCTGTAGGTTGCCTATTTGACTTATCGACTACATTCTTTGCCTTGCAGAAGCTTTCATGAAGTCCCATTTATCAATTCTTCATCTTAGAGTGTGAGCCATTGAAGTTCTGTTTAGCAAATTTCCTCCTGTGCCGATGAGTTCAGGGTTCTTTCCCACTTTCTGTTCTATTGGATTCAGTGTATCTGGCTTTTTCTTGAGGTCTTTCACCTGTGTCTGCTTCAGGAAAACAGTCTTTCCTATGTTGGCTTTAGCAGTACATCATTTCACTTGTGTGCCCCAGAAAATATCACTTGACAAAACTCTCTACATTACTAAGTGTCAACAGGTATCAAATAGTTTAGTCATTTGACATAACAATTAATGATGTCATATATTTCTACTGCATTTGTGTATGTCCTGGTAAATGTCTGAGAACTTACAGAGGTCAGTTTTTGACAGAGGCTTTATGATATTTTCACTTGGTTTCTTTATAACATCATCACATTTAGACTTTTAACAATGAGTTCATTACTTTTATAACTTTAAAATAGTTATTTTGAATAATAATAATATTTCTCTAATCCTCTAATTATTGTGTGCTGTGATTCAGGGTGTTGGGAAAATTATCTCAAATCATTGAAAAACTTGGTTCAGTGTATTGGAGAAAAGAAAAGTTTAGTACTTTTCTTCACATATTGAAAACTTCATTTTCAACAAATTCAACATTAAAAAGTGGTAAATCTTGCACAGAGCAAAAGAGTTAGTGTATAAGTATGGTGAACACTTCCCAGCATGGATAGAGATTTTTAATAATTTATTTGAAACTTTAATCACAGTGGCCCTAAGGTAGGTATGTGGCCATTGAAGGGAAATAGTAATCACCTTGACCTAAGAAAGACAAGAATAAAAACAGTTTGATCTCTGATCTTTGATAAAATAGAAGCATGCAAGGATCAAGTTATACTGGTTATTATGAACACACACACACACACACACACACACACACACAATGACACAATGTTTCCACCCTCGGCTAACATCTCTCTGTAACAAGATTGGCTAACTGTATACAATATAACATCAGAAGTCCCTAAACATGAGAGAGATAGTTCTAGAACATTTCCATTTGTAGTAGACTGTTACCATGTGCCTAATTACCCTCCCAGTACAGGAGCTATTCAGACAAATTTAGAATCACACAATGAGGACACCAGACTCCTTAGCCAGTCTGCAGACAAATGACCAGCCAAGTTCTCAGGAAACACTAGTAAACAAGCAATAAACTCCTAATATGTCACACCACTGACGTAAGGGCCATCATCTTAGTGTTTCTTATTCATTTCTGTCTTTAGCATCTACATTGTTTATTTGAAAAAGTGCCTGGATGAAACACATTTAATCATTGTTCACTGATAATATATTTGACTCTATGAAATATTTCATGGGTTACATTGCATTTTAAGGTGTTTAGTGTCTCTATAGTCCACTACAGATGAAAGGTCATACGATTCTGGAGAAACCGTTGTTCATTAATCTTTCTTTATTAATTAATTAATTATTAACTAATTAACATCCCAAATACTGCTTCCTCCTATCCTCTCCTCACTGAGATCCACTACCATCCTTCTTCCCTTCTTATCCCAGGCACATTAGTCATTAAGTGTGATTTGTTTTTCATTTATTTGGGAAAAGTTTCACTATGTAAACCACTCAGGTTTGAACTTTTCAGCCTCCTAAGTGCTAGGGTTACACTTTGGATGAGTGTTGGGGTTACAGGCAGATAAACACAATGGTGTCCACCAGTTTGAGACATGAGTCCAAATCAGAGACAATAAGGAGGATTATACAACCAGAGAGAATTTCTGGAAGAGGAAGGAATGAGAAGTGAAATCCTGAAGGATGTTTACTAATAAACAAATCAAATAGAGACAGGTGGTAGCAAATAGAGTTGTCGAAGAAGGTATTCTAGGAAGAGAAACACATGAAAAGAAGAAATATAAAATATGACAACACTCTTATGTACATTTTGAACTCTAAATAAATCTTATTTCCAAAAGATTCATATTGATTACTTGTGAACATTAAAAAACCCTTTGTTAATTTCTTCTAGATCTTTCTTAATCTTGTCAGAACATCTGCAGAGAAAGAATGTCATTCCAGGACAATCAACTGGAAGTTGCTAAATTAAGATCAAACTGTCCTTAACCTTGAATATTTTTTCTAAGAGATTTTAGAAGAAAGAGGTTCCCTAGGGAGTTGTGTAATTATATGATTGTACCCTTCCTAAGCGGCTATTTACAGATAAGGATTTTCCCACCATTCTTTAGAGTTAAATGTATGAATTAAAACAGTTCAGTGGTGTTTCTTTGGAGCAAGCCTGTGGAGAAATTATGAGCACAGCACACTGTATTATTGAACCCATGTAGTCCTTGCACAAAGCACGTTTAGCAGCCCCCAAATATTCTTATTGCATCTTTTCCCCTTTACCTTCTGGAATAAGCATGAACATAGCTGGTCAGAGTTGTAAGTTGTTTTTCTGCTATGGGACATTACGCTGGAAAGTATACAAAGATTCAAGGATAGAGGGAAATGAATACAGTCCCCTCAGCATCTGAACTGTCACAGGAGAGACTGTGCCTAAGCTTATCATAAAAGGAAGTAAGGAGAGTCACTTGCATTTACCTTCTCATTATTTGAGGCAAAATCACAGCAAATAGACATTAAATTGCAACACTCATCCCCCACAGTCAGAAGCCCATGTATCTATTCCTCTTTTAACTCTTTATTCTCATAATTATGTTAGCTAGGAGAAGGGTCGGTTCTTCTAGAAGTTGTGACTGTCTTAATGCTAGTATTTTTACATTCATTTATCTATTTTTTTACTATACTTAGGGGTCTAGTCAAACAAAAATGGAGAATATTTGACTTAGGTCTATTCAGAAAATGGCTAAGTATACTAAGTAAAGCAAAATAGTTCACTATAATGAAAGACTCCAAAGCAGAATACCTAAAACACAGAATTTCAAAATTGTCTCCAAAAAGGTGAAGTACATGAGGTCATAGACCCACTTATTAGCTTGCTTTTATCATACACAAAATATACCTGCATTATCCTCTATAAATGCAATGCAATTATGACTCATCAATCAAAAGTAATGCCAAGCATGGACTCTCCAATCAGAATATCTAGATTTGAATTCTTAATCTTTGATGCCTATATCTTAGGCAAATTCTAGACATCCCATTGGGTAGTGACAGTAAAGACCACCTACCTAATATAGTAACAACTTCAAATGCATGCAACAGTATTATAATATTAAAACATGAAAATTTTGTAACTATACTGTGACTTTTAGGTGTTAAGGGTAGATGTATTTTATTATCCTAAGGCTCTGTGTGAACAAGTTATTCATAACCACCCTTACCCCAATCTTACACTAAAGATGGCTCCTGCAAACTCTTGTTTCTCAATGTGTGATCAATGGTTCAAAAACATCTATGTTCTATTGAGAAATTAAAACTTAGTGGACCCAAACATCTGGGGATGGAGCCCAAGATTGTTTTAATAAGAATATAATATGCATTAGACATAGGCTAAAACTGGAGGACAATTACAAACTAAGAAACCAATATGAGAATCTCCTCAAGATGATCAAAAATCATACTGTGTATGCATATCCTATTACAGCAGAGGTAGTGGAACCTGATGGGCTGACATGCTTGCCAAGTGATTTTTCTCATATATTAATGTCTGAGAATTTCTGAGTGTAAGGGCCTTTGGGTGTGTGGGTGGGTAGGTGTGTGGTGTGTTCCTGAGTGTGTACATGTGCATGGATGTCAGAGTTCTATGACCCTTGGCTACTCTAATTCTCAGTTTTGAGATAGCATTTCTCACGGAATGTGAGAGGTCTCCAATTAGGCTGGCCTGGATAGGCAATGAGCTCCTTGAATCTGCAGCTCTCTTCTTCCCCAGTACCAGAGGTACAGATTGCACCACTGTTCCAGCTTTTATTGAGGGTACTGGAGACTTGGGGATCTAAACACTAAACCGGATCTATCCCTGTTCATGTGTGGCATTTTATCTCCCCAGCCCCATTTCTGACATTCCTAAGATATGATGGCCTGGTCTGCTTTCTTCCTTGACTAAGAGAATTTGTCACTGTGATTAGAAATACACTTTACATTATATCTATCTCTAGAACATCTATGCATTTCCAGACAAGGAACAATACCTTACTAAACTACCCTCCCTGCAAATTCTCAGCAGATTTCCAAGATGAATTACTTCAGTGAGGGAAACATTACACTCATAAAGAACAGCTTCAGAAGTTTAATGATTTGAATATTTTTGTCATTTACCCAGTTCTGGTCATTTGAAATAATGCATATTTAATTTTAATTGCTTGTCTCTCAGTCAGCATTTGCCATCTTCAGACAGAAAGAAAGAAACAAATACAATTAAATATTTACTTTCCAAATTTGGCAAATGTAAATAAGTATGAAATAATTTTAAATAATTAAAATTTCAAGTGAGTTTATGGGGAATGTTTGTAAATGTATCCTTCTGAGGCTATTAAAGATTAAACTGCACTAAGACTCTTGGGACAGTCAATATTAGTCTTAAATAAATGTAATTCTGTTGTAGAAATTAGAATAATATTTCTTCAAAAATAACCACAAACGAAAACATTCAAATTTCAGTGTGTGTGTGTGTGTGTGTGTGTGTGTGTGTGTGTATGTGTGGCCTCATAGTTTCATGTTCTACTTCCGCAAAGAAGACAAATGAATATTTCTAACAGGAAATAGTTATGAAAACATATGTAGATATTAAGATATTTTCCTGTGGCCTACTGTTTCCCTTGAGAATTATAAAAGAGTACAGGTTTCCACCCTTGAAATGAAGTATTGAATTTATTGTGCAGGGCTTTCAAGTGAAATATTTTTAAAACAGCTCCTTTTACCAATAAGGAAGTTACTAAGAGCTCCTGGGCTACCAGTACATTGACAAGTGCTTAACCACAGTGGAATTATGAGACACTTGTTTGAATTGTTATAAACAACTGTAGGCAATGGCAGATAGATACTAGCTGATGATACTTGATGTTCCTTTGTACAGAGGACTAGTGAACCCATGAATATACCTACTTCCCAGGCTCAAACTATGTTCACATGATCATTAATCCAATGCAAAAGTCCTAGGACTCAACTATACTATGAAATTAGGCATCCAATGCTTATGAGTATGTCTTGATCTCATTGGTAAGAGCCTGGCTGTATTCTTAGAACCAAAGCCTAGAAAAATTAGCCTAAAATCTTCCCAACTGCAGAGGGAGAATCAGAATTTGCTGGGCAGTACACCACCCTGTTGAGTGTACTCCAATGCCTGTGGACATTTTAAAGGAATGAAGTGGTATTATAAAACAGACCTTATGCATATCTGAAGAGAGTAATATTCATTAAGATTGGAATTCTTTTTGTCATCTACAAAAACTGTAATCAGACTAAATTATTAAGACAGTTGAAAACATGTAGAATGTATTTAATCCACTCAAGAGGAACAGATTTATTGGTCATAGAGACATAAGCTCAAAGCCCACCTCCACCAGATAACAAGTGAAAGTAACCACCTGTGAAGCTCATTCCCACAGGTACAGACTAAGACATAACATGCACCATTTTCATTATATTTCAGATAATTAAGTGACAAAATATAGTCACAGAATCAGTTAATAACATTTTACTTAGCAAGTACTCATGGAAGCAGTTGATATTAATATGAAAAAAACCATGTGAACCAGCAAATCCCTAAGGTTTGATTTCAGTCAAGAAGACCTTGCACCACGCGATGATGTCTTTCCTCCATTCATTGAGTCTATTCCCTCCCTCCCTCCCTCCATCCCTCCCTCCCTCCCTCCCTTCCTCCATCTCTCCCTCCCTCTCCCTCCCCCCTCTCTTTGTCTTCACCTCTATCTTTCTTTCATTCTCAGTCCATGCCTCTCTCCCAATTAAAAATAATGGAAGAGCTTGGTGTGGTAGTTGTCACCTGCTCTAGCACTTAGGAAACAGAGGAAGAATTGCTGCAAGTTCCAGCAGAGCCTGGGTTATGCACGGTGGGATAAATTTAGGGCTAGAGAGGTCTCTCATATTTGAACCATGCTCGAACTTCTCGAGGTGCTCATTCCACATATACACATTGCTCACAGACTGCGATTGCTTCAGTCCCAGGTGGTCCAATGCCTTCTGAGCTCAACAGGTACTGCACTCACATGATACACAAACATTAGAATAAATAAAAACCAACCAACCAACTAACTAAATGTGTGTGTGCATGTGTGTGCATGTGCGTGTGCGTGTGTGTGTGTGTGTGTGTGTCCTCTAAGACAGTTCAATGGGGTCAATGGATAAAGTCATTTTGCAGCACCTCTGACAACCTGACTTTCATCCCCAGGACCAATATGGTAGAAGAAGAGAAAAGATTGCTGATAGTTTTACTCTGACTTTCACATACACACCATTACATGAGTGGTAACACAAATATATAGATGTCATATACCACATATGGTCATGCACATAAAATAAATAAATATATACAAATGTCTCTATTTTAAATAAACAAACAAATACATAAATACTGTGAACAAACTTGAAATAACAGTACTTTATTGTGTTACCTCTCCAGAAAACTAAATTTCAGGCTTAATCTATACCTTTCAAACCCACTCTAACTCTGTCATCATCAAGTGATGTCACTGTAGATGGATCAGTCAATGACTTATTCAACATGCTAAGTTACAAAAAGGTGATTGATCATAGGATTGATAGCGAGGGCTCGGGTTTATCAATAGATGATTCACACAAGACAAAATAAGTTCAGGGTGAAAAACTCATATCCAGAACAGTTTTCAAGTATTTCATTTATTTTTTTTTGATTTTAGAATGTTTGCATACAAATAATTAATTATTTGTTTGAAGAGACCCAAGTCTAAGCATGATACTTCTGTAACACGAATGCCTTATAATGTGATTTTACGAAGTATTCTGAGTGTGCTAACACTCTGACTATAACTCCTCACATGTGGTCAGGTAGAATTTTCCACATCTGGTACTATATCAGTGCTCCAAGAGTTTAAGGTTTGGGACTGGGGAGATACCTCAGTGAGTAAAACACTTGGAGTACTAGCATGAAGTTCTGAATTCAGATGTTCGGACCCTGCCCAGCCCACCCAGACATTGCTATACACAGCTATAATCCTACCCTCTCCATGTTGTGATGGGAGGTGACCAGGAAATTCCCAGAAACTTGATGACCACTGAGTCTGGTATAGTTGGAACCAACTCAAGCAATGTACAAGGTAAACAGCTGCACTCAAGTTTGCTCTCTGATTTACCCACGTGCACAGTTTGTTAGCCCACAGTCATGTATTCACACATAAATGTATACATGTGAGCAATGTACACTCAGAAGCACACATAAATAACTAAAAAGTTTAATATTTTGAAACATTTTTAGATCTCGTATTTTTGAAGTGAATATGCTCAGCTTATATGCAATCTAAAAATGACAGAATAATGACATGAGAATCTAGAATTTTGCAATAGCTCTGCTTTACAAACTTACACATTGAGAATGCTTCCTTTCTGCAGAGGTGGTTTTTTGTCAAACTTTCCATGTGCTCTTGACGAGCAAGCATAGTTCAAAAAAACCCAAATAAATGTTTGCAGAAGCTCTGCAAAACGGAAAGAAAGAAGTCAGATGCCACAGGAGATAATTGTACTTAGGATGAGTAAGACCACACACTTGACCTCAGATAAATTAACTTTAAATAGAGTGGATGAGTCAGTGCCTGGAATGTAAAAATTCTAAAAGATCAAGGTTAAGTACCAAACGAACATGTAGGGATTTTAAAGAAGGAAGTGGAATAATGGTTACTTGATAGAGGATAGGATGAAAGAATAGATCTCTTTCAATCTTGGAAGAGGTTTCCTTTACCTCTTAATATTGAAGCTAAGGTCACATGAGGAATAGACATGAGACCAGTATCTTCTGTAACCTTATAGTAGTGGATAAAGGACAGACTTCTCACATGGTACAGTCAACAACAGTGACATGCTCTTGAGGTCATAGAGGAATGAATTGAAATGCCCTGGCACCATCTCTCTTACAGTGAGTCATGGTGCTTATCTTCATACCTCAGTGTCTTTATCTAAATCAAATAATGGCTTCTTCAACACAAGTGAATGAACATAATGATAGATAGTATGGTCAGCTAAAACAAAGAAAGCTCTTACGATGGTTAGGGAATGATGGCTGGAGGTTGTAGTTGGTGAGGGTAACTGTGATGACAGAAGTGGTACAGCCCCTACCCTGGCTTTTAGTGGGGAATAGTTAAAAAAAAAACTCAATTCTTGCAGGGTAGAAAGGTAGGCTATCTGTCCAATGATTTTTTACGACTGCAGAAGGAAACATTTCAGATGTATTCATTTATTTATTGAAAATACTGTGGTGGATGTAGTCATTTTAGAAATGCTTATTGTGTGTTTACTAACAGCCAATCCTTGTTGTCTTTCATACTTCATAGCAATAGTGTGTCACAGTGTCAAATAGCCTTACAGCCTTTTCGATATAAACTCAACCTTCATGAAGTTACAACAGCTAAGATTTTATTGTTAATATAAGGAAAAAATACATTCAAACTGTCGCATTGGCTCCTGCTTAATTACAAAAGAATAATGTTAAATATCGTGCTGTTGTCTATATTCTCATTCTGAGAACTGGGTATTTGTACCCAGGTTTTTTAGGTCAAGAAAAGTGACAATTGATTTTTCTTGATTCTGCTTTGCCTCTATACCTATATTCTCCTTTTACACAAGGAAATCTTTCAAAGTAAAGCACTTTTTGTGGCAGCAGTTGGGGTGATACTTAAAACCATGTTCCAGTGAAAGTGGCAACGGACCACTGTTCATAGACATGGCAAGAATGAGTATGGGATAATGCAATAAGTCTCCAAAATCATAACACTCACTATGGTGAAAATAAGGCTAATACTACCAATGACACATTCTATGTCATAGGCATAGAACTGACTGACATGAATGGTTATATGTAAGCCTTAATTTCTATAAGAATAGAACTACCATCATGATTTAATTGTAGGAATAGTGATTCCTAGATATTAAGTTGAGTGACCAGCTTACATGGTTAGCTAAAGGAGAAGATCAGCTAGATTTAACATCCACCCTCTTGTTAGATAGGGTCTCACTGTGGAGTCTGGGCGTCCTTAAACTTAGCATCTTCCTATCTCATGCCCCCAAGGCTTGGGCTTATAAACATGTTGCACTAGGTCAACTAACACCTAAACCTTTAACTCCAGGCTTTAGTGCTTCTCATTGAAATTAAATTTTGTGAAGCCATTCTTGCCTTATAATGTTAAACACATCCAAGAAAGAGTTGGGAGAGGCCTTGGGGAATGGCACGTGAGAGAATGCTGACAAATATTTATTTGATGAGACACAGTCCTTTTTGCACTTCTAAATCAGTTATCAAGAAGCAACAAGCAAAAGGTAGGCAGTAATAATATGCCCCATGAGGCTGGAGAAACAGCAGATTTGGCACTGAATCCTATCTCTTTCTGAAATAGTGATTTCCAGTTGTTTTGCAAGCTAGACAATATTCAAGTCACAAATAAACAAACAACATTTCATTTCTGTAGATCAACTTCTTTGAATTCTGTCATTCATCTACTCCCCTGTCTCACTATTTATGTATAAAATATGTTAAATCAAAAGTAAAAGTGTTGAATGAGAGGGAACCATTCTGTCTCAATATATAGTTGTTAATTTTTTTAATCTTAATTCTATTATGCCAACTCCATCCAACTTAATTATAATGAATAGAGAATTACACAATTACCCTCTGTTCTGTTCCTCAGATGTTGTATTTTGATAATATTCACTGCATTCTGCTATCTCCCTGAACACTAGAAATTGATGTGTTTTGATAGGAAATGTGTTATAATTATATTTGAAATATAGCCTACATAATGATGGCATTAAAATAAAATTATAGATGTATAGAAACAACATGGTCATGCATTTTGAGTACAATTCATGCTTAAACCAAAAACTGGTAGTTCGATGGCTGAATAAACATGATTTGAATTATCCCTAGAAGATGTTTTAAACTATCTGATATCTAAATCCAGTTTAAAACCAGTGAGCTAAAAAAAACATTCTTGCAATTACGTTCTCATAGAAGGTAATTTGGGGACTGCAAAGGTGGCCCATCAGTTAAGAACACTGACTCCTCTTGCAGAGTACCTGAGTTCAGTCCATAGTACCCACATTGCAGCTTACGAACATCCTTAACTCCAGTTCTAGTGGATCTGGTGCCCTCTTCTGGACTCTCTGAGTACCAGGCACACATAGTGGTATCCCAACTCTCATATATATTAAATAAAAATAAGTAAATAAATAAATAATTAATAAATAAATAATTTTTAGATAGTTAAATGAGGGATTGCAGGTATAGCTCATGGTTAGAGTATATGCTTATCATGCAAAAAGATTTTGATTCTAGCTCTTGCATCAAAGCATAAATAAAGATTAATGTAATTAAAAAGTTATGCAAAGATATGAAATTCCCAGTGGAACTGCTCAAAGTAAGTATTTATGTAGATATTTTTCTGCATCTCATTTGCTTTCATGACTTCCTGGGTAACTTTCTTTCAACTTCAACATGTCTCAGAAGTGGCAATTTCTCAGCTGTCTTTGATGAGGTAAAAAATAATTATGATAAATGTTAGAGAACAAAAAAGTTACGAGTTAAAGTGGCACCCAAATACAATCACCCAAATACAATGTACTTATAATTACATTATCAGAGAATATGACAGTTTTGATTGTCAACCTGATGGGATCTAGATTTACAAGCCCACAGTCACACCAGTAATGATTACTGACACTCAGTCAGCCTCTGACCGTGTCTGTGAGGGTTTGTCTTGAAAGGTAATTGAGTTAGGAACCACGTCTAAGGGAGGGTGGCACCATTTCCCAAGATTGAGTCCTCAATCACACAAAATGAAGAAAGTTAATAGTACATGAGCATTTATTTCATCTTCACTGAAAATCCAACATGGACTGCTTCCTCAATCTCTTGCCATTATGACTTCTAGGACATAATGAACTTAAAGTTGAAAGAAGCCCTTCTCTAAGTTACATTGCCTATGTGACTTATCACAGTAGTGAGAAAAGCAGTTAATACAAGGAGAAAGACGGAAAACCAAATGCGTCTTCAAAAGATTTATACTGATAGCATCGTTGTTGTTGTTGTTGTTGTCCTGGGGATCATACAACAAACAACGTAAGTGCCCTAGAACAGAGATACATCCTCAGCCCTGAAGTAGCATGTTTTACCTCCAATTTATATAGGTATTTTATAATATAAATCCTTCAGAACTTCAGACGCACCTATCCGATTCTGTGCTCAATGTCCCTACATAGAGATCAAGAAACACCCCAACAGCCTACTCCACAATACATGTTCCAGGACAGCCACGGATGTTAACACAGAGAAACACTGTCTCGACAAAAACAATCAAACAGGCAAAAGGAAGCTACAACAACAAAAATTATGAAAGATAAAACAAAGAAAGAAGAAAGAGAAAGAAACCACCTCAATTATTCTATTTACAAAGCTCATTCCGAACCCCTCAGACATGCTTTATCAAATCCACTTTTTACATCTTAATAATAAACTCACTTTTTTAGATGCCTGAGTTTGAAACCTTCGGTTAACCTTTACCCAATTCTTGCCTTCTTACCTCACATTTTACTCACCATGAAATCTTATCTCAAGACTCAAAAGGAATCTTTTTGAAACCGCTGCTGTTAATACCCTGGGTAAAATCACCAGCCTGACATCACATGACTCTCCTTCCGACCTGTTCTTATAGACCACTCTTTGCTCTTATCCTCAATGCCACAGACATAGTTAGCCTTTGAAAGAACTTAGGGCATCACACTCCTCAGTTAAACATCCCATCCTTGCCTGCCCATGTTTAAAGGAAAAACAAAAGATCTACGACAATGTTCAAGACCTTTTATCAACTTCTCCTTACAGCCTTGAGCCCAGTTTTGATGATGTTTTTTCCTCAGCATGTCCTCTTCAAACATGTCAGTGCCAGGTTTCAGCCTTAACAGGCCTTGTGACGTTGGTCATTCCATCTCATGGGCATGAGTGTTCCCCTGAAAGTTATCTGCATGCTCAAGTATGACTTTAAGTCCTTACTCAAATACCACCTTTCAGTCCTGCCCTGAGTATCATAATATCATACATATAATGAAAGCCCACCTTTCTATCCTGTCTCCATTACCGATTAAAGAATATTTAGCTTGCTCCACACCATTTTTGCATACTGTTGCATTCATAATACGCAATAGCATTGATTTACATCACTTGTTTCTTTGAGTACCAATGTATAAAAGGGATGGAGAAAACCAGGGAGGGAGGGAGGGAGAGAGAGAGAGAGAGAGAGAGAGAGAGAGAGAGAGAGAGAGAAAGTGAGCTTAAGCTTTTTCAATTGAATGTACAAGTTGTTAAAGATATACACATAGAACAGGCTTAATAAATATTTCTGAGTAAAACTATAGGTCATGGAAGCAGAAGGAAACCTAAAAGCATTTAAAAAAGATGGCAGTGGTTCTGCATCTAGACAAGTATTGAAATGGAATTTTAACTGAAAGGTGAATGCTGTCCAGTATTAATTGTCCTGTAATCCTAAAAGAGCCTAATTAATTGGGGAAAGGTATACATGTCTGAATTTTAGCACTTGGGAGGCAGCGGTAGGAGGAGAGCTGAAACTTTGAGGGCAGACTCATGTGCATAACGAGTTTAAACTCATCTAACACAGCATGTGAAATCCTGTCTTCAAAATGAAACAATGGAATACAAGAAAAAAAATTTAAACTCCAAAAATTCATTTTAATCAAAGTTCCAAATTGTTTTATTGAATTAAATTACTGAAGTCTCAATCTCTCACTTCCAGTCTGTCCTCTGTCTGTGTGTGTATATATGTATGTATATATGTATGTATGTCTGTATGTATGTATGTATGTGTGTTTTATGTCTGTATGTTTGTATCTAGATACATATTTATGTGTGTATCCATTCATAAATGTACAAATGTATAAATGATGTTATAGAGAGGCATTCTAGAAAAAAAAGAGAAGGGTGCACCACATTATAATTATTATAGCTATTCTCCAGAAAATTTAACACTTATGATTATTTTGCATTAGTAATACTTAATAACAGGAGAAAAATAATGAAATTTGTTGAACACACAGGGTACCTTAATGTGAGCAATAAACCATTTACACATAATCCTCCAAATTATTCTAACAGATAGGTAAAATTTTAAAATTATTTATTTATTATTATATGTATAATGTGTGCACACATGCCTGTGCATACATGTCACGGCACTTATGCAGAGGTCAGAGAAGAACTTGTTGGAAATGGTTCTCCACTTCAACAGTGTGAGCTCCATGGACCTCTCAGAATCTCATCAGAATTGAAAACAAGTTCCTATACCTGCTAAGTCATCTTGTGGGCCCAGTAATGTTTTCATTACGCCAATTTGAAAGATACAGTCACTGAAGATAAGAGTCATTCCCATTCAAGCACATCAGAAGGGGGAAAAAAGGTGACACATAATAAATTTAAACTAAGCTAATTCAAGATCTAATTCTTGAACTTGGCTATCCACTCCTGCATGAAAACTGAGAGGCCAGAAGGACTTTCTAATGAGAATCTTCCCTATGATGTCTGCCTGAATTGCTGCCCTTGCATAAGTCCCGCTTAAAACACAGTGAACATGCTTGACCATTTGAACAAATAGAAATAGCATCCCCTAAGCAGTAATGCTGCCAGACCAAGCTTTCCTTTGGGGCTTAGCTGATACCTTTCCTCAGCACCCAGAGCAAGCAGCGGCAGCTGTGCCAAGAAGAAAGCACAACACTCAGAGATGGAGAATTCTGCAAATGACCAATTATAAAACTATTAAGCTGCAGCACTTTCTGAGCAAGAGGCAAAATAATCCATTAAAGTGGAAATTCCTATCCTTCCCTCAAAGGCCCACAAAAACATTAGTGTTGCATTTATTAGGATGTACTTCGTGTGCTCCATCAACCCGACTTTCTGCAATTGTGTTCATATTGTTCCCTCACTTTGTGCATATATCTGAACGATGGATTTCTGCACTTGGGTTCTTGAGAAAGTAGAGTGGATGAAATAAAGTTTAGGATGAGCAGTCACCATCCGTAATGACAGGCACTGAATTTGAACAAGAGGAAACATATTTTCTCATTTATTTAATAAAAGACATTTACTGTGTATTTATGTCCACTTGCCTAGCTACTGGCTGATAATGAAGAAGAGTTATCTTTCCCTAGGTGATAAGAGTTTGTCTGTTAAATTCACAGCTGTTTACATAATTAATCTTGCTCCACATTTGGATTAAGTATTTCTAAAAAGAGATATGGGTAAACAATTGACAACTGTGATATCCTAAAGTCATCCTGATTTCAAGGTAAGAAACTACATAATTATTTTTAAGCATTGTTGCATTTGCATAGCGCTTAAACACTATGAAAAGTGTTTAGTTGCCTAGATGTTATCAGAGAAAAAAAAAGATTGTCTGAACACACTTTGCCTGTCAGCCAGGTAGGTGACTTTAGGCTGCAATGATCTCTTTTTATAATGCATAGTATAACAAAGTGGACATGCAGAAATACTGTGGCAACAAAATGAAATAACATTCTGGACAGTACACGGCACAGTTAGAGTTAAAATTACTATCATCATTATCAATGTTGAAAGTATATTAGAATTTCCTATAAAATGTAATACATAACCCATGTCACTAGAAAGTCACATACATTATTTTCGAAGTTACGATCTATTAACTTGGCTGAGGGAACATTTAATACTTAAACATAGTGGGAAAGAAGTTAATTGTTAAATGTGTAAATCTCATACTATTAAAAATCCTGTCATGATACTTCTCTTAGATAAATATTTTCTTTCAAATTGGTCTCTCTCTCTCTCTCTCTCTCTCTCTCTCTCTCTCTCTCTCTCTGTGTGTGTGTGTTTGTGTGTGTCTGTGTCTGTGTTTTTGACACATCAACATCTATTTAATTATGTCAACTCACAAGATGTCCATTAATTAATTAGTCTGACATTACATTGCATAATTGTTTTCCTGCTAAGTACTGATCATGCATTTTAGTTGCTGGGAACATGAGTTTGCAACTATTCTTAATTACCTATTTAAAGTCAAAGGAGATGAGGAGTGGAGTTGGGCTCCTTGCTTACTGTACAGGGATCCAGGAGTTTAATATACTGTGTACTCCATTATGGAATGAAAATGCTTCTGTGCCCTGGGGATATCAACAAAAGATTTGCTTTAATGAAAGGAACTGAGTGTGGCTCCAGTGCTCCTAGATAGGAGGCCTGGAGGCTACAGTTTGCATCCAAAGTACCTGCCTTCTCTCTCAACTGCACACAGACAGGAAAGAGGCAATTGCAAATGTTAAAAGCAACTGCAAGCCCCAATCATGCTGGAAAGCGTGAGGAAGATGTAATGGTTTCGAGCAACAAAAACATGGGTGTGAAGAAAACACCAAGTATTATTTTTAGTTTAATGAACGCCAGTCACTACAGGAGGAAATCAGTTGTCTTCTACTACAGTTAGCAAAAATCAAACTTAATTCAAGGATAATCTGGTTTTTTATTACCTTTAAAATGCATTTATGTGTGTGCATTTGCATGTGCATGTGCCTGGGCCTTTGCATGTGTGCGTGTGCATGCCTGCGCATGCGTGTGCGTGTGCGCGCGCTCGTGGGTGCGTGCGTGCGTGCGTGCGTGCGTGTGTGTGTGTGTGTGTGTGTGTGTGTGTGTGTGTGTGATATGGGTGTATGTATCACAGTGCCTGCATGGAAGGCAGAGAATAACTTTATGAAGGTTGTTCTTTCCTTCCACTTTTACATGTATTTATGGATCAAACTCAGGTCACCAGACTTGCGGGGAAGGGCTGTACCAACTGAACCTTCTTGCTAGCCTATTTTTAATAAAGGCATTTTCTAGAAATTCGGGGCTCAAGGTCAGCAAAGCTCAGACTGTTTGTGTTTTCTCCTCAGCCCCACTTTCTTCTCTCAGATTAGTTATCAAGTTTCTGTGTTGACACTCCAACTCCCCAGAACCGAACTTCTAAGGGGGAAAGATGATGTTCCCATTATTTATGACAGAAAAGTTGTAGGGAGAATTCGGGTATGTGTAGACCCAGATGCCCAATACTAAGCTATTCATTTACTAAACTTGACCTGAGCCATGTGACCTAACCCTAAATTAAGGAACATAAGAAGGGTGTCATTATTTGACACCTTCCTAAGCAAAGAATCCTAGGTTACTGTATGGCAACATGGGGCAGGGCACTGGACAAAGATTTAACTCTCATTATAATACCAAGTGTTTCTGGTGCCCATGTCTTGCCATTTTGCTAAGCTTACCTAAAAGGTCTTTTTCCCTAGCAAGAGCTTTGATACATACAACTTTATAGCAAGTGAATCTAAAGATGAAGCAAACAGTAGAAGTAAGGGATGCTCTGGATGTGCTAAATGAACGAGACTAATAATGATGAAGTTGTGAAAAATATCACTGAAAAGTTTTCCTAAGACCTTAAGAGTTCAAAGTGGAAATATACAAAATTGATATCATGGAGTTTTTATAAAAGCAAGCTGAAAAAACAATGAGTCATTTCCTAAGAGTACAATAAATCTACATATGCGTGTTTGTTGTCTGTGCATGTGGACACGTTCGTATGTATTCATGTTCGTATGTATGTATGTATGTATGTATGTATGTATGTATGTATGTATGTGTATATGCAAACAGTATATGTGTGTAGAGACCAGAGATAATATTGCTGGTTTTCTTCATTGATTTTCCTACCTGATTTTTTGAATCAGTGTCTCTCACTGGAATTGGAATTCACTGAGACACAACATTATGACTGGCTTGTGTTTGGTGGACCCAGACTCAAGCCTTCAGATTTGTTCAGTAATCAATTTACCCACTGAGCTATCTTCACAGTCCCTAGAAACTACATTTTAAAGATAAAATCCAGATGAAGAAAGTGGGGCCCATACAAAGAAAATGACTTCTTTAGGGTAGCCTAGATTGTTTTAGATATATCCTGTATGTATGTTGAGGCAGGTCACATTTAAGTTCTTAAACTCCAAATGGTTTGTGAAATTAATAAAAATGTCATATTTGTTTCAATTATTTGTAAGAAGAAAATGCTCATAGACATCCTAATTAAATGAATTTTATATACATAAAAGATACATGAAATTATCCTCAAATATAGCATGTCGATGTCTTCATCCCTTTCCTTTCTGCTCTTTTAAAAATGCCCCTTTAAAAATTTCCCACTCACCATCTGTTAGGTAAATTTTCTAAAACACAGTGAATGTGGAGGCAGAGATTGTTTTAGAGATGATTCCAAATGGCAGTGGTACCTATATTTATGAAATTTAAAAAAGAGTAGGGTAGAGTTGCTTAAAAAAAGAAGCCCCCCCATAGTAATATCGCATCACCCTGTGAGCTGATCTTCATGAGACACACACACACACACACACACACACACACACAGGCAGAGAGAGAGAGAGAGAGAGAGAGAGAGAGAGAGAGAGAGAGAGAGCGCTCTTCTGACTGCACAGCCTAGCTCATGCCACTGCATGCATAATAGTATTCTGATAGAGTCAGGATGTAGCAAAAGTAATTTTTACTCTCTGAGTGTTTGCTCCAAGTCAGTAAGACATCAGCAATGATCTTGTTTCTCAACACTGTAATGTTTCCCACTCATGGCTATAAAATACTGTTCAGGAGAGATTTGTCCTTTGGTCACCATGTTATGTAACCTCCTCACTTTAAGCCATCCCCATCCTGTGATTAGTTTCAAAAAATATGTTACTCTTCGTCAGTAATAATTTATGTTTAATCTTTCTGAGCATTAAGAGAGTTTTATTCTGCCCAGGCTCAGAAGCAAATCTCCAGAAATTCCTCCCCAATGCTTCTTTGAGGCTAAAAATGCATCACAGGGCAGTTGCTGTGATTTAATTCTACTTGGCAGAGCCCTGGCCACAAGCTAATTTCATTAGCCTCAAATTCCTGGATTTGAAAGTCCCACTAGATCTGATTCTTGTTCTCAGACATGTCATTTACTAACATATTCAGGGAAGATACTGAAGAGAAAAAAGGAGGGGAAGAGGGAGGGAGTCAGACCGAGAGACAGAGAGAGAGGCAGAGTCTGACCTGACTTTTCTATCCTATCTTTGGCCTTGCACAACGGTGAGCAGAGGAGAATTCCAAGTGAAATGCTGCATTTACATCTGAGTAGTCATCCTTATCCAGCTCTTCATTTTCCAGTGTTTCCACCCTGCTCTGCTGGAAGCAGCATTTGTTGCACCTCTATCTCATTACTGCCTCCTGGCCCCCCAGCACTCAGCATCCCCTCATTTAGTCAGTATCTCCTCCCCCAGACTACAGGCTCATCTCACTATAAATTTATATCTCAAGTTATCAGTTTGGCATGGTCCCCACACAGCCACTCATGAGAACCAAAGCAAAGAAAAGCCCAAATCACTGCGGAGCTCAGAATTCAATCATTTAGAGGAGTTTATTTTACATAGAACAACTGTAATTGAACAGAAATTTAGGGTCCCAGAGGAGATTCACCTATTCTCCTTTTCTCCTTCCTCTGTGTGAAGGTGTCTATCATTATTCCACCTTTATCCAGTTTAATCATTTTGCAGGATGACAGAACCTGGAAACCTCCTAGAACATGTAGGGTAAGGGCCTCTCAAACCACATGCAAAAAGCCATCAAAGGATATAATATAGAGAAAGAGAATAACTGAGATATATGTTCATATCAATGTGTGCACGCACACACACACACACACACACACACACACACACTCACACACGTCAACATGGGCAATGGCTAAACTAGGATGCAGACTAACTGCTATGGCTGGCTTGCAGCACAAGCCACAAGTTGGAGCATCTCTCCCAATCCCAGTCTCTTCTCTGTAACTGCAGGTGAGAATCGGGGCCTCTTTTGCCTCAGCTGTACAATCCAACATGAATAGCTGCAATTTGCAAATTAGAGGAAAATGACAGTGTTTTCTCTGAATGGTTTTAGTCCCAACCCACACTGCTCATGCTGGCATTAGTTTCCATCCCTCCCCAGCTCAGGGAATGAGGGCAAGGAAGTAGAAGACCAGACATTTATTTCTTTGGAAGTTGCCTCAGTTTTAAATGCTAAAGAGGAGAAATCAGCTCCCCTGGAGCCCTTTGCACACTGTCCCTAGCTTCATCTGCAATAATTTTCCTAACTTGAATATTTTACTCTTTTTCTCAGAGCCATAAGCTCAACTGGGGTAATGTTCATGCTCCCATTCAGGAGAAACCCAGGCAGAGAAATAATATTAAAATGATCAACACAGAATGAGCAGTCTACCCCTCAAGCCTTGTGAGAAAATCCCCAACACACACACACACACACACACACACCCCTCAGCTTTTGTATCAACTCATATCTTGATTCTTTCTTCTGCTACAGTTCCCCCACCCCAAGCTGCCAAACTTCGAGCTCAGAGAGGAACAAAAATCTCTTTAATTTTGATAGCAAAAGTCGAGGCTGTTCAAGATTCAAGCAAGGTAGAGTGAAGTCTGCCCTCAAATCACTTTAGGAGACTGCAAGCAGCCAGAAGTCTCCAGACAGGCACATCCAGGAGTCACTGGTATGCTCCATTTATCAGAAGGGACTCTCTAGCTTCAGGTGAGCACTTCTGCTACTTGAGCACAAAGTTCCCTCTCCTAGAGATCATGCAGGTCCTCTGCTGACCTGGCCATCATCAGCAGTTCCCTCATAAAACTCCTAACCTTAGGGATAGCATGTGAACAAGCGTCACTTCTTAGACTTCGGCAGCCAACCCTGCAGGGACCATCTTGCACAATTAAGGGAAGGGGTTGGCAGGATCTGGCTACCATCAAACAGGGAGCAAGCCCTAGGATAGGAAAGTCACACCCAAACTGACTCAAGGCAAGAACTTGGGTATAAGGAAAGGAAACAGAGGTTGAGAAAGGCTTGTGAGGAGGGGAAACTGAATGAGGAAACGAAAGAAAAAGAAGCATAAGGACACCTTATCACAGAGTCCACTGAACTCAATTTCTAATCCTCAAAACTATCCATTTCGACCCAGTGCAGCAAGGAAGCATGGAAACAGAGGCTGCAGGGACCAAAGGCAGAGCACTGCGGTTGGACCTACTGCTCATCAGCCCTAGGTCCGCCTTCCTCCTGTTTTTGAACCCAGGGCATGAGACCTGCATAACCCTCTTTAGCACACCCACTGTTCCTGGGCAAAGCAGGTTCAGTTTCCCAGCTCGGAGGCTGGGATTCTGGGTGTGGGGCTGCATGAGTGAGGGAGGGGGACTAGTGCGCAGGGAGCAGTCTGTGAAAGCGATTTTATTTCGCAGTTAGCATGAGCTCATCCCCAGCTGAGGTCTGAAGTGGCAGCGGAAAGCTAGCTGATCGCCCAGCTCCTGCCACTGGCCGGACTGCAAATGCAATTTAGGCGGTGCACAAAATTGCCAGGAGGAAACCAACTCAGGGGGATCACGTCAGCAGGCGGGGTCTCCCCAGTGGGGCGGGTACCCCATGCCTCTGATGGAGACCCGCTACAGGTCGGAAATTCAACCCCAAAGACACGGGCAATTATCATCCACATGCGGGTAAACGGGTAAACCCCAACCCTCATTCGAAGAAGGGGCTTCTTGAGGTCTTCGAGAATATTTCCATGAAGTCGAGGTTTCCTAAATGGCTTAGGCATGGGAAGCTGGGGAGTTGAGCAATGCCATTTTCAAAGCATCTTCTAATTTTTCATATTCCTGGTGCCTAACCTGCTCCCCTAGGAGCCCAGGCACTTTTTCAAGCCTGTTTCCGAACCATATTTCACTCTAATGCAAACCATTTAAATCATCGCCTTGTTTTTCCGAAGATTGCTTCTTGTAAATGGGACCACAAATCCGGGGAGTCATGCCGTATGGAGTGGAGCGTGGACAGGGGAAAACATAAAAGAGGAGTAAACTAAGCAAGGAAGATACCTCCTTGGGTGGGGTGGGAGGGATTCAGCAGGATATCCAGGGTAGAAATGTCGGAGTGCTGGCCTGACCCCTGCAACCCAAGAAGTCCAAAACAGCTTTTAAGGTTAGAGCGCAGGGAGCCACAGAATGCTCCTCCCCAAAGGGAGCGCCCCCCTACCTGAAAAAGCCTCAAGATGTTGGCTACCATGATGGAGACGGAGCTCCCCGAAGCCCCAATCACTCCAACTACTTTCTCTGGCTTGACGAAAACCGGGGGCTCTCCGTTGGTGCAACGCACGTCGGAGGTGTCCTTCTGGATAAGCGCCTGGACGAAAGTGAGCGACTGTTCGAGCGCATAAGTGTCCCTGGAACAAGTGTCCAGGATCCGCGCGCCTAACGTTACATTGGGCAGCAGGTTGGGATCGCTGTTGATCTGGTCCAGGGCATAAAGCATAGCTTCCAGCCTGTGGATCCCATTCTCCCTCTTGATGTCGCCGCAGGGCACTCCGCTGGGACCCTTGGCGTGCACTGGGAACAACCCCCCAAGGGTGACGTCCCCCTCGATCCGGATCGAGTGCGGGGCGTACATCTCCTGGCCGCGCGCCGCCGCCGCCAGCACGCACAGGAGCACCTCCAGCACGCAGCAGGGGAACTTCATCAAAGTCAGGACGCGGAGCAGCTTCCCCAGCTGGACCATGCCGCTCCGGATGCTGCTGCGGTAGCGGCGGCGGCGGCGCTGGAGGGTATGCTGGTGGGCTCTCCCAGGTCCGGGCTTCTGGAGGTGAGCTCCTTTGGGGGAAGCCCAGGGACTTCTGTAGGCACAGAGGGTGGAGGAGACCGAGGAGGTGCAGCAGGAGAGGGTGGGGGTGTCCCAGGGCGTCAGCCAGTCTTTGGCACCTGGCACTGTGGCTCCGCTGGCCGGCGCACCAGCTTGCGCTCCCCGTTCCCTGGCTTGCCTCTTGCGCTCTCCAACAGCCAAGCACTGGGGAGAGGGCAGGGATTGCTATTGCTTTAAATGGTCGTTGGGCTCCCTCTCCTCCTCCTCCTCCTCCCACTCCCTCTCTCCCTCCCTTGCTTGCTATCCATCTCTCCCCACCCTTCCCAGCAGCCCGCCCTCCCCACCGGTTTGCATCATCACGCAGGGAGGGGCTGCGTGCTGAGGTAAGGGGGGCGGGTGGAGGAATGGGTGGGTGGCCCGGGAGCCCGGAGGTTGCCTCTTCAGGGGAGTTTCGTAGTCCCCAGGGAATCTATGGATTTCAGGGCTAAGCTCTCTTCCCCAACTCTGGGACTGAAACCTCAGGTCCACCAACACCCACGCCCATGTTCTAGCAACTGCAGACATCCACTTGGGATGAGCCGGGATGTTAGTGCTGACTGATCGGGAACCCCTGAGTCTGATCCTTGACTGTGGGTGCTAGCAGAAAGATAGGGAGTCCAGAAGTGGAGCAGCCGTGAAAGGGGGCGGGAGGAGAGGGGATTTCAGTTTCTAAAGCTAGCCCTCTTGTGCTAGCTATGCTCAGAAAAATACAGGACATTCTGGAACCCCCGACTCTTGACTAAAGTCCTTAACCAGCGGTTTCTCTTGTATTAGGCACCCTCTGTCTTGGAGGGAAGCTGAAGCCAAGAGGAAATATAAGGTGGCACCCCACTGTCCATCTTCCTAAGGACCAAGTCTAGTCAAACTAACCACATTCTTCAGCAGGTCTTCAGAAGAAACCTCAGATTTAGTCAGTGCCTTTTCTTTCTTTTGCAGCAAGAGAAGAAACTAAGAACTCCAGCACTTTCCTCCATAGCTTTGACAGGTGTATGGCTCCCTCCTACCTATTTTCAGAGATACTCCTGAGTTGGTGACAGTTTTTCTTTGCAGTCAAGAAACAGCAGGAACGGGGTGAGGGCATTAGGAAGAAAAAGTAGCTGGAGAGGTTTCTTCAAAGATGAGGATTGTATTTTTTTTTTTCTTTTACTGCCATGGGATTTGGTGAACAAAGGCAGAATGCTCAGGAAGTTCCACTGCAGAAGGGAAAGTGTCCCCGCTGAAACTTAGCTCATTAATGCAACAAGTATCCTTAGCCTTGATACAGGGAAGTTTAAATTTTCTCTGGGACCTTCACTCAACTTTTTGTGATGTTTTTCTGTTCCAATGTATAAAAAGCTATATTGTACTGATGTGAGAGTGGTGGAGAGAAAGTCAAAAACAAGAATATGCTTCCTGGTGTTGATGGGAAAACTATTACTGGATATAATATATAGTTCTGTCATATTACCTCCACCACCAACTACCTGTGTGTCCTTGGCATTTTGGTGCCCTGCCTGAGTTTTAGTTTTCCATCTGGAAAACGATGAGACTGAGTTGCATGTCTTCCAAGTTGTCTTTTAACTATAATCCTTTGTTAAAATAGGCCATGTCCCTTTGGCTATGGTGCTCTTTTTAGATCAATATTTTCTGTTGCTTTGTGCATAGGGAACCAGGAAAGGAATTCTTCAGAACCCATCAGCACACTATCCTGGCACTGGGGACTTTATGTGTTAGGTCAGGCGCCTCTGCTGAGCATCTGCTCTTCTTCCACAAACCAATAGTCTTTCTTTTGGGCCATATTCCTCTTTATTTCAATGCTTGTGGTTTGAGAACTGAGCCCTCTTCCTATAATGTAGGTGCACCCATTAGTTCCTTCTTTCTTTAGTGCCATGGTCAAAAGAGAATAAATTTTCACCAGAGTCCTGGAGAACCTATCCTTGTCCTTGGTGGGGAAGCCAGGAGAGAGACCTGAGACTGGGGCTGGGGGAAGGGCAATCACTGAAGCTGGTCACATATCTATAGAGTCTAAAGCAGGAAAAAAAAGCCCTCTGCTCAACCCCTTCATATCTTTCCTTTGGCAAGATATTTTACTGTCGTCTTCTACAAAACTGTATTGTGATTCGTATGCAAATTATATACAGTATGCATATCAGTCACCCATAGTCTTGATACCTTACACCAATGTACCTGCAGCATAATTTGTACCATGGTGGCGCCTGCAGTTTGCTGCCAGTCTGAAAAATTGAGGATGTGTCCTGTATTTGAATCCAAGACTGAGGTAGAGAGCAATGAAGACGGGGATGAAGAAGGGGTGTGGTAGAGTAGAGAGAGGGATGATGATGTGGATGGGGGGGGAGGAAGGGAGAAAGGAAAGAGGGATAGACAGAGAAATCGATAGTGAAAAACCCATAAAGAGACAGATAGAAAGGCATCTCATTAAAGTACTTGAGTCCCTCTACCCCCATCCTCAGATACAGGCATATGTGAAGGAATGCTTCTAGGATTTTCCATTTCCGTGGTGTCTTTCTACTGTTTAAAGTCAAGGCAATCTGTTCTAGCTCTCTTATTGTAATTCACTGCATCAGAATGCTCAGTGAAATAGATGGAATAGGGATTCTGACAACACAGAGTTGTCAAAACAAAAAGAAGAACAAAGCAAATGAAACAACTGTAAGGAAATACAGCAGGACATGAGGACAAGGACCCCGGATTTTAAATAAAAGTAGTTTGGGCCATCTTTAGTGGATATGGAATCCTTCTTTTATTTTGAATTTCATGCTATGCTTTACAAAGTTGCTACCAGATAGTACTCAAAGATGAGTTAGAAGTAATCACCAGTTTTCACCTGCTCAAGTATTCATCCATTCTCTTCCATTCACCTCTCCCATCCCATAATAGTTCCATTAATATCTTTAGGCCATCCGAGAAAGGCTGCCTCATTCGGTGGAAGTTATCTTGTGATGACTAGTTTTATGTCAACTTGACCCAAGGTGTAGTCGCTGGAGAGGAGGGAGCCTCATTTGAGAAATTGGCCCTATAAGGTCAGGCAGGAGGCAAGCATTGCTAAAAAGGCATTTTCCTATTTGGTGATTGGTGTGGGAGTGCCAAGCCTATTGTAGGTGGGGCTTTGCCATGGCAGGTGGTCCTCTGGTTTTCTGAGGAGGTAGGCTGAGCAAACCATGAGAAGCATGGGAGTAATTAGCCTCTGCATTAGCTCTAGCCTCTAACTTCCTGCACTGTTTGAGTTCCTGTCCTGACTTTCTTCAGTGATGGACTATGATGTAGAAGCATAAGCCAAATAAACATTTTCCCCAACTTACTTTCAGTCATGGTGTTTCATCACAGCAATAGTAACCCTAGCTAAGATAGCTAAGAGCCCTGTTCTCTCTGTGCATTCTCCCTAAACATCTGGCGGTCAGTAATTTATCCCTTGTAGTAAGACTATTTGTGTGCATGTCCGATTTCTCTGACAAGTTGTAAGATCCTTAAGGGTAAGAGTTGGAGTGTTATTTTTCTCTTCACCTAGGACAATGTTTCCAACAGTTTCGGTGTCTAAGTTTCTCTCCTATATTGAAATCAGAACAGATTCTCTCGCTCTGAGCTGTCTTTACCTGACAGAACGTAAAACGGATGGGGAATAAATATGAGCACATAGATTGCTCAGCTCTTACTCATTATGCACAGTTTGTGGAATATGATGGATAATAAATGTTCTTTACAATACTCTTGTTTAGAAAAAATGAAGTCTGAAACAGCCTTACCTTAAGCACTTGATCCACATCATGAAAGGACAGATTGAATCTTCTGGAGTTAAGACCTCACTTTTGGACCAATTACTTAGCCTACTGCCATAGGCTGCCTGAAGGAGGTAAGAGACTGTGAGCTCCTTTTTTTGTGTCTGGACATTAGCGTCCCTGAACTACATAGAAAGCAACATGTATTACCAGAAAAACTACACGTGATACTGAGTTTCCGGAATGACCAGGCATTTAGAACCGACAGCATCACATTTATTTTTTCTATATGAAGCCACAGTGGAGAACCCAGCCCTTTATCATAGGCACTCTACTTTTCACTGGAATCATAAACTAAAACCTCCCTTGTAAGAATTGTTCAGGTAGAACTGGAATAACCATTAATCGAAGGACAGGTTTAACTGAAGGAGATTCAAGTTTTGGCCACAGAGGAGATACATTATAAAACATGTCTGCAGGCCTGGTTCTGTTTAATCATCCATCTTTACAGGTTTCCTCATGAAAATATTATCTAATGGAACAAAAGAGTTCCTTCCTATTTTTGTTCAACTTTTTTAAAACGTTTAGATCTATTTCTTCAGACTTTTAAATTTTTAGTTAATGTATTTGGGTGTGCACCATGTGTGTGGAGTACCAAGAGGTCAGAGAATATCCTGGATATTCTGGATGCATCAGATATCCTGGAACTGGATTCATGAGTGGCTGCGAGCCACCACATTGGTGTTGGGGAAAAAGAACCCTCCAGTTTTCTGCAAGAGGAGAAAGTGCTCTTACCAACTGAGCCATTTTCCCGCTTCAATTTCATCTATTTTTTTTTCCTGTGACTCCACTCTCTATCATACAGTGTGGAAAATCTCCTTCTATTTTTAATTTTTCCTTTTTGCTTATGTGTGGTGTGCATGCAGGCCAGAAGAGGGCATTGTTATCTTCTGTAGCTGCCAGTGCAGGCAACTGGGAGTCACCCAACATGGGTTCTAGGACACATACCTCCTCAGGGTCAGTAATAGCTCTTAGTTATTGAGCCAAAACCCCAATATCTCTTTTGTACATATTTAAATCTAAATTGTAATATACCAGGCTACTGTTAATTACTGCTTATTTTTAAAATATGTGTGCATATTTATGTACAGGTATGGCCTAGAAGAAGTTGTCAGGTCTCCTGGAACTGAATTTCCAGATAATCTTAAGGTACTTAATTTGACTGCTCGAATCTGAACTCAGGTCATCTTCAAGAGCAGCAAGTCCTCTTGGCTGTTAAGGCATCTCTCCAGCCCTAAGTTACCATTACTTAAACTAAAACATTCTAAATACTATTGCTTTCTCCACACCTGTATCCAGCCACATGCTTTGCATTCTTTTTTGAAGATAGCATCTCAAGTATCCATTTTTCCAAAACTATCATGGAACTTGGTATCCTTTTCCCTCCTAAGCACTGGGCTCGGCATGCTTGGGATTGAACTTAAGACTTCTTCCACAGGAGGCTACCTACTGAACTATCTCCAGCCCACTGTTTTTAAAATGAACACTCACACTTACCTTGCATTATTAAACAGGGTCACCTTTCCCTGGAGGAAAAGACAATATTACATTTTGTGTTCTATTTTTCTGAGATTTTTTTTTTTTGGTAAGTATGTCTATGTCACTTAACTATCATCTATCCCTAATATTTCTTTATCTTATTGTTAAAATTGGAATTGCACACACACACACACACACACACACACACACACACACACACGCACGTGTGTGTATATATATGTATATATGTCTATATTTCTATATGTATATATGTATACATATATATGTGTGTATACATATATGTGTACACATGTAGCCTCTGCAGGCTAGGTCAAAAGTGACTGACTTCTCCTGATAGTTCCACCTTACATTTAAATGGTGTTTTTTGCTTTAGGAATTCAGAAAAGTGATACACAGGGAAAGGTTTAAAAGTATTTCTTGGGTTTGCCCTTTGATGTGATTATTCGCAGATTTGCTACCCAGCACCACCATAGCCTCTTTACTAGTTGTTCAAAGATACAGGGCAAAAGAAACCCAGTGTTCCATATTTTTCTGTGTTATTACATAAACTATAAAATCTCATCGTTTATACGTATTTGAGATTTCTCTTACTTGTAACAAAACGCACGATATAACTGAAAGTACTCTGTTATTAAGACAGATGTAGCTCAATGCTTAAATGCACGATTCTGCTCCTGTAGAAGATCCAAGTTCAGTTTCCAGCACTCACTTCCAGTGTCTCATAACCGACTGTAACTTTTGTGGATTCTGGACACCAGCCCTCACTGCAGTTTGTACCTGCACACAGATGTATATACACACACATAATTAAAAACAATGAAAGCACTAGTTTTAAAAGGCTTGTCATGAGTCCTGGAGGAATGGCTCAGCAGCTAAAAATCCTCACTCTTCTGAGGGCATCTGTGTTAGGTTTCTATTGCAGTAACCTCTCCAACATGAATAAGTTTGTGCAAAGAAAATACAGCTCGATTAATATGAATACAAGCTCATGTCTAGATTGGGAAGATCTACCACTACACTACTCTATTGCCAGCTGTGAAATCCCTTATAACTTGCTGTTTCTCCATGTGCTTCAGCTCCATCTTCCTTCCTCCCCTCTCCTCTACCCTCTTGTACTCCACTTTGCCTTCCCTTGCCAAATCATCATCTCTTGCCTTTATGGGGAGAAGGTTCTGATGAAGTCACCTGAGTCCTGAGTACCTGACTAGGCAGCCCTCCTTGGGGCAGCTGAATTAGCATCAAAATGCAGACGACTCCAGGGCCAACCATAACATTTCCCCCTTTTGTCCAGTTAAAAGGCTTTTTTTCCCTCAAATATATATTGAGCAAAACTATTACCATTCTCCAATTTATAAAATATAAGATACACTCAACACTTGTTCCATCAATTCTGTCCATTATCTAAAGGCATCTTGCCATCTATCTAAAGGACTATAATTCTACACCTGACTTATATCTTGGTTTTAGATCATATGTCATCTGAAAAACACCCTTTCAAATTTATTATCTTTTTTAATGCTAAACAGCTTGGGTTGGGTATGAGACTACCAGTCTTCAGCCATGTCAGAAATCCAAGAATGATTAATATTACCTGAAATGTGAGAAGCACAAAACATAGCTTCCAAACTTAGCCAATTTTTAGAGAAGACTGCTCACCTGGACAGTTCCCTATTCCTCAAAATGTCGGAGTATCAGTCTTCAGCCTTCTTGCCTAGGATCATCTACAGGTCTTTGTAATGCAGAATTTTGAAGGACTGATCACGTTGTCTTGGCAGAGCTTATCAGTCAACTGTTCTGCATAATTTTCTTGACATTATTTATCTGTAGATGAATTGAGGCAATTCTTGCCTAGTGGATGTCTCACCACAGTTGGAACAACTCCATTGATGCTCAATTTCTTCTCAGAATTCAAGAATGAGCATTGTCAGGGGCAGACAGGTCTTTAGTCAAATGATCTTTAATAAAGAAATGTCCATAAATGTTATATTCTGTGGACTTCTGATGCCTTTGAAGATTTTCTGTCTACACGAGGCATTTCTGAACTGTTAAACGTTGACTACTCTTGGAGTTTTGAAGTATTTCAAAAACACCCTTAATTGACTCAGAACAATGACTTTGCTATCTGGCCTTTAACTCGTATTGGTTAATCAACTAAAAACAAGGTATAATAGCAGTTATAGGAGTGGGTCTAAGACTTGTATTCTTAAATGTATTGTGTAGGCACAATGCTTATATTAAATTAACATTATTAATCTCATTTTTAAACCAAGAAGAGATTATACTAATGAAAACTTTACATTTGTATCAAATGAATTCTATACCAGTATAAAGATTGCAACTTCAACTTTATACCAATTACAAATATTTCTACCAATGTAAAATATAGCTATGCAATATATTGTTTTTTGTAAATTTGCTAACCTATCCCTATTTGTCTATTTCTCTAACTTCTATGATATTACTATATCCCCCTTTTCTCTCCCCTACCCATTTCCCTAAGAAGAAAGAATAGAGAAGAGGAAAGGAAAGGTAGCAGTCCCTGAGTTTAAACTCTCTAGTTCCTTCCCTGTCCAAAGCTACATTTGTAAAGTATCCCTTAAATGACAAGAGTCTATAATTCTTAAAATAGCCAGAACCATCCAATTCAACATAAGGAACTGGGACAATGATCTTCTTTTGTCTGCTTCCAGCTGAACTGGGTGAAGAATTCCCTTCTGGGGGCCCAAAGGGAATTAAGAAAATTGGCTTTGTCAAAGGAGGACTAGGTGGCATCATTTGCCTTCCAGTGACTATGTGCTGGGAAAGTTCATCGCTTAGCTGACATCTTGACTAGGACAGTCTGAAAGGCTGGATAGGAGAGTCGGCTATTCTGGAAAAGTTCTGGAAGCAAGTCTTTAAAAGAAGCAGCTTCAATGTAGTTGAGGAAGGGAAAGAAAGGAAGTTGGTGGAATGGAAGGGTTAAGGATAGGGAACAGAATGAAAAAAATTAGATGATATGACTCTTAAATTCTTGAGGTCTGCTGGTTTAGTCGTAATGGAACCATTTGAGCATTCTCCCTGAAGCCTTCATATTCTTTAAATCAAGTGATGGAACTCTGAATGAGCATTGAAGGCATACCTCGAAAGTCTTTCCCCTATCAGTTTTCTTTTGGTGATACATCCACTTGGGACCTAAGTCCTTGAAAAAGTTGCTTGAACTTTTCTGGGCTAATTTTTGTGTACCACATTCTGTTGTGATTTAATGATGTGCCTCAGTCAACCATTGTTAAAGCATCAAAAGTTCAAAGCTCAAAATTTGCTTCTATGAAGCTCAGATCTACTTTACATGACATGTACAAAGGAATATTTTCTTTCCCTTTTATGAATTGATTCAGTTAACATTAATTGAGTTTTAATAAAATCCCTGTTTTATGAGTCTCTTGACAGATTATCTAACCCAAGTGGTCATCCCTAAACTTAGGCAACATAAAATGGGCATGTTGGTTACACACACACACACACACATACACACACACACACACACACACACACAGACAGAGAGAGAGAGAGAGAGACAGACAGAGAGAGAGAGACAGAGAGAGACAGACAGACAGAGAGAGAGAGACAGACAGACAGAGAGAGAGAGAGACAGACAGAGAGAGAGAGAGACCTTAACACACATATGGATATGTGTAACAATAATAATTAGAGAAGAAGTCATGAATTTAGGGAGAGTCAGGGAACAAGAAAAATGTTTGAAGGACATAAAGAAGATAAAAATGATAATATATGGTAGTCATACTTGAGGTTCTCAAGACAGTAAAAACTTTGGTTTCCAAATAGTAGACTTTTCTTCATGGTTCCCAAAGTTATCCTTCTGAATTAACTTTGTGTCCTTTAATATAGCTAATCATGGTATTATATGTCTACTTTTGCATATTCCAAACATAGGTAATTTGTCTGTGTCATTTTTTGTAGTAGATCAAAGGAGAATGACTACAACATTGGTTAATATTCATGATTTATTGAAAAGTCAAGTGGTAATTTTAAGTTCATCGTGTATGATTTTAAGAAGCTTGTGTCTCTCCTCTTTGTCTCTAATCTTCAATTTCCTATCCACATTGAAATTGGATAGGTGAATTTGATATCAATTTTGTTATATATTCTACAATTCCAATCTAAAGTCACTCAGATCACACCCTATAATTTCTCCCCACAAAAGGTATATGTCAACCAAGAAAATTGAATTCCAATTTTCCCCTTTTTTATTTTCAAAGAGTTTTATATAATTTTTGGGATTTTACACACTAGTACTTCATTTATAGTGCCTTCCCTTATGTCTCTGCAGATCCATTCATCCCATACTTTCCATTCTCAAATTTAGGACTTTGTCTTTGATATTCTTACATGCATTCCTCCCTCCTCCAATGCCTTCCACGTCCTCCTCCTAAATTCATCACCTCTAATTTCTTATTGTTATATGTATATATGTAAGTTTGTATGCACTTGTGTTCAGGGCTGACTATTTGGGGTTCGATAATCTGTTCAGAAGCTCATTTTTGTAGGAAACTGATTCTCCCTCACTCAGTGGCCATATCCCACCTGTCACTCTTCATCTATAGATGAGGACATGTGGAATTATCATCTATCTAGTCTAACTTCTGGGAGCGAGAACAGCAAGAATATTTTGTGGACCTTAATTTACTCAATCATGATTGACTTAGTACATCTGCTCTAGCCATGATAACCTAATTGGCCATGGATTTATTCCTTTACTTGCTGCCAAGCAGGATATCAGAATAAAAGAAGCTTCAGAGATATTGGATAGGAGTTTCTCTAGAATGTGATGTTCAAAGAAGAGGAATAAATGAGGTGAGTCCAGTGAATGTCGTTGCCTTTTGCCTGGTGCAACATTTTAGACTCATGCTGTGTATGGTAGATGAACTGATCCGACAGGACAGCGATCAGCCTTCCAGGACACCACAAGTCCACAGACACATAGCCATTCTCTTGCTGTCTCTTGTTCCCATTCACTTTCTTGTTCTCATCCTCTCTCTCTCTTACTCCGTCTCATTGTCTCTCTAGCTTTCTCCAGCTCTTTCTGTCTCTCTCCCTCCACCAAAATTTGCATGGAACTTCTCTAACTTTCTGCTAGGCGTTGTATGTTAAAACAGATTGAGGAGCTGAAAACCCAGGGTAGTGGAAGACGAACTTTAGGGAATGGCTGCAGAGCACACAGAGTTCTTGGAGACATTCAAAATCTGACTCTCCAGAAAGAATAGATATTGAAGAATTCTCAAAATATTATTCAATGGTAATACTAAACATTTTAAAAGTCTTCAAAACCATTAGGAAAGCATTAAGTTGATCTAGTTTCACTATTGCCAAGAAAGAAAAAAAACAACCAAGGTATTTCTCTTATTTCTCTTTCTTCTTATGGCTCAGGATGCCCTTCAAATCTCTCCAAGCTGAAGATGAGCATCTTGACTTCCATTTCCCAGGTACTAACATTACAATCATCTAACGTGCCTGGTTTCATACAGTGCTGGAAATAAATCCCAGGGCTTCTGAATCTGGGCAAGCACTCCACCAACTGACACCACTAACCCCAAGTCCAATGGCCTCTAATAGATAAAAGTAAGATGCAATTGTTCTACTGTGATAGGTTTGTGTGATTCTGGATTTGATACACATTGGGGGGTCACTTATAAAATAGGCAAAAATATCTAATCAATAAAATGCATTTTGGAATGATCAATTTAAAATCATCACACAAGTGAAATACAAATGCAAGTTAGACAGAGTACTTGCATTTTTTCTCTGATCTTTGAAATTATATTGGGATAAATTTTAGCAGATGCAACCAAAGAACATGATGATTAATTGACCCAAAGATACATAATTCAGTGAGTTTACTGAAATCACATAAGTCTCTCAAAAGAAAAGACCTTTTGATTTCAAAAGAAGGCAAGGGTTTCAGGCAGGAGAGGGATTTTACCCAAACAAGACACTTTCCAATTGAAAAAGCTAAACATATACAAGGATTTGAGAGTGGGCACAGGCCTTATATGTCCCTTTGAAGGTGGACAGAGAGAAGGCAGGAACATCAGTCCCATCTTTACAAGGAGCCAAGTTCTACTATCAATCTAGAGAAAATTGAAAGAGGAAGTCTTCCTGCAAGGCCTCTGCATGATACGTTGCTATCTGATACCTGCAACCTTGTGATACTAAGAAGGGAATATACAAAGATCATTACAGTATATTTGATGTACAGAACAATGAGATTAAACATTGTAGGTTTAAGCCAATAAATATTTAGTTCTTAAAACATAGCAATACAGAACTACTACAGAACGTATCTTAAGACATTGAGCATTTTATGGGCCAGCGAGGCCCGTAACTACTCTTCCTCCAACACCTGGGTTTTACCACAATGACCCACCTAGTAGAAGGACAAAGTTGACTTCTCCAAGTTTCCCTCTGTTCTCCACACACATGACTCTATCATAAATGATGTAGTAAACAATTTCTTCAAATATTGAACAATTTGAAAAAGATACAAGTACAGTGAGATATTTGAAAATACTTTCCAAAAAAGAATGTCTATACATGAAAAGTACAACAGGAAATGCAGTATTTATAAATCAAAGTCTCCATGTAGCATCAGCTGTACTTTGTGAAAGAAATGATCCTGAAGTGGATGATGAAACACTAATTGAAATAGAAGATTCCTTCCTCCAATAGTATTTTCTAAAATATATCTTAATATATTTTAAATCATTCTATTAGCTATTTTATTCATTTACATTTCAAATGTTATCTCCCTTCCCTGTTTCCCTTCCACCAACCCCCATCCCCATCCCTCCCCTGCCTTTATGAGGGTTCTCCCCCATGCATCTACCCGCTCCTGCCTCAGTGCCATAGCATTCCCCTACTCTGGGTTATTGAGCCTCTACAGGACCAAGGGGCTCCCCTCCCAGTGATGCCCTCTCAAGCAATCCTCTGCTGCATATGCAGCTGGAGCCATGGGTCCCCCCATGTAGCTCTTCATTCTTCCCTTATCTATTCAATACAGTACTTGAAGTTCTAGCCAGACAATTAGGCAACAAAATGAAATGAAAGGGTTTTGGCAAGGAGGAAGTCAAGATATCACTATTTGTGGATGATATGATAGTATACATAAGTGACCCAAGAAATCCACAAGAGAACTTCCACAGCTGCTAAACAACATCAGCAAAGTAGCTGGATACAAAATTAACTCAAACACATCAGTAGCTTTCCTCTACTCAAAGGGTAAATGGGCTGAAAAAGAATTAGGGAAACAATACCCTTTACAATAATCACAAATAATATGAAATACCTTGTTGTGATGCCAATCAAGCAAGTAAAAGATCTGTATGACAAGAACTTCAAGTCTCTTAAGAAATTGAAGAAGATCTCAGAAGATGGAAAGGTCTCCCATGCTCATGGACTGACCAGATTAACATAGTAAAAATGTTGGCCATCTTACCAAAAGCAATCTATGGATTCAATGCAATCTTAATACATTTTAAATTATGAAACATTCTGACAGTCATACAATTCAAGCAAAATAAAAGAATAATGTTACCTAGAAAATTAACCCATTTGTAAAAACAAAACAACACAATTATCTCCAAGTCCAAGAGCCACATAAAAGAAATAAAATAAAAATTTTTTACATATTTTAAATTCGTGAAATGTATCTAACAGACCACAATGAGATACTGACAGCCAAATCCTTATAAGAACAAAACATTCTATGCAGTCATCTAAGCTGTACATTAAACATAGAAAAAATAAAAATTAATGAAGCTCACAGAAAGTAAAATAATGGAATAGAGAGCATAATGAAGCAGAATATGAGAGAAAAATATACAAAATTGGAAATGCCAAAATCTGGTCTGTAAAATTGACTGTTACTACATAGATGAAGAACAACCAGAGACAGTAGGAGAGAGAATGTGCAGACATTGCCAGCATAGAAAGAGAGTTCATGGCTTGACATTAGATATACTAAGGAACAATGTGAATGATTCCATGTCCCAAGATGAGTAACATGAACATTTGTGAATTCATTGAAGGTTCCATGCTCTCAAAACTGACTCAAAAAGAAAAGAAAATTTATGTCTCTCACGTTTATTTTATGACCATAAGTTTTCAGAAAGTGTTGCCTCTGGCAGGTGATGGGAGTAGAAATTAACTGGAAAAGGGCACAAGAGATCTTATTAAAGTTACAGAAACATTCTAAAACTGATTTATGGTAATGGCTTCACAACTTGGTAAAGTTAGTAGAAATTATTAAATTGTTCACTTGCAATAGATGGTTTTCATAACCAAAATGTATCTCAATAAAGCTGTTTAAAATAAGATATATGAAATAATATATTTTGAAAATACTTCCCTGAGGAAGAATTACAGGTCCAGATGAATATAATAAAATATTTAAGGGGGAAGCATCAATTTTTCTCAAGCCTTTACAAAACATGAAATAGACAACAGCAGCAATGTAAAGAAATCAATAATATATGTAATCTGATGATTCTGTATATAATAAGGTTATAATTTATACATATTTATACATTGAGATTTATGTACATATAACATATATACATAATTTTGAAAAGATGCAAAATATCATTATTATTATTTACTCTGATTACATTAAGTCAAACTAAAATGAAACACCACTGCTGTCAGTAGAATAATTAAAATTGAAACTGTTTGGTCTTTGCTAGGGTCTTCAAGAATTGGTGACTTTATACATTTCTCAACCAAATATGGCATGGTATCATCACTGTACACATCTGTATCCATTTCTTTTAAAATTATGCATTCACAGACCATGCAATTCAACATATATATATATATCCGTTAAAGAAATAAAATTTGATATTCACAGATATTCATATGTACACATTACACTGTTTTACTATATTGACAAAATACAATGAAATCAAATATCTGTCAACAGCATAGACAGGCTGAGCTAGACCTACAATTATTTAATCAAATACAGATATACACAACTTGTCAATGTGCAGATAGTAAACTACAGACTACTCAGCCATAATAAATGCATATATAGCATACTCATTCCTCCCAAGGCTCAGGAATCATCATAGAAGGAGGCTTGGAAAGGATGTGAGAACCAGACATGGCTTGACTACAAAGGCCGATGACTACAAAGTACCAGTATTTTCCAGATATCACAAGGCAGAAGCTGCACATATAAGTTCACAGAATTTGACCCTGCACACCCAACACCTCTCCAAACTCAAGCCAGACCAAATTCCAACATGGAGCAGAGAGGTAAAATAAAGTCCCACTCTTAATTGAGGAATCATTGGCAATTGGCATTGCTGGAACAGTGACAATCTCTTTTCTTTAAGAGTGTAGCTCTTGCTAAGTCAGCCATTTCCAATGGAAAATGTCACATACCCAAGACTTTATGGGCGAAACAAATTGGATTGGACAGAAACACACACTTGCAAAAGTAGGGAAGGAAATGTGGATCCGGGTGGAATTGGGAAAGGTATGAATACGAATGAAAACAAAAATGAGACTCTACTATTAACCTTCTATGGGGAATCACTTCTTTTTTTAAAAAAAGATTTATTATTTTTATTTATGTGTATATGCATGTTCATGTGCATTTACGTATAAATGCACATATGTGCCCTTGTGCACACACTGAGTGTTCCTGGTATTAAAGTTATAAGCATTTGTAAGCCACCTTGTGGGTTCTGAGAACTGTTTCTACAAGAGTGTCCAGTGTTCTAATGCTCCGCATCTCTATCCCTGAGGAATGTGTTTGGGTTCATTCCAAACTGAGGGAACAACAATAAAACAAAGCAACACAAAAGAAAAAACCAAAATCAAAAGGAACAATTCCACTCCCACCCAGCTTGATGAGCCAATGTTTACCTGGGTTATCTGTAGAAGCATCAGTAGCTGAGAGGTGGCTGTACCCTACAAAAGCCTTTACTGAGGTGAGTGACTACTCACAAAAGCTGTGTCATTGTCCCTCCTTGAACAACTGTCAGTCAGTTACAACACAGAGAAGCACAGTCTCCTCAATAATTGTTCACAAACCTGAGGAGGAGGCCCCCATGATTCTTATAAGCTTTGTGAGCTCCAGAGCCTTATGAGTTTCATGTACTTGGAAAGCTTTCCTCTTCTGGGAGGGAATATTTGAATGAAGAGATATCAGCTCCTCAAGATACTGTCACAACAGAGACAAATCTCCAAAATATGACTAAAAATGAAACGCAAGACAGAGACATAGGCATGTACCATAAATATTGTTTATTTGACATCCCAGTATATTAGTGTAAGGCAAAGTTGCTCAAATTACAGCTGGGTATAGAAAATGGTCTGAGAAAACATTGGTTCATAATTCATTTTCACGGTGATGTAAATGTTATACATCTTGACTGTTGTAATTATTGCTATGTAAATTATAACATATATTTTATCCTTTTATAAACTCCCCAACCTATGTACTCAACCTAAATGCATTTTAATACATTTAAATTATACCTCAAAAGCTAAAAACCTAATAAAAAGACTTAAATATTCATGAAATCTTAATAAATGAGTCAACTCTTCTTTAAGATAAATTTTAGTTTGACTGATGTGTGTTTCTGAGAGTATGTATCTGCAGGTGCATGTAGGTGACAGAGTTAGGAAGTGACTCTCTGGAAGACAGAGTTGCACATGGAGGTGGTTGATGGGAAATGAATCAGCTCTGCTAAAAGAAGAGTGTGTATCAGCCAATCACTTCATTCTCTCTAATTAAAAAGAAAATACATCCGGTCATCTATAAATTTAAGAATATATTTCCCTTTGAGTCTTGTCATCTCTTTCTGAGTACTGATTGAGTGATTATGATTATTATGATACTTATAATCAATGATAAGGTCTAAAGTTTTATCATGCCTTAAGAACTTTTGTATTAGATTTATTTTGCTTCTTGTAAAATAAAGTTTTCCCATAAATTAAATTGTGACTGATGTTGTAACTGAAACTTTAAGAAAGAATTGATTAAAAACTGATTTACAGAGCCCTTTCAATACAGAGAATGTCTCAGGAGGTTTATATTGTAACATCATGTTCTAAACTTCAGAGATTCTGAACAAAATGAGAAAATCTGGCAAGGCTGTGGCCAGGGATCATTCAGTAAAGTACTTCTTGTTCAGGTACAGGAACCTGTTTAGGTTCCCAAAATGCTTGTCAAAATCCAAGTATGGTGTGGGCACCTGTAATTCCAGTACTTATTTTGTGAGTTCTAAAAAAATATTTGGTGCTGGCTTGCCAATTTACTTGAATTAGTAAGCACCAGGTTCCAAGAAAGACTCTGGTTGCCACATAGAATCTGCATAGATATGCATATATACACGTGGACATGTGTACAGACATACACACACTGACATACACGTGAAAATGGCCATTACAAAAATTTATATATTAAATGCCACTTGATTTTATTGCTTCAGTCTGTCAAGATGGCTCAACAGGTAAAGGCACTTACTGCCATTCCTGACTACTTGAGTTTAATTGCTAGAACCCACATATTGGAAAGCAAGGACTGACTTCTGAAATTTGCACCTTGACCTAAACAAGTTCTCCAATGCTATTCAGTGTTACTTCTATCAAAACTGGTATTTTATTACTATGGCTATCCTTTCAAAGACTCATAACCCCATTTTAATTAAGAGAAATGAAATTAAATGATATTCTACAAAATATCAGCTTACCCACATCTCAATATTGTCAATTTCTCTAAAATCAAGAAATTCTAAAAAAAAAAAATTAGTCCAAGTATACCTAGAAAACCAGGATAACTAAATATAGTATAGCTTTCTAGATGGACTCCTTTATTAGAAGGACATTAGTTTAAAATTATAAAGAAAATAATATCTATATTTTATGAAAGTATATTGGTCTTATTTTCTTGACAAACTAATAAATGGTGGCAGTGATGGGGAAAACTGAAATGAGTAATATCAGAACTCGGCAGTGTTCTATGTCTTTTTGTCCACTGCAAGCTCTTTCTGCCAAGCTCTTTCTTCCAAATTAAAAATGTAATTATTGTATTACTTTGAGTGAAAAATAAATATACTGCTGAAGGAGTGGTGATGCTGAAAGCGTTGCCTCTGCTTGATAAGTTGTTCATTCTGTCCAAAATTATTCAGTATAGAACTAGAAATTTTATTCAGGTCAACTGGACGATAGAAATGAATGACACACAAATAAGAGAAGCTGATGGTATGATTCTGTCCATACAAAAACATAAAATCACCTAAATACTGGTCAGAACTAGTAAGTTCACTGAAGTAGACTACAAAATCAATACACACAAAAAATTCTATCTATATATTAATAAATTTGCTAAGAAAGAAATGATGAGAGCAATGGCATTCACAATGGCAAAACAATATGTAAATTTAAATGTATGGATGAACTGAACTGCAGAAATATAAACACACAAGTATGAATTACAAAACTCTTATTAGAGATTTTGAAAGAGGACTCTACGATAGGGAGAGTTATCCCATGTTCATTGATCTGAAAAAATAATAGTTAAAATATTTATGCTATGTGAAACAGTCTATACATCACGATTGCCATCAAGATACCAATGATTGTTTTCAAAGAAATAGAAAATACAATCCTATTAATTTACCTGGAAACAGAAAAAGCAAAGCTCGAGACATCATGATGCCTAATGAGAAAGTGTGGATGCTTTTCAGTCCTTCTGAAAAGGGGGAACAAAATCATTCACAGGAGGAGATATGGAGACAAAGTTCAGATTAGAGACTGAAAGAAAGGACCTTCAGAGCCTGCCCCACCTGGGGATCGAGCCCATTTACAGCCACCAAACCTAGACAATATTGCTGAAGCCGATAAGTGCATGATGACAGGAGCCTGATATAGCTGTCTCCTGAAAGGCTCTGCCAGAACATGAAAAATAGAGAGGCAAACGCTTGAAGCCAACCATTGAACTGAGAACAGGGTCCCCATTGGAGGAGATAGAGAATGGATTGAAGGAGCTGAAGGGGTTTGCAACCCCATAAGAGCAATTCCAACCAACCAGAGCTCTCAGGGACTAAACCATCATCCAATGAGTGAGTACACATGGACAGACCCATGGCTCCAGCTGCATATGTAGCACAGGATGGCCTTGTTGGGCAACCAAGGGAGGAGAAGCCCTTTGTCCTGCCAAGGCTGGACCCCCTAGTATAGGGGATTGTCAGAGCGGGAGGTGGGAAAGGGTGGTTGGTTGGGTGGGGGAAAGGGGATAACATTTGAAATGTAAATAAAAAATCCAATAAAATGAGATATTACAGTAGTATACAAATAAAACAGTTATGGTATTTAGAATAAAAAGCAGATACACTGTTGAATTAAACAATAGAATATCTGAAGTCAACTCAGGCTTCTACAACTAACTGATGCTCAGCAAAGGGGCAAAGAATACACACTGAAGAAAAGCTAACTGCTGCCAGGAATGGTGCAAGGGGCACTGGACAGTCACACAAAGAAGAGCAAAAGTACAGCTGGATCTTACTCTTGACATCAACTTGAAATGGGTCAGTCATTTTAAGATCTGATGCTCTGAGACTCACTAGAACAGGAGAAAACTGTCAACATATTGGTATATGATTTTTTCTGGAAGGGCCACACAAAATCTAAGCTACACATTTAACAAATGTGACTATGTACAACTCAGGAACTCTGGCATATCAAGAATTTTACCCAAGAGGGGATTGGTTTCCAAACTATATAAAGAACCCAAAATACATCCATGCAAAAGAGAATAATGTTTCTAAAAGCAGGTCCATAGATCTGAGTAAGATAACTCAAAAGAACTGGTCCAAGTGACAGGTAAATGCATGAATCATTCTTTTCAACACCGTTGCTCACCAAGGACATGAAAATGAAACCTAAAACAATGGATCTCTCACACTTGTTAGAGAGGTTATTATCCAAAGAGAAGAATCAATTCCAAGCCAAAACCAAACAGACAAAAACAGAACACAAACCACCAGTGAAGCACATAGAAACAAATAAATAATAACACCAAAATCTCCTTACACAGCAGTGGCTGGGAATGTAGGTCTGGCTACTGTGGATCACTGTGCAAAGATTCTCCTGAAAAAACAAAAATAGAATTACCACATGATGCAGCTGTCTGATTCTTGGCTGTATTCCCAAAGGAAATGGAGAGCATGAACAAAGCAAAGCTGTGTCATTATTGTCCTACTCACAGTAGCTAAGAACCAGACTAGGTGCCTATCAGCACAGCAGTGAATGAAGAAACGTGGTAAATGACCACAAGCAAGTGTTATCTAGGTATAAGAAGTATGAGTAATACCGGATGCAGAAAAATGAATAACATAAATTACATCAAGAGAAATATGCCCGGTAAAACAGGACAAAGTGTACTCACTATCCTATGTAAAAGGAGAGTAGTAAACATAAAGCCTTTACCCATTACAGGAAATAAGGGTGTGAGGAGGATGGCTAATTATGATGAATATACAGGATAGGTATGTGTAAATTTTCATACTTGTTGCTGTACAGATAACTCAATAGTTAAGAGTACGGCTGTTACACAATACCTGTGTTCGGTTTTTCATACCCACGTGACAGTTCGTAGTTACTGGTTACTCCAGTTCTGGGATAAATAATTCCCTCTTCTGATCTTCATTGAGTCTGCACACATGGTGCATACAAATACAATCAGACACACACAAATACTCATAAAATAAATACATGCTTCCAATATCACACAGAATCTCATTAAAGTATGTGATTTAAGAATGGCTCATCAATTAAATCAATCAAAATACAAGCATATATATATATATATATGAAGAAGGCTATAGGCTATATTAGGGCAACCATATAACTCATTATCTTAATCAATCAAAGGTTGAAGCAGTGAAAGCAGCAAAGTTAGTCTCAGTAGTGAGTTCCAGGATAGACAGATAGGGATATATTATAATATCAGTGAAAATAAGAGGCTTGAATTGTGATATATGAACAATAAGAATTCAATATGTTAAACTTTAATTTATGGTTTTATTCTTCCAGTATTTCAGCATAATCTATATCTAGCTGCATAATTTATTTATTATCAAAATAATATCTACAGTCTGGGAAGGACACTTGTATTAACCCTACAATATTTAGAGGGAGTAATAAATAATGTAATAAACGTCTGCTCAATGAGTCTCCTCCATGCAATGAATACTCTACAAAATGTGGCTAAATTTTACACAAATATAGTCCTTAATAAATTTCACAAAAACATGGTTTCTATTGTTGCTTCGACAAAAATACCTGACAGAAAAATCTTGTGAGAGGACAAAATTATTAGGACTAGCAGTTTCATAGGACTTTGGTGATTTGTGGCAGAACAGGTTGACATCAGAAGATCTCTTGTCTGTGGTGGTGGAATCAAGAACTCATTTTGTCAATGTGTTCACTTAGAGGGACTAGAATGCTATTGCTGGCAGGAAATAGGGGATAGCTAATAGCCTTCAAATGCCTGCCCCCAGTGACCTGCTACATCTTATAAAGTCTGTACATAGGATACATCATAAGGGCCACTTAGGATGACTCTCTAGGTATATGTGTTTACTCACAGACCCAATGACCTGAGTTTCACACCAGGAAAGCATGTGGTAGGAGAATAGTTTTGACTCCTGAAACTTGTCCTGACTTCCAAATGTGTGCTGTGTGCATCCCTCCCCAACAAAATAATTATGTAGAATTTGGGTGTATACAACATGAGATGCTCCATCAACAGAAAGGGGAAATAAGTACTCCCAGAGATAGACTGAAGGATGCTGACTAACTGAAGTAGAAACTTAAGGACTTTTTAAGGAAAGTCAGTTGGATGGTGTTTTGCTAGGGCAAAGAAATGAAGGAAGGTTCAGCTGAAGCAGATACAGGAGGGAGAATGCTCTGCAATAGCAAGCAAGCCAAAGGACAAGTGATATTGACCAAAGATTCTTTGCTAGTGAGATGCATGTATTCGTCCATACAACTTTCATTGCTTAGTTGAACTACTTTTTCCTGGACTCTGTAGAGAAAAGTGCACCAAATCCTTCTGGTATTAGGATTGCAGCTTCTCTGGGCTTGGGCAGATTGGCAGAATGATGTCAGCTGAGACATATGCCAAGGCTAGACTTGTTGAGCAGAGGTGACATTTAGAGAGATAGACATAGAATTTGAGGGACAATGACAGAAGGTGAGCTAGGTTTGCATATAGTGTGAGATATGCAATTCTTGTGGGTCTTGTGTCTTCTTCAGTCATCTTCCATTCCCTGAGAGAAGCACAGCTGAGACTTCTCCTGATGTTCCTTCTGGTCCCTCCTGCTGATGCATGCCTAGGCTGAAGCCTGGTTGTCTCTGCTAGATAGTGCCACAGCTGCTGATTCCTGTCTTCTATCCCAACTCTGCTGACCTGGATTGCTAGTGTATTCCTGAAGTGTTGGCCAGTGGACTGAGCTGCTGTGCTACCCTGTGAATTGAACTGCCGATTTCCAGAAAACACAGATTGGGTTGCTCCAAAGAGACTTTTGGTGTGCTTCCAGTCAGGAGACGTGCATGGCTGCACTCTGAGAGGACCAATAAGCAGCTTAAAAAGTCACATACAGATACTTTCACCAAACCAATGGTCAGAGGCCAGAGACCCATGAATTCAGGAAAAGCTGGAAGAAGCAGAGAAGCATGGTGATCCCATATGAAGACCAGCAGTCTCAACTAACCTGACTCCCAAGATTTCCCAGACACTGACTACCAACCCAACAGCCTGATATGAGGGCCCCAACACATATACATAAGAGGACTGCCTGGTCTGGCCCCATAGAGAAGATGCAACTAACCTTAGAAAGACTTGAGGCCCCAGGGAGTAGGGAGGTCTGGTGAGTTGGGAGTTGGAGCTGTGGACATCTTCTTGGAGACAGGGATGGGGGAAGGTGCTATGGAATGAGGAACTGTCAGGGTGGAATAGCAGTGAGGTAATGACTGGACTATAAATTTAAGATTAAAGAATAATAAAAAGAAAAAAGGAAAAAATAAAAATAAAAGAAGTAGACATGAATGGAGAGTATTCATTTTTCTGGGGTAATAGAAGGAAGTTTGGGGGCTGAATATGATGAAGATATTATATATGCATGTATAAAATATTATACTTGAGGCTGGAGAAATGCTCAGTGTTCAGAACATTCAGTGTTCTTGCCAAAACTGAAGTGCTATTCCCACCATTCGTATTGACTCAAAACTGCCTGTAAATCCTGTTACAGAAGATTTGATTCTCTTTTCTGATCTTTTTGCACATACACATTAATATACTTAAAATACACTAAAAATCAAAACTTTGCAACCAACCTCACAATTTGTATACAAAGCACATAAAATATGAGCTTGTGGGAGAGATTTCAGACCCTTATTCACAAGGACACAGAATTCCTTGTATATGCTAATGTGTCCTCTTGAATTTGATCATAACTCAATAGTAGCCATAAAAATATTTGCTGTTTAATATTTAGTATTAATTCTCAATTGATACAACCTGATCGTTTCTATTTCTATTCTAGGTAGTACAGAAAGAGGAATATTAATGACAATGATAACAAAAACAGAAATATAATAGATGATATTGACTACACAGATTGTTTTCCTTTGAGGAGCTCAGCTTCACCCAATATGATGTGTTTAGTAAGTACATGTCACTCAGCAGCCCCCAGTAGATCCTCCCCAAATACAGGGATGAAATAAGGCTTCTTAGATCCAAATATTTCCTCAAAAATGGACTCATATCAAGTTAACAGAATAATTTAGGGAAGAGAGGTAACTCTTATAACTGTATTCAGGGTTTTGGGTGATTTTTTGTTTATACTTTTAATAAAATGCAAAGAATACATACTTCTATGTGTCCAGGGAATATATTTAAGTGTGTCTTCTTATAGATATATTGAAAATTACTAGTTATTGTGGTTTTGTCATATTTGCTTATTTTTACATAAATATGCCTTTATAGCTACTTTTATTTCTGCTATTAATTGTCTCCTTAGAATCCATTTAAGTTTTCACCTGGTAGATTGATTAGAAGATAAATCTTCTAGTTGAAGTTTTTGAAACCACAAAAGAGTCTTTAGATGATGAGATTCAGTAGCCAGTAAGGAGAAAACTTAATAGATTGTGTGATGCAACATGATCAGCTAGATGATCCATTAGATGATCAGTTAGACAATCATTTTATAATCTGTTAGATGATTCATTAGATGCTCAGTTACATGATTTCTATATATGTTTCTTAGGTTTCTACCTAGAGTGAAGAATCCTATCCTTGCCAGAACAGGGAGAGACAGCCTATGAGATGAGAACAGTGCAAAACCAAATGACCTCAAAGGTAGAAAGTAGGTCTAGCTGAGTCTGGCTATAACATTCATAAAAGGTGTTTTATTTTTAATATTTTATGTATTTTTCTTTCTGTCTCTGTCTGCCTGTCTATCTGTCTCTGTCTCTGTGTCTCTCTCTCTGTGTGAGCATGTGTGCGTGCGTGTGCATGTACATGCGTGTGTGTGTGTGTGTGTGTGTGTGTGTGTGTGTGTGTGGGTGGGTGTGGGTGTGTGTGTGTGAACATGTATATATGTCTTACTGGATGTGTGAATGTCACACAAAGAATTCTGGAAACTGGGAACTCCTTCAACCCTGTGAGTTGTGGGTATTAATCCCAGGTCATCAAGTTAGGCAGTATATGCCTTTATCCAGTGAACCATTCTACCAGTCTGCTGTTTTTAATTACTTAAATAACCAACTTAGCTTGAATGTCTTTTTTTAACAGTAGAAGAAACCTAAGTAAAAGGATAAATACCCTTTGATCTCCTAAGCAAAAGTTTTTCACTTTGGTTCTCTAAGTCATCACACATGATTCACAGGCATAGGTAGATGACATCAACCATGTTTCAACACCAAATATGACAATCTTCATTCTGTGTTTTTCTCATTTACTAGTTCTCATACTATATGAAAAATCTTTACTAATTTCTCTCCTCTCTTTACCAGATGGGAGGTATTTAAGCTAGGAAATTTCTCTTTTTATCAATTTGGATTTTCTCATTCTGGATTGATGATTTTTACACATTTAATGAAAAATACTCACAATCACATAGTTTTCATGGATATATTGAAGCATGCAGGTCATCATTCATCATTACGATCTGCAAATTTGAGGTTGAGTTGAAGTTCAAAGCCTTTGATTTGCTTTTGGATATTTTCCTTCTTTGTTAATAATTTCTCACTATTTCTAAGGTGAATTTTCTCTGGTCCTTCTCTTGTTCCAGAGAAAAAGGTATACATAATTACATATAAATTCTCTGTTCATGTGTATATAATTTCTCCATTGAAATTTCAAGGACTTTCTATTTCTTACTTTAACAGTAGCTTTTGAAATGACTATATATATCATACCTTTCTGACACCTTCCATAGATGACAAATATCTATAATTTGTATATCTCCTTCACCTATATATTGTAGAATTCTTAGGTGAACCAAATGAAGCAAAAATATGATTTTTTGCTGACTTGTATTGCTGAATAATCCATGAAAACAAAAGGCTTCCAGGAAATTTAGTTTATGGAGCTTAGATAAACCATGGCAGAAATCTGCAGAGATGGATACTCACTGCAGTTAAGAATACTCACTGCTCTTGGAGAATACCAGAGTTCATTTCCTGAAATCTATGTCAGATGGCTTACAATTGCCTATAATTCCATTTGAAAAAGGCCTAATGTTTTCTTCTCACATCTATACGGAAGCATATTACTACTATTACTGCTACTAAGTAGTAGTAATAGTAGTAGTAGTAGTAGTAGTAGTAGTAGTAGTAGTAGTAGTAGTAGTTTTTATTGTTGTTATCATCATTATCGTCGTCGTAGTAGTAGTATAAAGTTATGAGGGACCACAGACATAACTAAATTGGCTAGGTGTTTGTCCAACATGCATCAATTCATGGCTTTGGTACCTACCAACAAGTAAAACTAGAGTGGTAATGACTGACTATAATTCCAGAACCTGGGAAGTGAAGGGAGAAGAATCAGAAGTTCAACGACACCATCCCCTAAAGAGAAGCTAGCCTATGCAACATCAGAACATGTCACAAAAAGAAAAAAAAGCGATAAGAATATGTCTTTCACATTCTTTGGCTTTTCTTTATCTTCCATGGCTCATCTCTCAGCACTGCTAAACAAGGAATATACAAACTCTAAGCACTGCTTTGAAGCATCTTTAAAGGGAAAATATCCAAACACAATAGAATTCTGTTTGCTAATGTCTACACAGCATTATTTTCAAAAGGAAGTATAAAAATAATTGAATTGAGCAAATCAAGTCATGTTTTAGAATATCACCAGCCACAAGCTTTGATGTACTAGCTAGAATCATGTGGGAATGGAGGAGCTATGCTTTTTTGTAAGCAGCAGGTGCTTATTCAACACAAACATCATCCAACAAACACCTTCTGAAGTATGAAACACTCATTACAGATCTTGTAGGATTTGTGTATTAAAGTGACAGGTTTCAGACAAGAGCTACATAGCATGCTGTAACTGACTTTGCCAAACATCCTGTTGTCCATGGCATTCCTACCTTCTTCTGCAGAAAACAGGTTGAGATAAAAGTATAAGAGCCAAGGCTCACTACAAAGTGGTGAAATCCCATGATTTAGATGCATTCCTGGTGGTGTGGATAATCAAGAGAAATATTTATATTTAATTCAGTATAACATATTTCCTTGATAACTCCTGTATGTGTCCTTACAAATGCATGGCAGAAAACATTTACATATTTATTTTTTTGTGTCTAGATAGAGCTATCTATTTCTAGAATAGACCATGGCGACAGTAAATACATCTATTACCCTTTACAGTCAACCATGGTTCTCACAACTACAAGATTTCTATTATTTTCCACAGAATCTCTAAAATATCTAGTATTCCTTAAAATTTAAGAAAAAATCTAGATACAAGAGCCAATATACCATGTTGAGAGCTCTTATTTCAGGTTTGAATCTGCATCATCTAAAACTGTTACTCACCACAGGGACCAGTGTTGCTCTCCATTGGATATTTGGCATGCTCTGGACGATTTGATACTGTCCATACTGGGAAATTGCTTCTGATCTACCTAACAGGTTGAAGCTGGAGATTCTTAAAATAAATTCTTCCTTACATTTTTGGTTGTGAGCCTAGCCTTTAACAGCTGAGCCATCTCTCCAGCACAGAATCACTTTTTTTTTTTAAGATTTATTTTTATGTGCGTACACGTTAACTCTTTTCAGACACACCAGAAGAGGGCATTGGTTTACACTACACATGGTTGTGAACCAACATGTGGTGATGAGAATTGAACTCAGACTCTGGAAGAGCAGTCAGTGCTCTTAAACTCTGATCCATCTACAAAATTTTAACTAAGAATCGCTCCTGTCTAAAGGAAGGAAATACAGAGACAAACCATGGAGCAGAGACTGAAGGAAAGGCCATCTAGAAACTGCCCCACTTGGGGGTCCATGCCTTATGCAGAGACCAAACCCAGACAATATTTTAGATGCCAAAAGTGCTTGCTGACAGGAGCAAAATATAGCTGTCTCCTGAGAGGCTCTGCCAGAGTCTGACAAATACAGAAGTGTATGCTCGTAGCCAGCCATTGAACTGAGAATGGGGACCCCAATTGAGTTAGAGAAAGGACTGAAGGAGGTGAAGGGGTTTGCAACCCCATAGGGAGAACAACAAAATTAATCAACCAAACACTCCTAGAGCTCATACGGACTAAACCAGCAACCAAAGAATACACATTGAGAGACCCATTGCTTCAGCTACATATTTAGGAGAGGTTGGCCTTATTTAGCACCAATGGGAGGAGGGGCCCTTGGTCCTGTGAAAGCTCAATGACCCATTGTAGGGGAATGCTAGGGTGGTAAGGTGGGAGTAGTTGGGTGGGTGGGGGAGCACCCTAATAAAAGCAGGGGGAGGGGAAATGGGATGGGGCTTTTCAGAGGTAAAACTGGGAAAGGGAATAACATTTGAAATATAAATAAATAAAATGTCCAATTAAAAACATGAAAAAAGAAAGGAAACCAAAATCCTGAGTTCCACGGACAGCATGATAAAATTATACCTGAAAACATCATGTCCTGTACTTTAAAAGTCCGAGACATCTAATCTTAAGAGATGAAGGACTTGCAAAAAAAATTTAAAAATTGATAAATTTTTCTATTCCATAGGACTAAACAACAAAACATGTATTAGACATACAACATGCTTCAACTGAGGAAATCCTGGTCCTTCTTTCAATTACATTTTTATTGTAGAATCATGACTCAAAAAAGAAAAATCTCGGGGCTGGGGATTTAGCTCAGTGGTAGAGCACTTACCTAGGAAGCGCAAGGCCCTGGGTTCGATCCCCAGCTCCGAAAAAAAGAACCAAAAAAAAAAAAAAGAAAAAGAAAAATCTCATCTAAACCTCAGAAACCTATTTTATGTTACATATAATGTACTTACTTACATTATTCTTTTAAAATATCCTTTTAATCTAAAAAGGAAGATTAAAATATGAAAAGAAATATGAACAAACAACTGGATGGAAGAAAATTAGGCAAACAAACATTCTTTTTTTTTTTACTTTTTTTTTATTAACTTGAGTATTTCTTTTTTTATTTTTTATTTTATTAACTTGAGTATTTCTTATATACATTTCGAGTGTTATTCCCTTTCCCGCTTTCCGGGCAAACATCCCCCTCCCCCCTCCCCTTCCTTATGGGTGTTCCCCTCCCAACCCTCCCCCCATTGCCGCCCTCCCCCCATAGACTAGTTCACTGGGGGTTCAGTCTTAGCAGGACCCAGGGCTTCCCCTTCCACTGGTGCTCTTACTAGGATATTCATTGCTACCTATGGGGTCAGAGTCCAGGGTCAGTCCATGTATAGTCTTTAGGTAGTGGCTTAGTCCCTGGAAGCTCAGGTTGCTTGGCATTGTTGTACTTTTGGGGTCTCGAGCCCCTTCAAGCTCTTCCAGTTCTTTCTCTGATTCCTTCAACAGGGGACCTATTCTCAGTTCAGTGGTTTGCTGCTGGCATTCGCCTCTGTATTTGCTGTATTCTGCCTGTGTCTCTCAGGAGCGATCTACATCCGGCTCCTGTCGGTCTGCACTTCTTTGCTTCATCCATCTTGTCTAATTGGGTGGCTGTATATGTATGGGCCACATGTGGGGCAGGCTCTGAATGGGTGTTCCTTCAGTCTCTGTTTTAATCTTTGCCTCTCCCTTCCCTGCCAAGGGTATTCCTTTTCCTCATTTAAAGAAGGAGTGAAGCATTCACATTTTGATCATCCGTCTTGAGTTTTGTTTGTTCTAGGGATCTAGGGTAATTCAAGCATTTGGGCTAATAGCCAATTATCAATGAGTGCATACCATGTATGTCTTTCTGTGATTGGGTTAGCTCACTCAGGATGATATTTTCCAGTTCCAACCATTTGCCTACGAATTTCATAGACTCGTTGTTTTTGATAGCTGAGTAATATTCCATTGTGTAGATGTACCACATTCTATTGATGATTTGTTACCTTACTCCTGCATGGTACCAGAGTCCATTCTTCTCAGTTCATTTTACATATTGCTGAATTCAGCAACCTGTGTTCTTTCCCTCTTTAATATTTGATGAGCACGGCACACTCTACCTCGCCAAGGTCTAGTTTGACAATATTCCCTTCTTTAATAAAGTTTGGAGTTGTTCTGCTTTCCATACACAGAACCCCCCACCCAAGGGTTGATATGGTAAAATCTTGGGTTTTAAAGCAAGAATATTCAAATTTGAGGAACTGAATGGATGCGAGTACACTATTTCATCTGTCATCTCACTCATTGATGACTTTAACATTTGATAATAAACACTGAGACATATTAGACAGTGGAGGCAGAAGCAAGGTTCAGGAATTAAGTTATACATGTGTTGTTCTGAATCATTTACTGAATCCCTGGCCTCTTCTTACCCTTCTGTGCTTTGGGCTATTCGTTGTGCCAGAGATTTTCCACTGTGATGCTGTCTCACCAAAGGTTCCAAAAGTGTAGCATCTAGCAAACTTGGCATAGAGTCTCTGAAGCACTAAACTCAAGTGACACTTTCTTCCTTCTCTCAAGCAGTTGACAGCAAGGAAACACTGAGTTTACCTTCATAAAATTACCAAATAATCTGAGCTACCATCAATGAAGGAATGTTTCTGAGAAAATCACTGAGGGCTACCCTTTATCTTACATTCTTTTACCTCAAGTGATAAACCTACTTACCAAAGGGGGGCATTTTAGGGGATGATAATCTTATTTTGCTATTTCTAAATTCTGTGAAAATTGGCTGATTCAATATTTCCTAATAGTGTTTGCTTTGAAACATGAGGTGTCTTAGTTTGCTTTCTCTGATGTGAGAAAAATACTGACCAAAGCAACTTAGTAAGGCATAGATTTATGTTTTACACTCTCATGGCCATCACTGAAGGAGATCAAGGCAGAAATGCAAGGCCAAAAGCTGGAGGCAAGAACTCATCGCAGGGAGTGCGGAGGAACATGAGTACTGGCTTCCTTCCTCTAGCTTGCCCAGCTAGTTTTCTGCCTAGGTTTCTTGATAGCTTTCCCTTAGCTTAAATATCTTTCCTTATCTTTTGGCCCCAGCATATTCTCATGGATGGATATATATATATATATATATATATATATATATATATATTCATATTTAGGAGGCAGGGAGGTGGATCAGAGAATAAGAGAACTTAACACTGGGGTTGGGGATTTAGCTCAGTGGTAGAGCACTTGCCTAGGAAGCACAAGGCCCTGGGTTCGGTCCCCAGCTCTGAAAAATAGAACCAAAGAGAGAGAGAGAGAGAGAGAGAGAGAGAGAGAGAGAGAGAGAGAGAGAGAGACTCATATACAAACAGATACACATTAAAAACCAATAACAACAAAGAAACAACAAACAAAGAATACTGAGATGAGATTTGACAAATTCTTAGGGTCTTCATTTCCTTTTGATGGCTCTCAGGTAACATAATTTACTTAAATGTTCATGGTATTCTTTTCTGAATTTGTCCTTTTCTACAGGTCTCAGTCTAAGATCTAGAAGGGTGGAAAATAGTAGTTCTTCCCATTCCTGCAAGCTTTGGTGGAAAGGGCAGGATTCATCTGCTACAAGCAAACCCAGTATACTCCATCCTGAAGTTTCAACTGCAAAATGGAACTTGTGAGCAAACCAGTCAAAGAGGTTATTCCTCCCCTGGACGCAATAACCTGCATCTCTCTATAGACTCTAAGTCAAGAGGTTGGTGGAAGAGTCTATCTTTTCCCAATTTAGATATTCAGGAAAGTAAAAATATTCCCAGAATGAATTAGCTCTTTGGACTGTGTCTATCTTGGATTTGGTTATGAATACTCATGACTTATTGATCCTGTCTCCCACAGTGACAACAATTACTTTCCTATTTGTCTGAGTGCATGTTCTGTGATATTGCCTTTATAAAAATTTACTTTCTGCCACCTGGAGAATTCAGGATGTCAGAGCACATCTGTGTATTCCCACTGTGGCCTGAAACCACAAGGTATGCAAAGGGTTGCTTTGCAATCTGAGTTGTTTCCAATTTGAAGCCAGACTGCTCATTGTTGTACACACTGTTCTGTGTAAGTCCTTTTGAAATAGAGTACTTTCTCCTTGTGGCAAGGGTGCTGCTGTTTTATTGTCTCCATTTTTTGGAGATGCTTGTATTTTAGGAAAATGCTAAAAGTTTATTGTTTCTAGATTTGGGTCACAAGTACAACATGTGTGCCTATGAAAATTTGAACCTTTATTCTTAAGTGGTCTGTGTTGTTACTGTTTGTTTTTTAGATTTCATTTTAAATAAATATCTTCCTATGGGGTTGCAAACCCCTTCAGTTCTTTTAGTCCTTGCCCTACTAACCAGACATCCCAAAGCTCCCATGGACTAAACCACCAACCAGAGTACATATGGGAGGACCCATGGCTCCAGCTGGATATGTAGCAGAGAATTGCCTTATCTTGGCATCAATGGAAGGGGAGCACCTTGGTTGTGGTGGCTTGATGATGCAGTGTAGGGGAATACTAGGGTGGTGAGGCAGGACTGGGCGGGCAGATTGGGGAGCACCCTCATAGAGGCTGGGGAAGGGGGAAGGGATAGAGGGTTTGTAGATGGGAAACTGGGAAAGGGGATAACATTTGAAATGTAAATCAATACAATAACTGATAAACAATTCTTTATTAGTATTTATGGAGAGATCATATTCAAAGAAGGTAGGGAAGAAAGGATAAAAAATCTCAGCTGGGATGATGAAAACGAGGGACAATTATCCTGATAAGTTGCAAGTAAAGATAGAACTGAGAACAAACACTAAAAAAAGACCTGGATACTCATGTAAACACTGACAGTCAGAACAGCATTATCAAAGTTCAGGGAACATCAGGTCAGTGTTTTGAAAACCCCTTACAAAGTCTACTATTTTATGGGGATAAGTTCTCCTTATATTTCCTAGGCAGGCTTCAAACTCAAGATCTTTTTTTCTCAATCTCTGCAGGGCACAGATTATACCACATCAGTTAAATCCACTTATAACTTGAAACTGTAATCCTATAATCCATCCCCTCTAACTTATGACCTTCTCATGCAAAGTACAGTGTGAATATATTTTGAACTTCAAATAAAACAATTTAATACACTATACTCTCCTCCAACAAATGAAAAGTAAAAGAATAATCCATTTTTATCAGTTTTTACATAATGTGTAGGTGTATCATTGAGTTCCTAAAGAAAAGCTATCAATCTTCTCCCTTACAAATGTTTATCTTACCTCTTCTCTGAAATACAAACTCACCAAGAGACAAGTCTGTTAATGCAAAGGGAAGATGAAGGAGCCTCTTTGGGAAAAGATAATATGTTCATGGGCACTTGCTAGAAGAAATTTCAGGGATATTTTTTCACACACACAAATTAACAATAATAATAATAATAATAATAATAATAATAATAACAACAACAACAACAACAGCAACAGCAACAACAATATGAAGCAGCTGTATCCAGGGATCTGGAGACTTCAGCCCTTAAGAGCTTCTGCTGTTCTTGAGAACCTGAGTTCAATGTCCAACACTGACTGACATTTAATGGATCACAACCCTCTGCACCTGCAGTTCAGGGGTTCTTCTAGGCTATGTGTGCACTACATATATGAACACATAATTTTTTTAAATTATATTTCACATGCAGTTTATACACACAAACGTATACACATGAATAAATTTACAAGTGTAATACAATAGTTGTGCCCAAAGTTGAGGAGATGGTTTTAATTTTTTCAGTGTGCCAAAATATAAGACAAATCAAAGATCAGCATATTACCTACTCATGAGGTTTTCATATTTGCACATAAATATTTAGCTTATAGCTAGAGTTTATACTAAAGGCTATGTAGGGTCTATTCATCCCTTTGTATATTATATTTATGTGTATGCAGGACATTCCCTATATGTGAATGGCATGATCAAATTAATTTTTAAGTCAGCTAAATTTATATAGATAACATATACAACTGAAATATTCCTACATACCTTAGAAATATAGGGTTCACAGTAAATTCATTTAAAATGTTTGTGACTATTTTAAAGATAATATGTTCTGTTTTATCAGTATTTAGTATCATATGGACATATATATTTTAATTTTTTTCAAGTTTATTAGTAAAGATAAAAATATAAAAAAGAAAGTTGCATAGGGAATGAATACCTTAATTTGGTTGTATAATAAACTCCATCTGTGTCCAGAGCTAAGGGTATCCCACGGCTACCAGATGCAAAACCTGCCTGGAGAGATCTGGTCTCTCAGGAGTGCTTTCACTACTAAGTTCAGAGGTGAGACCCCACTCTCACTCTTATCTAAAGAGGGAACCGCCAGGAGTTCACAGGGCACAGGAACCAGGGAGCAGTCTGGGACAAGAACCTTCTGGGCTCCATCTGTATCTAGAGCTAAGGCTGTCGCAAGCCTTCCACAACCAAATCCTGCCTGGGAAGTGTTGGTCTCACAGGAGTGCTCATACTCCTAAGATCAGAGACTCACAGGCCCACAGGAGGGACAAGCTCCAGTCAGAGACAGCAAGACCAACTAACAACAGAGATATCAAGATGGTGAGAGGCAAGCAACAGAACATAAGCAACAAAAACCAAGACTACTTGGCATCATCAGAACCCACTTCATCCAACACAGCAAATTCTGGATACCCCAACACACTGGGAAAGCAAGAATTGGGTTGAAATATCACATCTCATGTTGATGACAGAGGACATAAATAATTGCCTTAAAGAAATACAGGACAACAAGGTAAACAAGTAGAAGCCCTTACACAGGAAACACAAAAATCCCTTAAAGAGTTACAGGAAAAGACAATCAAACAGGTAAAGGAATTTAATAAAATCATTCAGGATCTAAAAATGGAAATAGAAACAATAAAGAAATCACAAAAGGAGACAAACTTGGAGATAGGAAGAGATCAAGAAACATAGATGCAAGCATTAATAGAATCAAGAGATAGAAGAGAGAAAATTGAAGCTATCCCAATAAAATCAGGGACTAGAAAAAGACCAGACGTTCTCCCTCTCTCTTTCTCTTTCTCTCTCTCTCTCTCTCTCTCTCTCTCTCTCTCTCTATATATATATATATATATATATATATATATATATATATATATATATATATATATATATAACTTCAAATCCTAACGAAAACAATTATACAACCAAAAGAGGTGAAAAGATACAAATTTGAAAGGAAAAAGTCAGAATATCACTATTTGCAGATGATATGATAGTATACTTAAGTGACTCCCAAAAATTGCACCATAGAACTCCTAAACCTCATAAACAACTTTGACAAAGTGGCTAGATATAAAATTAACTCAAAGAAATAAGTAGCCTTACTCTACTGAAAGGATAAACAGGCTAAGAAAGAAATTAGGGAAAGGACCCTTCTTGATAATCACAAATAACATAAAATACCTTGCTCTAATTTTATCCAAATATGTGAAAGATCTGTATGACTAGAACTTCAAGTCTCTGAAGAATAAATTGAAGATTTCAGAAAATGGAAATATCTACCATGCTCATGGATTGGCAGGATTAATATAGTAAAAATGGCCATCTCGCTGAAAGAAATATATAGATTCAATACAATCCCCATCAAAATTCCAACTCAATTCTTCATAAAGTTAGGAAGAGCAATTTGCAAATTCATTTGGAAAAGCAAAAAAACTCAGAATAGCTAAAACTATTCTCAACAATAAAAGAACTTCTGGGGAAATCACCATTCCTGATCTCAAGATGTATTACACAGCAATTGTGATAAAAACAAAACTGCATGGTATTGGTAGAGACAAGTAGGTAGACCAAGGGACTAGAATTGAATACCCAGAAATGAACCCACACACCTAGTGTCACTTGATTTTTGACAAAGGAGCTAAAACTATCCATTGGAAAAAAGACAGCATTTTCAACAAATGGTGCTGCTTTAACTGGAGGTCTACATGTAGAAGAATATTGACTCATTATTGTCTCCTTGTACAAAGCTCAAGTCAAGTGGATGAAAGACCTCCACATAAAACCAGACACACCAAAACTAATAGAAGAGAAAATGGCCACATAGCCACAGGGAAAAATTTTTCTGAACAGGACATTAATGGCTTATGCTCTAAGATCAAGTATCGGCAAATGGGACATCATTTGTGGCAAAGTTTATTTAAGGCAAGGACACTGTCAATAGGACAAAATGGCAACCAATAAATTGGGAAAAGATCTTCACCAATCCTAATCTGATAGAGGGGTAATATCTAACATATACAAAGAACTCAAGAAGGTTGACTCCAGGAAACTAAATAATCCTGTTAAAAAATGGGGTACAGAGCGAAACAAAATGGCTGAGAAGCACCTAAAGAAGTGTTCAACATCCTTAGTCATCAGGGAAATGCAAATCAAAACAACCATGAGATTCCACTAAACACCAGTCCGAATGACTAAGATCAAACATCAGATGACAGCAGATGCTGGTGAGGATGTGGAGAAAGAGGAATACTCCTCCATTATTGGTAGGATTGCAAGATGGTACAACCACTATGGAAATCAGTCTGGCAGTTCTTCAGAATATTGTACACAGTATTGAGGACCCAGTATATCACTCCTGATCATACACCCAAAAGATGCTCCAACACATAAAAGAACACATGTTCCACTATATTCATAGCAGCCTTATTTATAATAGCCAGAACCTGGAAAGAACTCAGATGTCCTTTAAGAAAGGACATCAGAAAATGTGGGACATTTACACAAAGGAGTACTACTCAGCTATTTCATGACTACATGAAATTCTTCGACAAATGTATTGAACTAGAAAATATCATTCTGAGTGAGGTAACCAACTCATAAAAGAATGCACATGGTATGCACTTACTGATAAGTGGCCATTAGCCCAAAAGCTCGAAATACCCAAGACCAATTCATGGACCATATGAAACTCAAGAAGAAGCAAGACCAATGTATGGATGCTTCAGTTCATCATAGAAAGGGAAACAAAATATTCAAGGGAGGAAATACAGGGACAATGAGTTGAGCAGGACTGAGACTGCCCCACCTGGTTTCCACCAAAGCCAGATAATACTGTGGTGGCCAAGAATGCATGCTGATAGGAGCATGATATTGCTGTCTTCTGAGAGGTTTTGCCAGAGCCTTAATGATAAAATTTAAAATGCTTGCAGCTAGCTGTTTGACTGAGCACAAGAACTCCTATGGTGGAGGTAGAGAAAGGCCTGAAGAATCTGAAAGGGTTTGTGACCCCATAGGAAGAACAACAAAAACAACCCACAGACACTCTATAGTTCTTACGAACTAAACCACGCACCAAAGAGTACACATGGGATACCTATGTCTCCAGCTGCATATGTAGCAGAGAATGGCATTGTTTGGCATCAATAGGAGAAGCCCTTGTTCCTGTGAAGGCTTGATTTTCCATTATAGTGGAATGCCAGGGTATTGAGTTGGGAGTGGGTGGATGGGAGGGGGAGAAGCCTCCATAGAAGCAGGGAGAAGGAGGGACTGAGAAAGGGGATAACATTTGAAATGTAAAAACATAAACTATCCCATAAAAATGATAAAGTCTTTTATGTGCTTACTTAGAGTCATTCCACAGTTTTGTTGCTGTTGTTATCATTGGTTATTGTGAAGGAAACTGTTTCTCTAATTTCTTTTTGTTTATTTGTATAAATAGGCTATGGATTTTTGAATGTTAATTTTGTAACCTGTTACTTTGCTGAATGTGTTTGTTAGCTGGACAAGTTTCCTGGTGGAGTTTTTTGTGTCTTTTATGTATAACACCACATCATCTGCAAGTGGACTCTTTATAAAATTTTAAGTAATCTATTTATAAAATAACTTCAAAATATCAAAAACAAAAGAGAAATGTAAATATATAAAATAGCCAATTAAAAACAATAAACCGCCATCAATATAGCTTCTAAGTTTATACATTAGGTTGGACATTTCACCTTACACTGGGTCTGGAAAGATTGCTCAGTGAGCAATGGCTACTTTTCTTTCTTTTATTTTTGAGTTAATTAATTAACTATCTTTACATACAGATGGCAATTTTTCCTCCTTCCTTCCCTCCAAGTCTTTACCCCTACCTTCCCTCTACGACCTCATATATTCTGCGTTTTTTTTCAGAAAAGGTAAGACTTCCAATAGATATGAACCATCCTTGGCATATCAAGGTGCAGTAAGACTAGGCATCTTCTTCTATTGAAGCTGGAAGAGCTGGTCCAGTAGGAGAAAAGGGTTCCAAAGGCAGGCAACAGAGGCAGAGCCTGCCCCTGCTTCCCCAGTTAGGAGCTTCACATGAAGATAAAATTGCACAAATGTTACATATGTATAGAGTGCCTAGGTCTGTCCCATGCATGCTCCCTGGTTGGAGAACAATAGCTACATTTTTTTCTAAAGAACCCGTTAGAATCCAGCATTCACACGGAAGCTCACAACTATTTGTAACACTAATTCTAAGGAATCTGACTCCCCCTTCTGGCTTCCATGGGTACATATACACACATATATGTATGTATATATGTGTGTGTATATATATATATATTCATGAATGAAAAATTAAGTTGTAATAAATTAAATACTAGATGCTTATTGAATTTCTGGGTTTTTCTAAAATAAACTACTAAAATATTAATCATTAAGCTTAAGTTTATTTGGTTTATTTCTTCCTTTTACACAGTATAGAGAACCTAAATATATACTAGCTTGCTAATAAATGTGAGAAACAAAACTGAGGAAGCATATGCCTGTAGGAAAACACACGGTTTACAAAGGCACAAAATTTGCTAGTCTGCAGCAGAACGCTGGTGACAGACAATTCACACTTGTCTGCTTTCTATTTTTTTCTAGAAAAGAAAGACAAGTAATGGTTAAAATTCATAATCACTATTTGAAATAGAGCCTCTAGAACATAAGTAATTTAAATATGGAACATGCAAGGATCCAAGCTCATGTGTTTTTCTTGATGTTGCTTGGTTGGGCTATTTTTACAGTGTTTCCTTTCCTTTTATTTATTTGTTTTGTTCTAGTTGTTGATAAAACCTAGGTTAGGCCTATACCTCCTCCAAAACTGTTTATGTAGCAGAGGCCAACCTTGAACACCTGATCCTCCTGTCTCTGAATAGCTCATAAAACAAGATATGAAGGATGGTTGTTTTCCGTTGGTTTGGTTTTTAGTGTTTATATGTATTTACCTATTTTGATCAAGACAAAAAATTTAGAAAAAGATAAAAGGAAGGAGGAGGAGAAAAGGAAAAGAAAGAAGGAGAAGGAGGAAGAGGAAGAGGATACAAAAGAGGAATGAGAGAGAGAGAGACAGAGAGACAGAGAGACAGAGAGACAGAGAGATTGATTTTAAACTAAAGTAATATGTTGATGGTTCCAATGAGAACAAATCTTGATGTTTCTGAAAAGGTTATTATATACCATGCCATTAGGTGGACTGAATTTAAATGAATTTATTTAAAATTTGAAATGAGCTCCATGATCAATAGTATACACAGGCAAAACTAGATCTTAATTTTCTCTCTTCTTTAAGAGATTCAAAATTTATTGTATTGTTGTTAAAGATTTTTATTTACTTGTAAATAACTCCCCTTTAACTAAGATCCTGAATTTTATCTGAAGTTTTAAAGTTTCCCTTCAGGTTGTTTTTATCAACTTATTAAAAACTTAAGAAAGGTGTCAATCTTCTGAATAGTAAAAGAACTAAAGGGTTTTGTTTTGCTTTTGTACTTATGCGACTTTGGTACTTACAATCAAAGTAATTCACTATCACTTGGGTTAAAGGATGACGGTTGTTTAGCAGTAATCTGCCATCCTACTTAACCAAGTATTCAAATACTTTAATGCTTTTAGAAGTGTCCCAATGCCAATTCTAAATAAAGTCTTTCTGACTTTAAACTCTCCTTGAGTGTATCCAGAGAGCGCTTAGAAAAGCTCAAAAGAAATTGTTCTCTCACCTTGCAGAAGGAGAGACAGCAAACTAATTAGATGATTTCATACACTCAGCAGCATAGCAAGCTACAGCAATTAAGCAATGTTAATTAGCCTTCACGTGACTGTTTAAGGATATATGTTAGGTACATACATTTGAGAAACTAACTTAAGTTCCTAGAAATTGGCCATTGTCCCTATAGTCTATACATTCCTTCTGAAGCCCAGGAATCCTAGTAATATGTGTATTACTAAAGTGTATACATGCAGGAATTTTTCATAAAACCTTCCACTAGGTTCATTTTAAACCTTTATCTTTTGGATAGCATTGCATGCTGATTCTTTTTTGCATACACTGACAATCGTTTGTGAACATTTCTAGACCACCATTGTTAATTAGAGATCTTTGGTTTAAAACATTCTGGGTCCTGAGTTAAAGATCTAAGGGTGTAGTGAACTAGACTGTTGGGGGGAGGGTGGCAATGGGGGGAGGGTTGGGAGGGGAATACCCATAAGGATGGGGAGGGGGGAGGGGGAAGGGGGATTTTTGCCCAGAAGCCGGGAAAGGGAATAACACTCGAAATGTATATAAGAAATACTCAAGTTAATAAAAAAAAAAAAAGATCTAAGGGTGTGTGTTTTACCTTTACACAGGACCCACATTTGACTCACAGCAGCTCATAGCTGCCCCTTACTCCAGATCCAGAGAAGTCTGATGCCCTCTCCTGGTCTCCATTGGCACAAGCACTGCTGCACATATACACACATGTACATAATTTAAAAATATTTCTCTCACAAGTTCTATCTTGTTCATAGCAATGTGAAAATTAGTACAATCTCCAGTGCAAAACCAAAACAAGGCAAACTAAACCAAACCAAACCAAAACAAAACAAAATACAAATGTTCCTTGTTCTTCAATGTTTGCTTCATAAACTTAAGGAGCCCTTGAAAAAAATTTTTCTGTAGGTATCTTACAGCTATTTGTAAATTATATCTATGTAAACAGAAATGAAATATTTATCATTTCTTACTACCAGATTCTTACTCATTTAGGGAACTGTTATTTTCATAGAAATGTTTTGGGGGAAATTCAGCAAGATTATGCCTTCCATGTAAAAAACAGAATTAGGTATGTTGGTTATCTTAATATTTAAAAATGGGCTCATAGATTCAGATACTGACAGGCACTTTTATGGAACTGAGATTGAGTTGACCATCCCAGTACCTCTGAAATGTCCCAGAAATTTAGCTTTTAACTGATCTACACATTTGCCATCCTTATAACTAACTCGTAGCAGGAATGGAAGAACCGTCTCTATGTAAACTCTGGGGTGGTGCAACTGTAAAAGCATCTCCTTCAGGAGGAACTAATTAAGGACTGCCTGAGAGACCAAGGATTGTAAGTGCAAATAATGACAGCCAAACAGGAACTGCTGTTTAGAATAGATTCTTTCCTGGGACCAATGGGGGCGTGCGTGGGTGAAGGGGATTAAAGGAGCTCTCAGCAGTGCTCAGATGAGCTTGCTTCAGCATCTCTCGCCTGCTCCCAAGGTCTGTGTCTTTGACTCTACACCAGCTCTCCCTCAATCCCTAAGGGCAGGTAGGGTCAGGTGGAGAGGTTTCCAGGACACAGGCAACACTAACTCACTTACAAACTTGCCCATAGATATTAGAATGTACTTCAGACTTTGAGGATATAGAAATGTCCAATTTCGTAGCCTGTCCCAGAGAGGCCAACCACCACTCTCCCCGCATTCCAGTTGCCTCTCCTACTTCTCCCTCTCCTCAGGAATCTGTGAAGGTGACCCTAGCAAAGACTCTTAGCAATGGGGGATATGAAGCCTGAAACCTGTAACTGGGCAAACCATCCAGCAGGGATTTGGGACACCAATCCAACCATAAAATCTTTGACCCATAATTTGTCCTGCCAATGAGAGGTGTAGGGATAAAAATCTGGTGCAGAAATTGAGAAAATGGATAACAAATAACTGGCCTATCTTGAGACCAATGACATAAGAGGGAGTCCACCCTGACACTACTAATGCTATTCTGCTATACTAGTAGACAGGAGCCTAGTATAACTGTCATCTGAGAGGCTTCACCCAGCAGCTTTGGAAACAGAGCTAGAGACCCATACACAAGTATTAAAATGAGCTTGGGGAATCCTCTGGAGGATGGGGAGGAAGAAGAAAAGGAGCCAGAGGGGTCAAGAATACAAGAAAACCTTCCAAATCAACTTATCTGATTCATACAGGCTAACAGAGAGTGAACTGACAACCAACCAGAGAGCATGCATCGGACAGACCTAGGCCTTCTGAACATATGTAACAGTTGTATAACTGGGTCTTCATTTGGGACTTCTAACAGTGGGAGCAAAAGGCTCTTTCTACACTTCTGGCCACTGGATCCTTTTCCCTTTGCTGGGCTCCTTTGTCTATCCTCAACAGGAATAAGCTTCTAGTCTTACTGCAACTTCATATGACAAGGCTGGTTTATATTCATGGGAGACTTCCCTATTCTGAGGAAAAAGCGAGGAAGCATCAATAAGCAGGGATGGGATGTAGGTGAGAGGGAGGGTTGGGGGAAGATGGAGGGGAAGTTGATTTTAGTATGTAAAGTAAATACATAAATTAATTAATAAAAAAGAAAAGCAAGGAAATTTCCCAAACCTACTGGTGGTGCAGAAAAAAAAATCTAATTTTAAGTTCCTGGGTTGGCTTCATGGTCTTGAAAACCTCTTACAAGGGAAGAATGAAATTTATTATGAAAATATCCAGTGGCATCTTTAATAATTCTACTGAGTCTGTTAAGTGTTGCCTAAGGCATAGGACTATCTGCTGGAGCTGGAAGAGCCTGCATGGACCACATTCAAAAAGAAACCTGGCTCTCCTTCCCATTCCATTTAATAAAAGACTACATGAAATGGAGAGCCTAATTGATGGGAAGCCATCATGGAGTTGGGATTGAGGGAGTAGATATAGGTTTGATAAAAGAAGATTAAGTACTTGTGTGAAAAATCTCAAAGGAAAAATAGAAGTTCTAGTAAGAAAACAAACTAAAGAATGAGGCTATGATCGATTATTGTTCTTACTACATAAGTGTAAATAACCAAGTGATGTTCAATGAGATAAGGGTAGATTCATTCACCTTATAGACATGTTATTTGTATTTTGTGTAGTTTTCACGATAATGAGATGATTTGGGGAAGAAAAGTATGCTCCTCAGGATATATCTGACATGTTCCATGGATTATTTGATTTGGTTCTCATTGTTCACAACATTTAAAGCTCCATGAGCTTCCTGTACAAATTGTATAGGAGCATATTCAGTTCTTTCATATCCCTTCAAACCTGTCAAAAACTGTGAATATTTTACATCATTATTTCACCAGTCTAAGTTGGTACCATTGGGAGGTCAAAACAAGCCTCTCAGATCTTTAATGAAAATGTCCAACCACATATGGTATGTCTGTGATCTCAGACTGAGACACTGAGATAAGAAGATTCTAAGTTCAGGGACAACATGGCTGACCCTGTGAGAACCTATTACAAAGGGAAATGGTAAAAGAAAAGAAATAAAGATGAGAATAGATAACAATAAGACAAGATGTGATGAAATGAAATTGTAAACTGTAGTTGGGCACTGGCACATGTGCTATGAGAAGTATTGGCCACAGAGTTTTGACTTAAAAAAGCATTTAAACTTAAAGCTGGACAAACATTGCCCAGTTTCAACTATTCTCACATTTTCATCTGAGCATCCTTCAAGCTCAACCCCTGCAGAATTTTATGACTGCACTGAGGATTAAAAAGCAAAGTTAACAGCTTGCTCTAACCCTTTGCTTATGGCTTCTTTTTGTCTCCATGGCGTTGCCTCTTAACTGCATCATTCCTCCTGCTGTATATAGTCCTGCCTTCAGCAGACACACACTTCCTCTCACCCTGCCTTCTATAATTCCAATATGTAATTCTATAAGCGTATTGACCTGTTCGCCAGACTGAGACTGGTTCACTGGGATATGGGACTATCTTCCATTTCAAATTCCCAGCCAAGAAATCTCCTGAAGATCATCTCAAATGGAGGATGTCAGAGTCTAGAGTGTACTAACCCAAAATCTGATGTCTTTGTATAAACTAAATATAGGACTTTTATAAATTGCAGATACAGGGAGAACTCTTGGATATTTTCCAGAAAAGATCAGAAAAAGTGTCTAGTACACCTGCTCTCCCTATACTGAGGGGACTGAATCATCTTTATCTGCAAAGATAAAGGGATCCTGAATGACCAGGTCTTCCTAGGTTTCCCCAGTTCATCACTCTTGCTTCATGTCCCTTCCTGTCACATTTCAATGATTTTGCTTTCTCCATCAAAGCTTATGTTATGTTTAGCTATTTATTCAGGTCTTAGAAAGTTCACATGTCTCAAAACATATATGAAAATACTTAAATGCTTTGTCTTTTAATATGGATGATGATGTCTTATGTGGTCTGTATGTTTGTGCACACAACACCAAAAGACAGAAGGAAATCATAGGACACTTTGTGGAGTTGGTTCTCTTCATCCATCTTTATGTGGACACCAGAGATCCAACTTGACAACCAGGTTTGTGTGACAAACACCTTTACCCCCTGAGCTTTTACAAAGGCTAATCTGATTTTTGATCAAGGCTTCAGCTGAGATCCTCAAACAGTACAAAGAAAACAATTTTCCTGCCTCCTATAAAACTATTGAAATTGTAGTGCTTCAATTTTTGTCAAAACTCTCCAGAGTAGGAAAGGATTCACTCATCAAATCAATAAAAATTTCCTTTGAGCTATCAGATTCCTCCATGTTCCCTCAGTGGGTAGTATGATATCTTGGCTTTTTCTTCATATTCAAAACCAAAACTTCCCAAGTGACTGCTGTAGAGTATTAATCTTAAAGTGCATTCATTTATTTTTTATATTTTCTGTTTCATAAAAGAAATGGATGAATATATACTTTTATGGGATATTTTCTATTCTCATCTGCCAAAGAAATTTTCTAAGACTCTGCAGTAAAAATAACTCCTTAATGATTTTGCTACATCTCTTCAGTGTAGGATTCTGCCCTGGCCTTCCCCTCTACACTTTTGTAGCAGTAATTATTAATACTTTTCAATCTGACAGAACATTGCCCAAGAAGGACAATCCTTGGCTTTTATTTGCTCACATTCTTGTTTGCTTTTAACCACTTTTATATTGTGCACTGGGATCCTTAAATATCGGTTATCACTGCATTGAAAGTAAATATTTGCTGAAGCTAAATATGGAGCTTTTAATTGTTCATCCTACTGCATCTCTATAATATACATATGAATTTATATAAATGTATGTGTGTGTATGTGTATGTGTTTTGTCTGTGTGTGTGTTCTGTATGCAGATGCCAGCAAAGATCAGCAAAAATGCCAGATGTCACCTCATCTGGAATGGATGCTAGGAAAGCAAACTCATGACCTCCATTTAAGCCTATCATGTTATGCCTAACAGTAAATATGAAAAACACCAAGTAAAGTTAGAGAGGATATAATGCTGGCCAAATACTGGTCTGAAATGGTGGGATCTGCAGTAAAATTCTACCTGTTGTTAGCACTGCCTGAGAGGTTATGAGCCAGCCACAGAACATATGTAAAAGCAACTTGAAAGGCCATGGGCTGCTTTCTGCTCTGATTACCAGACTGTCTTAGAGCCACATTTATAAGGAGAATTTTTATGAGGTCCAGGTATATTTATAATTATCTTCTTATGTTGTATTAAAAACATAAAAGAAATATGTAATTCAGACTCTCATAGACCAGCAATCAGTGATAAAGGCACATGGTGTTCCCACATTTTCATTCTAAATTATGCAATATAAATATGGAAGGAAAGTTGGCATGAATATATATGAGAAAAAGTTAGTTCTAATATTTGAATTCCTATACTTTTATTTTCCTCATGAAACTTAATATGTAGAACTATAGATGAGTATTTGTTATGCCCTTTTTAGGTCCTTATTATACTCAAGAAGGCGACCTTCTTAAACTTTGACATGCTAATGAGTAACAGATCATTTGCTCTGGAAATTCCAGAAGGACTTTGAATTATACTAAGGCAAAATACAAAGGGAGAAGATGTATATACATGATAGATAATATCATAGAAAAAGTTTTAAATATAGTTAGTGTTCAATTGCGTTCTATTTATGTTGGCCTGCATGTAACCAACTGCTCAAATTAACTCAGAACTTTTCTATCACAAAACCTACAAGTTATATTCATTGCTTAAGGACTGCCCTAGGCCATTTGATTAGGATCCAGTATTCTTAATATTCTCCCAGCACAAAACAAGCTGTACGTTTAACAAGAATCATTGGTTCCTCTTCCTAAATCTGCTTTTTATTTACAAGTATGCTTTTAAATTGCTTCTTTCATTATTTATAAACTCTAATAGACTATGAACCTGCAAAAGAAAGAGTTTCTATGAAAACTGTTTATGGTTTCAAAATACTAATAAAGGAAAGTGGAGGGAAACCTTTTGAACAATATAGACAAAAAAGATTAAAAAGATGGAGTGAAAAATAAAAAATGTATAGAGATTCTAATCTTTAAATGCTCCAAAAATCTATGTTATTTCTCACTTCACTTAAAGCAAAACAACATTAAATCAAAAGACAAATAATAAATTGTTGGCTTACTTACAGAAAAAAAGAGAATGCAATTCTTCAAACAGCAAATATGTAAAGCAAAACTAAAACAAATCAGAAAGAAGATGTAACCCTATTACAGCTGCAAAAATAATAAAGCCATATAATATAAAATAATTGCTCTTCTTAAATAGATTTTTCCCCTAAACTGATAAAATAGGCAGGAAGCAGACTTTGATCTAATACACAATACCAGGTATCTATTCTAAAACACTTCCCAGGAAACATCATTTCTGGTAGATTTCTTCCTTCATTTCTTCTTTCTTTAATTCATTCACTCCTTCCCTTTCTCCTTCTGTCTCTCTCTTCCTCTTTCTGTCTCTGTGGCTCTGAATGTCTCTGTTTCTCTCTCTTATTTTCTAGAAAAAAATGACTACTCTATCAATATGACTTGGTGTGAAATTTATTATCCATTATAACGTTAGAATTAATTGAACTTAGTTCCTGTTTGTTTTCTTTTTTTTTTTTACATGTTTTTTTTTTTATTAACTTGAGTATTTCTTATATACATTTCGAGTGTTATTCCCTTTCCCGCTTTCCGGGCAAACATCCCCCTCCCCCCTCCCCTTCCTTATGGGTGTTCCCTTCCCAACCCTCCCCCCATTGCCGCCCTCCTCCCATAGACTAGTTCACTGGGGGTTCAGTCTTAGCAGGACCCAGGGCTTCCCCTTCCACTGGTGCTCTTACTAGGATATTCATTGCTACCTATGGGGTCAGAGTCCAGGGTCAGTCCATGTATAGTCTTTAGGTAGTGGCTTAGTCCCTGGAAGCTCTGGTTGCTTGGCATTGTTGTACTTTTGGGGTCTCGAGCCCCTTCAAGCTCTTCCAGTTCTTTCTCTGATTCCTTCAATAGGGGACCTATTCTCAGTTCAGTGGTTTGCTGCTGGCATTCGCCTCTATATTTGCTGTATTCTGGCTGTGTCTCTCAGGAGCGATCTACATCCGGCTCCTTTTGGTCTGCAAACTTTGCTTCATCCATCTTGTCTAATTGGGTGGCTGTATATGTATGGGCCACATGTGGGGCAGGCTCTGAATGGGTGTTCCTTCAGTCTCTGTTTTAATCTTTGCCTCTCCCTTCCCTGCCAAGGGTATTCTTTTTCCTCATTTAAAGAAGGAGTGAAGCATTCACATTTTGATCATCCGTCTTGAGTTTCGTTTGTTCTAGGGATCTAGGGTAATTCAAGCATTTGGGCTAATAGCCACTTATCAATGAGTGCATACCATGTATGTCTTTCTGTGATTGGGTTAGCTCACTCAGGATGATATTTTCCAGTTCCAACCATTTGCCTACGAATTTCATAAACTCGTTTTTGATAGCTGAGTAATATTCCATTGTGTAGATGTACCACATTTTCTGTATCCATTCCTCTGTTGAAGGGCATCTGGGTTCTTTCCATTTTCTGGCTATTATAAATAAGGCTGCGATGAACATAGTGGAGCACGTGTCTCTTTTATATGTTGAGGCATCTTTTGGGTATATGCCCAAGAGAGGTATAGCTGGATCCTCAGGCAGTTCAATGTCCAATTTTCTGAGGAACCTCCAGACTGATTTCCAGAATGGTTTTACCAGTCTGCAATCCCACCAACAATGGAGGAGTGTTCCTCTTTCTCCACATCCTCGCCAGCATCTGCTGTCACCTGAGTTTTTGATCTTAGCCAATCGCACTGGTGTGAGGTGAAATCTCAGGGTTGTTTTGATTTGCATTTCCCTTATGACTAAAGATGTTGCCTGTTTGTTTTCATACTCATGATGACATGTGGTCTTCTCTCTAGTAACATAAAAGCTAATAATAATAATAATAGTGTCTGTGTGTGTGTGTGTGTGTGTGTTCTGTAAACCTCTGAAAGTGAAACATGGACAATAACCCGGCTACAAAACCTTTGACCTATAATCTGCTCTTTCTGAAAATAAACCTAGGGCAATGGTGGCACAGAACTTATGAGAATAGCCATCTAAAGACTTACTTGATTTAATGCCCAGTCCACAAGAAGGCACACATAACTAACATTGCATGGGTAACCAAGATGCAAAGACTAGATAGCCCAAAGCCTTAGGGTAAAAGCAAACACCACTGGTCAAAAGCAATTCCTAATGATATTCTGTTATATGGATGCCTTGGACAGTCAACATGAGATAGGCTTTCTCTGGTTGCAGCAGTGGGAGAGATATAGATACAGAGGAACAGATACAGAAACCATGGCCAGTCATTGTGTGGAGAGACAATCTAAATTGGAGGTCTCCATAAACAACATTCCTCAGAACTCAAGAAATCCCTCAGAAGAGAGTAGAAAGACTGTAAGAGTAAGAGGGGATGTATGACCCTATGAGTACAAGGGTATCTAAACTATGCAGGGTGTGTATGAGCTCACAGAGTCTGAACCAGCAAGTATAGGGCATACATAGGTCAATACCAGATCCTCTGTGGATATTTATAGCTATTAGTTTAGAATTTTCATGAGATTACTGACAATAAGAACAAGTAGGTCTTTAACTCTTTAGCCTGCTTTTGGGATTCTTTTGTTCCTGTGGGGTTACTGTGCCCAACTTCAATATGGAAGTTTTAGCTTCACTTTATTGTATTTTATTTTGTCATGTTTTGTTGTTATTTCCAAGAAGTCTGTTCTTTGCTAAAGAGAACCAGAAAGGGAGTGAATCTGGAAGGAAGGAGAAGTATGGAGGAACTAGGAGGAATGGAGGGAGAAGAAATTTATCAGGATATATTTCATGAGAAAATAAGCTGTTTTCAATAAAAGAAAAGAAAGTTTAATTGTAGTTGTGAACTCTGAGGGCACTCCCAACCACTTCTAATTCTTCCATGGAAAACAAAACTGGTTGGTGTTTTGTTGTCCTTTGAGTTTGTGTTTGATGGTTAAGAGGTTCTCACTCTGACAGGAGGAAGAAAAAATTTAAAAGATTCAAATTTCCTCTAACACCCTCAGAGTATACATTCATTGCTTCAAAGCTGTATTTACACAAGGCACAGACCAATAACTGCCCATTTCTACATTTCCAGATGGGGGATTTCTCTGGACTTGTACTCAGGGGAGTAGGACTGGTGGAGAGAAGATCCCCACTTAGAGAATTAGAGGAGCCATGACGGTTTCCTTGGATTCATTCTAAATTTTTGTGTATGAATCCAGTAAACTATACAAGGTGGAGTTTTCATTTAGGTTAAATAGTGCTTATGAGTGTATATGGACAAAATAATTCATAGTAGATTTGCATAGTTTTCCTAGCTACTGCCACAAAGGATTTTTATGCAAGTAAAATTTAATTAAGAAAAATTTGAAAAACTAAAACCTGATGATACTCTATATACATATATATGTATGAGTATTCATATGTACATGCACATTTATATAGCTATAGATTAAATGTATAGATAATAGATATATATGTATATGTAGAATGGGCATGAAACTATGAAATAGATCAAGAACACATGGGTGAGTTAAAGTTGCGTTAGAGTTGCCCATGTCAGAATATCTCATAAGTAAGATATTAGGAAATCTTTTAAAGAAAGTTGTCCATGACTTTTAACCAGACATTTTCTATTAGTCATTTCAAATCTACTGACAGATAATCTATAAACACTTACATTCCTGTAACAAAGCTATCTGTAGACTGGTGCGTGTGTTGTTTCTTAGTGGAAACTTTAAGATCACTTTGTACTGGTTGTTTGCCTGATGAATGCCCTTCAGTTCTTCCTTAAGAGATTTCCAGGTGAGAACCCAGCTAGCAGAATGGAACTGAGGTGCATAATGTGAAACCCACAATCAAGTAATACAAATTAACAACAAGAACAAGAACAAGAACAAGAACAAGAACAAGAACAAGAACAGCGACAGCAACAACAACAACAACAACAACAACAACAACAACAACAACGCCCCTGTTTTCTATCTTAGGCCATTTTTTTTCTGACTCTGTTGGGTTGCAGCTTCAGTGTTCGGATTTTTTATAAGCACAAAAACCATGAAATAGATCAAGAACACATGGGCGAGTTAAAGTTGCGTTAGAGTTGCCCATGTCAGCCTTGCACTTGTTTACAACTTTGGCTTAAGTCTCAGTCTCTCTCTCTCTCTCTCTCTCTCTCTCTCTCTCTCTCTCTCTCTCTCTCTCTCTCTCTCTCTCTTTTTCCTCCCTCCCTACCTCTCTCCTTCCCTTAATCACCTATAGTTTTTGTGTAGGGCTGGAACCTCATGAGCTTTCCCCTATTCACATTGCCATGCCCGTTGTCCTTGCTCAGCTTATGTTTAACCAGTTACGTTTGTAAGGCCATTGGGTGTAGCGTCTGACCCTCTAGGAGAGAAACCACACTGGTACTAGAAGCCTATTTGACTCCATAGGGATCTTAACCTATCTGACTCCATAGGGATCTTAGCCTATCTGACTCCATAGGGATAATACATTTATGGATCTTAGCGGACAACCTACAACCACCATTTTAATAAACCACCAGAACCCTTAACTCTACTCTAAATATTTGCCCTTACAATCATAGATAAGTATAGTCCTTACCCCCGTCAAGGAACCCTCTCTTCGCAACAGATGGAGACCATTACAGAAAACTACTACCAATTAGAATATATAGATATAATGAGACGCCTGAACATAAGGCTCACTGATCCTTGCAGAAGGCAGGGAGGGAAGATTGTAAAAGACAGAAAATCAGGGAGTTTGTTATATGATTGAGAAATCACATTTTAACAGCAAGCATAAAGCAGAGAAGGAACTGGAAGTAGGTGAAGCTTTAACTCGGTAAGCCTGACCCCGTGACATGCTACCTCTAGCTAGGTGAAACCTACTTATAACCTTTCCAAACAGTGTTACTGATTGGGGACTCAGTCCTCAAACGTCTCAGCCTCTGGTAGATATTTCTCACTCAAACTACCATGCTAAGTACCTAAATTTGGCACCTATTGGGAAGGAATATATGGCAATATTCTTGAAACTGGCATAAAAATGTTAAGCAAGAACTATGATTTGGCTTAAACTCCACTCCCAATGTGGATTTCTTTTACTTAGGAGCTGTTTTTCAGATGGTCATTTATAGAAAAATATGTGATCCATATTAATAATTTCCATCTTTGACTAGGGGTGTACACATAGAGTTTTGCAAACATAAGAAAATGCACACATACAAATGTGAACATGAGACTTAAACATAAATGTGAGGAAAGCCATGTCTATCTCTCTGTAAGGAAAATCTTACTTGTTCCTTTGATTCCCTGGAAATAGCAGAAAATGAAAATTAGGACACCTTGCATTTGTTTAACTTTATATTGATTCATTGGAGGCTCTGAAAACTGGAGACTCTTTAGTACATGCCCTCAAATGCATCTTTAGACAATGAAAAGGATTCATATCTCAGATTTAATTAATATATGTCAATATCAGCCTATATTCATATATCTATATCCATATATCTATTCTATCTATCTATCGTTTATCTATCTACCTACCTACACACATATGCATATACATATATATACATATATATATATATATCATCTATATCTATATATCTCAATACTCAAAATCACATGGCAGTATTAAATCTATATAAAATTCCATTATATATGAGATAAATCTTGGTCCAATTTTATCTTTTTAAAAAAATATAGTTAATGAATCAATACTTAAATATTTAACAAGAATAATGTTTTATTACAGCAAGTCATTTTAGTGAAAAATCTCTGCTTTTTAGTAAATGACATATAATATGGTTATTCAGAAAACCAAAGTCCCCATTAGAGTATATCAAATGATCAGTTTGGATTTTCTGTTATGTCTCTACCACTCATTCCACCATTATGGTCTGCCACAAGGGCATCATAAGGGCAACAGAAAGTGCATTAGATTTATAAAAATTGGTGATAGAGAATACTCTTTTGCATTTCAGAAGTTCACTATGTAGAGGTGATTGCTATCAAGTCAGAGAATCTGAAATCTGAATTCCATGGACCCAAATGGTGGAAGGAAAACCCTGACTCCTGATAATTGTCCTCTGACCTCTTTAGATCATGGTGGCAGGCAACTTCCAATCTTCCCTATAAATAAATAACAAATAAACACAAGACAAACAAACATATCCAGCCATGTCCAACCTTTCATTCAGGAGTCTTCTTTTTTAATCTTATGTTATTGATTTTTTTTTAATAAATGAAATGGCTTACTCATGGTTATATCCACATTGATTTCCAGCACCCAGGAGGCAGAGGGATGTGGATCTCTGAGAGTTTGAGGTCAGCATGGTCTACTCTGTGAGTCTGAGTTCAGCCAGGACTACACTATGAGACCTATCTTCAAAAAGCATACAACAAACTCTGTAAATGAAACAAAAAGCCTTTTTATATAATGCTATCAGATAACTGTAAGCTGGGAAGAGTAAATGTGAAACAGAAACAGAAACTACAAGCAGATATTTGTTCAAAAATTTTAGCTATGATCTTTTTCATTTTAGTTGTGTTCTATAGGGTAACTAGGAAATACACATCAATTCTAGAAAAAATTCAAAGGGCATGAAGTTTTCCAACTAAATACTGCTAAAAGGACTTTAACTCACGCTTACATTCTGATCTACCTTTCCAGACAATGGTACACACACTAGATCACAGCTTCTTTTTCTCTCCCTTCTTCCCTTCCTCTATCCATCCATCTATGTATGTATGTATGTATGTATGTATGTATGTATGTATGTATGTATGTATGTATCTATCTATCTATCTATCTATCTATCTATCTATCTATCTATCTATCTACATCTCAGAAAGCTGTCCTCACTGAGTTCCCTTCAGAAAGTCCTTTCTCCTATCCCCCTTTCCCTCTTCTTGAGGCAGGTGGTGGGTATCCCCTAACCCTGGCACATCAAGTCCTGCAGGATTAGGTACATCCTCTCCCACTGAGACCAGACAATGCAGCCAAACGCTGATCTACATGTCTGTTGCATATGTGCCAGGGGCTTTTGTCCAGGCCATGTATGTTTTCTGGTTGGTTGCTCAGTCTCTGATAGCTCCAGTGGGTCCAGGTTAGTTGACTTCCTTCCTCATTTTTTAAATTTCATTTTATGTGTATTGATAGTTTGCCAGCATGTATGTATTTTTACCACCTCTATGTGTACAGCCTGTAGAGACCAGGAAGGGTATTGGATCGCCAGGAACTGTAGTTACAAAGAGTCCTGATCCGGCATGTGGGTGATGAGAATTGAACCTGGATTCTTTATAAGAGGACTTAATGCTATGACCTGATATGCCATCTCTCTAGCCACAGGCTATAGCTTTTTTATTGTTGTTTATACTACACTTTTCTTCTTATATTGTTTCTTGATCAAGTTTTTCCTCTCCCTCTTAGTACTGCCATGCCTATAGTCTTTCGGGGCTATTTCCAATCAAACCACCACAGTGAGGATGGTCTGAGATGTGGGAAATGTTAGTATGTGGCCTAGAGACTGGTCTTGTGATATTTTTGCAAAGAATGTAGCTCCTTTCTGGGATTCTCTAAAAAGTCTGTCTGAGACTAAATTAAACAGTTTTACATTAATTGCACTGGCAGATAAAATCTTAAAGGAGCCAAGTATTGAGTCTGTCCAGTAGTTATTAGTATTAATTCTTATGTAAATGTATAATGAAAAGAGTAAGCTGAGCAAGGGAAAATATAAAATGTACAGGTTGAGGAGAAATGAAGCACCAGGAATCAGAATGAAGTTGAGTCCTGTGTTCAAGAGATCATCATATTAAATAAAAACCTGACATTAAATAAATAAAGATAGTGGTGACCTCAGGTCAAGGCCCTGCCTAGATAAACTTCCAACTTGTCAGAAGAAGTCTTAGGGCTGGCTGTGAGGTGGTACATGTCTTTAATTCTAGTACTTTGGAGGTAGAGACAGGTAGATCTTGGAATTTTAGGCCAGCCTATCTAGACCTCCATGCAGAGCAACTTCTGGCATATACCTGGTGTTAGCTGCTTTCCTTACATGAGGAGGGAGGTTCTATAACCTCTTTCTTTTGTATTGGACTCTAAAGCAAGAAAAATCGGATAAAAGCTGCAAAGTTCTGCTATTTCTGGGACTAGGATATGGATCCCAGATTCAACTTCATTTACAACAGCTTTCTGTTTCTGATCCTGGGCTGTCCTGGAATTCATTTGTAGACCAGGCTGGCCTAAAATGAACTTTTGAAGTATGACTACATATATATAGCCTTATGATACAGCTATAAGCTTATGTTGGCTAGGGAGTAAAATGTTGTTGTTTGAATGAAAATTGTCCTCATAGGCCCAGAGGGAGGCAGGCACTATTTGAGGTGTGGCCTTGTTGGACAAGGTGTGACCATATTGTTGGAAGTATATCAGTGAGAGTGGAGTTTTGAGATCTGAGAAGCTCAAGCCAGGTCCAGTGTCACTCTCTCCTACTGCTGTCTGAGGACTCAGATGTAGATCTCTCAGCTCCTTCTTCAGCAACAGGTCTGCCTGTATGCTACTGTTCTATCCACCATGATTGTAATGAACGAACCCTGAGAACTGTAAGCCAGCCCCAGTTAAGACCTTTCCTTCATAAGAGTTACCATGTCCATTGTGATTCTTTGCAGACACACAAACCCTAACTAATCCAGACACTTTACTACCCTCCCAACTTCATTTTCTTCTTTGTTTTTCTCTTTCTAATAAATAACAAAACAATCACAAAAATAAAAAAATAAAGACCCAAAGAAAACAAAATGTACAAGAAACTTGGAACCCATTTTCTGTTGGCCAAGTACAGAAAAAGGCCACAGATTTTTTTTTTTATTAACTTGAGTATTTCTTATATACATTTCGAGTGTTATTCCCTTTCCCGGTATCCGGGCAAATACCCCCCTCCCCCCTCCCCTTCCTTATGGGTGTTCCCCTCCCAACCCTCCCCCCAATGTCGCCCTCCCCCCAACAGTCTAGTTCACTGGGGGTTCAGTCTTAGGAGGACCCAGGGCTTCCCCTTCCACTGGTGCTCTTACTAGGATATTCATTGCTACCTATGAGGTCAGAGTCCAGGGTCAGTCCATATATAGTCTTTAGGTAGTGGCTTAGTCCCTGGAAGCTCTGGTGGCTTGGCATTGTTGTACATATGGGGTCTCGAGCCCCTTCAAGCTCTTCCAGTTCTTTCTCTGATTCCTTCAACGGGGGTCCTATTCTCAGTTCAGTGGTTTGCTGCTGGCATTCGCCTCTGTATTTGCTGTATTCTGGCCGTGTCTCTCAGGAGTGATCTACATCCGGCTCCTGTCAGTCTGCACTTCTTTGCTTCATCCATCTTGTCTAATTGGGTGGCTGTATATGTATGGGCCACATGTGGGGCAGGCTCTGAATGGGTGTTCCTTCAGTCTCTGTTTTAATCTTTGCCTCTCTCTTCCCTGCCAAGGGTATTCTTGTTCCCCTTTTAAAGAAGGAGTGAAGCATTCACATTTTGATCATCCGTCTTGAGTTTCATTTGTTCTAGGCATCTAGGGTAGTTCAAGCATTTGGGGTAATAGCCACTTATCAATGAGTGCATACCATGTATGTCTTTCTGTGATTGGGTTAGCTCACTCAGGATGATATTTTCCAGTTCCAACCATTTGCCTACGAATTTCATAAAGTCGTTGTTTTTGATAGCTGAGTAATATTCCATTGTGTAAATGTACCACATTTTCTGTATCCATTCCTCTGTTGAAGGGCATCTGGGTTCTTTCCAGCTTCTGGCTATTATAAATAAGGCTGCAATGAACACAGTGGAGCACGTGTCTTTTTTATATGTTGGGGCATCTTTTGGGTATATGCCCAAGAGAGGTATAGCTGGATCCTCAGGCAGTTCAATGTCCAATTCTCTGAGGATCCTCCAGACTGATTTCCAGAATGGTTTTACCAGTCTGCAATCCCACCAACAATGGAGGAGTGTTCCTCTTTCTCCACATCCTCGCCAGCATCTGTTGTCCCCTGAGTTTTTGATCTTAGCCATTCTCAGTGGTGTGAGGTGAAATCTCAGGTTGTTTTGATTTGCATTTCCCTTATGACTAAAGATGTTGAACATTTCTTTAGGTGTTTCTCAGCCATTCGGCATTCCTCAGCTGTGAATTCTTTGTTTAGCTCTGAACCCCATTTTTTAATAGGGTTATTTGTTTCCTTGCGGTCTAACTTCTTGAGTTCTTTGTATATTTTGGATATAAGGCCTCTATCTGTTGTAGGATTGGTAAAGATCTTTTCCCAATCTGTTGGTTGCTGTTTTGTCCTAACCACAGTGTCCTTTGCCTTACAGAATCTTTGCAGTTTTATGAGATCCCATTTGTCGATTCTTGATATTAGAGCGTAAGCCATTGGTGTTTTGTTTAGGAAAATTTTTCCAGTGCCCATGTGTTCCAGATGCTTCCCTAGTTTTTCTTCTATTAGTTTGAGTGTGTCTGGTTTGATGTGGAGGTCCTTGATCTACTTGGACTTAAGCTTTGTACAGGGTGATAAGCATGGATCGATCTGCATTCTTATACATGTTGACCTACCGTTGAACCAGCACCATTTGCTGAAAATGCTATCTTTTTTCCATTTGATGGTTTTGGCTCCTTTGTCAAAAATCAAGTGACCATAGGTGTGTGGGTTCATTTCTGGGTCTTCAATTCTATTCCATTGGTCTGTCTGTCTGTCTCTGTACCAATACCACGCAGTTTTTATCACTATTGCTCTGTAATACTGCTTGAGTTCAGGGATAGTGATTCCCCCTGAAGTCCTTTTATCGTTGAGGATAGCTTTAGCTATCCTGGGTTTTTTGTTATTCCAGATGAATTTGCAAATTGTTCTGTCTAACTCTTTGAAGAATTGGATTGGTATTTTGATGGGGATTGCATTGAATCTGTTGATTGCTTTTGGTAAAATGGCCATTTTTACTATATTAATCCTGCCAATCCATGAGCATGGGAGATCTTTCCATCTTCTGAGGTCTTCTTCAATTTCCTTCTTCAGTTTCTTGAAGTTCTTATTGTACAGATCTTTTACTTGCTTTGTTAAAGTCACACCGAGGTACTTTATATTATTTGGGTCCATTATGAAGGGTGTCGTTTCCCTAATTTCTTTCTCGGCTTGTTTCTCTTTTGTATAGAGGAAGGCAACTGATTTATTTGAGTTAATTTTATACCCAGCCACTTTGCTGAAGTTGTTTATCAGCTTTAGTAGTTTTCTGGTGGAACTTTTGGGATCACTTAAATATACTATCATATCATCTGCAAATAGTGATATTTTGACTTCTTCTTTTCCGATCTGTATCCCCTTGACCTCCTTTTGTTTTCTGATTGCTCTGGCTAGAACTTCAATAACTATATGGAATAAGTAGGGAGAGAGTGGGCAGCCTTGTCTAGTCCCTGATTTTAGTGGGATTGCTTCAAGTTTCTCTCCATTTAGTTTAATGTTAGCAACTGGTTTGCTGTATATGGCTTTTACTATGTTCAGGTATGGAAGGCCACAGATTCTTAACATGTGGTGTATTGCAAAACCATATAAACTCTTAAAACTGAATGTAGGTTTGTGAAAAATTTGGCAACAATGGAAATTTTCTGACAGTCAAACAGTCAAACAATTCAAAAACAAACCCATGATGAACCCCAGGTGTTTTTGGTATCCTTTACCCAAACTGGGTCCTGGAAACCCTGCGCTGCTTTGATTGTGAACACATGGCATATGCATTGTGCATCCTATCGTACCTCACAATGCCAAAGAGTGCCACCTGACTTCCCTGGCTTAGAGTTGAGGCTGTTTTATATACTGTTCCACACAACAATTTCTTGGGTTAAAGGATTCAAGGGTAGTAAAAGCTTAAGAATCCCAGCTTTAGGGAAAGACCATTTTGTTGTCTTAAGTACATTCCCTCCCCAGAACTCATTCAGTAAGAAAGTCACATTTCACTGCATTTCCTAACTCACCATGGTCTTCTACAAGTTTCCTACAATAGTATAGAAATACAGCATGTTGTAATGATTTTGTCCTCATTATTAATACTATATTCAACAATTCCATCATTATCTAGAAAATGTGGATTTAGATTCTCTACATTACTGATTTTCCTATGAGCTTATGTAAAGTAATCTGGTTCTCCTGAATCTTACCTTGTAGTGAGGAAACAGAAAAGCACACTCTAAGTAAAATAGATTCCTGTTTTCTGTGACTTACTGGAAAGTATCATAATAAAAGAATGACATCAGAGGCAAAGCTGAGAAAATGTTTTCATTGAAGTGAAGTTGGAAGATATTTCTAAGCAAAAGACAAATCAAGTGATATTTGAAAGATGATTGTAAAGGAAAGAGAAGAATAGAGGAGAGGAAAAGAGAGGAGAGGAGAGGATAAGAGGAGGGAAAAGAGGAGGAGATGGGAAGGGAAGAGCTTGAACAATAGAGGGAATGGAAGAGAGACAGAGATATAGAATCAGGGACGTAGAGGAAAGAGATGTTACTAATACAAACTATGTGTTCATGGTACAAAAAAGGATTTAGAACCCTGAATTAAACAAGATCAGTGCAGGATTTGCTGACGAGTATAGTCAACAAAAGAACAGATACTAATTGAATTTTTTGAGTGTCAGGACATAACTAGGATAAAACAGCCTTGAGAATATTTGGGTATATTACAACCCCCACCAAGAAAAAAATGAAATGGATTTTCTTTATTTGAATGCAAAGACGCACTACTGAATAACCTTGGACAGTATTTTGTTTTGTTTTGCTTTTTGGACAATGATAGTCTTTTCTCCAACATGAATACAACATACTGAGAGTCGAGATTCTCTGCACAAGCTGAAAGACACAATTACTTCAGGACTTATGCCTGCCCTAAATCCCAGCTCTTTGGTGTCTACCAGACACTGGCCATGGGCCTTGACCACTGTCTTACTACTACAAGCATAATGGCTGCTTCCATGTTTAACTTCCTCATCTGTTGGAAGTTTGAAGCCATTGTCCAATCTCCTGTGGCCCTTAAGATTAAAAGAATACTATTTTCTATTTTCATTTTGCAAATTTTCTTGTCGTGGAACACAGAGCTGTATTGCCAAGAACAATAAAAACTATCATATAGTGAATTCTGTTCTTGACATCTTACCCATCTCTTAGCATGACACAACAGCTGTGCCAAGCTCCAGTTTACAGTAGAGTGAGCCTCTTTTCCATGTCTGAACAGTGTTTGCTGAGGTCAGAGGACTCTGATAAGAGCAACTATTGGATATACATTAAAAAAATCCTCCCAGGCCCTATTTTTCTTCATGTCATCCATTGCTTGAATGATGAGGCAGCCCTCTAGAATCAGGTTCATATGATTTTTTTTGTGAATCACAGATTAGGCAAGAACCCTGAAAGTAGAGAGGAGAGGAGCTTCAAAATGCAGTTGTCCATGGTTGTGAATATTTCTGTAAATACACCCCCATGAACTCATTTTGCTCATCAGATGAGATTAAGTGAGCTCTTCTTTCATCTGTTACCATCATTCCATTTGGGGACAGATTAAATTTAAATCTCACACAAAGAGATATTTCAGAGATGTGTTATGAGTCCAAAAGTGGTGAGCGGCTTTTATTGCTGAGGAACATATGGGTTCTGGAAGGGAGGGAGGAAGGGCTCTTATGAGTTCATAGATGTGTATTTAAAATGAGGCATCCACTAAAGTCAATTACAGACTTCAACCTGTTTAAAAGGGAAGCAACAATACTCCAAGAACCAACAAAACACCTTAAATTAACAAAATTTCAAACATTCACATTGTATCTTTATTTTATTATCATTATAAGTGATTGTACAACCAAATATGCTTTGATATCCTATGTATTCATTAACTGCACTTACACACAACTACTGGAGCGTAGTAACCACTCAGTGGACTACTTTTATTGTGTTTGGTTAGGCGAGAGGATGTTAAAATACAAGTGAAGTGGCCATAGCAGCTGATGATAAAGATATTTCTCCAAGATATTCTCTGTCTAATTAAAACAAAAATTATTTATTTTCTTTCCTCTGTGAGGGGTGTGTGTGTGTGTGTGTGTGTGTGTGTGTGTGTGTGTGTGTGTGTTTAGCCATGGTGGCCAGGAGATGTTGTTAGATCCCCTGAAGACTGAGATGGTGTCACTGGTTGCTGGGCATCATCACACATGGATGCGCAGAAGTGAACAGGTGATCTCTTCAAGAGCAGTAAGTGCTCCTAACAACCTATCTTTCATTTTTTTCAGTGCCTCACTTCCCCTATTTTCCAATTAAGAGAATACATTCTAAAAGTTTTGTTAAAATTGGTACACATGAGTTCATGCTAGTTCAGGCATGTGGCAAATGGCACACTCTAAAATTTGCTGTTAACAATACACTAGAAAAATATGCCGCAGCAAGTCAATTGAGACGCATAAGGTGTGTCTGTCCTTTGCGTGAACTGCTTCATATGCCCCAGAGTTGGAAGCTCCACTACAGAGGGATTCTAATAAGTTCTCTCATGTATCTTGATGCCCCAAATTGCAAAGAGTAAGAAATCATCAGTGTCAAATGAAGAGCTTAATAAAGAACTTACATCAAAACCCAGGAATTAACTTGGTCTCTGAGTGGCATTCCCAGTAGGAAGGCAATATGTAGTGCAAGTCGAGGCTTGAGTTTGAGCAATTATCTCTTGGCTGGTGTTGAAATGGGAGAGAGATAAAGGCATTATGCTATGTGACTCTGAGAATAGAATGAAATGGAGTGGTCAAGACAAGCAAAATTCTGATTTTTCATCCACAGTTCACTCACGATTTGGAAAGAAATTATTATGCTTGCTTGTGTTTGGTCCAAAGACAAAGACAGTTCCCTGTGGGTGATTTCTCATTAGGAATGGGAAAATCAATTATTTACCAAAACTCAGCCACTATCCTAAATGATTACATTGGAGCTTGAGTAGAGGGATAGCCAAGGGCAGTGGCAACATGGGATCAACAACTATTAATATAAACGTAGTACATTAAAGACATATTTATTGTTTTCAGTTATGTCTATGTATGTTTGTGTATGGTTTTGCACACATAGGTGCAAATGTCTGCAGTAGAGTTATATGCCCTTTGAAATGGAGTTACAGGTGGCTGTGAGCCAACTTAATGTGGTTGCTAGGGTTAACCTTGCATCTTCTAGAGGGACAGTATTAGCTCTCAACTGCTGAGCCATCTGTCAAGCCACACACATTCACATTTTGTATTAAGGACCTCGTGGTCACAGATAACCCTGAAAATTACTCTCACTGAAAGAAAAGCACCTTAAAGATTTTAGATTTTTATGTATATTATTTTGAAAGACCACATTTCTAGGCAGTTCATTTTGGGTTTCCTGCGTATGAATATTTTGCCTGCATGTATGTAGGGTACCATTGGGATGCAGTGCCCATGCAGACTGCATGAGGCTGGCAGATCCCATGTGTAGTGACACGATAGAGATACAGATGATTCTGATGCTCGATGTGGGTGCTCAGAACTGAACTTCAGTCTTCTCGAAGAGCAGTTGGTGCTCTTACTGCTGTACCAGTTCCTTGGCACTGTTTATGCATTCTTTGTTTGTTATTCTTTTTTTTTTACTTTGAATATTTTATTTATTTACATTTCAAATGGTATCCCCTTTCCAGATTTTCCCTCCAGAAAACCCCTATCCTATTCCCCTCCCCCTGCTTCTATGTGGATGCTCCCCAACCCACCCACCCATGTATTCCCTCCTCTCTGCCCTTGCATTCCTTTATGTGGAAGCATCAAGCCTTCACAAGACCAAGAGCCTCTCGCATTGAAGCCTAACAAGGACATCCTCTGCTACATACACAGCTGGAGCCCTGGTGCACTCCATATGTAGTCTTTGTTTGGTGGTTTAGTCCCTGGGAGTTCTGCACATCTGGTTAGTTATTATTGTTGTTCTTTCTATGGGGTTGCAAACCCCTTCAGCTCTTTCAGTTCTTTCTCTAACTCTTCCATTGGGGTCTGCATGTTTAGTTCAATGGTTGGCTGCAAGCATCCACCTCTGTATTTGTCAGACTCTGACAGAGCCTCTCAGGAGACAGCTATTTTAGGTTCCTGTCAGCAAGACCTCTTGGCATCAGCAATAGTGTCTGGGTTTGGTGTCTGCAAATGGGATGTATCCCCAAATGGGGGCAGTCTCTGGGTGGCCTTTCCTTCAGTTTCTGTTCCACACTTCATCTCTGTATTTCCTTTAGACAGGAGCCCATGCAATTTTTAAAAGACCCCTTTACTTTACTTGATAAATATCCTCCCAAAGAAAATAATTGCTTACCAGTTATGTGTACCACAAACTGAGCTAAAATAACTCTGGGAACTTGAGGAGTATATGTTTCTTTGAATACTGCAGAAAGAGCTATTCTCTCTCAGGGAAATCATGCTGCATGGAAAAGGGGGGGGTATATAAAGGTACTGCTACTAAGTTTAATTAACTGTACTGAGCTCTTTACTTGAAATCAGCCGAGTAGTTCATAAGCATTCTTCCTTGTTTCATACAGTAGCCATGTGGAATAAATAGTGATAGTTCATTTCATCCTAGTAACAATTTCATGGTGTAGATGCAAATCAAACCATTCTATATGCCTTGAACATACGTGACTTTTAATATTTATTTTATTTTGCTTGCATATGTATATGGACACCATGTGTATGTGATACATACAGAAACCAAAGAGGATATTGGATTATCTGGAGCTGGAGTTTAGATTGATGTTTTTTTTATGAACTGAACATGAGTCTCTTGGAAGCAAAGCTAGTGCTCTTAACTACTGAGCCCTCTCTGGTCCCTATATGTGAATGTTACTTCTCAATTACATTTCAATACATCTAGATAAATAGGTACAAGCAGGAAAAATATAATGCTAAGATAGTAAGTATACCAACTTTTGTCTTCAGAGATTTCCAAAAATAACTTTTGTTTTTATATTGTATAAACAGGTACTCTGTGATATAATAGAAAAAGACCCATGAGTCACGATAGAAGTGAATTGTCTGAAGGGCAAACTTAGACAATATTTAGCTTGTCTGTATTTATTTTAAAAGAAAGGGAAGTCCTTTCTCTTCTAGAGAATATTAGATTTGATGGCTGGCCTAAATAGCACTGTGATGAATGAGCCCACTTTTTAACATCTCTGGCCAACTAAAGAAAGAAAGAGTGGTTTGAATGATGCACACAGAGATTTAATTGCACAGAATTGTAATGTTCATACAAGGTTATGGAACCTTGACCTCAGTCTTCTCAAAAGCTGCAGTGCTTCTAACATGGTTATATGAAATGGTCATTACATATTTTCTCCAATACAATTATTAATTACAGATGTTATCATATAGAAATTGTAAAATATGTATAAAGGTTATTTTTCATTCAAAATATACAATAACAGAATATGAAGTTACTACATTGCATCCTCTGTGTGCAAACAGTAACTGAACACTTTCAGAAACACTTTGTAAATAATTTAATCTTCCCTTCTATCACATCTGTAATATTTTTCTTTTATTTACAAAAATAAAAGTATTCTCATTTATATTACCCTTAGAGTTTGAATATTTTTCTTATTCTATTAAGTAATTTTATCTTGAAAACACCTGCATGCTGGGCTTGACATGTGTTAAAATATCCTTTAAAATTTTGTATTAAATAAGGAAATAATTTGGGGTTACATGAGACATATATAGAGGTCAGAGGTGTAGTCCTCATGTCAAAGTAATAATTCATAGATCATAAAAGTAAATCTATTAGAAACCAGGAACATACAACCTGTGGTGCTTTGTACAATTTATTTTAGAGGGGTACTAATGTTTCATGAGAAATTTATGCAATAAATATGTAATTATGTTACATAATTTACATTTAAATATATTTATATATTTTACATTTCTAAAGTGTCATATTTAATACATATAAAAATATTGTTTGTTTAATAAATATATATTACATAAGTAGTATATTTCCATCAAGTTGATTGAAATTAGTTGTGAAGAATTGATGTGCTAAGGAGAATTCCATGAAAAAAGCATGTTTCTCCAGAATCATGTGTAATTAATATTGAAAAATGTACTTTGTATTTCATCTCCACTTTCTCTCACATGAATACTTGTGAAGAACTCTTTGACTGGCGATTTTCTTTAACCCCTGTGGGAATTCCTTGTGTTTTAGGGATTAAAACAAGTATCACAGGTTCTATTGCCACAAACCATAACTCTCACCATAACCTGGCAGGGGACAATTGCTTTGCCGATGTCCAAATATTTTACAAAACTGAGACAAGGAAGGCTTACTAGACTCTATCATCAATACCCATGAATACCCATGTACTCTCTGGTCAATCACAGATCTCAGAAATAAAACCCATAGACCCTTCCTGGTTCACGAAAGTAGAGAGAGACTTATATAGGAACATGTTAAGTACTTTTGAGAATCTAAGAACATGACTATAAAACTAGGAATGATAATTGAAACATGGATTAATTTAAGCTCAGGAAGCTTGTTGCCTGTGATAGTAGATAAAGCTCTGCCTTGTGAGGTAGGTGGTTTCTGTATGTCTGGTAAGACAGTATGGATGCTATCAAAATAATCTAATATAGTTCTGGTTGTAATGTTGGAAACAGTTTAAATTTACCCTATTGAGAAGTGGAGGCTCTCAGAGAGGTCGTATTCTCTATAAACTTTCTAAAACGATCTAGGTTTACAGATACTCAGAGTTCAAGCTCACTTGTCTACTACCCCCAAGTTCAGCCTTCTTTATTTTGAATGTTCTCCCTCTACACTCAAATTTCCCCTTCAGATGTACCCAGGAAGTATTTACAAGCATGTGCCACTCTTCACGTAACATTTTAAAGCAGTCTTCATGTTATGCTTGAAGGTTCATCTGTACAGGAGAAAAAAGATTCTGGGATTAGCATATATCACAGGAATCCAGTTAATGAAGAGCATTTAGATTATACAGTGTTGGTAGATCTATTCCATTTCCCCAACTACTTAAGAAACGCAGACCAAATACTTATTTAAGCCTGATTGTCAAATAACTGAAAACGAGGACGTTAATTTAAAGAAGAATGTAAATGGTTATTTAACCATTTACTCTAGGTTCTGCCTACTTGAATTTTCTCAACCAATGATAGCTAGAGAGCCAATTTTCCTAGATGATTTTAAGGATAGAATAAGAAATTACTTTCTGTAGTGTAATTATTGAGTGAAAGACAGAATTACCCCATATTGCTCTATTAAGTCCTCTACTTTTAAACACCCTCCTCAAAGTTATGGGGACTACAGTCAATAGGGTTGGGGAAAATCTTTTAATTGTCCCTTCCCATGTCAATTTTGACTTTCCCATCCTTCATGATAAAATATCAACTCCTATACCAACAGGGAGAAACCATGAATGAGCACACCAATGTAAGTGTCCATGAAGATTTAGAAAATGCTTTTTCTGTGTGTATTCTTTAATTTTCACACACATGAAATGAGGATCAAGAACATAATAACTCCTAGACATTTCCAACTCACACTCTGTGTTACTACTCCTCATGTTGGTTTTTTCTTTCCTTTATTATTTGAACACTGCTGAAGCCATGTGATTTTACTTTTATGGTAGCAATATATATTCAGTGGCAAAAAGACCTGGTTTTTCTCTTCCTCCTCCTCCTTTTCCTGCTCCTCCTTCTCTTCCTCCTTTTCCTTCTTTTTTAAGTTCATCTAAAAAAAAAAAAAAACCAACAATGACCTCAAATAGCCTATACTTCAGGAGCAACCTTGAATGTCTGATCATGTGACCACTACCTCCAAAGTAGTGATCATGAATATATTTACCATTTCAGGGTGAGCATTGTTTTTATTTTCCTAGTGTTTGTCTATAGAGATTCAGGAGAACTCTCCATCTTTTCTTAGACCATTAGCATATACTCTCATTCCCACAACAGGCAGTAAGCAGACTAAATGTTGATTGGGAATAGTTTTTTTTTAAGTTTTAATTTATTTTAGTAAAAGCAAAAGCAACAACTCCAATAAATATGAAAATCATTACTGACTTTGAAGTTAATCTCTTGGAAATTTTGAGACACATTTTGTCACTCAATACCTATTTGTGGAGTGAATGAATTAATTCAAGTGTGTGACAAATTTTGACATGGATAAGAGTTTGAATATGTTAAAATGGAAAAAATACTTGTGAGTAACAGTCTCTCTTTATAAAATGAGATGTCTGTTATGTTACCTAAAGAAAATACATCATAAAATGATAATACCAATAATACATGTATGTGTATGTGTGTGTGTGGGGGCGTATGTGGTTGATGTTGTTGTATCTTGGAGTCAGAAAAGAGAGACAAAAGGATTTTAGAAGGTTAAAATTGGTATAACTAATTAGAAAGATGGCAGAGGACTGTAGAGAGGAAACGTAAGATAAGAAGTTAAATGGAAAAGTAGATGTTTTTACAATGTTCACTCCTACATTGTATTAGACTGCCTCACGAAGTTATTGGGACTAGGCTGGATAATCCCCATCACTCATTACTAGAATCCAGAACTTGCTTATCTATAATGTCAGAAAATTAGGGTCTGCTTCTTAGTAAGTGGAAAAAGGGGTGTTCGTCATATTTTGCTCATGTATGTTAACAATAAATTTGTTGCAATCCCCAATGCTGAAGTCAGTAGATAATTATTTTATTATTTATAAGATTTATATTTTTAAAACATATGTATAAACATGTGTTTGTCTGTTGGTATGCACATGCGAGTGAGTTTAAGTACCCTTGGAAGCCAGAGCAGACATTTGAGCTCCTGGAGTTGGAGTTTCAAGGAGTTGTAAGCCATCTGGAGTGACTGCTGCAAACTGAACTCAATCTTCTGCAAAGCCAGAAAGTGCCCTCTACTTCTGAGGCTCCATCATTTACTTATTATTTTAATTTATTACTCATCATCGTCATCATCATCATCATCATCATTCACTCACTATCGAAAGCCTAGGACTTCCCTCACACTAGACAAATGCTTTGTCACTGATCTACAACAGCAGTTGTTATTGGATTCTTTGAATGATTTCTTTTTTTTCAAGCATCAAACATTATGTGTATGTGTGCATGTATGCATGAGTTTGCACAGCTGTGGTTAGGCCCAGGGAGAGCATCAGATTCCTTCACACCAGAATTACATGAGGTTATGAGTAGCCTGATGTGGGTTCTGAGAGTTGAACTAGGGTTGTATAGAATACTGTTAAGCTTTCTTAGCTACTGAACCATCTCTCAAGCCACATTTAACATTCCACAACTGGGAAACAAAAGTATTAATAATCTTCCTCTCTTTAGCCTTTCAATACATAAATTTCAGTACTCCATTACACTAAGCCAACACATCTCCAATGAGGATGATGGTGATCAAGAATAGCAAAAGGTACAAATCAAGTCTAATGACTGTCAAAGAAATCCTGTGAAAAATGAACTAGGAGAAGAGGCATCAATGGAGGTTTTTTTTTTTTTTTGGTTCTTTTTTTTTCGGAGCTGGGGACCGAACCCAGGGCCTTGCGCTTCCTAGGTAAGCGCTCTACCACTGAGCTAAATCCCCAGCCCCATCAATGGAGTTTTTACATTAGAGTTTTACTTCTCTCATAATCTTTTATGTTTGGGTCAACTCAATTCTTGAGCATCTACACTTTGATTCTGAACGTTTATTTCTGAAGAATTGAATAGGTAGTTTATGTAATTTCAAGCTAAGGCTTACATTGTAAAGATAAATGCAATTCATGCAGAAGAATGCTAAACTTAAGCATGAATGAAGCTGTTCGTAAGTAAATGTTAATAAGATGATGTCAATGGTTTAAAATGAAGTCCACCTGCACATTTTGAGTGGTTGAGTCCTTGAAATGGTTTATATGCATAAAAATAGTACATAAAACAGGTCTATGAGAACCTGATAAATAGATATAATAAATGATCATTGAATACTTCACCCCATTTCAAAATGGGCTGGTAAGTCTTCCTATATATAACCTATCTAATTCAAGAAAATGAATCTTTTGTGTGGCATACTTAGCATTGTTATAATTTATAGGAACTAAAATAACTTCATATACATTTGAAAAGCATATTATAAATTAGACCTTCTTAAAACTCAGATTTCCCTTGTGGTCCCCACATTTAGCACAAATTAATGGTATTTTATAATTCTTTAAAATTTTTTCATTCATTACGAAGGTTTAAGTATGTGCCACTTCCTAGGTCTTTCTCTAAGGATCACATTCTACATGAATGAATCAAATACAACTCTCGATCTCATTACATAGCAGGATAAGCGAATAGATAGGCAAAAACCAAACAAAGAAATGAAGAAACCTAACAAATGTAAGAAGATTCATTTTGCTTTTATGTATGTGTGTAAGTGTGTGCAAATGTATGCAGGTGCCCAGGGAGGACAAAAGAGAGTACCAGATCCCACAGGGGCTGCAAATTCAGGCAGTTGGGAGCCAACCAGTGTGTGTAATTTGGACCGAGCCTATGTCTTCTGCAAGAATACCATTTACTCAGAACTACTACTATCTAATCTTTCTAATGCACAAATACCATTGTGATACCTTCAGTGTGCTAGACATGATTCTTGGTGCTGTCAGCATCAGTGCTAATGAAATATATCTCCTCCCTTTACTTTATTATTATAGAGTTTGTATTTGAGTATGAACATACTTAGTAAATTATTGAAAAGTAAGTTCATAATTCTGTTTTGTTAATGCAGAAATGATATAAATTCCTTTAGAAGTCCTCACAGAAGTACCATCATTCTACATGAAACTAATGCACACCATGTGATTATAACCAAAAAGTTGCTGGCTGACAATCACCTTGGGCACTTAACTCCATTTATGCAGTAAAAGAGCTGTATATAACTAGGTCACATTTTCCTCCTCTATTTTATTAAATGAAAGGACAGGCAAATTATTCTCTAAATATTTTTTCATACAGTGGTGTTAGTTCCTGAAACTATTTCTTGTGATTCAGTAGTATTCATTATAAAAATTTTTGGGGGGCGGGTGTTGTATAAAAGGCCCGTGCCATGCATAGTTTTGAGTAACATGGCTAATCCAGAAAAGATAGGTCCTGGTGGAGGTAATTATTGTAGTTGTTAACAACTTTCTCAGTCCTGTCTCTGTTCATTCTGTGTGTGGGGTAGAATTGTACCTGTCATCCTTTGAGGCTGGACTATATCCTGGGTTCCCAGATAACTTGCTCAGATGCATGCTATTCAATATGGAACCCTTGTTTCACCTTGTTTTATTGTTTTTGTTTTGTTTTGTTTTGGAAAAAGGATTTCTTTCTTTAGCCCCGACTTCCATGAACTTACACCTTAGGCCTTGGTGACAGAGATGCTGTCTTTGTACTCTGAATGCTGGGATTTAAGATGTGTGCCACCACTGTTGAGCTAGGCGATATAGAATCCCTATGAGTGGCTAAATCACGTTTCTTCACCTTTTCTTACATCTTTCAAGGTAACAGTGACATTCCAAACGATATAGAATTAATAACCTATGGCTCTAAAACCAAAAGGAAGGAGATACTATGGTTGATAGAAGCTGGACACATGGTAAGGGAGAAGTATCAATGCTCTGAGCTACTGAGAGTTGGGGATGTTTTTAAGAACCCCAAGAGTCAACTTATTCTGACTGTTACAGAGAACATATTAGCAAATTGATTACATAATTTTTCTATTTGTTTCTTCACATTTCTTTCTATACAAAGCTTAAACTCTTAACTCTAAAGACTTTACAGCTATTACAAAACAATGAACAGAATAATTAAAATATCTTAAAGCTTCAAATTGAAAATTGTATGTTTTTAATTTTTTATTTTTATACTAAATTTGGTCATCATCAGTAGATTTAATGAGTTGTGTTATTTGAACAAATTAACCAAAATGTATGTCACAGAACAAGGGGGTAGAAATGTAATGTGGATACAGAATCCAACATATCTGTTTTGATATCCTAAGCCTCTTTAGGGGATTTTTTCATACGGTGTAGAGATCCTTCTGGATGCTGTGTATAGAGTCATCCTAATCATCATGTCAATTTTGCCTCACTATGTAAAAGTTGCTAACTCTGTATCAGACTGACTCATGTAGAACCTGTTTGTGCACACACCACCCACCTCTAACATGTGGCACTCTGATAACCCACTGGCTTCTCCCACACAGAAAACTCCAGTTTACAAATCCAGCCCAGAGTGTAATACTGAAAAGTGATAATATTTTGACTGTAGCTCGCGTTGCTCAAATCCAGACCACATCACTATGAAAACAGTATCTTTAATGATACAAACTTTCAAATTTTCATTATATTTTTAGTGTGTGTTTTGTGTGTGTGTGTGTGTGTGTGTGTGTGTGTGTGTGTGACACATCCCTGTGCCAAATCACACATGTGAACATTAGAGGGTAGCTTACAGGGTAAATTCTCTCCCTCCACCATATTAGTCCTGGAGATTGAACTCAGGTAGGCAGTAAGTGCCTTCGTCTGTTGAGACATGTGACTGGTCATTTAGTCATTTAAAAAATAACTGATTTTTTTTAAAAAGAAAGAAAAGGAGACAGAGAAGGAGAGGGGGAAGGAGTGGAGGAGGAGGAGGAGGAGGAGAAGGAGGAGGAGGAGGAAGAGGAGGAGGAAGAGGAGGAGGAAGAGGAGGAGGAGGAGGAGGAAGAGGAGGAGGAAGAGGAGGAGGAGGAGGAAGAAGAGGAGGAGGAGGAGGAGGAGGAGGGAAGGAGCCAGAAAAAGGGAGAAGGAAATAGAAGAAGAATAGAGGAAGGGAGAAGAGAAGGTGGCAGAAGAATAGCAGAGCAGAACCAGAAACTGACACAGAAGCAGAAGATAGGATGGTCATGAATTGCTGGTAACTGACTTTTTCATCTCCGATGCTAGTATTTAGAAGCAAGTCATGTGAACCTGTAGAAAAAGAAGCAGTGATCCCATTTATCAGTCCTTACTAATAATTCATGTAGTCTAAGCTATCTTACTGACTGTGTATCTTTTCATGCTACCTTTATGTCTGCTAGTAAATAAAAATACACTTAATTACAAAAATAAATCTGCTAGACCCTCATATGTGCTGGAAAGTGATAAAAAGTTTAATAAAAATAAGTCCCAGAAATAGAGAAATCAATTAGTTTCCATTATTTGTCCTTAACATCATTTTATTTTAGCTCTCAAAAGACCTTCTGACCCCCTTCAACGGGAAAGCCTACTGGAGACAATTGCTAGTTCTTGTTACTGGTTCCCATTCCTAGCTTTCTCTGTCATAACTAGTTAGTGTCTTGTTAGTTTTAGGTTCATTCTCTGGCTGTCTGAACCCTTGCCTATATTGTGCATTCTTTTCTTTTTCCTCCTGCCATCTCTCTCTTTTTTTGCTATGATCTTCTCGTCCTAGAAAAGGTAATTTCACACATACTGAATTACAGCAATTTAGGTCAGACAGACCAGGCACCATGAAAATAAGTTCTTTATTTAGACAAAAAAGGAAAAAAAAGCTTCTGATCTATTTCTCCTGTTAAGCTTGTGAGAGCCTCACCTTTTCTGGTGTTATGGAGATTGAGAAAAGAGATATTTTTAAAGTGCTCCTTTAGGAGGTCCGGAGAGGTACCAAATACGTTTGGTGCATTTCCATAAAATGCTGCTTAGAACAAGTAAGATCACATTATGGGAAGCAAGAGCCTGTGATTTGGATGCTATTGTTGAGCTTTCATTAAAGCTGTGTCTCATTGATATTTTCTTTACATCCATAGAGGAATTTAAAGAATTGCAATACAGCACTTTTGTTTCGGGAGATCTGTGGTGGTATACAAGTATTTAGGAAGATTAAATTTAACTTTATATGTGTTTCAAAATAGTTTCCTTGCAGGAAGTTCTACAGATATGTTCATGCACTACAAGGATATAATTGTTTTAACAAATACAACAGTGATATTTTATAAGGGTCAAACTAAGATACCAACAACTAAAGGAAATGGCCAAACAAGAAATTCTATTGCAGGATAAAGTCAAATTCAAAGGGCTAGAAAGCTCCAAATCCACCACTTCCAACATGACCCGTCCTGTGCTCCAAATACCAAGTATGACAGACGGCAAAGAATTTTACTTTATTGGGGTTCATTCTTGATGACCCTCCCTTGGTATAATTTTCTGGCAGGTGCTCTAGGCGATACCCTAAGATGGTAGGGAAACAACTACCAATACATAATCCTCTTTCTCTGTTTCACTGGCAACCTGAATTGTTCTAATGGTTTTCCACATTCTGGGTTTTTCAGCTACACACTATAAGATAGCAGGTTTCAATCTTTCATTCATCATTATTTTTGCTATATTATATAGGAGTGCCTTTGTACCATAGGACTCTCTGGAGGCTATTGCAACATGTAAGACACTTCCAAGAGTTGAGGATTCTCAAGATACTGAGATGACTTAGTGGGTAAAAGTCTTGCTGTGCAAGCATGAAGACATGAATTTGTTTCCTGGGACCAAGCTAAAATTATAAAACCTAGGCTATATTCTCAGAGATGGAGAGATGTAGACAGGAGAATGCCTGGACTTCACTGGCCAGCTACTCTAGCCTATTCTATGAAATTCTGGGCAGAGGAGAAAACCTATATTAAAATATTCAAGGCAGATTCTAAGGTGTGGCACCTTAGGGTTTTGTTTGTTTGTTTTAGCTTCCATAAACATGCATAAATGTACACAAAGGAACATGTGAGTGCATGCGTGCACGTGCACAAACAGACACAGATGCACACACACACACACACACACACACACACACAAACACACAAGCACAAACTAACATACAAGGGAGTGATGCTTCTGACTTGCCAGTAAATCAATAACCTACATCTCAGGAGTGAGGATGATTCAGTGTTGCTGTAACTCAATGAAAACTCCTAACCATTTACTGAAAACGAATGAAAGTTCTACTCTATGCACAGCTCTGTATATAGTTCCAGGGACATAGGAGCAGGGCAAAGGAAACAAATAACACATGGTTCTTACATTAAAGAGTTCCTGGGGCTGGGGATTTAGCTCAGTGGTAGAGCGCTTACCTAGGAAGCGCAAGGCCCTGGGTTCGGTCCCCAGCTCCGAAAAAAAGAACCAAAAAAAAAAAAAAAAGAGTTCCTTAGATGCTTCTCAGGCATTTGATATTCCTCAGTCAAGAATTCTTTGTTTAGCCCCGTACCCCATTTTTAATAGTATTATTTGGTTCTCTGGAGTATTTTGTTTTATGTGGAGGTCTTTGATCCAACTAGACTTGAACTTTGTACAGGAAGGTAAGAATGGATCGATTTGCATTCTTCTACTTGCCAAATGCCACGTAAGTCAGCAGCACCATTTGTTGAATATTATGGTTTTGGCTTCTTTGTCAAAGATCAAATGACCATAGGTGTGTGGGTCTATTTCTGGGCCTTCAATTCTATTCCACTGATCTACCTCTCTGTCTCTGTACCAATTCATAAGGGAAATGCAAATCAAAATGACACTGAGATTCCCCTCACACCAGGCAGCATAGCAAAGAACAAAAACTCAGGTGACAGCAGAGGCTGGCAAGGATGTGGAGAAAGAGAAAGACTTCACCATTGCTGGTGGGATTGCAAGCTGGCACAATCTCTCTGGAAGTTCCTCAGAGAATTGGACATAGTACTGTCTGAGGACTAGTTATACCACTCCTGGACAAATACCCAAAAGATGCTCCAACATAAAACAAGGACACATGCTCCACTATGTTCTTAACAGCTTTATTTATAATACCCTGAAGCTAGAAACAACCCAGATGTCCCTCAGCAAAGGAATGGATACAGACAATGTGGTACGTGTGCACAATGGAGTACTACTCAGCTATTAAACACAATGACTTCATGAAATTCTTAAGCAAATAGATGGAACTAGAAAATATCATCCTGAGTGAAGCAACCTAGTCACAAAAGAGCACACATATGTACTCACTGATAAGTGGATATTAGGAAAAAAGCTCAGAATACCCATGATACAACTTACAGATCACATGAAGCTCAAGAAGAAGACCAAAGTGTGGATGTTTGAATCGTTCTTAGAAGGAAGAACAAAATAATCATGGGAGTTAGAGGGTGGGAGAGACTTGGGAGTAAGGGAGGTAGTTGATGGGAAAAGAAGCAAAAGGAGCAAATGTGAGATGAGACTGGGGAGATGTACAGAGGTTCAGGAAATTGAACAGAGTTGTGTAACAATGGGGGACAGGGAACTAGGCGTAGCCACAGAAAGTCCCAGATGCCAGCAAAGCAAGAGGCTCCCAAGACAGAATAGGAATGACGTTAACTTAAATATCCATCAAAGGGGAAAGAGAACCTATAGAGACCATATCCAGAGTTTAGGCATAGCCCCCATTTGAAGGATGGGGCCACCCACCCATCTCCAAAATTTTAACCCAAAATTGCTCCTGTCTAAAGGCAATACAGGAAAAAAGAGTGAATCAGAGACTGAAGGAAAGGCCATCCAGAGACTGCCCCATCTGGGGATCCATCCCATTTGCAGTCACCAAACCCAGACACTATTGCTGATGCCAAGAAATGCTTGCTGACAGGAGCCTGATATAGCTGTCTCCTGAGAGGCTTTGCCAGAGCCTGATCAATACAGATGCAGATGCTTGCATCCAACCATCATGTTGCACACTGGGAGCCAAATGGAGGAGTTAGGGGAAGGGCTGAAGGAGCTAAAGGCGTTTCCAACCCCATAGGAAGAACAACAATACATCCCAGAACTCCTTGGGATTCAGCCAACAACCAAAGAATACACAGGGAGGGACCTACGGTCCCAGATGCATATGTAGCAGAAGATTTTCTTACCTGGCCCTTGGTCTTGTGAATACTTGGTGCCAAAGTGTACAGGAATGCCAGGGTTGGAAGTAGGAGTGGGTGGGTGGGGGGGAGCACACTTATAGAAGTAGGGGGAGAGCGAATGGTATGGGGGTTTTCCAGAGAGGAATCCTGGGAAGGGGATAACATTTGAAATGCAAATAAATAAAATAAAAAATAAAAATATAAAAGGAACTATGAACTAAAAAAGCATTCCTATTATAGTATATTGATGTAAAATATAAAAGAAAAGAAATTATAGGCAAAGGATAGGACTATGGAAAAATACAGCAGACAATCAGGACAGAAAATAAAATGTTAATTTAGACTCCTGAATTCAGTGTCACACTTGTAGACACTATGTTTCTCCTGAATGGGATTATCTTCACAAACCAAGAGTATTTGTTCTCACTCTGAGAGAATTTTCTTTTTATTTTATTTTCTTCCCCTTTTCTTTCTTTCCTTTCTTTTTCCTTCTTTTCTTCCTTCCTTCTTTCTTTCCTTCCTTCCTTCCTTTCAATCCTGTTCAGTTCAGTTTTGTTTTGAGATGTGATGTTGATCTATTACTAGGAAGTTTAAGTGTTGCACAAGTGCTGTACCACACATCCCTGTGACATTTTAGCCTTCATATGAGTCATTCTGAATATCTGACTAGAGTACTGCTTGGCACCCTTCCATTTGCAGCAAGCTTAGGTTGTATTAGAAATCACCATTGCCCAATGAACATTATCAACTATCCAAGTCAGACTCATCTGGTTTTAGATGTTTCAGTCTGAAAATTCATAGGACACTAGGCAATTCACGTATTTCCTTCACAATTAAAATGTTTATGTTAATACCAGAGCATAAGTCAGTTTTTGACTGAGCAGGCAGCATCAACTCAAACTTGGTTTAGAAGACAGAAGATGATTAACTACTGAGCCTTTGTGTATGGGGCATATTCCATTTAAATTCTTTATAGAAAATCTGAAGCTAAAGCAATACTGTTGTCAATATTTTCTTATAAACAGCAATAATAATACAATTTCCCAAATTCTATACTACAATGTACAAAGGAAGATAACTCAGTAAGCAAAATTTTCCTCACATTCAGCCATCTATATCATTAGTTTATTGTGGTCCAGTGAACTAAGAGAAAAACCAAGATGCAGTTATTGGTCATTCCCAGTGACAGCTGCAGAAAGGATCAGTCAGATGGCACAGTGATGACTAACTATGCTGGAGCTCACTATGGAACTCAGAACCGACAGCTGAACGTTGCACATGTTGCTCTTCATACAAAAAAAGGTAAAAAAGGATGATCAGAAAATAAAGCCAACTCTTCACTTTTAACTTCACAGTCTGATAAATATAAATAATTCCAGAAAATTCTAATACTTACTCTGGGTACAGTAAACAAGAGTAATATCAGTTTTAGTTGCCTTTTTCCTTTTCTGGAGTGCCATGGATATGTTTCTACTTATTAAAGTTGAAAAAATTTTGTTATTTCTTAAATTAAATAAAAAGTAGGGAGCTAGTTATGTTGGCACATATCTTCCAGCCCAGTAGTGAGGGTAAGTCAATGTAAGTAAATCTCTGTTAGTTCTAGACTATCCTCCTCTACGTAGTGAGTTCTAGGCTACCCATTGTTATTATTAAATGCCTGTCTCAATTGTCAGCAATCACATAAATATCTAAATAAATAGATAAATGAGCAAACATGCCAGGATGATGGTTTAACAGGTAAATTCACTTCTTCTCAAGCCTTATGGCCTGAGATCTATTTCTGGGACTTAGGTGGTAGAAGAAGAGAACAGATTGGAGCAAACTGTCCTCTGATATTCATACATCCCCAATCAATAAATGTAATAAACATGTTGAAAAACATATGTAAAGGAGTACAATATAACATGTGACCTATCATAATTATTCAAGCTCCAATTGTGTTTCTGATACATTTCACAGTAATAAAGATACATCTAAAGTCACCACTGGGCATGAATATCTACATTTGAATGAATAACTAATGAAAAGAGCTGTTCTCCTGGGGTCTCTTCCCTGACCACTCTGAGATAAATCTGAACTGATAGTTGGATGTTCTCTACAGCATTACATGGGGACATTGAATCTTTTAAATTCATGACTTGATGTTCAACATTCTTGCTGATTATTTTAATCACATCACACACAGAAGCACTTCAGTCATCCAGTATCTCCCAGGAGGCACAGCCTCAATTGCTATCTCTAATCTTTTCAGAGCACCCTCTTCGGCTAGCATTCATTAATTAAACATCCTTCTGCCGATGTTCCTTTTGGCTGCTGTTCCCCTAGAAGCTTCATGATCACTTGTCATTCTATTACATCCTTTATCCCAACTACACTGGTTCATCTTCAATTATTTCCTTCTTTTAGAACTATTTTCCTCTCGTATAATATTCTTTGATGACTTGATAAGTCTCTACAATCAAATTCCACCTCATTTATTTAAATTACTACTCTCAAAAGCATGACAAATCTTCCTTTGTGATCATTTCCTTAGTCCCCAGAGGAGTCTAAAACTGATATTCACTGTAAGCACACAAAAGTAAATGACCAGATTAAAAAGTAAAAGAAAAACAATCAAGCCAGGAGCCGATCTGGATACCACAAATTAATGTTAGAAAAGGCAGAGATTAGAATAATAATATTGATTTACTTATTTGTTTTCATCCAAGAATTATTCACTCAGTGGACTATTTACCTAGTAGGGATATTACAGCAGACAATGTAAGAATAACATTTTTAGGAGAAAACCTGTTTAAAAGTGAGTCATGCTCACATGCTGCACGTTTAATATGAGGTCCATCTTAACTCTCTGATGACAGGTGGTCTTTATTATTCTTCCTGAATCTGAGCTGGCTTAAAACCATGACAGAGCTGACACTATGTGTCTCTTAAAGACAGGTAGCTCAGGCCATAGTTTGTACCTGGTTATTTCAGGTTTCTCTGAGGAACACCAAAAAAGAAGTCTGATGTCCACAATGGAAGGAAGTATAAATAATTAGCTGAAAGATATGTGGTCTTATTTTGATTGTTACGAACAGCTCACACACCTGCCACCTAGTAAATGCACTATCTCAAAAGGGTCTTAGCAGCTCCAACTCAGGATGTTCTATGGTGTAAAGACAAGCCCATCCACTTAAATTTAGGAACAGCTTTTTTTTCTCTCCCTCACTGCTCACTCTTTCTTTCTTTCTTTCTTTCTTTCTTTCTTTCTTTCTTTCTTTCTTTCTTTCTTTCAAAATTTATGTATTTTTTACATGTATAAGTGTTTTGAATGAAAATATGTATGTGTATTACATGCTATTTTCATTGTGCCTGTGAAATCCAAAGGAGGGCAGTGGGCACTGTATTTCCAAGAACTTAACTTACAGAAGGCCAGGAGTCACTGTGAAAGTATTGGGGATCCATAGCTTCAGCCATTAGAGTTTTGTACTTTGTAAAATGTTATTGATGTAATTGGTGTAGCCTATGACTCACATCACTTATAGTCTATAGGTAAAGTTAGAACCACATAAAGATTGATGCTTAAATTACATATTGCAATGCACACAATGTTTTCATATAATTTACTATGTTTACTAGAAAGGTGGGGACAACCTAGAAAGCCCTATTACAAGACCTTTATACAAATCATGATGAAAGTCTCTCCCCAAAGCTTCACTGCCACTTCCTGGGAACATAAGAGATATAAATCTTGGAATATTAGGGATATAAAAAAACAACAAAATATGAAAATACTACAAAGATTAAGAAGCAGGTACTAGAACTTTATTGTAGACATACCTTTGAATTTTAATATTTATTATAGTGTTCGGATGTTTTCTTTTTACTCTTCTTATATGGGTTTTAACAAAAATACTAATGACAATGATAATAATAATAATAATGAAGCAGTATATCAATATCAATTGATGGTTACTAATCCTAAACACATTAGGAAGGTCTCGTATGATTTTTTATTTGATAATGCAACAAGGACTAGAAAGATGTCTCAGTAGTATAAAGCACTTGGTGTATTTCCAGAAGACCTCAGTTCAGTTATCAGTGTTTACAAGGAACAGTTTATAACCCAATGTAATTATAGCTCCAAAGGTTCTGATTTCATCTTTTAATCTCCATAGGCCCCCTACACAAGTTACAGAGACATATACAAATACAAACACACACACACACACACATGCACACACACATGCACACACACATGCACACACACATGCACACACACACACAGAGTAGTTGTAGGGGTGGGTTATTGACTAAGTGCATTGTTTTATTATGTAGGACTTAAGTATGGTTTTCTGTAGCCATGTGGAATTGTGTAGCCCACAATCACCAATGACTCCAGCTCTTCCAGCTCTAATATCTATGAACATACACCGCTATTATACACACATAATTCAATACAAAATAAAAAATTAAATCTAATCTAAAAATACTATTGAAAGATTCTTTAAAATATAGCTACTCTTAAGATACAGCTACTGTCAAAACAAGTGATCTCATTGCCTACAGTCATAAAGTGTATCAATAGGCATACTGATTTGGAACTGTGATAGGCTAAGGATATAGTTTCAACTTAGGACCAGTGTTCAAAGATGAAGACAAAGGATTCCTCTGTTAGTTCTGAAAATCTTGACTTGAAATATTTATCTCAAGATTGCCATATTCTTAGCCGAGCAAATAACAAGAGCTTCATTGGGCTTTTTTCTAGAATGATTTTCTTTCCCTTTCTTAGAGTTCCCCCCAACCTGGATAACTATAGTTAACTAACTCATTGCTCTAAATTTTTGGGATGACTCCAGTTGGGTCAGGATAGTTTTCCTCCTTATACCAGTGGGGAAATTAAATGCCCTAAGGGTCCCAAAACAAGGCATTGCTTAACACAGTCATTGATCAGCTTTTTGATGCCCTTAGGCTTTTAGGTCTATCTATTGCCCAGACATAACCTATCTATGACCTCTCCATCATGATGATGATAAGGTAAGAGAAATAGAAAACTCAGTGTATTTTTTTAATGTAACATAATGAATCTGCCTCTGATATTGTAGTCCTTGGAATTTGATCCAGAAATGCTGTGAGATGCTGACTCAGCTAAGAGGAGGAAGAGGATATAGCTCTTCTACCAAAGGTAATTTTGCCATTAAAAAAAATGGAAGAAAGGGGAGGGAGTTATTAAGTTCACTGCCAAGCAAAGTTACCCTGAGAAACTCTCTTCTCTATTTGTTCTCACAGATGAGAGGCTGCTCTCTGCCCCACTTTCTCTGCTCCATTTAGGTGTCATCGTCATCACATCAAAGTCATTTTTGTATGTTTGCTCAGATATGCTCATATTTTCTCCCTTTGCAATCTACTGGCTACTCTCCTGTATAATTTTCCTAGACTTCCTGGGTTGCTCTATTTCACTGTTTCCTTTGCAATGACTTTAGAAAAGGAATTTGGTACTGATAGGACACAAGAACTGCCCTCCTTTTCTTACTTTATATTCGTACTAGAGTGTCTGTAAGAGGAGTAATTTCCCATATCAGGTAACTTGGTAAAACCAATGTCACCTTTTTCAGGGAAAAGAGTCTGTCCTTAATTGTAATGATTAGAAACTGTTGCTACCTGAAAGAATAATGGACAGCTTTGACATTTCAAAGGTTTAAAATTTTCCTTGTTTATAACCCCAAAGTATCACAGGGCTTTTCTTTTGAATCTTGCTACTCGTGTTGCTTTTTAAGCACATATGAATTTTACTGATAACACACAGATCATTGCTTGCAATTCACCTCTGTCACAAAGCCTGAGGTTACCTGTAGGCTCTAATCTATCTCTATTTCTTACGGTGCACTTCTACTCCTGTCTCACTACACATTCTTATGGATCCTTGTCAGTTTGGACATTTTGTACCTGTTATGCAATATTGATAGGCACATGTAATTTTGAAGAACATGCTAAGATTAAACATTCTCTCATAGTTATTCCAAGTGCTTTGTTCCCATTAAACTGTAGATATTATCTAGTTTTCTCCAAATATATGCCTCCTCCCCCCTCATCCCTTCTCTAACGGTCTTCTCTTTGTTCTTTGACATCAGGAGCTAATATACACAGGCTCACTCCTGTTCCCAGGCCAGTTAACCTCCAGAGTCACTTTTTACTCAGAGTCTTTCTGTGAGAACATATGAGTCAGACAGTTGGGGGAATTCATATACATATAGTTTGACACAGCAGTACGCAGAAAATTAGAATGATGGTCACACACTCGCCTGATTTTCTGGTTTCCCTGGTTATTTCCAGTACTTATCACTGTGTGGAAGTACTATTTGCTGCAAACATTTAAAGGTTTGATATATTTTTGGTTGCTTGTAGACTTCTTATAATATCCAGGCACACACATATTCTCCCATTTCTACCTGCTGTACACAATTACCAACATTTTCTATCATGTGGATTTTTTTTACACTTTAGTCTAGGCAAATATCTCTCTTTCCGTCTTTCTTCCACCCCCAAAGCCCACTTTCTTCTTTCTTCCTTTCACATTCATAATCACGTATTGAGCCCCTATTAGAGACAGTAATTGTCAGAAACAATCAACACAACTTGGATTAAAGAAGAGATGCCATGTCTGCATACCTACATTTCAGTAGAGCATGAACGGAATGATATAGAAAAAATAGAGTAAAATACAAAGAAGATAAGTACCAATAGGAGCACAAATCTCTCATAGCAAATAGAAAAAGGCAAATAAAAATAGTATTTTGGATGGTCAATGGCAGATTCCAAACTGAGCCCATGATAAAATGATAGCAAGCTACTTAGTTTTTAAAATAAGAATGTTTCAGGCTAAAAAGCCATATGTAATACAATAGAAATATTGAAACCAAATCAAAAAAGCTAATCCACCACCTCACTCATGTTAGGAACAGTTAAACAAGTAGAAATGAGTACTCATACTCAAGAGAAGATATTCAACTTCTGTTTTCCCTATTCACTGTTTCCGTTTAGTTTTAGCTTAGGCTACTAAATATAAAATAAAAATCAGTGAGAATGTAATCCGATGACTTCAGCTGCAGTCTGTCAGTACACTCTTCTAAAGTTCTCAGAAGTATGTGTCGATTCTTGATACAGCCCAATATCAAGAAGCATGAACTGAAAGATGGGGATCTTCACACATGTGGAATAAGAAATAGATATAATACTTTTGAGAACTGAAATTCTGACACCAGTCTGACCAAATGGCACTTACAGTGAGATGAATAAATTTAATCCATGTATAGCATATTTATGAAGTAAATTAGAACGATCCAAGCCATCCTACAAAGGAGGAAATGAACAAACACTATAAATGTAGAGTTGAGTAAAATATACATAAATATAATTTATTATTAATCAATGTATTTGAACATAGAAAAGGATACTAAATAGTAATTTTAAATGTTTGTTTGATTTTATTTATGAATATGCATGTGTATGTACATTCGATTTTAGGCAATTTTCAGCTGCTTGTTATGTGTACTACAAATCAAACTTTGGTCGTCTACCAAGCACAAATAAACAGTCTCTCTATCCCCATACCAAACTACAATAAATTTGAAGGTGTGCTAATGTATTAAAACTAAGGAAAATGGATGTAATTTTAAGTCTCAAAGGATAGGGAGGCAGGATATGGGAATGAATCATTGTAGGCATAACCCTGCCAAACTGAAGTAGAAAATTAACCTAGATATTATGCGTGGCTATGGTAAATTAAATCTTGGATTTCACAATTAATAGTTGTTAAAATAGGTCTTAGCATAGTTGTTAACCTACAACTAAATATTTTTGTTTATTTCAAAAGATACTACTAGAAGTTTGGCAAAGATTGTTTTTTCTTCTTCTCATCTATAAAAGGGACAGTTGAATGAAATGTTTCCAAGTGTCATTATAGTATAAAGAAAAAAAAAGAAAAAGAAAGGGTACATAATAACATTTGGACACAACACATATAACCATTTTTTCTATCCCAGTGTAATTTGAATTTATGATAGTGTGTATTTCATAAGAACTGAATTTCTTTTGGACATACTTTATATAGTTAGTGGATTACAATAATCTGTGTTAGATCCTCGTTTTCCCTGAATCTAAAAAGTCTATTGATATTTCAACTACTATTGAATCTTTGGAATCTACAAGGGGTAGTCAATCAGGGATAGTGTGGTCCCTCAGACTTGAGTCAGTCTAATGGTTTTTGCATGACAGATTCATGATTTAAGGTGATGGCAGCTTTGGGAGTTGATATGCCCAGTTCTCAGAGGTTGGCAGATGTGTAGTCAGTAATGCCTAATTCTGCCAAGACATCTGACTACCCATGGTGGTAAAGTAGTTCCTGACATTCTATTGGCAAAGAGATGGAGGAGAGAAATGTGAGACCATACAGGTTAAGTAGGTGGGGCAGACCTAGACATGACAGGCTTCATTCTGCTGCCCAAATTTTACTGAAGCAAAGCCAGTGACAATCATTATAATTACTAACAGGACTGGCAATGCAGCACTTGTCTGTTACAAGGCCCACTTTATAAGCAAATGGATCCAGTGAGAGCTTGTTCTCTATGACATAGTAGACACTGCTGTCCCATGCTAGGTACCTATGTGTTTAATGGGCTTAAACACACAACCGTAGATAGGGGCTACTTACACAGGACCAAGCAAATAAAGGAGAAAAGTTTACACCAGGTTTTAATTTTAACCAGATGTTTTTGTTTCTTCTATTAGACATTTGTATAACTGGACAAGAGACGAATACTTAGTTTTTTTTTTTTTTTTGCTCACGTTTTTGCTCAGGAATAAAGAAGTAAATGTATAACATACTCTGATTTAACAGAGTTCTTTATGTTCCCACATCTGTCTGTCTTATTCATCTATCTCTAATTCTGTTTCTCTTTCTTTCTGTCTACATCTCTGCATTCCTCACATAAATATATACACACAAACACACACACACATACACTCCACACACACACACACACACACACACACACACACACACACACACACTCACTCACAGAGACAGACAAACAGACAGAGGAGAGTGAGAAAGAAGGGAGAGGAGTGAGGCAGAGGGAGATGTTTACTCAGAATTCTGAAACAATGTTTTGAAATTTTCATCAGTTAACAATCAGCATGTAAAAGAACTCTGCTAATGGTAGACATTTTTACATCAATTTTTATTACTTTATTTTTTTTTTTACATTTCTGCATTGCCTCCCCATCTCAGTCCCTCCCAAACAGTTCCTCATCCCATTTCTCCTGCCCTTTGCCCCTAAGAGTTGTTCTCCACCACCAGGACTTCCTTTTCCCTGGGGCCTCAAGGCTCCCAAGGATTAATCACATTGACTTCCACTAAGGCCTGACTAGGCAGACCTCTGTTATCTTTGTGCCAAGGGCCTCAGACTGGCCAGCCTATGGTCCTGATTGGTGGCTCAGTCTCGGGAGCTCCCTTGAGTCAGGGTGAGCTGAGACTGCTGCTCTTCCTATGGGGTCACTCTCCCCTTCAGCATCTTCAGTCCTTCCTCTAATTCAACCATAGGGGTTCCTCGCTTCAGGTCAATGGTTGGGTATAAGTATCTGCCTCTGTCTCAGTCAGCTGCTGGTAGGGCCTGTCAGAGGACAGCCATGCTAGCTTTCCATCTTTCAGCACATCATAGCATCAGTAATAGTATCAGGCCTTAGTGCCCTCCCATGAGATGATCCCAAGTTAGGCTGGTCATTGGACTGCCTTTGCTTTAGTCTCTTCTCCGTGTTTGTCAATGCAGTTCTTTTAGGCAGGAATAGTTCTGGATCAGAAATTTTGGCTGTGGGTTAGTAACCCTGTCCCTCCACTTGAGGGCCTGTTTGTCTATTGGAGGTGAGCTCTTTTGTGTTCCCTTTTCCCAATGTGCATTTTGGCTACGGTTATTCCCATTGAGTCCTTAGAGTGGCTTATTCCATCTGGTACTTTCTAGAAGGTGCGCCCACCTCCTGATGCTGCCTATCTTCATTCTCTTCATGCTCTGGGTTTCTCTCCGGTCTTCACACCCATGTACCTGATCCTGTTCCCCTTTTCCTCTCCAGCTCCCCTCTCCCTCTCAGGTTCCTCCTTCCTTCTGCCTCTCCTGATTATTTTCTTCCACCTTCTAAGTGGGATTGAAACGTGTCACTTGGATCTTTCTACATTTTATACTTCTTAAGGTCTGTAGGTTGTTCCTAGGTATTCTGTAATTATTGGCTAATAGCCACTAATCAGTGATTAGTTGCCATGTATGTCCTTTTGGGTCTGAGTTACCTCGCTCAGAATGATAGTTTCTAAGTCCATGCATTTGCCTGAAAAATTCATGTTGTCCCTGTTTTTCATAGCAGAATAGTATTTTATTATGTAAATGAACTACATTTTCTGTATCCATTTTTGGTTGAGGGACATTTGGCTTGATTCTGGCTATTACAAATAAAGCTTCTATGAATATCGTGGAGTACATGGCTTTGTGGTATGGGGGATGGGGAACCATTTGGGTATATTCCCAAGAGTAACATAGCTGGGTTTTCAGGTAGACCTATCTTCAATTACCTGAAAAACCTCCAGATTGATTTCCATAGTGGCTGTACCAGTTTGCTATCTCATGAGCAATGGAAGAGCATTCCTTTTTCTCAACATCCTCAAAAGCATGCACTATCACCTGAGTTTTTTATCTTAGCCCTTCTGATTGCTTTGAGGTGAACATTCAGGATCATTTTTATTTGCATATTTCTGATGACTAAGGACTTGGAACATATCTTCAAGAGCTTCTCAGCCATAGTCCTTATCCTTCCTGTACTGGGTTTCTAATTTCTTAATGTACAAATACAGGAAAATATTTCTAGGACCCTTTCTTTCAATTCAAAATCTTAATTTGTTAAAGCAAACAAAAACAGGCTTATCACATTATAGACTATTCCCAAACTGTTAAGCTTTGCTGTATTTTTATTAAGAATCTGATGATACTTATCCAAAAGAGGAGGTTCTGGGAATTTTCATTTCCTGATAGACTAATCTCAATATATTGAATAATCAAAAAAATTGGAAATCATCAAAATTCCACTGCTGTGTTTTCAGTTTAGAGTTCACAGCCCTTTGGCATCATCTACATATAAAACAACATCATAGCGTTGGGAAGATTTAAACATGAAACACAGGGACAGGTAATGTGCTACACAGCTGAATCACTCCACAACTGAAGATTAAACAGAATTATGAATTTTATGCTGCAGTCTCTATAAATGAGCCAGCAAAGTATGAAGCAAAATCCTGAACCACAGCCTTGAAATAAAGAGCTTAATGTAATTCACTGCTTATCGGTTGCCTAGAAACTAACTTGGAAAGGGGTGGGGGAAGCAGAATTCAAAAACATGAAGGGTTCATAGGTTTAATAAGGAAATTATTAACTCTGAACTGCTCGGGGATGTGGTATATATACTCCAAAGATCTCTCCTCTCCCAAGAGCCCCCTAATATAGCAGAGAACAAGGTCAGAGGGCACATGGAGCAGGCTTCTGTACAATGAGGGGGCAATAGATAAGACTCCCAGCAGCCACTAGGAGCAGACAGCAACCTCTATACACACCTAAGTCATTGCAACTCTACATCAGCTTGGTGTGCTGACAAACTGAATCTGTGGATTTGCTTTTTACTGAATTTATCTTTGTAGAAACACATAGCTTAGAACTTGATGGTTACATGAGGCATCTCTTCTATTCCTTCTTGTTTGGGGTATGTTTTCAGAAATACTACCCTGGAAATTTTACATATGTATACAAGGTATCTATAAGTATATCCTTCCCCAACTCCCCCATCACCATCCTGAAACCTGTCCTTCCAGCTTCTGTTCTTCAGATAGATGCAAGATAGGTTTACAACATTTAGTTGTTCTTATAATACACAAAGCTGAGAAACATGGCATGTGTCTTTATCAAAAAGCCTTTTTCCACAGCACAGAATCTCCTGTTATGTTTTATTGCAAACCATACTAGTGTGAAGGATCTCTGTTCTCTCTCCCATCTGAGCCCCTTTTGTAGCTCAGCTTATTGGATAACTATGCTGGTGATAATGCTCAGATGACAATTCACAAGTTCATATTTTAGCATCTTCTTTAAAACTATTAAATAAATGATTCCCTCAATTTTAAAATAGTGCTTACACAGGGGATCCAGGGCACCAGCTTCTTGGCTTGAAATAGTTACTTAGGGAGGACATACTTTATCCTAATTATTTTTGACAGGAATTAGGTCAGATTAATTAGTTTAAAATTCAGCTGAACAACAACATCTTTGCTAATTACTTCAGGGCACATACATAATTCATTTACAATAGCAAGGGGGGAGGAAAAAGAAGACACAGAAGAAACTAGAGGAGAGTGCAACCAAGCCAGCCTTGACCCCTTGGATGACAGGCCATTCACAAAAACGAAGGCTTCTTACTTTACAGGAGGTCTGGGGGCAGATAAGTGGAACATCTCATATGCCTAAGGACCAATAGCCATGTAAAGGTGTGGCTTTGATTAGCTTTATGCTTCCATATATCTCCATTTAAATGTTTAAAAATACTTGAAACTAGTTCAGGATTTGATGTTTGGGACAGAATGAAATAACAAATGGTGAAAATGATATTGGGAAAATGATTCCCCAGCTCTGTCATTTACCATTTTCGAGGCTGTGGGTATAATAAGCACAACCTTGCTGATGTCCACAGTTTCATCTTTTGTTGTTATCAGTAAACTGAAAATAGATATCACATACTTCCTGGTGTGATGCTACATGGGCACAGAATTTGACAAATGGAATTTAATATTCCTTAGCTACTGTCATCTATTTGGTAGAGAAAATTAAATAAATATTTGCCACACTGCCTGTACACTTTCAAGTTTCCCTCAAAAATGTCTTTGAAAGTGAATCATACCTTTGGGCTCAGACTGCATGAGAAAAGCTCTTATAAATTTAGCTTAAATTTTCTACAGTTCAAAAAACTGAGTTAAAATATTTTAGAGCATTAAATATCCAGTGATGTTAAACAAAAAACACTCCTCTCCCCAGGGAAGTTGGCCAGAGAGTAGTGTGTGTGTGTGTGTGTGTGTGTGTGTGTGTGTGTGTGTGTGTGTGAGAGAGAGAGAGAGAGAATATATGTATAATATATGTATATATATACGTGTGTGTGTGTGTGTGTGTGTGTGTGTGTGAGAGAGAGAGAGAATATATGTATAATATATGTATATATATACGTGTGTGTGTGTGTGTGTGTGTGTGTGTGTGTGTGTGTGTGTGTGTAAATTCTGCTTAGGGCCAGCAAGACCGTTCAGACTCTAGATTTCATCTCAGGAAAGATAAGATGGAGGTTGATGAATAAGTTTGTGTTTCAATGGATTGATTCAATGCAGGATCAAGAATGTGTTGATCAGAAACAGCTACATCTCCACACTAAAGTGTCTATATGAAGTATTGTTATGTTTAATATAATTTATCTCTTCTTTGATAATATTACGCACACACATACATACATATATATATATATAATTTTATAATACTAAGCATTCCCTCCTCATGCAAATCTTCCTGAATCTCCTTTTCTATCTTCTCTCCCAAATTCCTTTCTTTCAACCCTTCGCTTCTTCCTTCCTTCATACCACTTTGTCTTTATCCACTTCTATTTCTTGTTTTTTTAACCCACTGAGTTCAATTAGAGCTTTCTGTTTGTGTATGGATTATGGGGAGTGGGAAGTATCCACTGAAAAATGGGTCACCAGTAAGGGCCGCAGTCATAACCAAAGTTTACTTACCTTTCTTTAGTAGCAATCAACTGCCAGTAGTTATTCAGCTAGAGCTGGGAGCTCTCCAGTCCATGCTCGAACTTTGAATGGTTTGGCCTTGTACAAGTCTTATTCTGCTGTGAATTTCTGAGGTCAATTAGTCTATCATATCCAGAAGACACGGCTTCCCAACAATTCTCTCTAGCTCTGGCTCATATGCACTTTCCTCTCATCATTCAAGTGTTATCACTATGTGAGGCCATGGGATATCCATGTCCACTTATGGCAGCTCATGCCTCGTGTGGAATATCTTAATACCTACATGCTTATCCATGGATGTTTTTCCTAGATAGAGAGGGCAAATAAACTCTTTCGCACTTAGAATCATTTTAAGGAATTACAAGTCAATTCCAGTTAAGAAAATATAGGTCAAATTCTGGGTGCATTTGACAATTTATAATTAAATATTTAGATAACTGTAGACTGAAGATTGGCTTTGCTGATATTCAAAACAGTGTATGTCCAGTCAGATTTTTCTTTTTCACATACTAAAATATACTCATATACTCAGCTGAATGTTTTCAATGGGACAGGAGGCATTAGAAAAAACATTTCAAGAAGTAATGGAAACGTTTCACAAATGTAGGTGAAAGTTGAAATACAATTCATAGCACTCTGTGCATCCATATAACTCATGTGTTGCTTAACTCCCATAGTAACTGAGTTGCTTTTACTTTCATTTGCACACATAGTGGCAAAATGATTGGATACTGAAGAGAATCCACATCTCCTGCAGGATGTAAAATGAAAACCAAATAGATTATAATTGGTCAAAAATAGGATTCCTAATTTTCCCATAAGAATCCTGCATCTGATCACTTGGCCAAACTGTCCAAAATATATTATTAGGCAGGTCACCTTTCTCAAAACCTTGTCTCAATTTTAGGTACATTCTATCTTCCTTTTAATGTTAAAAGAGCATCACAATTAAAAAGTATAACTTAATGAGTGTCATTAAAGGCTATATATCTCAAAAATGTCAGAGCCATCATTGAAGGAGATAGAGAAAAAGGGAGCAACACAACACACACACACACACACACACACACACACACACACACACACATTCTCCTTGTGAGTGAAATTTCAAATGGGTTTTGTTTGTTTCATGGAAAAAGTCATTTGGTAAAACTGAAAATTGTAGTATCTTCTGAAGTAGGTCTAGTGCCAAAATGCAAATACTTTAACTGAGGACAAGCCAGATATAGTAGTAATCTGAGTCTGACTCGTTTTGATCTCTCTTTGATAGAACTGCAAAACCTCCCAGGAGTCTAGTTATAGCCATACTTCACACTTTTACAGCATTTTTCTTTCACAGTGTTAGTCAACTTCAATTGATATAACCATGACTTGCAGAGGCAGATAAATTGGAAAATTTAGGATTGTGTGGCTATGAAACTTATAGCTGAAACATAATTCTCTGATAAATTTGTTTTTAATATTCATTTTATTATATATGCATAATATGTATACATGATATTGTTTAATGATATGTATGAATTTTCCTGAATGTATGTATCACATGTGTGCAGCTAAATCCATGGATCTGTAGTTATAGACAGTTGTAAGCTGCATGTGGGTTCTGAGAACTGAAGCCAAGTCTTCAAAAGAAAAACTGGTATTCTTCCCATCAAGCCATCTCCTCAGCCTCCAAAACCCTTCATCCACTCCATAAGTAGACATTCCTAACATTGAATTTTACCTTCAGATAAATTTTAGCAAATTTTCTGATATCTTATAATTCTTAAAGAATGGGTGAAAGCTGTATTCAATTCATTGTGAATTTTATCAATATCTAATAAAAATCCCAATTCTATATTTATAGAGAAGTCTATTTAAAATGGAAATTAAAAATATTCTTAGAAGTTAAGTCACCAATTTGTATTGGACTACTCTTCTGATTACATATTAGATTACAAAATATGAATGTATACTATTTCCTGGAATTAAATTAAGTCAAATAAAATCTCCTGTAAGGATTGAACTATCTCAAAGATTGCTATTTTCATACCTTTTACTTTGAAGGGGCAGAATATAGAGTTTTAAGCCATAGGTTGGAAGTTTAATGTTCCATAAGTCTCCCAGTTGATATTGTTTTTGCATAGGATGGTAGATACCCATATTTTTAATGAACTGGTTGTCTTATTGCTCCTTTCTAACGTACCTTTCCACTTTGAGCATAAATAAAACATCTACCTATTAAGACTCAGTTAGAAAGAAAAGGAAAGAAGCTAAGGGCATCAAAAAGGAAGAGAAAACCTGATTTCACAGATGAGGTTTCTTAGCTGAAAGTGTCCACCAATTTTTAAGGTTTCTTGCTAGAGGCTCTTATGTATAGGAGGACAGCATTTAGAACTAGGGAAAAAAACTGACTTTTTTCTTTTTCATTTGCATATTTATTTATTCACTTATTTATTTATCATCTTGTCACTTCATAATGACACCCCTAATAAATAATATATAGATTTAAAGTAACCTAGACACTCATGGGTTGATGAACATAAAAAAGGTAGTAAGGAGATATGATGAAATATAATTTCGCAATAAAAACTGGCATAGGGTCAGCTGATCAGCTGATGCTTGCTAGAATTGAAAACCTTATAGGTCATATCCCAGAAGAAATAAATTTAAAATTATATATAATATATGATTTAAGCAATATGTTTAGAAAAACTAAGTTCATAAAGGCAGAAAATACAATTATGTGTATATATATATGATTATGGAATTAGAGATTAATTAGTTGTATGTTGGGTTAAAGGAATGTGTTTGAGGACAAGGAGAATTGGTAGTATGCATTTTGATGATATTTATACGACATTACGATTTTTGAAAATCTATTGAATTAGGTATTAATACAAAATGTTCACATGACATGTAAGTTATACTCCAATGAATCCTGTGGTTTTTTTAATAAGAATCTCTCATATTTTAGAAATTAAATTTGGCATAGGCCATGTTGGGTGTGAAGCAGAACATCCACTCAGACCATTTCCTGCCTCAAAATCCTTCAATCCACATTCTGCCACATTCTCAAACTCTCAGTTCTTTTAAGAGATTATGTCTGCTTCTTGTGTCTTTACCCTCATCATATGTTCAATCCACTCCAATCTGGCTTTAGTTCACAAACAACATTCTTCTGGACTTCTCTTACCAAAATTGCTTTGACCCCCCTCTGTAATATGGAGGGGATATATTTCAGTCTTCATGTTTATCTTTCAACTCTTGTCCTCTGCTAAAAATTTCTTGCTAGTATCTTCTTTTTCTGCAATAGTCTGTAGCATTGCATTCTTTTAATTCTCTTTTAATACCATTATTTTTTCTTTATCTTTTCTGGACCTCTTCTGTCCATTTATTTCTTATTTTCCTTAAAGATTTATTTGTTTTTATTTTTTGTGTGAGTGTTTTAGTTGTATGCATGGATATACACTGTATGCTTGTGTGGTGTCTGCTCAGACCAGAGTGGTTACTTAACTCTTTAAAACTGTATTTAAGAAGCATTGTGAGCTACTATGTATACTGGGTCTTGGGTTCTGTAAAACAGCAAAGTGCTCATACCATTTGAGCTATATCCGAGGCCCTTTGGTATGTTTTGATTCTTGTTACACTACTGTGTGAGAACAGAATGGGATGAAAGGATCATCTCCAACAAGACTTTCTGTTACTGAGAGCACATGACAAAAGGAAGTAAGACAGTTAACCAAAGGTCTTAAAAAGGGTACTAATGATTTATTTTAGGTGCTAGAAGAGGATATAAAATAATGACTGGGCTTATCTATACAAAATTTGATTAATAAATTAGTTATGACTTTCAAACAATGAACCTGTGGAGCTGTGAGAGATGATGGATGTTTAGCCAGATAATTACTCCTAATGGATATGCATGTAAACATTCTCTGTTGTAAACTTCTATTTCAATTTATGATTTGATTTTGTGTGTGAACTTTCGCTGAACTTTTTAACATGTGGTCATGTATTCTGAAAGATGTTTAAGCACTGAGGACAAAGAGAAAAGTCAGAACTGAGAGAGAGGAACTGCACTGAGAAGAATTAAGCTGTGAGAGGGAGTTGAGATGAGAAGTTTTTAGACAGAAAACTTTTTAGATAAAACTGAACTCAAGAACTTAGAAGTATAGGTATACATTGGGAGAAAAGGCATTGAGAGTAAGAGCATTATTGTGATATCAGAGGAGGAGGAGTGAGCAAGATTGGAAGGAGAATGCATCATAGAATAACTTAGAAACTATAGATGACATAAAAATCTATGAGAGCAATATGCAGAATGCAGAGGGAAAGAAGAAAAAAAAGAAGAAGCTGCAGAGAGCAGATGAAGCAGGCAGGCTTCTCCTTACTATGGGACAAAACAGGTCTCTTCTTAATAACAAGACAGGCTTAGTCTTATTAAAAGGAAAAAAAAACCTTTTTTCCTTACAAACTTGGGTTTAATTCATTTAGCATTAAAATGTAGAAGAGTTTTCTATCTCTGTGCAATAATGATTAGAGCTCATTTTTTTCACCCCAAAAGAGTGAGTTCTTTCTGCAACAGTGCTTGGTCTTTTGCTCCATATGCATAGGTAACTATTGTTGTGTGTTAATTTATAATTGTAAGAGTGTGTGTATAAGGAGGTATTGTGAGAATGCATGCAAGTTGAGCCCATCTTGTTTAATGAAAATATATAAATATAATGAAAATGTATAAATACACATGTGTGAATCTATATATGAACTTATGCAAGCTTATGCATATTTGCTTATGTAAAAGTTTTTCCTTCTGCAAGTGTTATTCTCTTCTACTGGTTCAATAGAATTTTATTGCTCCAAACATCTGCCTAAGGAGACAAGGAGACAGCATCTGGACAAAAGGGAAAAAGGCTCTAGTTATTAATCCTTTACCTATGCTCCTGCTGTTTTGGAATGAAATGGTAAATGCTACAGAACGCAGTTTCTAGCCTTAGAGGAACACAGAAGGTAAGGCAGCTACAAGAGCATAGGAACTTATATTTAGATGAGTAAACTTTTTATTATTATACAGCAATACTAAATATCTTATAAGAACAATTCTTACCCTCCTCTAAAGCTCTTCCTCCTCCGCTGCTTCACGAAGGACCTCCATATAAAACTAGATGCACTCAAAAAATTAGAAGAGAAAGTGGGGACGAGCATCAAACATATAGGCACTGAGGAAATTTTCCTGAAGAAAACACCAATGGCTTATGCTCTATTATCAAGAATCCACAAACAGGATGCAATAGAATTGCAAAGCTTCAGCAAGGCAGAGGGCAGTGTCATTAGGACAAAATGGCAACCTACAGATTGGGTAAAGATCTTTACCAATTCTACATCCAATAGAGGGCTAATATAAAACATGTACAAATAACTCCAGAAGTTAGAGTCCATAGAAACACATAGCCCTATTAAAAAATGGGCTACAGATTTAAACAAAGAATTCTCAACTGAGCAATATCGAATGGCTGAAAAGCATCTAAAGAAATATTCAACATCTTTAGACATTAGGCAAATGCAAATCAAAACAACCCAAAAATTCCACCTCACACCAGTCAGAATGGCTAAGATCAAAAACTCAGGTAACAACAGATGCTGGTGAGGATGTGGAGAAAGAGAAACACTCTTCCACTGTGGGTGGAATTGCAGGCTGGTACAACTACTCTGGAAATCAGTCTGGAGGTTCCTCAGAAAATTGGACATAGTATTACCTGAGGATTCAGTTATATCACTCTTGGGCATATACCTGAAAGATGTTCCAACATAAAAAAAGGGCACATGGTCCACTATGTTCATAGCAGCTTTATTTATAATACCCAAAGCTGAAAGTACCCTGATATCCCTCAACAGAATAATGGATACAGAAAATGTGGTACATTTACACAATGGAGTATAACTCAGCTATTAAAAGCAATGATTTCATGAAATTCATAGGCAAATGGATGGAAATAGAAATTATAATTGTGAGTGAGGTAACTCAATCACAAAAAACACAGATAGTATGCACTCACTGATAAGTAGACATTAGCCCCACAGCTCAGATTACCCAAGATACAATCCGCAGACCCCATGAAGCTCAAAAAATGAAAGACCAAAGTGTGGATGCTTCAGTTTTTCTTAGAAGGAGGAATAAAAATATTCATAGAAGGAAATATGCTCTAAAAGTTTGGAGCAGAGACTAAAGAAAAGGCCATCCAGAGACTATCTCACCTGCGAATCCACCCCAGATATATACAGCCACCAAACCCAGACAATATTGCTGATACCAAGAAGTGCATGCTGACAGGAACCAGATATAGCTGTCTCTTGAGAGGTTCTTCCAAGCATGATAAATACAGAGGCAGATGCTCACAGCCATGCATTGAACCAGGAACAGGGTCCCATTGGAGAAATCAGAGAAAGGATTGAAGGAGCTGAAGGGGTTTTCAACCCCATAAGTACAATACCAACCAAACAGAGCTCCCAGGGACTAAACCAACATTCAAAGAGTACACATGGCCAGACCCATGGCTCCAGTTGCTCATATAGCAAAGAATGGTCTCGTTGGGCACCAATGGGAGGAGAATCCCTTAGTCCTGCCAAGGCTGGACTCCCCAGTGTAGGGGATGTCAAGGTGGAAGGCAGGAAGGGGTGGGTAGATGCGTTGGCGGGCACTCTCATAGAAGAAGGAGGAGGGGGATTGGATAGGGGGTTTATGGAGAGGGAAGTGGGAAAAAGTATAACATTTAAAATGTAAATAAATAAAAATTCCAATAAAAGAACCAACAAGAAAGACTTCACTCCCCACACCCAGGCTCCTTCCCCCATCCCAAATGAACCAAGACACAACCATTCGTACTGCACCAATATAAAGCACCTGAATTATTTAACAGGGAATTTTTTGTGTGTAATTTGGAATCTGAAACTAAATGCCTGTTAAAACATTGTGTTTTAAGCTTCCTATAACATTATCATCAAAACTGGCAAAGTATGTACCAGAACATTGTATGAAAATGTATATATTTGTCTGATATTTAATTTTAATTAAATGGAAATACAAGGATATTTTAATAAAAAAATTAGAAAGTTTTACATTTCTTAGTGCTACCTCAGTATAAACTATAATGAATTATATTAAAGTTCATTTCCATGTTTTTAGATACAGAAAATACTGCATAAATTTAAAGCTGTTTTAACAGTACCACAAATTGAATAACATTTTTATTAAAATAGACATGGGAAAGAGCCTTGTTCAAGGTCTTTTATTGCTGTTTGATTCACATTGCCTGAATGAATGGCTTTTAAGATGCTATAATGAAGATTTCCTTTTCTGAAAATACATTTGCTCCTTCTAAAGCCTGTGCTTTTTCATTTGTAGGTTGACTTTGTGGATGGAGTGACTGCCTCACTTAAGATTTCAAGGTACTTCATAATTTTGTATGTGAGATTTTAAAATGGAAATAGGCCCCTTTGAACCTTTGTATTTAGAGAACAGAAAGAAAATTCTATGGAATAACATTAGAACTAAATGCTTGGTTTGTATACAAATCTCTCTCTCATGTATGCAAGATTGTGTGTGCATTTGCACACACACAACAACAAGAACAACAACAACAACAACCACAATGACAACTAATAATGAAAAAAGAGGACATGAATTTGCAAGAAACCAATAAGAATTATATGGGTAGGATTGAAGGGAGAAAAGAGAATGGAGAAACAAACCAATTATATTTTACTAAGAAAAATTAATATAAAGCATTGTGTCCATTACTTTTGCCCAGTCCTTCTACTTCACAGCATATTCTGCTAACAAATTCAGCTCTGGACAGTTCCCCCACAAGCTGACCATGACGGGATGCAATGCAAACTGCAGAGAGTGAACATGAAGATGATCCTGCATGGAAAATCTGGCAGACAAAATATATGTAACATTTATATATTCACTCCAGAGTACAGATTAGTAATACACCCACAAAAATAATGGAAGTTATCACATTTTCTACTTCTAAAAATCAATAAGAGCATCTCTGAGCACAGTTCTTTCTTCTTAAAATAAAGAAAATATTATTTGTATTAGTCTGTATTATAGCCCAAACTCAATTATTTAGTCTGTGTTTCTCAAACTAACAATTTATTCTTAGCTCACGTGGATGCACCCACCTACTTTTTGCAGTCTTCCTTAAATGTCTGAAATTAGTCACATTATAGCATTGGTAGATCTACTTCTAGGGGAGACAGAGTGTCAAATGGGACATGACTCTAGACCACATTTGCTCTTATCTTATGGTATTTATTTTGGCTACTTTAAATGGTTCTTTGATAGAGACTACTAGCTCGATAGCCTTAGTTCTGTTACCTTTTATTCTTCAATCAAGTTACAAAATTTCTCCAAATGTATTGGTCATAAAAAGAGTAAGCAATGATGTGTTGGGAGAAGCACTATTATATTGTAGTGGTATGGGATGGTAGACATACTTTTAGTCTACTAATTTAATGAAATGTTAAATTTTACAAAAAGAACAAATATAGGTGGAAATTGTGATTACAATGTGAATGATTTATTTATTATATCTGGCAAATTGTATGAAGAAAAAGCTAAGAATTGTCAAGTTCTTGGAACATGGAGTTATGTCCTAATTCCTGGTCTCACTTTCTAGATATGAAAACTTGTGTATTTCATCTCTAAGAATAGAAATATCATCATCTTTCAAATGTAAATAGTACCTATGATTACCCTCTTGTTCTCTCTGTTGTTAGGCTACAGTGTGTTCAGCTTTTGAGTTCTGTACAGGCTTCATCCTGCAGGTGCTTCATTCTGCAGGTGCTTCATCAGCACCAGGAACAGCTCACTTTGTTATGACTAAATTAGTGCAGACATCAATGGAAAACATTGGAACAAAGTGGGATAGATCATACTGGATCAAAACAGGAAGCAAAACATGAAACAATTCACTAGAATAAAGATAACATTAAAGATTAGGGCCAAGGCTATTTCATATCTGTTTACCTTGTCCAAGCCATGGTGTTGTTTCTAAAGAAATGAAAACCCTTTGCTTTTATATTTCAAATACGTATTTATAATTCAAATCTTACCTTGAAAATATGTTTTATTTTCAAGAATTTATTATTATACATCTGAAAAAGGCACAGTGGGTATCCCAGTGTCCATCCAAAAAGTTTCTCCTCATAATAAATGCCGACTCAAACAAGTTTCCCAACTGGTAAACACACAGAGTACAAATGACTATGGAGCATGTAGCCATAAATGGGTCATTCATTCCACATGTCTCACCGTAATGCTCAAAGGTTTTCACAGAAGATGAAGTGAAAAGAATACGGGAATCATCTTGCAGTCCTGTATGTATCAACATGCATGAATCAAAGGTGATCAATAACAACAAGGAAACATTGTTTTTCAGATACAACGTGATATATGCACATATGGACTCATAGTGTTTGTGACATCATGCAAAAATATGTGCAAGCTGACACTCACAAAATTCCAAAAAGGAGAGCCACACATGGAATCCTACCACACCACTGGCAAAGAAGCCATTGAAATTTGATAGCTTCTGGGAGAGGGTAAGTTTTCTCTAATTATGTGACCTCTCTGTAGGTTGAGCATGCATTAGCAGAAACCCCATTTCCAAAATGCTGGGAAATACAAACTGGACTCGTTGGGGATAGAAGAAATTAAAAAGTAAAAAAAAATATTAAAATTGAGTGGGAAGAGATAGGAGGGTAGAAAACATGGGAAGATTTGGAAAAGGCCAGTGAGTATGTAAAACATCATCATATGAAATTGCAGATTGATAAAATAATTGGAAAATTATAACAATTGAAAAAATAGTATTGTGTACTCTGCATTTTTCAGTGCAAATGAAGGCAATTGACAAATTATATGAACCCAAGTTTTCCTGTGCCAACATGAAAAAAAAACTTATCATTACTATACCAGACCATGAGTATCTCAAAAATCACTCAGCATTTCTAGTCACTAAGTATGTTTGAAATTTAATTCATAAGACTATCGTTTCCTGCGGTAGCACTGAAGTGCATTCTCTCTTTCTCTCTCTCTCTCTCTCTCTCTCTCTCTCTCTCTGTCTCTGTGTGTGTGTGTGTGTGTGTGTGTGCATGTGTGCGTGTGTGCATTCATGTATGTTTAAATGAGAAAATATACAATTACATACTACTTAAGTGTAATTTAAATGAAAGCACACTAAACAGACACTGGACTTTGTAGCTGAACATGTGAATTATATACAAATACATGGTATAAATTAATATACTAATGTACCAGTCAGTATTCATCTTCTATATTAAAATCCAGTGTCTTGAAGTGGTAAGAAACTATAACACCAACATTGTACAGCTATTGATGATAGAATTCAGTTGAATCATACTGTACACTTTTATTTATTAAGAAAGCAGGAAGAAAAGGGAAATATGAAATATTGGCATTTTTTTAAATAAGAGTAATGTAAAAATTGTTACCCTTGAGGTAGAAAGGTTTTGTGAATGGGAAATCAGACCTTGAGCTTAGAGTTTGAGACATTTATTCACAAACCTATTAACTTTTCTACAGCTTTCCATTAAACCTTATAAGTAGTTTATTCCCTTACCATTTGGGCCACAGGGTAGATTCATTTTTAAATTTTCAATCTTAGGTCTTCATAAGCTATTTTTTACTGATCCCCATAACTTTTCTTATCAAAGACTAGATGTTTCACTTCTTTATTTTCAAGAGATATCATTGATTCTTTGATGTAGGCCAGTGGGTAGAGAACCAGCCTAGCATACTAGAGGTCATCGGTTTGATGCCTAGGACTGTATAAAAGGAGATGGTGGATGCATACAGAACTGTAGGATGATCCCAGGCTCTCTGGAGGAAGAAGTTGAAGGAAGGCAACTAAACCCATTGTTGGGCTCAGCTAGCTCAAGGAGAAGCTGCGCTAGAGTAGGCCTTGCTCAGGAGAACATCAAGGGGCACCCTTGTATTTCCTACATAAAGGATGGGTACCCAGTTTGAAAATGGAAAAACCTATGGAAAAGCATTTTTATGATGCTTTGATGGGACTTCAAGAGCCCATCCCTCTATCTCAAGTAGTTGTGGGATGACATTGTGGTTTTCATATATAGAATGTGAGTCACCACTTGTGCTGTTCTCTTTTCTTTTCCCTGAGAAATTGTCTTTAATATTTACAATCTCTTTTTATTATTAATATCCCTGCAAGCCTAATACTTTCGCACTTGGTAGCATTTTGTTAGATCCCTACACACTTTTTGTGAAGACTGTATGACTAGGGCATGAGTCTCAGGAAACTTCATTAAGCCTGGAGGGAAAAGTTCTTTTGAAATCAGAAGCGATCATTCTGGAGCAACTAGAATGTGTCGATTACCTGGTAGCTGTGTCTACCACTGTTGTCTGAAATAAGAACAAAAGAGTAATCAAGTGAGACTATGTTCTTGTTATTAGAAAGATTATATATAAATGGAAATAGAGAATGACTATTTACTACTAATAATCAATAACATCCAATAATAATAATAGTAGTAGTAGTAGTAGTAGTAGTAGTAGTAGTAGTAGTAGTAGTAGTCCAAAAGAGGTTAGAAAATAAGGCAAGGAGCTATTTGTGGAATAGGTGATCTTAGGTGATGCTACAGGTTGGATGATCAAAAGGCAAAAGTGCTAATTGTCATTGCTTCAAAAAGTGTATGGGTTTCAAAGTTATCTTCCCAAGAAGGAAAGAACAGTCACAAAACTGTGAGGTGGGAGTTACCATGCTATGTCCTGAGATCAGAAATAATCTTAACCAACTATGGGAAGAAGAACTCCAAACAGTGTAGATGGATCCAAACAAAACCCGGAAGAACCCTATAAGCCACATTAAGAAAACAGAATTTATTCAAACTGCTGTGGACAGTGCAGTTTGCCTATGAAAATGGCATGACTTAACGAGCTTTTGAAGTTTTCCACACTATGAGTTACATGGGAAGAAAGCACCTTATGGGAAAAACACCACAATGGAGACAAAGCATCTAAGGAAAATGCAGATTAAAGTTGATGGGTTTCTGAACTTAGATGGGAAAAGTAGGAGAAAGTATTCAGATTGAATATGCAAATGAGAAAAAGACTGGAACATAAGAAAACACATCTCAGGAACTGGGTAGATGAAGAATATGGTTCAAAGTTTGGTTCCCAACACCCACATGTAGTGAATTCCAGCTCCTGGGGATCTGAAAACCATCTCTGACATTTATAGGCATTTTACTACTGTGTATGTCTTCCATAAATCTCTTAACATATCACTTATTTAGATAATTTTATTGAGTTATTAATTAAATTAGTTATAATAATGTCATTAAGTTAATGATGCATACCTAACTTGAAAACAAAAGTAAATCTTCTAACAATGAAAAAGTACCACACATAGAGATACAATATGTTCTTTTACTAGCACTGAATGAGAAGTTGGTACAGGTGATTATGAAGTCTAACCTCTTCATACTCTAAGTAAACAAGTTAACAGATAGAAGCAGAGAGTTACTTACTCTGTCCTGCACAAATTATTGAATACCCTACATACTGGTTGACTAAGTAATTTTTATCAGGCAATGAAGGCAGTCATCTGTTCCTTCAAACAGACCACTCTATTTTTGAGTCAATAGTTCTGTTTTCCCTCAATGGCATTCATGAACTTTGTAATTTAGTATTAAGAATTAGAGGACAATGGTAAGAAATTTAATGATGGACATGAGGGTAGCTTTCTCAAGGAGATTGTCATCTGGAAGAACTGAAGATGCAGGATGCTGGCCAAAATTTTGCTGATCACGATAAGTTAAACCATTGTTTTGACCTTGAGACTTTTGACTGAGTCAGGTAATGGAAAAGTCCTCCAACCCACATTGGAAGCTACTAGCTATCATGCCTCCTGTGAACAATTTTTTAAAATTCTCCTTAACATTAGCTGAAGGTCTGCACAGTCCTTTCTCATAGAAATTGACCATGATGAACTCTGTCATGGTTTAATAAGGAAAAAATTAAGACTGATTTGCATACCTGATATTTGTGGCTCTGTAATTCTGATGCTCAACTCCTAAGAATCTGGGCTAAATGATTTAGCTTGCAGTCTGAGTATCACAACACATTTTCTAAAGCTGTGAAGGCCAAAATAAATTTTATGCATGAAATTATCCCAGGTCAGATCATGAAGAGATCCTGCTAACCATATAGTCCAACTTCCTCAGGATAATTGCTTATAGAAAAAGCTAAGTTCTACATGGTGGTGAAGAAAATGTCTCTAGTTCCTGTCTTTATATTTATACTTGTTGACTCTCCCTTTCTCCCTTAACTCTGTTTCTACTAAAAGCTTAAAATCTACATTTGTTCTTGTTCCTCATGAAAAGTCAAGTAATCTGATTTCAAGGATAGATGCATACTGAAGTCAGTTCTGTTATATTTTCCAGATGTACTTTAAAGATGGTACATTCTTCATAGTATGTAGTAAGAATATCTATTGTAAAATGGTAGATGTTATCTGATAGATTTATAAAGGATACAAAAAACAAGATGTTACGACGACCTTCTGAAGGCTATAGTTTGGGCATTCTCTTTATAACCATCTAATTATATTTTTATCACTCATATAATTAGCTACTCCACAACAAACATACAGATATCTTTTTTCAATTTACCAAGTATTTTGACTTTTTATGATAAATAATGTTAATAATTTTATGGTGTTTAAAGTTATGAGCCATTCACTTAAATGACTTTACCAGGGTTTACTGAATTAGTAATCCTTGCCTGGCACTCACATGGTGATGAACTTCTTGCTGCTTTAAGTATCATGGCAATCAGTATGTTATTGTAGTTACCTCTTCATTGCATTATGTCTTCAAGAAGGACCTTGAATACCTACTCAAAGTATCTACATTGCTAGATACCATACACAATTGTCATCCTAATTTACATCTCTATCAACATCATCTGCTTTAAATAGGACATCCCTGAAGGGCAAAAGAGTTAGAATTTGTCGAAGAAATACGACATAGCAATTCTCTGAGATGAGAAAGTGAGCAGGGAGGTTTTTGGCATGGCTTAAACAAATTCCAGTTTTTCAGGTAGTTCTAAAATCCCATTTCATTTAGCATATACTTTGACAGATTATAGAAAATGCTAATTAGATTTTCTCCAAGCACTGAGAATTTTGTGTCTCATTTTGAAGTGCCTAATGACCATGCTAATTTGTATATTCCCGTGGGAATATTTTGAATGTTATTTGTAAGAGCATTTGATATATTAAAATATGAAAATAAATACATATTTTATATAGATTGCAAATGGAATTTTTTTTACTAAAGTCATTCCAAATTTTAACTATGTTTAATATGATTTAAATATTACTTTCTTTTTCTCTTGGAACAGGGTTTCTGTGCTGTCTAGCACTCACTATGTAGATCAGGCTGGATTTGAATGCAGAGATCTGCCTGCCTCTGCCTCTTGAGTGCTGGGATTAATGAGCTACCACTGGCTGGCTGGAATTTATTATTGTTGACCAAATATTTTAATTATGTTTGATGTGCCAGCACTAGAGCCAAAGTTGCTGGGCTTCTTAAAACTTTCAATGTAAACTCTTCCCTCAGCTAATATCATTCCAAGAAGCTCACAATGCTTTACTCAGCTAATATCACCAAAGAAGGCCATGACTCAGGACTGAACATCCCAGTAAAAGAAAGGCTTGGAGAAGCTCAGATAATGTCTTCTTACTCTGGATGAGTCACTATCATCAGGGCATTGGGTGATGATGCGTTTTTAATGAACACCAATGGGAAAAGTGCTTTGAAGGACGTCGGGTTGATGAACTCAGAGATTACAATCATCAAAGGATGCTAGTACCATGACTACTGATATCCCTCATGAAGAGCAAAGCTGGTTACTCCGATAATTGTCCAAGCAAGCTGCAGAGATTTTTAACTTAATAAAATCCCAGACATTGAGATAAATGAAGAAAAATCAATTTTGCCTATTTTTCTATATTAAATGCATAACATTGGCATACATACATGTTTTAGGGAATCATGATAACAGAGTGGAGTTCTGTACTCTACTACTGTCTCCATACTTTTCACACACTGGCAGTTCTGAATACATCTACTATTAAAAGCACAAGTGTGCCCCCTTCTGAATAAACAAAATATTGAGGCCTATATCTGTATTTCAAATAATAATGTTTTTCCTCTTGGGATCAAACTGAATAAACAGATAAATGCTGGCAAATATCAGTTTGAAAGACTCCATAACTGAGAGAAAGACAGAGGAAGAGAGAGAGAGAGAGAGAGAGAGAGAGAGAGAGAGAGAGAGAGAGAGAGCGCCTGTTATGTGGTGTTCACCACTGAAAACTTTTGAAATCTAGGATTTCAGAAGACAGTAGTAGGATTTCATTTTTGACAAAGAGTTGAAGGCCAGTAACTACATCAAAAAAGAGTGGAGTTTGGAGGACAATTAGCAAATAGAATTTCTTTAAAAAGGGAAAATATCAGTCCACAATGATAGTTCGGTTATGTTTTGAAAAACAGTGTATGTATGAGCTAAGTCTCTGTGTTTACTTCACCTTTTGCTTTGCTTTTTCAGTTTGGTAGATGATGAAATAAAGGTCAGGATGATTAAATAGGTTTAAGACCATTTATTGCTTATCCTTATGCAAATTGTTTTACCTGTAGTAAAACTCCCTGATCCATATAAGTTATTCTGGTAGTTTAATCCATGCCTGATAAATTCTGTCTTTAAAGCCATTTACCTCAATCCAAAGTCTGCGTTTGTTCTCTTGCACATTTAGAAGAAAAATCAACTTGGAACCAAAATACAGAACCATGTTGGATTTGACTGTCTTGGTCATGTACCAACCGACAGCCTCAAAGCTGCATGGAAATGAAATAATGATGATAGAATAATAAAATGACAACAACAACTGCCAAGGAAATTAAAAAAATACTGGGTTTATTTCATGGCATCATTAGAAGCTGATTATAAGATGACAGTTTACATCACAGTTTAATATGTCTCAGGATACCTGGAAAAATGGGAGCAAACTTAACTAAGTTAAGTCTTGCTGCATGGTCTGGTGTTTGCTGTTACAAAAGCAGATACAAAACAAGTTTGTCTCCTTTCAAAAGCAAAGGGAGCAGATTAGGCTTGTGTGGGTGATAGCTTTCCAGGGATTGGTTAATCAGTTGGAATTTTTCTCCTAGTCCTATCATGTTATTACAGTAAATATTTTAAATAGAGATAAATGAAATTTCTATATTTAGTTTTTCACATGATATGGAAAATCAATGTCCTTTAAATAAACCATTTTCCTTTCTCTTATTTTTTAGTGTATGTTTTAAAAAAATTACCAACCATTGAAATTCTGCTTTGGAAAAAAGCACAGGTCCTTTAATGTAATAGCTATAGTATACCATCTATTTCATCTCTTTTCAATATAATTCTATGATTGTACAGAGTCAATGTAGAACTGAGTTCCATCTGTAATTATTACTAAATTAAATCTTTGGAATATTTTAGAATTATAAACTGTTTTTTTACCTGTTCTCAGTGGACAAAGCTGACTGTAAAAACACATTTAAAAACTGCAGATGTCACATGGTTTAAGATTTGCTAATGATCACTAACAGATTAAATCAATCACTGGACATATATCATCTCAAATCTGAAATTTTTGCATTCACTCTGCTGTTTACTATCCAGGTCACATCAATGACTCCTGACAGCAACTGTAACCATTTGCCACGTAGGTGCTCTGTACTCTTTCCTAGAACAAAAATCTGCATCCATCATTTGCATTTTAAGTTGGCAGCCTATTATTTGGCCAATGTATTCAATTTCAAAGAACATTTATTGAATCAACACATGAAAAAAGCCTTTGATTAAATTAATGGGCATTGTATATTCATTGCCAAAAATATATTCTCAAGTAAAACATACACTATGATCATCACTGACTATTCATAACTGTGCAATGAACCATCTTGTAGAATAAACAACCTCCATAGTTCTTATTTAGAGAAACTTTAAAACATTCAGTCTAGTAATTACATTGAATAATAGCTTAATTTAAATTGTAAAAGACCTCTAGGGTGTTATTTATTTCATTTCCACTGTGTGATAACTTTCACACAGAAAGAGGCTAAATATACTCATGAATCAATATGGACAATACAGAATTAATATTGAAAATAAATCTATTTTACTCTACATTTCTTCAAAACACATAAAATGAACACCATATTCCTGTTTATTCCAGCCTCCACTCCATATGCACAAAGCCTCTTTCATTGGCTCTTGTAACAGAAAATATGTATCTACCTCAACATGCTTTAGACATGAGTCTGCCTCTAATATAATTATATTTGAACAGGATGGTTGTTTCCATTTTTGTAGCTACCTGGTCTGTTTATCATTATGACATTCAGTACTCTTTTTTTAAATTTTTTAGAATATATTTCTTTACTTACATTTCAAAGGTTATTCCCCTTCCCGATTTTCTATCCATAAGCCCTCATTCCCTCCCCTTCCCCTCCCCAATATGGGTATTCCCCCTACACGTCCCCCTTATTGCCCTCTCCCATATTCCCCTGTACTTGGGGTACAACCTTGGCAAGACCAAGGGCTTTCCCTTCCACTGGTGCCCCAACAAAGCTATTATCAGCTACATATGCAGTTGGAGCCCTGGGTAAGTCCATGTAGAGTCTTTCAGTAGTGGTTTCGTCCCTGGATGCTCTGGTTGGTTGGCATTGTTGTTTTTATGGGATTGCAAGTTCTTTCAACTCTTTCAATACTTCCTCTAATTCCCCCCAAGAGGGTCCTCCTATTCTCAGTTCGGTGATTTGCTGCTAGCATTGACCTCTGTATTGGATGTGATCTGGATGTGTCTCTCAGGAGACATCTATATCCAATCCTTTTCTGCATGCATTTTTTAGCCTCATTAATTTTATCTAGTTTTGGTGGATATATATATATATATATATATATATATATATATATATGTGTGTGTGTGTGTGTGTGTGTGTGTGTGTGTGTGTGTGTGTGTGTGTGCCACATGTGTGTTAGGCTCTGAATGGCCATTCCTTGAGTCACTGCTCTAAACTTTGATTCCATATCCCCTCCTATGAATATTTTCCCCCTTTTAAGAAAGAGTGGGAGCATCTGCATTTTGGTCATCCTTCTTCTTGAGATTCCCGTGGTCTGTAGATTGCATCTTGAGTAATTTGAGTTTTTGGCTAATATCCACGTATCAATGAATACATACCAAGTGTGTTTTTCTGTGATTGAGTAACCACACTCAGGGTGATATTTTCTAGTTCATTTCATTTGCCTATGAATTTCATGAAGTTAATGTTTTTGATAGCTGGGTAGTACTCCATTGTGTAGATGTACCACAATTTTTTAATCCATTCCTCTCTTAAAGAACATCTGGGTTCTTTCTAGCTTCTGGCTATGATAAATAAGGCTGCTACGAACATAGTGGAGTACGTGTCTTTGTTGTATGTTGGAACATCTTTTGGGTATATGCCCAAAGGAGGTATAGCTTTGTCTTCAGGTAGTGTAATGTCCAATCTTCTGAGGAATCTCCAGACTGATTTCCAGAGTGGTTGTACCAGTTTGCAATCCCACCAACAATTTAGGAGTGTTCCTCTTTCTCCACATCCTCGCCAGCATCTGCTGTCAACTGAATTTTTTATCTTAACCATTCTGACTGGTGTGAGGTGGAATCTCATGGTTGTTTTAATTTGCATTTCCCTGTTGACTAAGGATGTTGAACATTTCTTTAGGTTATTTTTGGCCATTTGATAATCCTCAGCTGAGAATGTTTTGTTTAGCCTTGTACCCTATTTTTTAATAGGCTGATTTGGCTCTCTAGAGTCTAACTTCTTGAGTTCTTTGTATGTTTTGGATATTATCCCTCTTTCAGATGTAGGATTAGTAAAGATCTTTTCCCAATCTGTTAGTTGCCTAATGACAGTGTCTTTTGCTTTCCAAAAGCTTTGCAGTTTTACGACGTCCTATTTGTCGATTCTTGATCTTAGGGCATAAGCCATTGGTGTTTTGTTCAGGAAATTTTTCCCAGTGTCCATGTGTTCAAGATTTTTCCCAACATTTTCTTCTATTAGCTTGAGTTTATCTGGTTTGATGTGAAGGACCTTGATCCACTTGGTCTTAAGCTTTGTTCAGGAGGATGAGAATGGATCGATTTGTATTCTTCTAGATGCTGACTTCCAGTTGAACCAGCACCATTTGTTGAAAATACTATCTTTCCTCCATTGCATGGTTTTAGCTCCTTTGTCAAAGATCAAGTGGCTATAGGTATGTGGCTTAATTTCTCTGTCTTCAATTCTGTTCCACTGAACTTCCTGCCGGTCTCTGTACGAATACCATATAGTTTTTATGACTATTGCTCTGTAATACTGCTTGCAGTCAGGGATGGTGATTCCTCCAGAAGTTCTTTTATTGTTGAGTATAGTTATCACTATCCTGGGTTTTTTGTTATTCTAAATGAATTTGCAAATTGCTCTTTCTGTCTCTATAAAGAATTGAGTAGGAATTTTCATGGGGATTGCATTGAATCTGTAGATTGCTTTTGGCAAAATGGCCATGTTTACTATATTAATCCTGCCAATCCATGAGCATGGAAGATCTTTCCATCTTCTGAGGTCTTCCTCAATTTCTTTCTTCAGAGATTTGAAGTTCTTTTCATACAGAACTTTCACTTGCTTGGTTCAAGTCACACCAAGATATTTTATGTTATTTGGGACTATTGTGAAGGGCGTCATTTCCTTAATTTCTTTCTCAGCCTGTTTATCCTTTGAATAGAGGAAGGCTACTGATTTGTTTGAGTTAATGTTATACCCCTACACTTTGCTGAAATTGTTTATCAGGTTAAGTAGTTCTCTGGTGGAACTTTTGGGGTCACTTAAGTACAGTATCATATTATCTGCAAATAGTGATATTTTGATTTCTTCCCTTCCAATTTGTATCCCTTTGACCTATTTTTGCTGTCTGATTGCTCTGGCTAGGACTTTGAGTACTATATTGAATAAGTAGGGAGAGAGTGAGCAGCCTTGTCTAGTCCCTGATTTTAGTGAGATTGATTCAAGTTTCTCTCCATTTAATTTGATGTTAGCTACTGGTTTGCTGTATATTGCTTTTACTATGTTTAGATATGGGCCTTGAATTCCTGATCTTTCCAGGACCTTTATCATGAAGCAGTCTTGAACTTTGTCAAATGCTTTCTCAACATCTAATGAAATGCCATGTGGCTCTTATCTTTGAGTTTGTTTATATAGTGGATTACATTGATGGATTTTTGTATATTAAACCATCCCTGCATCCCTGGGATAAAGCCTAGTTGATCATGGTGGATGATTGTTTGGATGTGTTTTTCGATTCAGTTTGCAAGAATTTTATGGGTATTTTACGTCAATATTCATAAGGGAAATTGGCCTGGTTTGTTTTCTTTGTTGGGTCTTTGTGTGGTTTCAGTATAAGAGTAATTGTGGCTTCATAGAAGGAATTTGGTAGTGTTTCGTCTGTTTCAACTTTGTGGAATAGTTGGGTAATATTGGTATGAGATCGAACTTCTATGAAGGTCTGATAGAATTCTGCACTGAACCCATCTGGACCTGGGCTCTTTTTGGTTGGGAGACTTTTAATGACTGCTTCTATTTCTTTTGGAGTTATGGGGTTGTTTAGATGATTTATTTGTTCCTGATTTAACTTTGGTACCTGGTATCTGTCTAGAAAATTGTCCATTTCCTCCAGATTTTCCAATCTTGTTGAATATAGGCTTTTGTAGTAGGATCTGATGATTTTTTTTTAATTTCTTCAGATTCTGTTGTTATTTCTCCCTTTTATTTTCTGATTTTGTTAATTTTGACACACTCTCTGTGACCTCTGGTTAGTCTGGCTAATGGTTTATCTATGTTGTTGACTTTCTCAAAGAACAAGATCCTGCTTTTGTTGATTCTTTGTTTCAAGTTTCTACTTGGTTGATTTCAGCTCTGAGATTGATTATTTCCTGCCTTCCACTCTTCTTTGGTTTATTTATTTCTTTTTGTTCTAGAGCTTTAAGGTGTGCTGTCAAGCTGCTGACATATGCTCTCTCCTGTTTCTTACTCTGCATAACTTATGTGGTGACCTTGGTATGTGCAAATGACTAGCTATCTTTGTTGATGCCACTGAAGAGAAGAACATGGGAGGTAGACTGAACCAATGGTTCCCCTCTGATTTCACTGCCTGTTCAAAAATGGACCATTGTTAAAGCTTGTTTCATCCATTAAAACATTGTGAATTTAAGCAACATTCAATTATCACAATAGTGCTAACCATCTCTGAGACAGTCTACAGTCTAATAACACTAAAGATATATTACATATATAGAGCAAGGGGAGCTCATTCACTCTTTTGGGAATGAAAAAGGTTCCAGTATTTTGAAGGCAGTCTTGATGACCTTCACATAGTTCACAGACACTTGCAATAGGATCCCCATTGTTTACCGACAGAGTTATAATTACTTTACCCATAGTTAAACAAACTCAGAGGTATTCAAGATAGTTTTTGACTTTGTAAATTTTCTACTGCTCTAGTATAACAGCCCAAGCAAGAAGCCATTTAAACAAATTTATCTGAGACATATAGACATCTCTAACAAAAAAAAGGGGGAAAGCATGCATTAGCGATGGATCAGAGATTTTTGAACCTCAAATTTAACCTATTATTAACACACCTGCCCTAACAAAATAACCTACCAAGCTGGACCAAGTGCTCCAATATATGAACCTATAGGAACCAAACTCATTGTCAACAAGTGAATAGAAAGCCAAACGAGTCCATCAGCACCAGAGCACTTTTCATCAAAAGAGATGAGCTACAGGACATGGAAAGGACCAATGAGTTCTTACTGCTTGGCTGAAGAAGGAAGTGTGGAAATGTTACACATAGCCTGATTTCAAAGGGGAAAATTTTGGAAAGAGAAAAGCATCTTTAGCGTGGCAAAAGCATCTAAATCCACAAAAGCATCTCTAGCTGCAAAAAGATTGATGAAAAAAGGAAAGCGTGAATCCACAGATTATAGAATTTTTAGGATGGTCAAGCCAATCACTAAAATGATAGCTGCAGGACAACATTTCTCAAAAGCTATGCACTACAACATAAAGGGTAGTCACCAGTTTAAGTTATAGGACCCTATTTCATAAATAAATATCAATTTTCATTTATCCATATTAGGAATGTACCACATTTAGCAGGTATGGAAGTGACCCTATATTTTCTGTTCAGTTTCTGATCTTAACTAATATGTACAGTAAATATAATGCTTATTAACTTACAAAATGATCAAATGACATCATTTTTGTGTTGTTTAGGGTTTAAAGTCATATTAAATACTACTTTGGAGATGTCATGTGGGGAAGACCTGTCTATATAAAGGATAATGCAATGTAAACTGAGATGAATGTCAGGAAGAGAGAGAATGAAATAGAATCTCACATCATTTCTGGCTGGACTCGGAACTAGCCAAAACTTTTCAATTATAGGCCAGTGCAACACCTCCAACTTAGGCTTAGCTGGCCTTTCTGCTACTTGATGGATCGACAGAGACTGATAATGTGATTCTATTTATAGGATATGGTAAAAAAAATGATACACTGTTTTTCAAGCAAGGAAGGGAAACAATTTTCAAACAACACAGATAACAGAAGCTGTAGAAATTCAGTTAAAGATAATGAAACACAGTCTTAGCTGAGCAACATTTTAAAATCTGGGTAACAGAGTTCCAGGATATCAACAGAATTCCCTCAGCAGCAACTTCTGAATGGATTCAGACATCTTTCATATAAATGGGCAGGAAGTATGCCACACTTAAAGGGAAACTTCTCTATTTTTCTGAGCATTTTTTGAAGTGGATTTGCTTGTTTGTTTGTTTGTTTTATTTAAACTCAGATGTTTGATGAAGACAAAGCTTGGACACCACTATAACCTGGATAGGTCCTAGAGTAGGACTGATCTCTGCTCAATTCCAAGAAAAGCCTCTGGAAGAAGAACTGCCAAGCAGAATTTGGGCACATGGAAATAATAATATAGAAATGGGATTTATTGAGACTTGATTTTTACAACAGATAAATTGACTGGATCAGAATGACTTGCCAGGTTTTCTCAAAATATCAGTCAGCATATGCTAAGGTTGGGAGGGGCCTGACATCTGACAGCTCAATTTTTACATTAATCAATATAGCAGGGAGAGTAGCATGTCTATACAGTGTACATGGTAGGGGGTATACACAGTGCTTCTAGAAGTGTATATGCTAGCAAAGATCTAGTGACACTCATCTGACTAGATCTCCCTTGCAGCAAAAATTTTGGTCTTATGAGTATTATTTCAAGGCACCTTTTTTCAAATCCGTGGGGATTTTTTGTTTGTTTGTTTCTTTTATAGCCGTTTGCATTATAGAATAGGCATATAGTTGGTGGTGCCCCTGGAAATCATGGAAGAACCTCACTGATGTCTTATTACTGCTAGTAATAGGTCGTCAGTTATTGCAGGTAGATACTTTTATTTTAATACTCCAACCACAAACATTTCTTTTAGAAAAGCCAAGGTCATGTTGGTCCAGTCAGAATCTGAGTTAGCTCTTCCTATGGGTATGTATATGTGGACATACATACCATGTACATTCAGCATGTGGCATGTGTGTGTTACTGAGGATTGAAATTAGACTCTCACACAGGCCTATTTATTTCACTTTACTTTTCTTTCTTTCTTTCTTTCTTTCTTTCTTTCTTTCTTTCTCTCTTTCTTTCTTCCTTCTTTCCTTCCTTCCTTCCTTTCTTTTTTTTTAGAGTGGCTTTCAGGAAATCCCTTACCCTGGCCTCTAATTTGTGTACCCCCTTTCACAATCTCAGGAGAAGCTGTGATAATAGCACAGCCCAATCAGCAATGACTTACAAGCATTCTTGAAGTCACCATTTCTTGTCAAGCAATTCTTCTAGTCAACATCTTGCAATTTAATTTATTACTTATTTTTCAGATTTTTCCCAGCGCACAAGAACTCTGACTTTCTGACATTTTCCATTTCTACTGGAAGACTGACATATGTCTGTGATAATGCAGCCATAATGATGACACATATAATAGTCTTTTATTGTTCTATCACACTGCAATTCTTAAAGACCTTGGAATACTGCAGTTCATTTTAAAAGCTATGCATCCCTTAAGATTAAGGAAAAAAAAAAACAATACATGACTGACTTCTCAAAGGTGACCTAAGGATGTCTGACTTAAATAACTGTCTTTTTAGCAGGTACACAGGCAATTCTGCCAACTGGGATTCCTGCTGCTAATGTGGTTTCCCATATTGTTGTGTGGGAAGCCATCGTGACATCAGCCCCTACACCACCGTTCAAATAGCAGCTCTCACACACACACCTACTCTCTACAGATCATCACGGACAGCTTCCCTCTCTCCTATTTGTATAAAAAAGGGAAACAGATGAACTGTGTTATTTGAGGGGGTGGAGATAAAAATTTCCTAGCTATTTCTTGCATATAGAAACCATGAAAAATGTTTCCAGAAAGATGTGAAGCAGAAATGAACACTCTTGGATTCAGATCTTGCCTATGCTACTTCTACAGGCATGTCTTTCCTTCCATTTCAGAGTTCTGGCAAATGTGTCAAGGAAAGATGATTAATCCAATTGCTGAAAAAGTGTTTGCAGTAATAAGGAATATGGAATGTGATTTTTATGAGCATATTGAAAATTTTTATGTCAACAGCATTGAAGATAAAGTTAAGTAAAGCCAGTTACAGCTTTACTTGTCTTTAATTAGCTATATCTAAGGACTGAAGTAGTTTGGAAAGTACATAGCCTTCAGAGAATAGCTTTTGGTAGGCAGAATTGGTTGGAAGCTTTGAGCAGAATCTGTTACTCAATGAACATGTTTTGTATGGTTTTGAGCATGCTTGTTTACCAAATACCTAACAAACACAGCACACCACTGATGTTTTCTACACTACCTTGGCTTTTAAATTCAGCATATAAAGTTTTATTCCTAAACTTTTGGTTCAGCCATTGTCATTTGCAAGTTAGAAGACCTTCCTATAAAGTACTTGGAAAAAGTATCTTCTGTTCATAACTACCAATACAGGACTCTGTTCACATGTGTGCATTCACAATCATTGTTTTCTTTCTTAAGGGACTGGAGGCCCCATGAAGTTTAGAGATCTGGTGGGATGGGGACATCCTTGTGGAGTCAGGGGTAGGGTGGGGTGCGGGGAGGAGGTATGGGATATGGAAATCTCTGGGGTAGACTGGGAGGGGAATAAAATCTCGAGTGTAAAAATAAATAAATAAAAATACAAATACTAATGTACTTCTTGTTAGGTAAGCATGATGGCATGTGTTATGCAAAATAAAGGATCTAGACTGATATATGGGCTCATGTCATAACTGAATGATGCACAGGAACGCCTTCTCAAGGGAAACAGATCCAGCCAGGGGAAGGGGGTGCATAAATGTAAACCTAGACAAATCATAAGCAAGAAAGTTGAATGTCTTTAAAAAACTGTTTTTCTTTCATGTGAGCAAATTACATTTGGTCAAATAAATAGTGGTGTGTTTGTGTGTGTGTGTGTGTGTGTGTGTGTGTGCACGCACCCGCATATGTGTGTGTGTATGTGTGTGTGTGTGTACGTGTATGTGTATGTGTGTGTGTGTTACACTACCCCCAGAATGTTTTTACTGTCTTAAAAATTGTGCGTTTCATGTATTCAATCCTAGGGCCCTCCAAAGCCTTGTCAGTCAATGCCAGTCTTACTTCCTCAATAGCGTGCGATATTGTATTTAGCCAACTAACATATCTTTTCTGGATAAAGAGGAAAACCAGTTTCTAGATTTTAAACAGCAGATTAGCATTGAATTCTTTAAGTATCCCAGGCTAAACCTGGATCTCATGGTCTTCTAGTCTTACATACTTGAGTGCTGGAGTTGCCGGTGTGTACCACCATACCCAGTTTGTCGTTTTCATTAGAGAATTTTTCCTTATTTCAAATGTCATATTAAAATGTTCATTGTATTTTGAACTATAAATAATTTATTTAAATTTGTTTCAGTTCATCAAAATCTAGCTACTGCCCGATTTGGGTTGATGTGCTGAGCACATACATGTGGTTTTCTCTCACATGAAGAATCTAGTTTTTTGTTATAGCTGTCCTTATTCATGCTCAGTGACACTAAGTTTATTGTATAATTCACAGACTAAAAATAGTACTTAATAGAGCCATCTGTATGTGTATTATGTGTATGTTTCCTAAGTCATATTGAATTGTCCCACTATATCATAAGGCAAATCATGTGGGACACAGAATAGATATACCATATACTTTGTTTTGTTCTTATAGATTTTAACAGATGGCACAGAACAGAACCCAGGGATATGACCACCTTCTGATTCTTCATTTATCACACGGTTGCACCATAAAATGAATAACCCTATATATTCAGAATGCACCTAAGACAGGTGTGAAGGAGTGAAACTGTGAGAAGAGATGACTCAGTGGTTAAGAACACTTACCTTTCATTCCTTTCATTTCATCTGAGTTTATTTTCTAGGCCCTATGTCAAATATTATACAAGTACTTACAACTGCAGTTCCAAGGACGTCTGAGCCCTCTGCTCTCTCTGGTAACCTTCATTCATGTGTGCAAACCCAGACACGAACTCATAGATAACCATAATCAAAATAAACATCATAAAGAAGATATCCATTACTGAATCTTTTTTTTTTTTCCTTTTCTTTTTTTCGGAACTGCATTACTGAATCTTAAACAGGTTGATAATAAATGTATTTTCTTTTTTAATTTATTTAATACTTAATAATAATTCTTTGGTTTCCTGGGAAAACATCCCCCACCCCCTCCCCTTCCTTATGGGTGTTCCCCTCCCAACCCTCCCCCCATTGCCGCCCTCCCCCCAACAGTCTAGTTCACAGTCTTAGCAGGACCCAAGGCTTCCCCTTCCACTGGTGCTCTTACTAGGATATTCATTGCTACCTATGAGGTCAGAGTCCAGGGTCAGTCCATGTATAGTCTTTAGGTAGTGGTTAGTCCCTGGAAGCTCTGGTTGCTTGGCATTGTTGTTCATATGGGGTCTCGAGCACCTTCAAGCTCTTCCTGTTCTTTCTCTGATTCCTTCAACGGGGGTCCTATTCTCAGTTCAGTGGTTTGCTGCTGGCATTCGCCTCTGTATTTGCTGTATTCTGGCTGTGTCTCTCAGGAGCGATCTACATCCAGCTCCTGTCGGTCTGCACTTCTTTGCTTCATCCATCTTATCTAATAGGGTGGCTGAATATGTATGGGCCACATGTGGGGCAGGCTCTGAATGGGTGTTCCTTCAGTCTCTGTTTTAATCTTTGCCTCTCTCTTCCCTGCCAAGGGTATTCTTCTTCCCCTTTTAGAGAAGGAGTGAAGCATTCACATTTTGATCATCCGTCTTGAGTTTCATTTGTTCTAGGCATCTAGGGTAATTCAAGCATTTGGGCTAATAGCCACTTATCAGTGAGTGCATACCATGTATGTCTTTCTGTGATTGGGTTAGCTCACTCAGGATGATATTTTCCAGTTCCAACCATTTGCCTACGAATTTCATAAAGCCATTGTTTTTATAGCTGAGTAATATTCCATTGTGTAGATGTACCACATTTTCTGTATCCATTCCTCTGTTGAAGGGCATCTGGGTTCTTTCCAGCTTCTGGCTATTATAAATAAGGCTGCAATGAACATAGTGGAGCACGTGTCTTTTTTGTATGTTGGGGCAAATTTTGGGTATATGCCCAAGAGAGGTATAGCTGGATCCTCAGGCAGTTCAATGTCCAATTTTCTGAGGAACCTCCAGACTGATTTCCAGAATGGTTTTACCAGTCTGCAATCCCACCAACAATGGAGGAGTGTTCCTCTTTCTCCGCAGCCTCGCCAACATCTGCTGTCACCTGAGTTTTTGATCTTAGCCATTCTCACTGGTGTGAGGTGAAATCTCAGGGTTGTTTTGATTTGCATTTCCCTTATGACTAAAGATGTTGAACAGTTCTTTAGGTGTTTCTCAGCCATTCGGCATTCCTCAGCTGTGAATTCTTTGTTTAGCTCTGAACCCCATTTTTTAATAGGGTTATTTGACTCTGTGCGGTCTAACTTCTTGAGTTCTTTGTATATTTTGGATATAAGGCCTCTATCAGTTGTAGGATTGGTAAAGATCTTTTCCCAATCTGTTGGTTGCCGATTTGTCCTAACCACAGTGTCCTTTGCCTTACAGAAGCTTTGCAGTTTTATGAGATCCCATTTGTCGATTCTTCATCTTAGAGCATAAGCCATTGGTGTTTTGTTCAGGAAATTTTTTCCAGTGCCCATGTGTTCCAGATGTGTCCCTAGTTTTTCTTCTATTAGTTTGAGTGTGTCTTGTTTGATGTGGAGGTCCTTGATCCACTTGGACTTAAGCTTTGTACAGGGTGATAAGCATGGATCGATCTGCATTCTTCTACATGTTGACCTCCAGTTGAACCAGCACCATTTGCTGAAAATGCTATCTTTTTTCCATTTGATGGTTTTGGCTCCTTTGTCAAAAATCAAGTGACCATAGGTGTGTGGGTTCATTTCTGGGTTTTCAATTCTATTCCATTGGTCTATCTGTCCGGCTCTGTACCAATACCATGCAGTTTTTATTACTATTGCTCTGTAATACTGCTTGAGTTCAGGGATAGTGATTCCCCCTGAAGTCCTTTTATTGTTGAGGATAGTTTTAGCTATCCTGGGTTTTTTATTATTCCAGATGAATTTGCAAATTGTTCTGTCTGACTCTTTGAAGAATTGGATTGGTATTTTGATGGGGATTGCGTTGAATCTGTAGATCGCTTTTGGTAAAATGGCCATTTTTACTATATTAATCCTGCCAATCCATGAGCTTGGGAGATCTTTCCATCTTCTGAGGTCTTCTTCCATTTCTTTCTTCAGTGTCTTGAAGTTCTTATTGTACAGATCTTTTACTTGCTTGGTTAAAGTCACACCGAGGTACTTTATATTATTTGGGTCTATTATGAAGGGTGTCGTTTCCCTAATTTCTTTCTCGGCTTGTTTCTCTTTTGTGTAGAGGAAGGCTACTGATTTATTTGAGTTAATTTTATACCCAGCCACTTTGCTGAAGTTGTTTATCAGCTTTAGTAGTTCTCTGGTGGAACTTTTGGGATCACTTAAATAAACTATCATATCATCTGCAAATAGTGATATTTTGACTTCTTCTTTTCTGATCTGTATCCCATTGACTTCCTTTTGTTGTCTGATTGCTCTGGCTAGAACTTCAAGAACTATATTGAATAAGTAGGGAGAGAGTGGGCAGCCTTGTCTAGTCACTGGTCCAGATGGGTTTAGTGCAGAATTCTATCAAACGTTCATAGAAGACCTCATACCAATATTATCCAAACTATTCCACAAAATTGAAACAGATGGATCACTCCCGAATTCCTTCTATGAAGCCACAATTACTCTAAACTACACAAAGACCCAACAAAGAAAGAGAACTTCAGACAAATTTTCCTTATGAATATCGACGCAAAAATACTCAATAAAATTCTGGCAAACCGAATCCAAGAGCACATCAAAACAATCATCCACCATGATCAAGTAGGCTTCATCCCAGGCATGCAGGGATGGTTTAATATATGGAAAACCATCAATGTGATCCATTATATAAACAAACTGAAAGAACAAAACCACATGATCATTTCATTAGATGCTGAGAAAGCATTTGACAAAATTCAACACCCCTTCATGATAAAAGTCCTGGAAAGAATTCAAGGCCCATACCTAAACATAGTAAAAGCCATATACAGCAAACCAGTTGCTAACATTAAACTAAATGGAGAGAAACTTGAAGCAATCCCACTAAAATAAATGTATTTTCATTTGATGTCTTTATCAGTGTAGTAAAGAAAGACTTTAGAAATTATATAATTTGTTCACATTTATGACTGAAGATATTTGGGCAAAAGGGTCTGATTTAATTATCCCTCTAAATTTGGAATTGTATTGACTATAGCCTAATAGTTTGCTCTTTAATTCCACATTATCAGCATGGTATACATAATTCTTACCAGGTACTTTACTCATTAAAATCTTATACATTTACTTAAATTTATTTATTTGAGCCTGTGTGGGGCTCAAATAGAGATACATAAGGCATAAGTAAGACTCATTTGCCTCTCTGTTTCATTCCTATCAGCTATGGAGTAAAACCATCTTGGCTAAGACTAAGTTACTCCAGTTATTGGCTGAGCTAGTCACATAATGTCATTGTGTATGTATTTTCTGATCTGGACAATGAGAAATGTATTGCCTCCCTCTTAGTCATTCATGTAGCTTCAGTTCTAATAAGATATAAGGCATGGAAGGTTCTGGAAATCACAAGCATTGCCATTAACTTAATGTCTTAAGTTCAGACACTATATTCCTAAATATATGGCCTACAGTGGGGCTTTCTTTGTAATACTTCTAGTCCTGCCAGAAGTCTAATAGACTCTGTTGTGTTCTTCCTTTCCCCAAATGACAAAAATCCTCAAAAATATTGTTACATAGGCCTAAATTTCATACATCTAAGTAATGTATTTTTCCAAGGCCATGCTTAGGGCTTTAATTGTATAAAATCCAGTAAAACCCATGAGAGAGAATTGAGTGTCTAAGTAATAAAACCATACACCCATAAAGGAATGAACAAGACATATCTCTCAGTACTTACTGAATGGCTTGAGGATATCTATGAAGATCAGTCAAATTTTTGTGTCAATGGCTATGAAGAACATTCTACCTTGGAAAGGCTAAACCAACACTATAACAAGAAGTATAAAGACATTGTTTACTGTTTTGAAAATAATATTTATGGAACCAACGATGAGACTATTTTCAGCCCAAAATTGTATTTGCACAAAACTCTATAATATACATGCAATTAATATAATACTTATGCCTATAAAATACAGATTAGATTCACAATCATTGTTAACCAATGATGGTTACCTGCAAATGGAAATGAGAAAAAAATGTCAATGTGTGTTTGCAGGTGGTGTGGATCAATTTTTCAGGCCAGAAGAAAATACATTTAATTGGTGTGCATGATAAATTTCCCTGTGCTTTGAGAATATCATATTCAAATGCAACGGAGACAAGGCAGACAACACATATTCACAGGAAAGAAAGGACAGTTACTTGGGGTGTTTGGTTTGTGTCTTTGATTGAAACCTTGGATTATATTCCAAAGCCGCCTATATCTTTGTGTGATGTGGCAGAAATTAAATAGTGGTACAGAGAAATACCACCTTGTTGAACAGTCAGTAGTTAAATAGTGCTTATGTCTATCTTCTGTCTTGAAGTAACCAGTTCACGTATTTGCTTCTTGCATAGATTTTCTATCTAGTGAAAAATTACTTAACGTAGCACCATTTCTAGGTTGAGGTCCTAGATTCTACCCCCACTCAACTGTCTTCGAGATTGAAGCCTCAATTTTTTTAACCTGAAGTGATTTAAAAAAGTAAATGTCCTGGGAGATGGCTCAGTGGTTAAGAACACTTGATATTTCTGCAAATCAAATGCCTTAGTCCACAGTACACATGCCAGGTGGCTCAAAACTGCCTTTAACTTCATCTCCAGGAGACTTAAGTCTTCCTCTGACTTCTGTGTACACCCATATGCACATAGTATGTTCACACAGACACACACAGACACACACACACACACATACATACACACATACATGCAGAGAAAGATAGATAGGGATAGGTAGAGAAAGAGAGAGAGAGAGAGAGAGAGAGAGAGATCTTAAAACAGTGCTTAACATGAATCCTTGGGGGTATAACTATGTATTTATACACACATATCTACATATATCCATGTATACATATATTTAAGTATACACAGACATATATTTACATACACACATATTTGTGTTTAGATATGCACATATAATGCATATCTTTATAAATGTATAAAAATACATAACATTTCCTAAAACCTTGTCATTGAAAAATTAATTTACAATTACTTGTTCTTAATAGCTTTGCCTTTAAAAATTTTGAAGTTTTTCACACACTATACATTTTATAAACATTTATTGAAATGATTTGACTATTTCCCCATTCAAATACAGGGAGTGGATATACGTACATGCATACATAAATACATACATTAAGTCTGGACTTGGTCCTATCATTTGTTTCTCAAAACATCAGGCACAAGTAAAAGCTTGTTAAGTAAAAGCTGAGAATGACAAGAATCACTTAATCTCTTCAAATCCTGTAATACAAAAGCAATAAGCAATCTAGTACAGAGAGATCTTTTAATTGCCTTCAACAGGATTACATCTGATTATGCACTTCTGTTATGTTTAGTTTGGATGCCTGAAGCAGACGTGAAGATAGAATTAGATATCCAAGTTTTAAATTCTAGTAAATGCCCTAGTGAGAGATAATAGAAAGGGACCCAAGAAAGCCTACGACTGTGCAGATATAAAGATGGAGAGTATTTTAGGCAACGAGAGATGGAAAGTGCTTGGAAGTGTCACTGCATGATCTGAATATGTCTCAGAAGTCCTGGCATTCACTCAATACTAAGTCCCAACTACTTTGGGAATCCTGTGGTATTCATGTCTTCTGTGGAATATAAGATGGAAATTGTGTCCTTGGCCTCCCTGGACACTAGAGTAGAGAGCACAGCATCATGGGCTCCTTATCTTATTCCTGCAGTGGAATTTGGCCAGACACAGACCATGATGGAGAAGTATTTTGCATAGTGTGTAGAGTACTGGAGATATTGCTGATGTTAATTACTATGACCGCCATCTTCTTGCTAAATATGAATCACAGGCAAAGTGTACCAAGCAGAAGTTCCTACTACTAAGACGGCTTCTAAAGTCCACTCTATTAATTGCTGGCATCACCATTTTGGTAATCATCAGAGATGGCTATTTTGAAATGGGGTAAGAATAATCAAAGGGACATATTCAAGAAATCCACTGCTGATTCACATACCCTGACCCAATACCTTGTTAGTCACTACAAGTTTAGTGAATGTCGCTGCTGTCCATGCACTGGCTCAGACTAAGACCTCTAAAGTTATCTTTGCTGCTTTTCTTCTACACACACTACATCTGATACATCAGCAAATTGTGTTACTTGATCAAGGTTTCTTTATTTAAATAAAACATTTTTGTTTGAGTCCATAGAAAAAATAGCTCCCGGTTGTTTTCATTTGCTAATAAAATAATTGCACACCAGCAAAAATGTATTAAAAACCAGTTTCCTTTAATTCTACAGCTTAAAAATAATCAATGATTGTGAATGAACAAGTCTGTTATTGTCTTTCTGAACAGGCCACATATTCTACCCCTTTACTGCAATAAAAATGAGAGAATATTCTGCATGATATATTTATACTTTATGCCCCTTTTCTAGTTAACACTAGATCTATGGTGTCTGTTTATGTGAGGAATTTCTGATTTGAGATTTTGCTTTTGAAAAATGTGAGAGCCAATAATAGAAATGTTCCCTAATTAACACTTTCAGAATAAATCATTGGAGAGTATGGGATTTTTAATGAGCAAAAGAAGATGACATTTGAGAGCCAAAATGTGTAGATGGTGGATTCTAGATGGTGTTGAGAGAAAAATGTCATCTGTAGGTTAATAGACCACTGAAAAGATAGAGATTAACATTGCCGAATCCACAGGAGTAAGAATGCGATCAAACTGTAATAAAGACAGAGGGAACAAAATTACAACGGAGCAGTCAAATGGATGTGCTTTTTGGCAATAACTGTGAAAGGTCTGGTAATGAAAAAAAGCAGAAAGAGTTAGAAGCTGCCAAATAAAGAGAAAATACAAGAGATTAAATAGTGCAAGTTATGGCATGATGACTTCTATAGCAATCTGTAAAAGCGTTGAGGAACACTTAAACAAAGCCAGATATATTAGGAACAAAATTAGGGCTGAAAAACTTATTTTCTGTCTAATGGGAAGGTTTGCATTTCAAGTGCAGTGTTACTGTATTATATAGTTTGTTTCAGAAGGGCTTTTTGTTACTTTCATAAAATTCTGAAGAAAACCAATTTGGAGAGGAAAGAGTTCAGTTTGCAGGTTATGATCCATAATCAAGGGAAGGCAGGGCAGGATGTGAATAGAGAAACTCAGAAGCAGGAACTGAGGCAGAGACCATGAAGGAACAATGCTTCTTGGCTTACTTTGCAGGTTGACATTCAGTTAACATTCTTAATACAGTTCAGGCCCACCTACCTAGCCTTTGTGCCAGACAAAGTGATCTCCTCTAATTCTATTCCCAAGGAAGAGAATGCCTCACAGATATGTCCACAGGCAAATCTATTGCAGTCAATTCCTCAATAGGGTGACTTTTCCAAGGTGACTCCAGCTTATGTGTTGTTGATAAAAACTAACCAGTCCACAATCTAAGTTACTATTTTTAATTTAATTTTAATTTTTTTAATTAAGCAATGTATTTAGATTCCTCTACCTCCTACACTCCAAGTCCCTCTCTCTCACATCCCATCCATGCTGTCCTCCCATACCCCGTCCTCCCTTTCTTCTCTGAAAAAGGGAGGCCTCCCATGGATATCAGCCTGCCTTGACATATCAAATAGCAGTTGAACTAGGCACACCTTCTCCTATTGTAACTAAACAAGGCAGCCCATTTAGGAGGATGGGAGCCAACGGTGGGCAACAAAGTCAGATACACCTCCTGCTAATAAGAATCCTACAGAAAGACTGAGCTGCTACATATGTGCAGAGGGCCTAGACCTGCCACATGGATGCTGTCTGCTTGATGGTTCATCCTTTGTGGACCCCTATATTCCAGATTAGTTGATTTTTTATGTTTTCTTGTATTGTCTTTGGCCTCTCAGGCTCTTTTGATGCTTCATCCATGTCTTCCAAGGATACCCCAAGTTCTGCCTAAAGTCTGACTGTGAGTTTCTGGGTAAAGCCTCTCAGATGACAGTTACTGTACTTATGCTAAGCACCTTTCTAGAAGTATAGCAAAATATCATTAACATTGACAAGGTCTTTTTCATGGCATCAAACTCAAGATGGGTCAGTCATTGTTTAGCCATCTCTCCAATTTCTGCTGCACCTTTTTCCCCAAGTCCTGCCTAGCTAGTGTGTACAAAACTCTAAATCTTTGAAAAGACTTTTTTTGTTCATAAAAACCTCTTATGTATGGTACAAGCTTAGTGACAAAAAGAAAAGGTATAAATGCTATGTCTCTTATTTTGTCATAAATCTTATGGGTCAATTTGCATATTTTCATTACATGTATTGCATATACTCACTATCCGTGTTAACACATACACCTAAGATGATTAAATCTGTTTTACAGACATCAATAACTAAAATAAAAAAAATACCGAGCCCAGTGTTTAAGTCTATAATTTTGGCTGCTCAGGGGGCAGGGGCAAGAGGACCAAGGCACAACTCAGTAATTTCTCAAGACACTGTCTGCTCAACCTTGACCCCTCTATATCTTGTTGGCAGGAGGAAATGTGGGATTAAGTTTTTGTTGTTGATTTGGTGTGCCTGCCCCTCCATTGGAAATCTTTTTTGATTATAGGAAATGGCCATTTCAGACTCCATATCCCCTATTGCTAGGAGTCTTTACTGGAGTCACTCATAGATTCCTGGGAGTTTCCATTGTTCTAGGTTTCTAGCTCACAAAAAAACCCTGCTCAACTGTGTTCATAGCAGCTTTATTCATAATAGTCAGAAACTCAAAATAACTTAGAGGACCTTCAACCAAAGAATGGATAAAGAAAATGTGGTACAGTTGCATAATGGACTACTCAGCTATTAAAAAGAACAACATCATGGAATTTGCAGACAAATGGATGGAACTAGGAAACATCATTCTGAATGAAGTAACCCAGATCCAGAAAGACAAATCTGGTATGTACTCACTTATAAATGGATAGTAGCCATAAAGGACAGAATAATCATGCTATAATTCACAGACACAAAGAAGCTAAGTAACAAGGAGGTCCCAAGTCTGTGGGGAGGAGAAGTGTGATGAAGGGGGGGACTCTTGAATCTTACTGTAAAAGGGAAATAGAAGAAATGGAATAGACTTTGGGGTGGATAGAGGAAGAGGATGGAGTGGAGAAGGGTTTGGGAAGGAGATATGGAGAGATCAAGTGGGTAGTGGTGGAGGTAGAGGGTAAGGGGAAAGAGAACTGGAATCTATGGAGTAGATATCTCTCATATGAGCTAGAATCCTGTTACTATTACTAGTGTCATCTCTCTTATAGAATGCATACATTTTAGAGATCTAGACATTTTCCTTTGTTAGGACTGACTCATTAAAATCATCATGTAACACGTACGAAGTTTTTTGCTAAAAGATTTCTCATACGAAAGTGTTGAAAAGGTACATAAATCTGGATAATGTTTATGTGTTTACATTTTGTCTTTGCTTTAAGTTCTTATATTTTATCTCCGTGTACTGATGATGCTAAGTGGTCCTACTATGCTACTTTGATCCAAATGCTGTCTGCTAATACCCACCTACTCCTATTTTGGATATGTCTTCTCTTTATGTATTTATCAATTATGCTTGTTTGAGCTATGCAGAAACATCCCAAGACCATTTTGAAGAGATGGTCAGAAGACATGAAATGAAGCCTAATGCATTTGAGCACAGATTAGTATCAGTAGATTTATATTATAAAAAGTTGCTCATCGACGGAGAGTTTATTGAGCAAGAGTGTTTGCTCCACAAGCATGAGAAACTGAGTTCAGATTCCACATAAGAAGCTGAAATAAACTTAAGTCCAAAATTGGGGATAAGGATACATGTAGAGGCAGAGTATACAGGGGCTTGCTACTGACCGACCTATCTCCAGGTTCAGTTACAGATCCAGTCTCAAAGGTGGAGTGTGATACAGCAGGATACTCCGCATCCTACCTGACCTTCAAGAACTAGAAACATTCCAGACATATATGCATATAACACATATACACACAAAGAATTAATCATATCCCTAAGGGTAATCATCTTGAAATGAAAATATTTTCTTAATGTTCTACCTGCAAATTCAAGGATATAGGTGAAATATTATTGCTTAACGTCCCAATATCTAAGTTCTTCTCATCATTTCCCCTAATATATCTCAATGAAGATTATGGCCTTTTATTTTTTGTCTTATTTCCAAAAATTCAACAATTCCTGATTTGAATAGAATCTGATATTTGAATTTAACTCTGTTGCTGTATTTGCTTGTTATATCCTGTATTTGTTCCATGCCTAAATAGATAAAGTTCTACATAAAGCATTTAAAAAATTAAGAATTTTAAATATAGATAAATATTAACTCCATTTTAAATTTAGGAAACCAAGGCTTAGGGAAGTTAAGTGACATACTATAAACCCACAGGCAGTAAATATCTACCCAGAAATGAAGGAAATTCAAGTTTTACCTGCACTGTTAATCACTTGCGCTACTGCCTTGTTAAATGTACTACTGGTCTTATTGATTATTAAAATCTTTACAGCTGATGCACAATGATTTATGTAGGACCTAAAATAAACTAGTGAACTGCCAAAAGAAAATAGGCCCATTTTGCCTAAGGCTCAGAGACTAGTTTCTTTGAAGTAATATTTTATTTAAATATTCTTACCAATTCCTGTTCCACATAAAACCTCAAAGAAGGACGATGCATGCTTTCAGCAAAGACTCTCCTGGTGCTAAGAGAAAAAGCTTCAAGATAGGGCTGATAAGTCAAATCATGATCTTATCCTTGAATAGACAGCCTTCCAATGAGACACAGTCAATAGTAAAAGAAAGTAAAACGTGTACACACACACACACACACACACACACACACACACACACACACACATCAGATTTTTGTTTATCTCTATGTGGAGAATAAGCTGTGTGATAAATCAAATGCCCTTTGGTAGGAGAGGGCACTTGAACAACAGTGTGAAGATAAGTCAGGTAGACACTGAAAGAGAGGAGGCCTTGAACAAAGAAAATGAGTGGAGGAATGAGCATAAGAAGGTATAGGTGATTTAAAGTAGCCATGAAGATGCGCTCCCGACGCCATGTTCCTTTGAGAGTAACCTAAAAGCCTAAGAGGCTTCTCTATTCATCTTAGCACTATTCTAAAGCCTCTGAGAAGAGGATAGAAGGCAGATAAAGGACACATGAATCCCAAAATAGGGTATAAAGCTAAAAGCTGTTCTAGTTTTAAGCCATGTATTTTCTTTATTTGGTGCTAGTTAACTGCATAAAAATGAAATGAATAGTATAAGTATAGAACCCAAATGAAAGCTTCTGTGCTCTAGAAATACTATCCTAATTTATATAAAAGTTTACCCAAATATATGAAGTTTGGGTTTGAACAAGGGATTGTTTTACTGGCTGTGTTGACCTAGCTGTATGGTGTCCTACTTCCCAAGGGAGCATCATTAAAGAGAAACCTGAAACATTTAAAAAGTGGAGGTGGTGGCTGGCTATGGCAAAACTGTATTTTCTGAACACAACAATGGAGTTGCACTGGCTAACTAACAGTGGTTGTGAAATGTATATGTAGGAGCCACTAAGCTCAAGCCAGACAAAATGGGGGTGGTGGCCATGAAGGTCCCTTGCTAGCTGAGTAGTATTAATAGGTAATAGATACTGGGACTGCGAGTCAATTTTCTTTAAGGGTAGAGCTTCGGTTATTAGTGCAACCAGTATCCAAAAGATGGTTTTACACCTCAAGGTATATATATAACACAAAATGGACTCCATGAGTTGCTGAACCAGCAAGGCAATAAGGAAACAAACATGTGAAACTGGGTGGGAAAGAGATGGAGTGGATCATAGGGCGATTTGGGGAGAGGTTCAGAAAATGATGCAAGAACATTAGAAGACATGTTTAAATAATAAAATTTTGTACTTTTAAAGATCATGGTTTACTTTTACCAGGCTGGCAAAATGGCTCAATATGTAAACATACTTTCTGTTAAGGTGGCCAACTTCAACTCAGGCCTCAGGACCCACATGATAAAAAGGGAGAACCAACTTCTCAAAGTTGTCCTCTCTACTCTGTACAAGTGTGATTTTTATAAGCCTCAGCTCAACATGCATACATGTGAAATAAATATATGACGAACATTTCACAGTGCACAGTGATACAATTTGGAATGGATAATAATCTCTCATTTCTCTACCCAAATGATCTCTCACTACTTTCCAGACCAGTAACATAGAGAAAACGGTTCAACAGAGCAGGGCTTGGAAAAGTAACACATCCTCCACAAAGCTTAGCGATGCTGATGAACAGCAATGATGAGAATAAATGTCTCCTCAGCCTTGTACAAGAGAAGTCGCTTAGAGACCAACGACTTCATTTTGTATTGTTACTAAGACTCTCATTAGTATGTCCCTTCATACATCAAATCCTTTGATATGCTATGACAACTGGGGATAATTTACAGAAACTCTCTGAATCGCAATGAACTCCTTTGCACTGCAGGCTTTTTATTTAGTGTTCTTGTCAAATGCCTCTGAAAACACAACTCTCTCCCTTTAGTGCCCTCCCAATCTTGTGAAACCTCATTATATTTTTCATGGTAATTTGTATCTGTAAATCTCTTAACCTTTGAGTAATACTTACAGATTCCCTTATTTATTTGTCTGCTTCAATGAGGGCACACCCTGTGAAAACACAAAGATAGGGGAGCATTTTGGGACAGTGAAAGACACCATGGTTCCAGGTTGAGGAGGCTTCAACCCCGTGACCCAGAAAGGAATGATAGGTGTTTTGCCTGATTCCTAGGAAACCAGGCCAATCACTAGCTGCAGCACTCCATACATTTGTGGCCATGAGTCACTTAAAGGCAATGCCCCAAGCCCTTTCACAAGTAGAGAATGTGATCACAGATCACTAAGCTTAAGACAGATCTCCATTATAATGAGGTACCTAAAGGCCTGGGGACTTAGCCAATGAATCTTTCCTTCCTAGACACTCCTTCCTACAAAAGGTGTTTAATCTCAGGCCCACTCTGAGAAGTGGGGTACAGTTTTACTCATCCACTTTCTGCCATGGCAATAAACACTTTAAAACCAAGGACTGCCTCTTTTCCTTGGGATCCACCATGGGAACAATAGAGAAGGTCTTGACCTACAGAGCCACTATCTAATCTCCTGATGAAAGCCTCCCCTGCGCTCCCAGTGGTAGCCACAGAGCTGAAGCCTACCACAGTTAGGCCAAGGACTATCCCTGCAGGAAGAGCCAGGATTCCCCCTCCTTTTCCCCTTGGCCCTGGCTAGATCTAGCCCCTTGGTCCCCCACTCTGTTTTCAGCTCTTCCTCAGCATCCCAGCAGAGCCAGGATGCCCAAGAACCTGAGAACTACACAGTCCCAGCCTCTTTGCAGGCCCAGGGACCCCTGAGCCAGCTCGAGCTGTGTCCAGTACTCAGATCGAGCTTCCCCACTTTTGGAGCCGTGTCCCAAGGTTTCCCACAGCCCTGGTGGTGGCACGGGGTTAGCTAGGTCAAACTCCTTCTGTCCTGCCTCCCAAAGTGGCTGAGCCCTGTGGTTGAGCAGACACTGGACCTCACTAACCTACAAGCGGCGCCAGTTATAATCCTAAAAAGCATAACTAAAATGAGGCTCTGACAAGTATAAAATCAGCAGAACCAGGGCAAAACAGTTGAATGATACATTGACAATAATGCTCAATTATTATCCATGGAGTGGAAACGTCGTTACCTTTTCTAGTTTCATACTGATGCTCAGCTGAAACACCTACACAAAAAAGCAACGTAGAGGAGAACAGGTTTATTTGGTTCATAATTCACAGGTTACATCTTCAAAGAAGGTCAAGCAGATCAGGGCAGGGACTTGAAGACAGACCTGTTTTCTATACCATACAGCATTACAATTTAATATGAAACTCATTGTCAAACATTTGTGGGAAAAATCAAGAAAGATGCGACTGGCTCATTCATAGATTCATGCTTAGCAAGCTTTTCTATATAGTTCAGGATCATCTGCCTAGGGATTAGTGCAATGCACAATGGGCTAAACACTTCTACATCAATTAATAATCAATAATTTAGGTATTTGGTTGCATCAAGGATAAACGTAAGTAATAAATCTATCCTGTGAATAGTCTACATGAGATCTTTTAATATAGGTCCTGAATATGTATTATACATCAAAATGTTTGTACAAATCTCTCTCCTAGTAAATACATATCCACAGTTAATATGCTTTGCAATGACTAGGTAGCATAACTGACATAAATTCTGTTATAGGCAAATTAATTTTTCCTCACATATAAAATGGCAAAATCCCCATATAAGAATAAGGGGAAAAATGGGTTCAACCTAATTCAATATATACAAAGAACTGAGTGACTGTGAATTAACTGCTTCCTGTTGGGCATCCATGGGTCCAGTTTCTGATATGAGGAATAGATAAATATCTGCTGTATTTCAGCAATATATTATTCTACTCTGAAAAGTATGAAATTGGACATTACAGTTAACTGACCCATAAACATAAAATGAGATCTTTTCCTCACTAACATCTTTCTCCTGATTTTGTCATTGCTAACTAAAATCTTCTAATCATGATTTTTTAATAACATTTTAAGAAAAAATGTTAAGTACTTGATAATGAAGACTACTGGGCCTTTCTCTGTGATAACATTTCTATGAGATTTTAAAGGTAAAGCACTTATTCTGAAACATAGGGTTGTCTTGCTTGGAAGTATACTCTAGGAGGTAAGATAGTAGGAAGGCAAATGGATATTACACTATTGAAATGCATATACACAGGCACCCATAATATTCATTCCTCCACACACTGCAGCTAGCTGGAAAACAGATTAATAAGGAAACACAGATGTTTTGAACATGGATGATTGTGAGTATATTTTAAAGCCATTCCAACAATGGTTTCCTGAGGAGGCGCTGATCACAATGTATATTTACATTTATATAACAAGTAAATGGAAATAATGACAAAATGCTGAATCAAACTTTTATTTAAAAAGTCATCCTGAAGTCCACATCATAAAAAAAAGTCATCCTATTGGTGATTTAATCATAGCCATGGTTTTAGAGGTTCAGAAATTATTTAGTATCTCCATTCTTGGCTTGTCCAGGAGACTGAACAGGATGTAAAGGCAGTCTTCAGGAATAACTGATTACTCTCATTTAAATATTGATTGATTTAAAGATTGGTAAACTTTAAGACTAATCCAGTATCCTCCTCACCTTTAAATCTTGGCAGAAGTGTCTCTGAAGAGTGTTGCAAGTAAATTTGACCACACATTTCTTCCAAACGAGATAGCATGATGCAGATCGGCTATTGGTTGGGCTGTCCACTTGTTTATGCAGCTTAGATAGCAATAAAGTGGTCAAAGGAAGTCAAGTGGTGTAATCAGGCTCTGGCAGTGTAAATCTACACTGGGAAATGAGTTTCATATGGCAGTTGTAAAGTTTCACTTGCCCGCAACTCACCCACTAACAGCTAATCCTTTCAGACTCACGTAGCAGGATTCCTTGGGAGTATCTGGAGGCCGAGCAAAGGAGTCAAGGGTGTTCTATATTTCAGAGAGGTAAATATGAAATCACTTCATATCTGGAAACAGCCTTTCATGATAAGACTATCTCAGCAAAATAAGAAATCCTTCATTCAGTGTTCATAGGAAGCTGAATGTGGATGGAAAAAAGAGAGAGAATAAAAGACAGCAAAAGAGAATGCAAGTCCATGCCTTTGAAACCTTGCCTTACTCCACAGGTGACTTTGCAAGTGCAGAAGTTGTAGGTAGGAGTTAAGTGAGCCTCAGTGTAAAATAAATGCTTCAAAACTTCCCAGAAGGGTGTGGACTAACTTTAGATGTATCAGAACCAAATTATTGATTTGGGCTGACTAGTTTTTAATAAATTCATCTTTTTATTGAGTTGATTTAATGATAATTTTAAAAAAATAGTCCAGGAAAAATTCACAGCATCACTTGTCAAAGTAGGAGCAGTGACATGGTATAAACGCAATGGGAAAAGTGAAGGAAACTGATGCTGGGACTTTCTAGACAGGAAGATTTGGAATTAAAGCCTGGTAGCTAAAAGAGAAGTCAGGAACAGAATGGTGTTTCCTGCCTGTAATCTCGGTGTTTAAGAGCCTGAGGAAGAAGGATCACCATGAGTTAGAGACAAGCCTGGGCTGCATATAGCATATGACATGGAGGAGAACATGATTTGTACTGTAATCTAATTTCTGGGTCTGATTTCTAAGCATCCCACCATGTTAAATCTGAAAAGCAACTGAAATAAGCTGACTGAATGAATTCAGAAAAAAATGAACCCTACATTTTATTTACATATTTTACTGCATGTCTGTGTCCACATGTATGCCATTGTATTCATATTAAGATCAGAGAACAGGCTGAAAAATGGATTTACTGTTTCTACCACATGAATCCCAAAGAGCAAATTCTGTTTTTCAGGTTCGTCAACAAGTCCTATCAAGGGCTGAGACAACTCATTGATCTGTGGCCTATGGACGGATACTAAAGGGGACAAACACTTAAAGATTGTGAGCATCTGGGGAGCCGCCCCAAACACCACTGTCTTCAAACAATGAAAGTGAGTAAAAAACTGAGAGGAGCTCCACTATGACATATTTCCCCAGAATTTAATTATATTTTATTATTAGATTCAAAAACATTGTTTTGTAACAAGTGGTATGCATCTTTCATATAATTTTCTGATTCAGTTTGTGTGCCAAATTCTTGTGTCACAAGCATGGTCCCCAATGTAGCGATATAAATGGGGAGAAAAGCTTTAAGATGTGGGATTTGGGGCTCCAAGATACCTTCATTGGAAAGGTACTTCATGTCCAAACATGAGGACCTAACCTACGACCTGAGCTTACTTCCCCCAGTACCCATATTAAAAAGGTTCAAATGTGTTCTCTCAGTTTCCTGCCTCCTTTGTCCTTAAAAACACTGCCCCTGGAATACTTAGGCAAAACACCAACCCTTCCTTTTTAAATTGCTCTTGGTCACCCTACTTTATCATGGTCATAGAAAGGTGGGTGATACAGTTACAAGCCTTATTCTTGTAACTGCATCTTGTTGTAGGTTATCGTAGTGATAGAAAGGTGGATGATATAGTTACTAGCATTATTCCAATGTTATTACTGTAGGCAGGGCTTGCTCTCTTCTCTGATATACTCCATTTAATCTCTAGGGTTGTAGAGTTGACAGACACAGATGTGAGAGTAAGTACTTTTGGGGAGAATTAAGTAAACAAACCAAAAGACAGAACACATTAGTGTGCGCTCTGTGCTCTTGGGAATTCTAAGTGAGGCATAGTGCTGCCTATTCTCTGACCTTATTAGAAAACCTCATAAAAGATTTGTGGAAAGTGAAGTTTTCGAAATAATTGGAGACACTTATTCTGATTTTATTCCTCTCACTTATATTGTGTATCTTCTTCAGATTCCTGTGTGCCCTCCTGGTGACTTTTCTTACTGTTTTCAGACAGTGAGTAAATTTTAAGAAAGTTTTGTTTATTTTGATGAATCCTGATGGCATTTTCCAGGCAGAGAAGATACAGGTGCCAAACGACACAGCTGAGAATAATGCAGCTCATACATTAAATCAAAGACTCATGATTTTATATCAACAATGTGGATTCAGCAACTAACATACAAGGAACATCTCTGTAGAATGCAAATGTGACGGAGCAAAGATGGGGCACATCCCAAGTCTCTGCAGAGTGTATTATACAATGCAATAAGAAGGAAGTGGCCAGCGTTTTAAGAATTTTGTGTTCTTTTTACAGATAAAGGCTCCCCAAAAGGAGCTGCAAACATTCCAAATTGGCTTGGGCTGAAGCTTGGTTCTTTGTTTCCAGTTTACAAATGCATATACATAGTAATTTACCATAGCCTCAACATCAAGACAGATTCTTGGGGATAATGGAGTCAAACCGAAATTTTCAGGAGACTTATAAGGTTCCACAATATTCAACCAGACTGACATGTTTGCAAATTAAAAGAGTTTGCCACTTATGGAAAAGGCTTGCATAGTAGAACCTTGGAAGAAGGTCATGGGCAACGCTATTAAACACATTTCACTTAAAACCATTAAGATTCCACATCGGGCAACAGTCTGTGTGTACAATTACATGGTTACCTAGTTACAGGGGTAACAATTAGTTACTTAATCTGACTTTGTTATGTACATTTTATTGAATTTCTAATTCAGGCCTTTCTTGTTTGTTCACAAGTTCTGCTTCAAAGATATATAGAAGTAAGCAGAGCTGTGAATAACTGAGATTAAAGAAAATCCATCAGGGTCTATTGTCTTTTAAAGCACCAACAGGTCATAAAGCAAATGGTAAAATAATTGATTATTTACTGAGTCAAAATACTTAAGTTTTGATGTCATGAAGCAATTTGAGGAGCATATTAGACATTCAATAATTAAATAAAAATATCTAATAAATGAAACAGTGAAAGTTAAAGTTTATAAGTCTGATGGTTTTAAGATTTATTTTTATTGATGGATGTGGGTCTCTTTGCAGATATGTGTACTTGTCAATGCAGCTGTGTATGGAGGTCAGAGAGAACTCTGGACTCCCAAAAAGTAGAGTTAAAGACCATTGTGAGCTATCCAACATGGATCTTAGGAGTCAAATTCTGGCCCTCTGAAAGAGCAGTACAATTCACTTAACCACTGAGCCATCTTGGTAGCCCTCAACCCACTTATAGTATTTAAGACAAATGCAGAAGTCCTCCTTTTTCGTTGTCATTTAATCAACTGTAACTGACAGCCTGTGCACAGGATCTAACACTTGAAGTCTGGAGCACTTACAGGTAGAAAGCCCTGGCACCTGTACTTACTTCCCCTTTTTTCTCTAAAGGAGGCTCGAGACCCCATATGTACAACAATGCCAAGCAACCAGAGCTTCCAGGGACTAAGCCACTACCTAAAGACTATACATGGACTGACCCTGGACTCTGACCTCATAGGTAGCAATGAATATCCTAGTAAGAGCACCAGTAGAAGGGGAAGCCCTGGGTCCTGCTAAGACTGAACCCCCAGTGAACTAGATTGTTGGGGGGAGGGCGGCAATGGGGGCAGGATGGGGAGGGGAACACTCATAAAGAAGGGGAGGGGGAGGGTTTAGGGGGATGTTTGCCCGGAAACCGGGAAAGGGAATAACACTCGAAATGTATATAAGAAATACTCAAGTTAATAATAATAAAAAAAAGAAGAAAAAAAAACCAAAAAAGGAGGCTGTTGTCCTATTTCCCCGAATTCTGTGAGCTATTCCAGGAATCTATGCAATCATGCAAATGGTAACTTCCCCAATATGTATCACAATATTTAATTCTATTTCCTATTATTGAACATCCCAAGTGTTTAAATATGTTTTGCTACATAAAGCTTTGTGTAAACTATTATGAAAAATATACTACATAACAGTGGAAGGTTATGTATATTTCCTTTCCAGGTATACATTTTAATTTTCCTCAAAATCATTTTACTTCTTTGACATTTAGCCTTCTTTGTATTTTGTATTTGTATACTGAGATTGGTAGGGAGTACAGGCCACGGCCAATGTCTTTTGTCTAAATTAAAACTGATTGAATATACTTTTTGTTTATGAATCAACACTAATTCACATCTAATGAATATAATTCAATGAATATTTAATGAACATGAATTAATAGAAACCAAAGCATTGCTTTTAAAACATCTATTTGCATTCATTTTTAATTTAATATAAGCATTAAGTTAAATACTAATTGGACTTTCATTTTCTTTCTCTATTAGTCTCTTCCTGGAATAGTAATGAAACATTATAAATTTGACTGTTTATAAAGAACAAAATAAATGTATAGTCTTTTAGTCCTGGAGCCTAGAAATGTAGCATCCACTGTGAACAGACATTTCTCTCTGAAGATGGAGAGAATTCCTCCCTGGCTCTCCTAATTGTTACAGGTCCAATAACTCTTCATTGTCTGGGGCCCATGAAATTTAACAGCAGGTTCTTTCTTTCCTGACAGATGTGTCTTCCCTGTGTATCAGACTCTTTTCCAACTTCCTTTATTTCAGAATACTAGGCTTTTGATTTGTGTCCTCTGTGGTTTAGTATTGAGTCATTTAAAAATGATTTAACATGATGGCTGCTCAAATCCATTTGCAAATAAGCTTACCTTCAAAGGCATGGAGGATTGGGCTTAAAGGGACTTCATTGAGCACAAAACCTAACCCACGTTATATTTACCGCATTTAATGCTTTCTGCCCCTATTTCTTCATTTATACTGAAAGAGTAAACTGTGACTTTGTGTTTGGATTCAAGATGCTTCTACAATCCTTTCAGTTTTGAATCACCTTTCCTAGGTTTATTATATCAACTCAGCAATACTTAGCTTTTAATTTGGAATATGATCTGTGATTTTTTTTATTTCTGAAATGTACAGGAGTCTCAGATCACAGCAGTTTCACATTGCATGGTTTCTGTTACCTGCCTATGGCCTCAGTCTGAAAATACTAAATGAGAAATATTAGAAGTGAACAATTCCCAAGGTTTAAATTTCATATTGCACTGAGTATCCTGGTCAAGTTTCACATTGTTCTGCACAAGTCGACATGTGCCATACACCATCTCTCCCTTCCCTCAGTGTATATGCTACCAACACAGTAAGATGTACAATACATTTAGAAATACCACCTTCCCATAATTTTATTATGGTATATTATTACAATTTATTATTTTTATTATTTACTCACAGTTGTCCGATGAATTCACAGATTAAAATATTCCATGTGTATGCATGTGTAGTAAAACAGTACACAAGACTAAGCACTCTCTGTGGCTTCAGTTGTCTACTCAGTGTCCAGTGTGTGTGTTGAACTAACAAGCATTAACTATCTCATTTAAATTTAAAAGGATTTACATTATTTTGAGCTAATATTTTCTTCTCTGTTTTCTGTTTTTGCTTTATTTTTTCCTTTTATTTCTGCATTTCTTTCTTCAATTGTCTAATAGCTGGTTACCTTACCTTACTGTCCCTTGAGAGTATTTTGTTGTTTGCATCATTAAAGTGTATACACGTGGGTTGATTTAAAGTGTGTGATCTCTCATTTGGAAGATACTAGTCAACAACAGATTAATATATCATCCAATCCTTGTTTCCAAAATGGTTTAGTAGAATTTGTTATAAATATTAGTATTTTTTTAGTTTCTGTACCTTAATTAAATCTGATTTAACTGTCTCTTCTTCCTCTTTTTCTCCTCCTCCTCCTCCTCCTCTTCCTCCTCCTCCTCCTCCTCCTTCTTCTTCTCTCTCTCTCTCTCTCTCTCTCTCTCTCTCTCTCCACCCCGTTCCCTATGGCCACTCCCCTGGCCTCAATGCTTGGGGCCAGTGAACTCATCCAAGAGCAGCTTTCCAATAAACCTTCCTTTAATGTAAAAAAAAAATCTGATTTAACCTCTTTGAAGTACCAGAAATTAGATTTTTTGACAAGATTATTAAAGAGTAAATGACATTCTAAGACAATTATGACTCTTTCAATCTATTATGAATTATATTGTTTTCCCATGGCCACATCTACATAATGTAACAAATTTAAAATGCCTTTTTTGGCTTTTAAAATTTATAGAATCATGATGAAAATGAAAGTACTCATAGTAGGGTAGCAGTGCTCCCACAAGACAGCAGAGGGTAACAATTCGAAAGCCCAGTGCCAAGTCTGAGTTATGTCGTTTTGAGTTGTTGGTCAGTATGGATTCAGAGATCCCTCATACTTACAGCTATTGGCATTTCTCTTCATTACTCTTCAGAATGTTCAGTTGAGTCCTTCTTGCTAATTTACTGTATTCTTGTACAGTGATGTGGAGATATCTAGCTGCTACTCACCTCAATCCCTCACTCCTTCTGGCTAGCATTCATAGAGATGAAAGTTGCTGTGTGAGTTAACATAGAAGTACAATCCTCAGTCATATTCCGCTATGACCCCTACAAGCTTCATTAAGGACTGGCTGGGATGACATGCTCACTGGCACAGTAGTAGCAAGGGCCATGAGGGGAACATAAGTACTGTGCCCCACCTCAAGGCACAGGGACTATTGTAGAAGATGAAAAAGTATGATAGCCAATGTGACAGATGAGTATAGGAAAACGATATAGTGTTCTGGACACTACAGGGCAGTTTCAAAAATGAACTCATAGCTGTTGTGGTAGCATGTACGGAATCTTTGGAAGCCTAAGTCAGACCAAATCCCAGCATGGGAACAGAAACTAGGTACACAAACTTACCTCTAGCCATACAGTGATTGAGAACTGTTAGCTTCTGGACTGATAGAGATGATAATCTCTAAATGTATAGCACCCGCAAAGTCAATCACTATTCAGTAGAAGAACATTTGGAAAGCATACCGTTTTCTCTAAAAGTTTAAAATAGGATACAATGTTGTGTGGCTAGGAAGGAGGGGCGACCTGAGGATGGGTTCAAGGAAGGAGGTAAAATGACCAAGATAATGTTTACCAAACCCTCAGAAACCTAATAAAAATTCTAAATGAAATTCGTGGTCAAATATTATTTGATAACTCATCCCATTACCAGCATTCATCTGAGGGTTATCATTTAATATTTTTGTTATGGTTGTTTTGAAAGAAATGTATTCTAGTAGCACTTATGTAATAAAAGATACCTGCTGGTACCTCTCAGATTAAACAATCCATTTAGGCTAACATTTTACTCGCTCTATTTCCTGGAGGATTGTGCATTTAGACCTTACCTGTTTTCCAAAGATGTATATTGCTGAGCGCTCTAATGCCAGCCAGATGCTTTGCTCTTACGAGTTATTTGATCGCATTGCTCATATCCAAACAATTATATTTTTATCTTTAAAATTCACAAGTTTACAGGGATGTGTTTCAGTTTTAATTATATTTACTTTATTTTTCTTGAGGCATGATGTGATTGAACATTTTATTTCCTATTTCTAGGATGTACACATGAATAATAGTTTTTAATACCTTTCAGTTTCCATTTTCTCACTCAGGGTTACTGAAAACCTACTAGCACATCTCAGTGTTCAGTATCTACCCATTCCTCTATAATCGTACTTAACTATCTGCTCACTAAAATACATGGTCACCTACTTTAACTCTATATTTTTTGCTAATTTGTCTGAAATGCCATATGTTTGGAAAATTATATAGAGATTGTGTTTATATTTATTTTCATTTAGTTGGTTGGTTTTAGTCACTTTAACTTTTGTTACTTTTTTTTAAACTACTATATGTGTATGTTAGGTAGGTAGGTAGATCTATGACCCACATGAAAGTAAAGATCAGAGGACAATTGCAGGGGGCTGTTCTTCCCTTCCACATAGTGTGCCATGAGTATCAAAGTCAGATGGCGTCGCTTAGTGACAGTCACCTTTACCTCTAAGACATCTATCTCTGAACACTTCCCCTGCCTTTCTTCTTGTTGCTTTCTATATTAAACTTATGATCTCTGTAACATTATATTTTTTCCATTCATTTTCTTAACTCAGACAACATTTTTACCTCTTTGTTAATGCATTGTCATTTATTAGCTAAACTCACTTTATAGTATTTTTAGTCTTTTTTTCAAATTATTTGAATCTATGGCAATGCTCTGAGTAACAATATTCTTCTATACCTGGCAACTAATTTATTGTGTGTAATCTCTGTTGGCCTATCAGTTTTCTTTCTCAGTTTCCACTCTACTATTAATCAATTACATAATTAATTTACATCACAAATTTTGCCCTCTCCTGATCCTTTCTCACAGAGTTCATCCTCCCATATCCATCCTCTCCCACTGAGGTCATACAATGCAATTCTTTGCTACATATGTACCAGGGGCCTCAGAACAGCCCACATATACTCTTTGGTTAGTGGCTTAGTTACTGATTGGTCCAGGTCAATCAGAATCAACCGTTTTTCTTCCTTTGGGGTTGTCATCTCCTTCAACTCCTTCAATTGTTTCCCTAACTCTTCCACAGGGGACTCATAACTCAGTCCAATGCTTAGCTGTGAGTTTCTGCATCTGTTTCAGTCAGCTGCTGGTAGAGCCTCTCAGAAGTCAGCCATGTTAGGCTCCTACCTGCAAGTACATAGCATCAATAATAGCGCCAGGGTTTGGTACCTGCCCATGGGATGAATCCCAAATTGGGCCAGTCACTGGTTGGGCATTCCTTCAGGCTCTACTCCATGTTGTCCCTGCACTTCTTTTAGCTTGACAATTTTTGAAGGTAGGTTGGGGTCCCCTGCACTGGAGTCCTTTGTAAGTACAGGAGGTGTCCCATATCCCAACTTGGCCATTTCAACTAAGGTCAACCCCCCATTGAGTCCAGGGCTGTAGGACTTTCTAGAGGTTTCTCTCACCCCCACCCAAATCTTTTATACCTTTCCATTCATTTTTCTGTCCCTTTCGTCTTCTCTCCTATCTCTGTCCATAACTGATACTGTCCATCTTTTCCCTCCCCCTCTCATCTCCCACCCAGATCTCTCACTCCCTCTGCCCTCTATAGTTAATTTGTTCCCCCCTTCTATGTGGAATTGGAGCACTCTCACTTGGCCCTTACTTCTTCTTTAACTTCTTGGGGTCTGTGGTGTGTATCAGTGAGCATATGCATAATTTTTGGCATCTGGAGTTACATCACTCAGGATTATACTTTCTAGAGCCATCATGATGTTTGTATTTTTAAAAGCTTGATAGCGTTCCATTGTGTAAATGTACCATATTTTTTGCATCCATTCCTCAGTTGAGAGACATCTGGTTTGCTTCCTGTTCTGGCTATTATGAATAAAGCTCTTATAAACATAGTAGAGCACGTGTCCTTCCGATGTAGTGGAGCATCTTTTGGGTTATACGCCCAGAAGTGGTACAACTGGGTCTTCAGGTAGAAATATTTCCATTTTTTATTAACCTTGATATTTATTTCTGGAGTAGTTGTACTGCTTTGCAATTCCACCATGTATGGAGTAGTGTTCTCCTTTCTCCAAATCCTTATCAGCATGCATTGATACTTGAGGTTTTTGTTTTTGTTTTTTGATATTTGAGTTTTTGATCTTAGCCATTCCTATTGGCTTAAGATGGAATCTCAGGGTCATTGCTTTTATTTGCATTTCCCTGGTGACTACGGAAGTTGAACATTTCTTTAAGTTCTTCTTGGCTATTTGAGATTCCTCTGTTGAGAATTCTCTGTTTGGCTCTGTACCCTGATTTAATAGGATTAATTGAAATTCTTTGAGTCTAACTTCTTGATCTCTTTATATATTTTGGAAGTTAGCTGTATGTAGGGATATTGAAGATTTTTCCCCAATCTGTAGGTTGCCAGTTTGTCACATTGACAGTCTCTTTTGGTTTATAGAAACCTTTCCATTTCAAGGGGGACCATTTATTAATTGTTGAACTTAGAGCCAGAGCCATTGCAGTTCTCAGGAAATTTTAGCCTGTGCTAACTACGGCTATTTCCCACTTTCTCTTTTATTAGATTCAGTCTATCTCGTTTTACGTGGATGTCCTTGATCCATTTGAACTATAACATTGTGCAGGGTGATTAATAGAGATCAATTTGCATTCTTCTAATTCAGACTCCTAGATAGGCCAGCACTTTTGTTGAAGATGCTTTCTTTTATCCACTGTAGGGTTTTGTCTTCTTTGTCAAAGATCAAATATCAATAGGTATGCGGGTTTATTTTTGGGTCTTTGATCCAATTCCATTAATTAATCTGCCTGTCTCTGTACCAATACCATCAGGTCTTTATCACTAATGCTTTGTAGTATAGTTTTAGATCAGAGATGGTGATTCTCCCAGAAGATCTTCTATTGTTGCTAATTATTTTTGTTATCCTGGGTTTTTCGTTTTTTTCATATGAAGTTGAGAACTTCTCTAGCCGTGTCTGAGAAGGATTACATTGGAATTTTGATGGGGGTTGATTGGTTTGCTGTATATTTGTTTCATTATGTTTATATATGTGCCTTGAATTCCTGATCTCTCTGAGACGTTTCACATGAAAGGACATTGGCTGTTTCTCAACAACTCTTTTTGACATCTAATGAGATCATCATGTGATGTTTTTCCTTGGGTTTCTTTATATAGATTATGCTGATGCATTTTTGTGTATTTAACTAATCCCTTCAGCCCCCTAATGACTTCATTGTGGTGAATGATATTTTTGATGTGTTCTTGGATTCAGTTTGTGAGAATTTTATTGACTACTTTTGCATAAGGAAAAATTTTCTGAAGTTATTGTTCTTTGTTGTATCTTTGTGTGGTTTACATATCAGAGTAACTGTGGCTTCATAGAATGAATTAGGTAGTGCTCCTTCTCTTTCTATTTTGTGGAATCGTTTGAGGAATATTGGTATTAGCCCTTCCTTGAAGGTCTGATAGAATTGTGTACTAAAGCTATCTGGCCCTGGAAATGTTTTGGTGGAGAGGTTTTTAATGGCTGCTTCTATTTCCTTGAGGGTTATGAGATGGTTTAGATAGGTTACTTGATCTTTATTTAATTTTGGAAAGTAGTATCTGTCTAGAAAATCATACAATCTATCTGGCTTTTCCAGTTTTGTCAAGTATAGGCTTTAGAAGTAAGACTTGATGATTTTCTAATTTCCTCAATTTTTGTTATGTCTCCAGTTTTCATCTTCTTACTTTTTATCTTCTTATACATACTCAATGTTAACCTTTCAAATATTATTCAAATTAGGACGAGAGCAGAGAAAGACAGAAACATTCATATACAATGAAAGCGTGTATGTGTAAGAGAGGAACTATTTATTCTTAACTTTTAGAAATTTACAGCTACAGATTGACCAAGAACTATGAGTTTTGTAAGATATTACCAAGGACAGAACATGTTGAGTGAAGCCTTATTTTACCCAATTCAGGTGGTTTTATCCTCTTATTATTACAATTCCATGGTACTAGCTCCCAAATACTTGCAGTTTTCTATGTATATGATGTTTTATTTTTTAAAAAATGTAGGTTTACTGTAATTCAAACATGAATCCCTAAAAGGTTGTGTGAGAAGTGTAATCCTTGAACTCCTATTGCAGTCAAATTTGGAGCTGAGCCCTATGAGATGTCACTAGAATTATACACCATGAAGAGGGTGGAGCCTCATATGACATGCGTAGGTTATGAATTGCAGTCTAGAGAACTGACACTATTTGCTCTGTTGTCATGTGAGGCCTCCCACTATGACAATACATATAGAGCTATATGATGTGACAGCTCCTTGACATTGATCTTTCCAGATTCCAAAACTGTGAGCAATGTATTTTTATTTTCCATATGTGACCAAGATTGGGGCACCCCTTACAAACTTATTCCTAGTAATCCTTTTTTCTCTATCCTTTCAGAAACATGGGAATTTCTATTTCTTTGTTTTTGTCATTTAATCACACAGTACAATTGTGAACTTTCTTAAAATTCATCCTTTTGGAATTGATTTTTTTTAATAGAATGACTGCTAACAGAATATATTGCAATTTGAAGAATTTTCTAGAGGTTATAAAGCGATAGAGAATTCATGGGCCATTACTTAGTCGCAGAGACTTTAAAATTGTGCATGAATTTTCTCTTGCTTATCACCTGCAAAATATGAATGAACTGATTTCCTTCAATATTCCACAGATATTTTCAATATTCCATACACTGTCTGATACATCTTTGCTACTGCAGATTTGGAATGTTGTAGATCAACAAGCAAAATAATGTACAAGTAACATTTATAGAATTTATTACCCATTGCTGTATCTGACATCACATCACTTTGATGTGATGTGTAAATGTCTTTAGAATGTATTAATTTCACAGACCTGAGCTGCTGTAACCCTGTTTTAACTTATGTGCCTGTTGATATAACAAAATACCCTGACAATTGCAAGGGATGAATGGAGAGTTTGTCTTATGGTTCCAGCTCACACTCATAAAGGGGGGAGTCACCATGTTAAGTGTAAGAGGTTGCAGGTTACTTTAAGTGCAGTCAGAAGAGAGCAGTGATTGCACACCTACTAATGCTCAACTCACTTCCTCCACTTTTACCCTGTCCTGAATCTCCTGCCAAGTGAATGCTCTTACACACAGTAGTCATCTTCCTACCTCAGCTACCATAATCAAGATAATCCACACACACTTTCCAAGAAACCTGTTTCTCAGGTGATTCTAGATTCTGTAAAGTTTACAATTAATACTCATGCCATAAACCCAAAAGCTAAGAATGTTACCAAACACCCTCTGAAATCTGAAACATTCTTTTTTCTGCATTGTTCACCAACAACTGGAGGGCTGATGAAGTTTATTACCTTCATTAACTATTTGTTTTGCATTTAGCCTTAAATAATATATTATTTTTGTGTACTTGTATTATGCCTAGGCATACTATAAGATCTTGAGTCTTTTTTTATTTTTTTAAACATTTTTTATTGGATATATTTATTTACATTTCAAATGTTATTCCCTTTCCTGGTTTCCTGTCCATCTCCCCTATCCCCTCCCCTTCCCCCATAAATTGCCCCCCATAAGGGTGTTCCACCCTCCCCCAGACATTCCCCTGCACTGGGGGTCCAACCTTGTCTGGACCAAGGGCTTCTCCTTCCACTGGTGCCCAACAAGGCCATCCTCTGCTACATATGTAGTTGGAGCCATGGGTCAGTCGGGGAGTGGTTTAGTCCCTGGAAGCTCTGGTTGGTTGCAAGACACTTCAGCTCTTTCAATCCTTTCTCTAATTCCTCTAATGGGGGTCCCATTCTCAGTTCAATGGTTTGCTGCTAGCATTCGCCTCTGTATTTGACATGCTCTGGTTGTGTGTCTCAGGAGAGATCTCTATCCTGTCCCTGTCAGCATGCACTTCTTAGCTTCATCAGTCTTATCTAATTTTGGTGTATATATGGACATATGTGGGCCAGGCTCTGAATAGCCGTTCCTTTAGTCTCTGCTCTAAACTTTGTCTCCATATCGCCTCCTATGAATATTTTTGTTTCCGCTTTTAAGAAGGAGTGAAGCATCCACACTTTGGTCATTCTTCTTCTTTGGCTTCATGTGTTCTGTGGATTGCATCTTGAGTAACGAGCTCATGGGCTAATATCCACTTATCAGTGAGTGCATACCATGTATGTTTTTCTGTGATTGGGTTAACTCACTCAGGATGATATTTTCTAGTTCCATTCATTTTCCTGTGAATTTCATGAAGTCATTGTTTTTGTTAGCTAAGTAGTACTCCATTGTGTAGATGTACCACATTTCCTGAATCTATTCCTCCATTGAAGAGCATCTGGGTTCTTTCCAGCTTCTGGCTATTATAAACAAGGCTGCTACAAACATAGTGGAGCATGTGTCTTTGTTGTATGTTGGAGTATCTTTGGGTATATGCCCAGAGTCTTTTCTCATTTGTCTGCACTGCTTAAATAATCATATCTATTTTGTAGGTATTCTTCAGTACTATTCTTCAGAAACAAAGCTTTAGAAAATATCCATTTAAAATTATAGTTTGAATTTTAATTTTTTCCAGAGAGAATCTTGGTCTTTGTCCAGGCTAGTTTTGAACTAGTAGTCATTCTGCCTTCACCCACGTGTAGACTGTATACATGCATTCCATACCTGTCCAAAAGTTTTGCTTTGTTCCCACTAATCAGCTTCTGAGAAAAGCTTCACATGCTCTTTATGTAATATGTGAGAAAAATCAGAAATATTTATGATAAGAAATCATCTTGCTTTTATCAGACTAATAAAGATGTATTTTGTTCCCAATGTGTTTTCTCATTATTTTTAGGTATATTTTTTATTACATGAGTAACTTTTAAATGATATATAAAACAGTGTATCATGATTTGTTGAATCTCCCACTGTAGGTATTTTTAATGTCATCATATTGTGGTTTCTAGCATTGCATTAGTTACTGTATACTCAGTCATAAGAGATTTTACAAAACAAAGGTTTTGTGGAGCAATACACTAGAGAAGGAGCAGGTTGAAATTATTTTCATTAATTTATATATTTATTTGCTTTACACCCCCTCTCAGTCACCCCACCCCAACGTATTGCCCAACACTGGACTTGCAGCACAATTTGCTTACTCTCCTACTGCAGCCAGACCAGACAGCTTTGTTATAAGAAAGGGATCCACAGGCAGGTAACGGACTCAGGGACAGGCCTTGCTCCAGTTGTTGGGGTCTTCACATGAAGGCCAAGCTGCACATCTGCTCCATATGTGTGAGGAACATAGGTCCAGCCCATGTTATTGTTTGGTTCGGGGTCATTCTGTTTGGTTCGGGGTCAGTCTGTGGTATTCATATCCCCTGCAGGAGCCTCAATCCTTCCCTCAGCTCTTCCACAAGACTCCCTAAGGTCCATCTAATGTTTGGTTGTGAGTCTCTGCGCCTGTTTCCATTGGGTGCTAGGCACAGCTCTCAGAGAACAGTTATGCTAGGCTCATATTTGCAAGCATAATGAAGTATCATTAATAGTATGAGGAACTGACTCTTGCTCAAAGGACGGGTCCTCAATTTGGGCCAGTTATTGGTTGACCATTCTCTCTATCTCTGCTTTTTCTTTGTACCTGCACATCTTGCAAGAAGAGCACATTTTGGGTCAAAGATTTGTGGGTGGTTTGGTGTTCTTATCTCTCCACTGGGAACACTATCTGGCTCTATGTGGTGGCGCCTTCAGGCTCCATATCATCCCAGCTAGGAGTCTCAGCTTGAGTCACACACATAGCTGCCTGAAACCTCCCATTTTCCCAGATATCTGGCACATCTAGAAGTACTCTCTTCTGATCTCTGATTTCTGTGTTTTCTCACCTGCTTTCCCTATACCTGATCCCTGTGACCCATTCCCCTCCCCATTCCCTCTTCTACCAAGTTTCCTCCCTCAGATGTCTATTTTATTTTGCCTTCTCAGTAAGATTCAAGCATCTTCATTTGGGCCTTCCTTCTTTTTAACATCTTTGAGTCTGTGTGGTGTATCATGGGTATTCTGAATGTTTTGGCTAATATCCATTTATCATTGAGTACATACCATGCATTTTTTCAGGTCTGGGTTACCTCACACAGGATATTTTCTAGTTCCATCCGTTTGCCTGGGTAATTCATGATCTCTTTGTTTGTAATAGCTGAGTCATAGTCCCTTGTGTAAATGAACCACATTTTCTTTACCCATTCTTCAGTTGAGGGACATCTAGGTTACTTCCAGATTCTGGCTATTACAAATAAAGCTGCTATGAACATAGTTGAGCAAATGTCTATGTTGGATGGTGGAGCAATTTTGGGAATATGCCCAGGAGGGTTATAGCTGGATCTTGAAGTAGAATGAGTCCCACATTTCCCAGAAACCACCAAATTGATTTCCAGAGTGGCTGTACAAGTTTGCACTGTGACCAGCAATAGAGAAGTGGTTCCCTTGTCAGCATATGCTATTCCTTGAGGTTTTTTTTTTAAATCTCAGTCATTCTGATGGGTATAAGGTGGAATCACAGAGATGTTTTGATTTTCATTCTCCCGAGAACTCTTATTTCTGCTTCTCCCAAACCAACTAGCACAGCCAGAAACAAGGTTTATTGTGGACATAACTTATACATGGGGCAGGGGTTGTTATAATTGCAACCCCTCCCAGTGATAAGATGGAAAGTGAAGTCTCTACTTAATTTTATTTTCCTATGAAAATAAAATGCAATTTATATGTTTTTCCAGGAGTGAAATTGCTAAAGCAAAGTGTTTATTAGTTTTAAGTATCTGACACATCTTTACTAACATTTTACGAAGAGTATTTGTTAACTGAATGCATACCACTATGAAAGCTGGGTGAAGTCCCTCTCCTACTATAAACTTTCTATCTTAAAATTCTTTTGAATAATAGCCAAACACATATCCCCACACATGAACGTACACATGCACACACTTTATAAAGGTACATATTTTTTATTGGAAAAGTCAAATCTTTAAAAGACTACATGTTTTCCACATTGTAGGATCACTCCTGTGAGTGCTCTCTAAAAGACTAGGAATGGTGCCATGGGCAAAATGAAGGTGGTCCTTTGTGAGTATGAACACCAGCTTATAGAAATAAGCACTGAAACCTTTTCTTGGTGTCTTCACAGATTTGCCTGTCGGTCTTTTCTCAGACCTTGAAAAACTAACCCCTCACCTGTATTTCAGCATGAGACTGGTCTTCTCCTTCCCAAGAACAAAAACCATAATGTTTTGAAGTAATTGCCTGAGGGTTTGCTTCAAGAACCAATTCTGCCTTCTTTTCCAGGCAGATCATATTCATATCTCATCTGTACATAAACTTGTAGAGTGTTTAAAAGCTGTTTTTTACAACCATGGTTGTTACTTTTAGTGGCATTATTTTACCAAGTATAAGTAGTATTCAATATATTGTATATAATTATTTGTCCAAAATGACATATGATATAGGAAAACTTATACTTTTGATTCATTTTTATTCCCTCATAAAATTTGTTTAAGTCTCTTCTGCCTAGATTATCCTCAATGCTTATGGAGAACAATACACTGAGCATACTTAGAACTTGGATCCTAATCACCATATGAATAACCAGTAAGTGAAGGAGAGCTGAGAAATTTTAAGGTCATCCTCAAAATTTGTAGTCAAAGCACTTATCACCAACTCAAAGTGAGATAAAATACCAAGAAAAGGCTACAAGGCTTTCACTGTCTAAGTATGAGGAAGCCAAAACACAAATAAATAAGTCAGACATGGTAATTCACACTTGACATACATATATTCAAGAATACGAGGGAGGACTATTGTAGGTTTGAGGTCAGCCTGAGCTTCGAAATGAGTTTTAGGCTAGCTTTGCCTACAAGTGAGACTTTGTCTCACCACCATCTCCTGAAAGTAAATAATAATTACAAGGAACTGTTATAGAGCACAATTGTGCCAAGTTGTTGAAGGCAGTACAGGAAAGGAGAAAGGAGTTGTAGTGGAAAATCACCCAAGGATTTCTAATAATTTTACATACACAACAACGAAACTTATGAGTTCTACAGCTTAGGTTTTGGATAAAATTATGTGGACAACCATGGGCACAAAAACTGCAATGAAATGATATGATAAATGTGTTATTGAACTATTGTAACTTTGAAAATGTATGGAAATGTTCATATTTATATATCCTATATATCCACAACTGAAGATATCATAAAACTGGTAGATAACTATTAAGGTGAAAGATGAAGACACTATAAAAGGCAAGAATAAGCCAAGAAGCATGCTTTTTCTATAATTAAACACACACACGCACACACACACACACACACACACACACACACACACACACACACACACCGAGGATTTTACTACAGTATTTTATTTAAAATTACAATAGCTCTCTTAAGTTCTAGACAACATACTCCACAGTTCCCAGTGGATGCCCAATGCCACTACATTGATTGCTATGTAGAATCTGTTTCTATGTACAGTATACTTAATTAATTAATTCATTAAGCAGAACCAAAATTAAATCAATAACAAAATGGTACCATTATAATACTCTGAACCCTATCCATCCGTTCTCCACATCTATTTCTCTGCTGTGCTCATCAGTCTTCTGAGAACGGAAAGAGTCAAAACAATGGCAAGAAATGAAGTGACAAAGACACTGGGATATAGCGGCAGACAGGAGTCCAAGGATCACCAGAGCATAATTTTTACTGTAACCAGACCAAAGATGTTCGTCTAAGTGTCAACTATATGACTGAAGAGCAGGCAGTAAACGCAGTAGCAGAACCTTTGAAGAAAGATAGGGCTAACTGGAAAGCCTATGTGAAAAGCTAGACTAGATTTCTGTCACACGGTGTGCAACAGCTCCTGAGTATCCCTTTGATACCGGAAACAGTGGAGCAGAGGAGAGTGAGGGTGACTTTCAGGTATTACAAGAGGGTAACAAGGAAGTTGACTATGGTTAGACCCGTGAATCCTGCATAGGGCTTTAAAGGAAATAAGAAGATCCCAAGGACTGTTGAGAGAGTGGATCTGAAAAACACAATTAGCAGCTTACAGCATAAATTTTCTGATAAGACTTGCACCAGAAATTGTTGAACAGAAGAAATAATATCTAGTGTTTTATAGTATATCTGAGAAAACAATATTAAGAGTAAGGTAATATATGTATTAAAATAATAAAAGATAAAATGTAAGATGATCGATGCACTAGTATCCTACTTGAACACTAACCTGATACATGAGTCAAAACATGTCATTGTAGATAAAGGAATATATAATATAATAAAATTTCAAATAAACACTCAAATTTGCTTAGTCAATGATTGTACTAACATATCTCATTATAATTTACTTTTAAAGTGAAAATTGGTAGCTATCGCAGCTGGCAAAGCATTTACCACAGCTCCCATTAGTACAAAGAGCATAAACTTTGTGATAGGACTTGCAGAGATTTTTGACAGCGCCTACATAAATGCCGAAGTGGTGACAAGTATCTTTAATTCTGTTGTTCGACTAGTGATACAAAGACAACAGAGACTAGAGAATTCTTAGAAGATCTTAGGACAACTGGTCCGATATATGCATGAGTAAAACAGTCTTCTGGGAAATGAGATAGAAAGTTTGGACAGATATCTAAAGTTGTCCCCCAACCTGTATGTGTTCATTCTGCCCCAGACAAATGGCCATGGTGACAGACAGACAGACAGACTGACAGACAGACAGACAGACAGACAGACAGACAGACAGACACACACACACACCACATTCAAAGATATGCTAAATTCTACAGTGAGGCACTTTCTAGTTTAACAACTGCTACTAAAGTTCAGGAAAATACATCCTTTGAATTAGCTAGTGAATACATATCTTCACAACTGATCCATACATTATTCTACAGAAACATCATTCAAAAGTCTCTAGTTCAGAGGCTGGAAAGATGTCTCGGTGGTTCATAGCACTTACTGCTCTTGCAGAGGATATTTAAGTCCCAGGACCCATATGACGTCACACGCCTGTAACTGGAGTATCAGGAGACCTAACACTTTCTTCTGACCACCTCAGTTGTCTGCATGTATACCCTCAGAATCCCTCATATACAAATAAAATAAAACTGTCAATTTATCCTGTCTCCAACAAAAGTAAATGGTTAACACATGATTTGTCTTTGGAACAGTTACTGTCATGTAATTAGAGATGGGAGAAGCCCAGAAATTACATAGAAAGTCATCCATGAATCATTCTGATTGGGGAACAAGGGGGAACTGTGAAGCTTTCAATGATCCACTGCATTTTTTCCTGCCATCATTTACTGTAATAAAACCACTCACAAGTACATATTGTTTAATGTATCACCATGCCTTTTATTAAGTGCACTAGTGAGTTTCTTATTGATAGAAAGAAATATTTTGTTTCAAAATCTTATTCCCAGTAAATAAAATTTTATTTGGTGATATAATTTTAATATTTTCCTCCTTTTCCCAAATGTTTAAATTTTGTATTTTTTAGAGATTTTTGTTTAATTATGTCTATGTAGATAAGCACATATGTGTGTTTTTTCATCTGTGTGTGTGTGTGTATGTGTGTGTGTGTGTGTGTGTGTGTGTGTGTGTGAATGTATGTGCATATGAATGGACTGCCCATGCCAAAAGAGGATATCAGAGCCCATGTAGCTGGAGTTACAGATTGTAAGTTACTCACCCACCTTAGGTGCTAGGCAACTTAGATACAAAGAAACTCCTGTTCTTTGCAAACACAATATAATTTTTTTAGTTTAATTGTTTTATTTATTTAACATTTTTTACAGTCCAGACTTTGTCTGCCTTCTGGTTCTCCCTGTGACTGTTCCACATCCCTTACCTCTTCTCCCCATCTCAAACCCCCCCATACCACAAGACCTTGCCACTCCCTAAGGCCTCCAGTCTTTTAAGGGTTACCTGCATCTTCTCTGACTGAGTCCGGACCTGGTAGTTCTCTGCTGTGTATGTGCTGGGGGGCTCATATCAGCTGATGTATGCTGCCTGGTTGGTGGTTCAGTGTCTGAGAGATCTCAGGGGGTCCAGGTCAGTTGAGACTGCTAGTCTTCTTATAGGGTACCCCTCCTCCTCAGGTTCCTCCAACTTTTCCCTAATTCAATCAAGGGGGTCAGCAGCTTCTGTCTGAAAATCAGTATCAATTCTTAACTGATAAGCTACCTCTTCAACCCTGCTTATGTTAAAAAAGATGTCATACAGTTCCAATTTTTAATATTTTTATATAATTATGTTGAAACCTTTATTCTTGATTTTTGCATACTTTTTTCTTCACTATTTCTTGTCCTCAAGCTCCAAATATTTAAGGAATTTAGAGCTTAATTTGCAAAGTTTTTACATATTCTATTTGTTATATTCTTATTATTGTTATGTTAACAAAAGCATACTAAATGTATTTCTTAATATATCTGTGAGCATATTCATGATTATTTCTTTGGTTCAATTCTTAGAAGTAGGCCTTTGAGGTCAAGAAGAAAGGGGATGTCATGCACACAACCACTTTTTGTGTTGATCCATTTTTAATGATTATGACTGTTTTCATTACAGGCAATTCTTGCCAGTCCTTATGCTGGCTAGAACCATGCCTTCATTGAAAATTATTCCAACAGGGTTTTACAAATATATCTGTAATTACATCAACCACACCAATCGATAGCACACTTCAGCAGCTCCTGGGCTTTAGGAAAGACATTGCTCTGGCTTAGCGGTTCAGAGGCTTGGAAGAAGTGTGACCTTAAAAAAAGTCTGGTAAGAATTAATTCAAATAAAACTTTAGTATCTATCACATCTGAAAAAAAGTGGGCCCCCAGATGCCATCAGAACACTCTTTCCATGGTATCTGAAATTTATCTTTTTGTGTGAGCACAAAGATCATGCTTTGAGGACATACTGTGATATTCTCACTCTTCAAGAAGCCACTTACCTGGTGCCAGATAAGCCGCATCCAGCATCGAACGGAAATTAATGACGAATCTCCAAGTGAGACACGCAGGAGCTACAAATCCATCATGGAGCTCGTTTCAGGAAATAAGTGACACAAGGTTAAAATGAAATAAGCTCTAAAATGTGAGAGTTCGAGGACACAGCAAATCCCATTTATAGGAGAAAACGAAGCACTGTCTGATAAGATTGACACTGATAAAACATAATAAAATACGAGGAATCCACCATGAGGTCAGGTGGTCACCAAAAGTGTGAGCTACTGACAAGAGAATGAAACCTCAAGGAAAACTGAATATTTAATGGTGTTTCCCTTGTAAAATAGCATCTCTAATACTACCTAGTTATTCCTGTAAAGGATCTCTCTCTCTCTCTCTCTCTCTCTCTCTCTCTCTCTCTCTCTCTCTCTCTCTGGTAGAAAAGCCTAAGATATTAGTTACATTTAAAATGTAATGAAGTATCCACAACATTGTCAATGTGAGGTTTCACCAAAGGCTTGTGATGGGAGAATGAAAAAGATACAGTATTTAGTAGAAAGATGGCTTAGGAGTAAAGCAGTCTGCTGCTAAGGCTGGCAGTCTGAGTTCGATGCCTGTGACTCACAAGTGGAAGGAAAGAAATGACTTCCTCTAGTTGTTTTCTGACTCCTACAAAGACACCATGGTATGTATATGTATGTATGCTCATGTGTGTGTGATCATGTGTGCTCATGTGTGTGTGCAAATAAATAATATGCAATAAATATACTCCCCCCCAACCCAAGACAGTCGCCCTTATAAAACACAGGGTGACTTTCTCATATTAAATCTTAAGTTTATTCTAGCATGGGAATGACATTTACCTGAAGTCTGCTGAGCCTGAAGCACATGGCAGTGTAACACTTATTCCACACCACACTAGTTAAGAAAAGAGAAACCTTTCCAAATGTCTTGAAATACTTTTTTCTTTTTAGCTAGCACAATATTTTATAAATGGAAGAAGGAAGAACAACAACCAATCATGAGGGAGGCAAGAGGATAAGTTTAAGGCTATCCTTGGCTACATAATGAATTCAAGGCCAGTCTGGGCTACTAGAAATCCTCTTGTGAAATACATAGAAACCAAATAAATAAATAAATAAATAAAAATTAATAATAATAATAATAATAATAATAATAATATAAAAAGCCAAAGAAAGCTGAATTACTTTAAACCTCCTGATAGTGAGGCTTCAACCCTAGCTTGATGATTGTTAATTCATAACCTGGGACAATTTCTAGATGCTTTTGTGCCACAGATTCACTATCTTTTCAACTGAAATCCACATGAGTCCTGTTATGAATATTAGCCAAGTTAAAATAAGGGAAGTCAGAAACAAATCACATAATAATTTTCCTGTCATTGCTTTAACATGTAGTGCTAGAAGTATGAGTTGGTATTAACTGGAAATCTCTCATGTTTTTCTGAAGTAAAAAGCTGTCGGTATAAGCTAAAAAGGAGAGGACTAGAAACAAGAAGACAAATCATGGGGAAATGACATTTTTTCTTAAGTATTACACCTGCTTTCTTCCTGCTCCTCTTTCTTTTTTCTATTTTCTTTTTTTTTTATTAACTTGAGTATTTCTTATTTACATTTGGAGTGTTATTCCCTTTCCCTGTTTCCGGGCCAACATCCCCCCAACCCCTACCCCTCCCCTTCTTTATGGATATTCCCCTCCCCATCCTCCCCCCATTGCCACCCTCCCCCCAACAACCACATTCACTGGGGGTTCACTCTTAGCAGGACCCAATGCCTCACCTTACACTGGTGCTCTTACTAGGATATTCATTGCTACCTATGAGGTCAAAGTCCAGGGTCAGTCCACGTATAGTCTTTAGGTGGTGGCTTAGTCCCTGGAAGCTCTGGTTGCTTGGCATTGTTGTTCATATGGGGTCTCGAGCCCGTTCCAGTTCTTTCTCTGATTCCTTCAACGGGGGTCCTGTTCTCAGTTCAGTGGTTTGCTGCTGGCGTTCGCCTCTGTATTTGTTGTATTCTTGCTGTGTCTCTCAAGAGAGATCTACATCTGGCTCCTGTCTGCCTGCACTTCATCCATCTTGTCTAATTGGGTGGCTGTATATGTAAGGGACACATGTGGGGCAGGCTCTGAATGGGTGTTCCTTCTGTCTCTGTTTTAATCTTTGCCTCTCTATTCCCTGCCAAGGGTATTCTTGTTCCCCTTTTAAAGAAGGAGTGAAGCATTCACATTTTGATCATCCGTCTTGAGTTTCATGTGTTCTAGGCATCTAGGGTAATTCAAGCATTTGGGCTAATAGCCACTTATCAGTGAGTGCATACCATGTGTGTTTCTCTGTGATTGGGTTACCTCACTCAGGATGATATTTTCCAGTTCAAACCATTTGCCTACGAATTTCATAAAGTCATTGTTTTTGATAGCTGGGTAATATTCCCTTGTGTAGATGTACCACATTTTCTGTATCCATTCCTCGGTTGAAGGGCATCTGGGTTCTTTCCAGCTTCTGGCTATTATAAATAACGCTGCTATGCACATAGTGGAGCACGTGTCTTTTTTATATGTTGGGGCATCTTTTGGGTATAAGCCCAAGAGAGGTATAGCTGGATCCTCAGGCAGTTCAATGTCCAATTTTCTGAGCAACCTCCAGACTGATTTTCAGAATGGTTGTACCAGTCTGCAATCCCACCAACAATGGAGGAGTGTTCCTCTTTCTCCACATCGTTGCCAGCATCTGCTGTCACCTGAGTTTTTGATCTTAGCCATTCTCACTGGTGTGAGGTGAAATCTCAGGGTTGTTTTGATTTGCATTTCCCTTATGACTAAAGATGTTGAACGTTAATCCTGCCAATCCATGAGCATGGGAGATCTTTCCATCTTCTGAGGTCTTCTTCAATTTCTTTCTTCAGTGTCTTGAAGTTCTTATTGTACAAATCTTTTACTTGCTTGGTTAAAGTCACACCGAGGTACTTTATATTATTTGGGTCTATTATGAAGGGTGTCGTTTCCCTAATTTCTTTCTCGGCTTGTTTCTCTTTTGTGTAGAGGAAGGCTACTGATTTATTTGAGTTAATTTTATATCCAGCCACTTTGCTGAAGTTGTTTATCAGCTTTAGTAGTTCTCTGGTGGAACTTTTGGGATCACTTAAATATTCTATCATATCATCTGCAAATAGTGATATTTTGACTTCTTCTTTTCCGATCTGTATCCCCTTGACCTCCTTTTGTTGTCTGATTGCTCTGGCTAGAACTTCAAGAACTATATTGAATAAGTAGGGAGAGAGACGATTCTTGATCTTAGAGCATAAGCCATTGGTGTTTTGTTCAGGAAATTTTTTCCAGTGCCCATGTGTTCGAGATGCTACCCTAGTTTTTCTTCTATTAGTTTGAGTGTATCTGGTTTGATGTGAAGTTCCTTGATCCAGTTGGACTTAAGCTTTGTACAGGGTGATAAGCATGGATCCATCTGCATTCTTCTACATGTTGACCTCCAGTTGAACCAGCGCCATTTGCTGAAAATGCTATCTTTTTTCCATTGGATGGTTTTGGCTCCTTTGTCAAAAATCAAGTGCCCATAGGTGTGTGGGTTCATTTCTGGGTCTTCAATTCTGTTCCATTGGTCTACCCGTCTGTCTCTGTACCAATACCATGCAGTTTTTATCACTATTGCTCTGTAATACTGCTTGAGTTCAGGGATAGTGATTTCCCCTGAAATCCTTTTATTGTTGAGGATAGTTTTAGCTATCCTGGGTTTTTTATTATTCCAGATGAATTTGCAAATTGTTCTGTCTAACTCTTTGAAGAATTGGATTGGTATTTTGATGGGGATTGTATTGAATCTGTAGATCGCTTTTGGTAAAATGGCCATTTTTACTATATTAATCCTGCCAATCCATGAGCATGGGAGATCTTTCCATCTTCTGAGATCTTCTTCAATGTCTTTCTTCAGTCTTGAAGTTCTTATTGTACAGATCTTTTACTTGCTTTGTTAAAGTCACACTGAGGTACTTTATATTATTTGGATCTATAATGAAGGGTGTCGTTTCCCTAATTTCTTTCTCGGCTTGTTTCTCTTTTGTGTAGAGGAAGGCTACTGATTTATTTGAGTTAATTTTATTTTTGGTTGTGACCCTAGCGTTTAATGGCTGAGCCATCTCTCCAGCCCTTGAGTTAATTTTATACCCAGCCACTTGGCTGAAGTTGTTTATCAGCTTTGGTAGTTCTTTGGTGGAACTTTTGGGATCACTTAAATATACTATCATATCATCTGCAAATAGTGATATTTTGACTTCTTCTTTTCTGATCTGTATCCCCTTGATCTCCTTATGTTGTCTGATTGCTCTGGCTAGAACTTCAAGAACTATATTGAATAAGTAGGGAGAGACTGGGCAGCCTTGTCTAGTCCCTGATTTTAGTGGGATTGCTTCAAGTTTTTCTCCATTTAGTTTAATGTTAGCAAGTGGTTTGCTGTATATGGCTTTTACTATGTTTAGGTATGGACCTTGAATTCCTATTCTTTCCAGGACTTTTATCATGAAGGGGAGTTGAATTTTGTCAAATGCTTTCTCAGCATCTAATGAAATGATCATGTGATTTTGTTCTTTCAGTTTGTTTATATAATGGATCACATTGATGGTTTTCCATATATTAAACCATCCCTGCATGCCTGGGATGAAGCCTACTTGATCATGGTGGATGATTGTTTTGATGTGCTCTTGGATTCGGTTTCCCAGAATTTTATTGAGTATTTTTGCGTCGATATTCATAAGGGAAATTGGTCTGAAGTTCTCTTTCTTTGTTGGGTCTTTGTGTGGTTTAGGTATAGAGTAATTGTTGCTTCATAGAAGGAATTCAGTAGTGCTCCATCTGTTTCAATTTTGTGGAATAGTTTGGCTAGTATTGGTATGAGATCTTCTATGAAGGTCTGATAGAATTCTGCCCTAAACCCGTCTGGACCTGGGCTCTTTTTGGTTGGGAGACCTTTAATGACTGCTTCTATTTCCTTAGGAGTTATGGGGTTGTTTAACTGGTTTATCTGTTCCTGATTTAACTTGGGCACCTGGTATCTGTCTAGGAAATTGTCCATTTCCTGCAGATTTTCAAGTTTTGTTGAATATAGGCTTTTATAGTAAGATGGGATGATTTTTTGAATTTCCTCTGATTCTGTAGTTATGTCTCCCTTTTCATTTCTGATTTTGTTAATTTGGACGCACTCTCTGTGTCCTCTCGTTAGTCTGGCTAAGGGTTTGTCTATCTTGTTGATTTTCTCAAAGAATCAACTTTTGGTTCTGTTGATTCTTTCTATGGTCCTTTTTGTTTTTACTTGGTTGATTTCGGCTCTGAGTTTGATTATTTCCTGCCTTCTACTCCTCCTGGGTGTATTTGCTTCTTTTTGTTCTAGAGCTTTTAGGTGTGCTGTCAAGCTTCTGACATATGCTCTTTCCTGTTTCTTTCTGCAGGCACTCAGAGCTATGAGTTTTTCTCTTACCACAGCTTTCATTGTGTCCCATAAGTTTCGGTATGTTGTACCTTCATTTTCATTAAATTCTAAGAAGTCTTTAATTTCTTTCTTTATTTCTTCCTTGACCAGATTATCGTTGAGTAGAGCATTTTTCAACTTCCACGTAATTTTCAACTAAAAGTCATCAAAAAAGCTAAGGAAGGACACTTCATATTCATCAAAGGAAAAATCCACCAAGATGAACTCTGAATCCTTAATATCTATGCCCCAAATACAAGGGCACCTACATACGTAAAGTAAAAGTAATCTTACTAAAACTCAAAACACACACTGCACCTGCTCCTCTTTTTTGTTAGGTATTCATTCGCCTAAAAATTTTTACTAATGAAAATACAAAAAGAGGACTCACACTCAGAATAGTCACCAGGAAAAAGGCCTTGAGAACAGGGTTATCGTACTTACAGGAGGTATGTGGAATTGTGTAGATTGTTGTGTTTATGCAGGTGAAGGCAGGCACCAGAAAAGACAAGGCTTGTTATTATGCAGTCAAAAAGTAGGCTGGGCACAGAGATTTGAAAGGAGGAGAGAGAGGAGAAGGAGGATGAGAACCAAGATAGAAGAGAATGACAAGCCAGATCTGTGTGACCTTAAAGGGCCACAGGTAGTTATGACTATTTAACAAAAGATGAATTTTGTCCATCCCAATTTCTCTTATCTAGGTGGGCATTTTACATTAATATTAATCAGTTTAGAGTTTATTATGTGGACATTTTGTGGGGTGAGGACTTACTGATATAAGTCTGATTGCTAAATTACAAGCTTATTGAGTTTAGATTTTAAGGGGTTACTGGGAGTTGTGACTATAACCACAGGGGATGGATGTTGGAAATGAGAGCAGAGTCCACAGCAAGAGAGTTACAAGAAGGGCAGCTGCTGGAGGCAGTGTAGGATGGAGATTGGGAGTTTAGTTTAGTTTGCTGATTGAGATGGGAATACTCCACAGATGCCATGTGGCCCAATGAGGATACCATGTAAAGCCGGCACTGGCATGGTTTGGTAGGTTCACTTTTCATAATTACCGCTACAGAATTGTCCCTTCCTGTGCAGCCTTTACTCTCTCAGGCTCTGTGAAATGACCCTACTGTACAGAAGAAATCAAAACTGTCCTAATTTCACAACTCTAGGGGGGCACTAATGCTGACATCATAATCCATGGTTCTCCCCTGTGAATTCAAAGAACATAGCATGGTGTGCAGAGATCCTGCCATCCCATATTAGAAGTGGTTGGAATCAAGCAGAGGTAGGTTCTGTGTGCTACAGCTACCCACTGGCATGTATAAGGAAAAAAATGCCAGGGTAGCCCATCAACCGATGATATATAAGGGTCTCAGCTAGGGAAGCACGGTCATAGTGCTTGAGGAAAGAGATCCTGGCCTGGAGACACAACCAGGAATACACCACACAGGCTGCTTCTCCCCCATGTGGAAAGCGGGAATGAGAGTAGTAAATGGGGTGACAATGGGTTTGGAGAGAACAGGTATACCCAGAGCAACTTGTATGGCAAAGATGTTGTTCAGAAGGGCCTAGCTAAGGTGTTCAGGTCCAAGGGCTGCAGGCTAAATGAGAACCACAATTAGACTTACACAGGTTGGATAGCATCAGAAAGAGATAGCATCATGCTGCAAAAAAGTAATGCCTGGCATTGATTCAACCCAGATAAAGATGCTACTGTAGCCCCCAAATGCCAGCAGAGCTAGTAAGCGGAAAATGGAAGATAAGCATCAATCTGGAGGCCACAGTGAGGGGGAAACTACAGACAGAAGGGCAAGCTTTCTGAACTCTTCTTCCAAGATAGCACCTATAGTAGAGTAAGGAAGACAGAATTGCCTTGACAGACAGGTGAAAATTAAGTTTCAATAATCTGAACATTTTTACTAAGTCCTGGATTAGATATTAGTTTGTACTTTAGGGATTAATTTTATTATTATGCAGACAGGGTTGTGGAATACCCAGAACTACACATAATACATAAAATTTATTTTTATTTACTTTTAAGATGATTGAGAATTCTCAGACACTCCACAATCTGCAAAAATATGTATATTTTGCCAAAAGTCTAGGACTTCATATAGCAAAAACTATAAAAATGGAAGAAATGAACAATGTTGTTTTTAACAAACCTGAAATGGCAATATGACTGAGCTTTTGCCTTTCCGCCCATGGTAGCACACCATGATGTTACATAAATTTTATGAACATTGTGCAGAAGTGGGGAGAACAGATCAAGAAGAAAAAGGACAGCCTCAAAATGGAAAGAGTGACAGCCATGCAGACAGATAGGTAATCTCTAGTCGTTATATCCATCCCTCAGCTTCCTGTGTGAAAAATACAATTCAGACTGAGATGAATGAGGAAGTGCAGCAGGAGAGTGTGCATCTCCAGGGCAAAATGAGCTAAATCCTTCATGTGCACACTTTCCTTTAACACACATACATTTCCCCTACCACTTATTTATTCAAGATGAACACTATGGTCAGGAGACAGGAGGTACAACTTAAAATATTGCATGAAAATAATGCTATTTGGGGAATGTGTACGTCTTTAGGATTCAAGGGAAAATTCAGAAGCAGTGCGATACAAATACAAGTCAGGTAGATGGTTAGTGCATGCAAATGTAAATAAAGAGAATTAAATGTAAATTAAAAGAAAAGAAAAAAAGATAGTTCTCCTTGATCACGTAGGCTTTATCCCACAGATGGAAAGATGGTTCAACAAAGGAACTATTTGCAAGTAAAACTGTCTGGGTGAAAGAGTATATAATGGGATGCACTGTGACACAGTGAAGCTTCTACAGCGAGATGTTTTCATTTGTTTTCTAATTTTTACATTTTGCTTCTTTTTGGGGGCATTGTAAGGATAAAGGGATCATATGCAGGGATGACAAAATGAGTGGGATTAAGGTATATAACATAAAATTCACAAAGTATTAATGAAAGGTTGAAAAATATTCAATACAAAGAAATATATAATATCCTTAATAAGACTATAAAATTATACACACAGAATTACAAAATTTCACTATTTATAACATATAGGCTTAGTTTTTTTTCAAGATTTACTTATAAAGGTTCTCAAGTGCTTCGACCTCCCTGCTAGACACTGTGCAAAGGTAAGGGAGAAAATATGGTAAATAGGACAAGGTAAAGGAAGGAAGGAAGGAAGGAAGGAAGGAAGGAAGGAAGGAAGGAAGGAAGGAAGGAAGGAAGTGCTGGTTGCTAAACTTGCTAGACTGAGTTCAATTCCTGGGAATCTACATGGTGGAAGAAGAAAACTGACCCCAGCAAGTTATTCTCTTATTTCCAATTATGTGCCTTAACTTCTGACTTCTAGCTATATGCCTCAGCAAGGACCATCCCTGTCCTCCAATAGATGAATATAATTAATATTTTTAATTTTTATGGAAAATAATGATTTAATTAAAAGACTAAAATGTATTATTATTTATAAACTAATCAATGCAAAGAAAAAATAGGAAATTCCCCATAAATAAAAGTATGTGTGTCCAATGATATAATCTTTATTTAAATTGCATGTTCATTCTATATTTAGACTGAACTCTTCAGTCGTAACTCTCCATAGCAGTTAAGGATGAAGTGACTCTCTACCTATGTACACCAACACTATTTTGAGATTACAATAGAGATATGGGGACAGGTTATTCATACAAACCTGGGAATTCACATTTGAAGACGATAGTGAAATTTTCTAAATATGTCAGGTTATGTTTGGGTTCAAACTTTAGCCAGTAATCATTTCCAAAAATTTACTCTATGATAAATATCTTTAGCCACATCTGCTGTACAAGCACATGAAAGAAAGTACTGACAGACTGTGAGGAAGAACAACACTAACCTCTTACTTATAAAAATGGAGGTAGATTTCCTTGGCCACAATTGAGGAGAGGTCAGAAGCATCGAGTGAAAGTAAGGTAGCTTCAGAAAGGCATGACTAGCATGAACAGATTCTATGAAAATGAGCATAGAAGACGCATTCCATGTACTTATTTATGCATGTTCGTATGCATATGCATATACCATCCACAAACGTTGACAACGGTTATACTGGGAGAGTGAAAGTGGAACCAGGAAAATCGTACTTTAATAGTAACTAACTCATACTAAATACTGTGGCCTCTCTTTTTCGAAAGTAAGTTCATACATGCAAAGTATCATTATTTGTGTAAAAGACACTGCAAAAGAAACCATGCTTATAAGACAGATTTGTTTGCAGGTTAGAATCTATTAGGAAAAAAAGTAGTGTCTACGCCGAAGACTCTTCAGTAGGGATGGGTGTGCTTTGAGAGTAAATTTACAAAGCAGCCTGAGGAAATGTATTTGAGGTGTGCATTCACTGAACACCAGTCACTGGGTTCCATTTCCATTACACAGGAAAATGCCATTTAGATGACAAAGATATGAGATGCTAGGGATTTGGAAAGATGTTAGCACCTGTTCTTTGGCAATTATGAAGTGGTAGCCAAGTTGTATTTAATGAACAGGGAGAAAGCTGCTTGCCTCATCTGTACCTTCAGGGAGTCCAGGATTGAGGATGCCAGGGTTACCTATCAAGAGGCATGCTTCCACGGGGCAGGAAAGATACAAGAAGGCAGTCAGGCAAACAGATAATCTATAGTCAGGAAGTGAGGGTGAGAGGAACTAAGAAGGATTGATTTCAGGGCATTGTGTTCAGTTTCCCTTCTCTATACCTGCAGCATAAGGTAGTTTCAAGGGTTCTGCAACTCCAGGCAAGGAACTTGGACTTTCTCATTTACTCACAGAGCCTTTGCTAGAAGGGACTAGGCATCTTGGGGAGTATACATATCTGGATTCTGATGTTGTAGAGATAAAGGGACTTCATGTATCTAGGGGAAAGCCTGCTTCCACAGAGAAATAAGTGCTTGAGCAACCTGCAGCCACAGCCAACATCAGACAAAGGAGGGAGGTCTCCAGGAACAAAACGTGTGGAGAGATCAATGCAAGGCACAGACAGCATTCACTCCAGGCTGTATTTGATTTGCCATGATTTACAAACTTCATTTTTTTTCTAATATTGAGTTGCACAAAGAACCATTTCTTGTTGAGTCAGAAGAGTAGAAATGTTTCAAAAATTATATATAAATGAAGTTACAGCAGCAGCAATTCAGGCATACAAAAAAGTTTAAGAATCTTAAAAAAGGCATAAGAGACAAACAGCTTCAAAACTGAGTTAGACTCAAGTAGAAAGTTGTTAATATTTTATAGACTTTCTTGTTGGTAAGATCAGAGGGGTGATTCAAAATCTGTTTCTGTTTCTCTTGAAGATCAATTGCTTTATTAATCATTGCTGTGTTTTGGGAGACTTAGTACAGAAGAATAAAATTGTTCATTTGTTTGTTTAAAAAATAACTTTATCCTTCACAGATAGAAGCCAAGTTAATGTCTAAATTATTTTAACACATGCCTCAATTCTACATTATTAATAAGAAGTTGTACTGTTATGACATAGGTTAGGTGTGGTTTTTATCAGACATTGAAGCAAATTGAGTATATCAACAAATCAAGAAGTAAGGCATGGGAAGGGTTGGCATCGAGATAAACAAAGGCTCTTGATTATTTTCTTTCTACTTCACAGGAGTTATAATAATTCATTTTAAGTAACAGGCAATGTTCACCCTAGTCCTCTTTGTCTCTTAGGGAGACAACAGAATACTGACCAAGTCATGTCAACCAAGTAGAGTCTTGGACACTGAATGTCTAACTTGTATATAATATCTCATTGCAATGAATGAAATGCTGTTATCACTTGTGCAAGTAAGGTTAGCTATGATAGTCAAATATACTTGCTTTCTTAATGCTTAAACATACATGAGTGTAAAATACTATAAAACCTTTGCCCTTTCAGGAAAGTGGATTAATCATTTATGTGCAAAAACTTATCCATGGAGTTTAATTAAAAATGCATCCTTGCTGGTTATCATGTACATATTTGTTGGGTGTGGGCCTCTTAGTTACTCTAGGACCCATACAGCCCACAGGCCCCACTTGGATATCCATGAGTTCTGCCCTCGGTTATTTGCCTCTTGTTCAGGAGCACAAAACTTTGGTTGCAGTTCTTTAGACAATAGTAATCAACATGTTGATAACTTCATAGAGTTGAAAAATATCAAGGCACTTGCTTATTAACTTTACAGCATGAGGCTACCTTGGGGAAGTGATGAATATCTGGGAATAAACCGAGGATGTTTAGCAACTTGGTAACTCCCAATCATTTTATTTTTGATAATTAGAATTTATCTAATGCTACGAAAGAGCAAGAACTGAATTATGAGACAAATTAGTGAACCTTGCCTGTGGAATGACACCAGAATGGAAGAATTAATGTTCTACCTTTCTGTGGTTGAAATATTTCTTTTCATAGCCTCTGTTATTATACCTTGCACAGTGCTACACTTTTTAATGAAAGCATAACTATCTCATGGATGAAGTTTAGAACCTCAGATAAATTTGGGCAGTTGTGGATGGTCTTCATGATCAGGAAATATACACAGGGAGTAAAATAATGTATCACTATGGTGTCAAATGTATCTTCTTGCCTTTAGTTAATTTATTTCAATGATCATGCCATAGACATATTATACCACTGTGACATAAAAGTACACTCTTAGATCAATGTTTTCTTTTAATATGTAGGCTTTACATTAACTAACTAAAATGCCTGTTTCTTTTGACTGAATCATTTAAACATTAATCGGTTTAATTCATTTCTATGTTCTAATATTCAGAACATGACAATAACTAGCAATTATTATCTCCATGGAACTGATTTGCCAAGTAGAAACAATTGGAGCACAAAACAAAAGAGAGTCATTGCATCCATGGATACATTATATTTCTGTGGCCTCAAATATTCTGCTTCAAAACCTTAGAACTGAGGGATGGGGTCATTTTGTATCTCTGATGTATTCTTTCTATCAGCTATACAATTGAAGCAGACAGTTAACAAATGAACTCTCTACAAACTAATGTTAGACAGAGAGACAGAGAGTCAGATAGACACAGAGACTGAAAAGGAGACAATGAGAGCAAGATAGACGAGGAGATGAACTGATCCGATAAACACTTAAAAACTTGAAGAAATGCAGGAAAACTGAATAATTAATAATAAAATGGATCAGAAAGGAAGTAGGAAGTAAATGATCCTCATTTAAAGAGGCAAAAAGCAAGGAAAAAATAGGGAAAGAAGTAAGGCAGGCAGGAAGGAAGACAGGAGGAGGGAAGTGAGAAAGAAAGGAAGAAAGGAAGAAAGGAAGGAAGGAAGGAAGGAAGGAAGGAAGGAAGGAAGGAAGGAAGGTAGATAGTTGAATGATGTGAGGGACTCTGGCCCCAAGTAGCTCTCAAATTGCAGCAGATTTGGACAGAGGACACAGAGAAGTAGGAGAATGGGAAACGTCTGACTTTCTTCTCCTCCTCTTAATGTGAGACCTGGTAGGTTGTATTCTTTTTCCATTACCAGAGCACCACTTTGGGTCACTCCAGTCTTGTCAGTGTATATTCAAGGCCAGTCCTGAACATGTTTACCTTAATCTTTGGGCCTCTCAGTTTCCCTTATTTATCTAAGCTGAACAATCCAAGATTGGGACAAGGGCACCCATCCCAGATAGCCACAACTCTTAAAACTGTCAGCCCTCGAGAAGGAAAACAGATTTTAGTTTCCTCATCCCCTTTGAGGAGCATCTTTTTCATTGGGTAACTGCCCCTACTGTGTGTGTGTCACTGTGTGTGTGTGTGTGTGTGTGTGTGTGTGTGTGTGTGTGTGTTCCCTTTTAATAAAGATTGGTACTTGTTGCTGTCTATTGTGTCTAAAGAGCTTTCTGAAAATGTTACTCTGACAGCACCTTGGAGTGTTTACCTATAGTATTCAGAGATGATACCATTGTGCCAATCAACTCACACTTTCTTTAGTCTTTGTTCATTTTAATACAAAAAAAGTGAGTTATAAACTTCAAAAGATGTATTTTTTAAAGTTTCAAACTCATTTGCTTCAATTAAAGTTAGACTCTATTGTTAAAACAGATCAACAGGCCTTTATTTAGTTCCAGGTACATAGCCATCTCTTCAATTTGTCTTTGCAACAGCTTTATGTATTTGTTTATTCTTGTGTCCACTGAAGAGATGAAGAAACTGACAGTTATAATAATTAATTTAATATCATAAAAATATTACATTGTGGGAAAATTAACTATTAAGCTGCTGTTTTAATGATAGCATTTTGTTGCTATATTCAAGGAAGCCTTCCACACATGTGGAAATAAATATGTGAAAATTTCATATTTGCTGAATGTACCAAGGGAAGACATGTGCAGAGTATACACAAATATTATACTATCTTTTTGGGGGAATTCGGCATCTATAGTGCATCCTTGACAAAATTCCCAATAGGCACAGCAAAGTTTATAGTTGTAAGTTTGTCTTTGATATGCCTGAGAAAATCCAGAAAGGAGAAAAGTCATAAGAACAGGACAAGCAGTGTGGAACAAAGCTACTTCCAATGTTAGAAGTCCCATGAAAATACTGAGCTAGCGAAAGAGCCATAAAACATACACAGAGGATCTGGTGCAGACTCTTACAGTCCCAGTGAAGTTACTTATGTCTCTGAGCCCATATGAGTCCTGCTTGTTCAACCTTTGTCTGAGGGCTTTTGTCTTGACTTATTGTACCTTGTTTTGTCATGTTTGGTTGTTTTCTGGTAGAGGCCTGCACTTTTCTGAAGGAAAACAGAGTACTGGAGTGGATGTGGCAGAGGGGAGGGTAGTGGTGAGCTCAGAAGAGTGTAGAGAAGAAAATTATGGTCAGTATTGTGTGAGTGAAGATTATAATTTTAACAACAACAGTGAATGAAAAAAGAAAGAAAGAAAGAAAGAAAGAAAGAAAGAAAGGAAGGAAGAAAGAGAGGAAGAAAGAGAGGAAGGAAAGAAAGAGAAAAGAAAAGAAAGAAAAAGGGGATGGAGGGGGAAAGGAAGGATGGAAGGGGGAGGGAGGGAGGGAGGAAGGAAGGAAGGAAGGAAGGAAGGAAGGAAGGAAGGAAGGAAAGAAGGAAGGAAGGAAGGAAATGTCTGATAGTTCAAGGAGATCTGATCAGCAGTCACCTATGGCTTTGAAGAAAGGCTTCTTGCCACTCAGTCTTCTTAGATCAGAAATCAATGTTCTCAGGCTAGTACACAGCAAGTCCACTTCAGTGTCCTTGCTAGTAGGCTATAGCTTTCTAGAACACACTGTTAGAACAGGAATTGACTATATGTCTTGGCATAACCTACAAAACCTAAACCAAGAGTCATTAGAGACCTTAATCCATCATAGAATATTTAAAACCTGAATCTGTAACATGCAATAAGAAACAGGGAACACAGAGGAAAGGCACTGTCATGGACAGGAGCAAAACAAACAAAACCAAAAAATTCTTTTCACCTTTATCACACTAAAGTACATATCCCATTAAGGTGTGTGTGTGTGTGTGTGTGTGTGTGTGTGTGTGTGTGTGTGTTTGTGTATGTGTATGCATATATATATATATATATATATATATATATATATATATGTTCTCCAAGAATAGTTAAGATAAATAATTTCAGACAAATTCTCAGACGATAACTGTGTTAAACCAAATAATTGTTCAGTACTGAGAACATAAAAGGAATTTACCACGATAAGTAGATAATGATGGGTCTATGTATAACACTGTGTTTATAGCCTACTAAGCAGAAGGTTGGGATTTTATTTTCCTTTCATTTCAACTGTCCATATTTAATGAACACATTCTATCAGACAAGAATCAGATAAATGTCTAGTATCTATTCAAAAGTCTATTAAGGGCTCTAAAAATAAGTATTGATCAATGCCAAGACTGAACCAAAATGACCACATACAACCCACTGTTATTACTTACACTGACACATATGGTATTATTGTTCCCTGGACATCTAATTAGGACTCTACACATGAATACATGTAATGCTAGATACCAAATCTTAGAAGGAGAAAAAGTGACAAGTTAATCAGAGATTAGAAGTCTACAATAAATTTCCTACTTTCCTAGATAAACAAAACTGTGCACAAATTCAGAGACCTTTAATCGAGACATTTTAATTCATTTTTGAGAAGTGTAAAAACTTTATTATTTGGAGAATTTTATATATACAAATGATATAACAATATTACTAATTGAAAGAGAGGAAGTTGCAGTGGGTGGTGGAAGAAGGTTGTGGAGGGAGAGAGAGATGGAAATAATGCAAATATAGTATTTAGGTACAAAATAATAAAACTTATAGAAATATATACATATATATATATATATATATATATATACATATATGTCCTTTATATGGGTGTATAAATATGTGTGTTTGTGTGTGTGTGTGTGTGTGTGTGGACACACACATGATCTAATGGGTTTGTGTAGTGTTGATCACATCTATATGTGCTTGGGATTAACCATGCCTTTCCGGGCTCTTCAACCTGGAGGAAACAGATTCTCTTTCTCTCAGTTATTGCCTGCATGTAGCATTTCTGTTTCTGGTGTGGCCAAATGAAATTTCTCTAATCCATGTTGTCATGTTGACTGGTGATGTCATATTCAGCATTTGTTTAAGTAATATATTATTGCAATTTCTGGGATGTAGTACCATTTAACATCTGATATCTTGGTCCTGTGGTTCTTTGATGCTGCTATCTTCTATATGCTATATCGCTTGAGCTGTAATTATTTGAGTTCTAAATGTACATGCTGAGAGTGGTTACTTCTAGAATTTGAGTATTTTCATAGCAACTTTTACTAAATATTTACTGCAAAAAGAATCTTCTTTAATTAGAAGGAAGGGTTGTGCTTCTCTGGACTCATCTAGCTGGGTGGCTGAACCAGTAGATACTTTTTTAAAAACAAAACATTTCTGTCCTTCATGAAAGTATCTCGGTCCACCATGAAAGATATCATGACTATAGTATAGCTATCATAATCCACTTATCTTTGGAATAACCATTCTCCCAATGAATTAAAATATGTGGTAGTCAGCTTTTTGCCATTATCACATAATATCCAAAATAATCCACTTATAAAAGGAAACTGATTTTTCACTTTATTGATAGTATTCACTCTTATCATTTTGCATTGCTCCTTTTGGGTATATCATAAGGCAGAACACTATGGCAAGCAGCATATGACAATAGAAAGACAAGGCCATGCGCTCCAATGACCTGTAAGAACTTGACACCAGACCATGGCTTTTATGCTATATTTCCTTCTAAGAATGTCACCCTCTAGATCAATAAAGATCCCAGATAAAGGATTATATTAAAACCAATAAGGCCTGGTGATGGTAGTACAAATAATTATCATTATCTGCCATTTTTCAAGGCTGAAAAACCAATAATGTGAAGTATGTCACAGGCAACATAACATTGCTCATCTGCAATGACTATATTTAGCTTGCAAAATCTATTTGTTCATATCAAGTTTGCCATAAGAATAATGGTGTGATATTTGTGAACATAGCCATTATCCCATCTTTATAACAGAAATAAGTGAAGTACAAGTTATGAGAGACCATGAAGTCTATCTTTTAACTTTCTATCCTTTTAGTACCTAAGAAAATACTCCTGGACACTGAAAATTGGCAAACAGGCTTTGGTGCTAGAGTGCAGTTTTATCCTATCTAGAAGACACCACAGAGATGTTTCATCAATTAACAATTAATCTTTTTTAAATAAAAATAAAATGTAAAAGTATATACATAGTTCTTTTTCTTCTTAGCTAATTTAAGTTGGTTAACCTAACAATTAATAGAACATAGATTCAGAGGCACAGAAAACTATTCTAAGGGATGTCTCTGAGCAATGGAACATGCTATCGGAATAGCCATAATAAAAGTGCCAGAGGAAGCATGAGAAAGAGATTTTTCTGGTAAATATTTTTTGTAAAATTAAACCCATATAAATTTTGCCTGGAGATAAATATTCTAAACTACCTTATCTTTAGAAGAACTCATTAGATTATACAGGTAAACCAGCTGACAAGGAAAAGTGCATGCATATTAGAGCAAGATCTGCATTGCCTCTCATTGGTATCTCACTAGAATTCTTCTCATATTTACAAAGTGACAGGAATGAGATATATTATCCTTGTGACTCTTTTCTGGATTTTTTTTGTTGAAGTACCTCCCATTGTTATACAACAATATCTGTATCAGGTTATGTTAACAATATTGAAAGCTAAGAGTTCATCTGAATCAGATTGTGTATGTTCTTTGTGTGACCAGACAACCTAGTGTGCAGTCTATCACTTCATATGAATAGTTAAATGCACAGAGAAGCATGAAGAAAATATACTATGGCAGATCTCTAAAATTTATCTGTGTTCCACAAACTCATATAGACTGAAGTACAGCTTTTTATTTGTCTGTAGTTCCTGGCAACACAGCATTCTACCACTTATTTCTGTGAGTTCTATTTTAGCTGCCTCATATCAATGGATTCATGTGTTTGGTTTTGTGTATATGTATGTCTGGCAAGAGACAGTGTATTGATGTCACTAAGAGCTACAATTCCCACAGGGACATACAAGGGGAAGAATAACGTGTGTGCTTTGAGTTCATTAGTAACTCTCAAACCAAGTGTGAGTTGAATGAATGATGCAGAGTCACTTGGAAGAAAAAGTCAAATCAGTCTTTGTGAATAACAAGCAAGGATAAAGTTTAATAAGATCTACTTTTTTTGTCAAGCCCCAAAGAACAAAAGTTATCAGATATTGAGGATTACACATGCATATTATACAGGAGCTGTCAATTCTGATACAGAAAGGTAGAGTACAGGGAGCTGTTAGAACAGCTATTCTATATTTATGGATGATTGGGGATTTTGAACAATTCAGGCCTAATTATATTTTCATCATGGACTCACTCCATCAGAAATGTGTGCCCTGAAATATGCTTCCTTAATGGATTTATTGTGGTGAACCTGAAAAGCCATTTTCTGATGGACCAAAAAGTTACTGAGGTAAGTTTCAGGAATAGGTAAATCTTAAGTCATTTATTATATGATTATAACTTATGGCCAATTTAGAGAAGAGGTTTTTCTACAAGTTAAGATGATAGTATTTTCCAGAACAATGACTTGGGTATTTGGCGCCAAGATCTGAACAGTGAAACTATAATGGAGAGGTCTACTCAGGAACTAGGGTAGTTAAGAATGCAGAGTACTACTTGAGTCTAAAAGAATGAAGTGAAGAGAGAACAGAGAGGAGACAGTAAAACAAAAACAAAAACAAACAAACAAACAAAACCCCTGAATATTATAAAGGTTCCAAAGGATCACTGGATTATGGCAGACATCTTGTCTACCAGAACTCTTGAACTTTAGTGATGAAGATATTTGCATTTTTTCAAATTAAAGACCACATTAATGATTCATATAATCCACTCAAATAATACTGTGTTAAAGATATGATATAATTAAATGAAAATCAAATTGAATTTCCTCAGTAGACAATAGATAGTACTTGTATAAATATCTAATTTTTTTAACACTTGGAAGCATATGATATGTACTTTTGTTGGCATTTCTTATAAATAATAAATCAATTTTTCAATTAATTTCATTCAGTTTTCTCTTAATAGTAATTAATTCCTAATTCTCAAGATTTGAGGAGGAATTTCTCTTCTTCTTCCATACCAGTATCACAAGTTTATTCACCCAACACTAGTACAATAATACTGTAATTCTATTCCTATTGTATACATGCTTTACAATTTTCAGCTCAGATTTGTTAGCCTAAAACACCTAACACTTCAAAAAACAAAGATATCAAACACAATTACTCAAGCCTAACCTATTTTACAATTCAGTAAAGACAAATATTAGCATAAACAAACAAGACACAAATAAAATAATGCTATTGAAACCAAGGACAAACTCCTCAGGAGTCCACAGAAATAGCATATATATATATATATATATATATATATATATACATATATATATATATACATATATATATGTATATACATATATATATGCGTATACCCTTGACACAATTTTCATTTTTATTATCAGATTATGACCACCTTTCAGAGTCATAATGTACTGCAAGATTTGCTTAAGCAATGTGTGAAGCTGATAACTTTCAAAGAAAATGCTTTTCTGGCCTTTTATCAAATAACAGGTGTCAGCATCAGACTAAAATATGTATAAGGAGAGAGAAAATGTCTGCAAGGAATGGTTCTGAACAGGCTTGGATTTAAAATATTTACCATCACCATCTGTAAATTAAAACATTTATCTTTCCCTTTGTATGAAACCGACTAATAAAACCTGCTGCAAAGGAACACCCTTTGTGCTCTTGCTAAGTATTGAGGTGGTATTTGAGAGGAGCCTGTTATTTTCAGCAGAAGACGCTGGGGTTCGAGAACCCATATGAACAACAATGCCAAGCAACCAGAGCTTCCAGGGACTAAGCCACTACCTAAAGACTATACATGAACTGACCGCGGGCTCCAGCCTCACAGGTAGCAATGAATAGCCTAGTAAGAGCACCAGTGGAAGGGGAAGCCATTGGTCCTGCCAAGACTGAACCCCCAGTGAATGGGATTGTTGGAGGGAGGGTGGTAATGGGGGGGATGGGTAGGGGAACACCCATAGAGAAGGGGAGGGGTAGGGGTTAGGGAGATGTTGGCCTGGAAACCGGGAAAGGGAATAACAATCGAAATATAAATAAGAAATACTCAAGTTAATAAATATTTAAAAAAAAGATTTTCAGACTCCTCATGAGAAAGCATTGTGTTCTCTGTCCTTTGACATGAGAGTTCTTTGATCAATATGATGTAATTATGTCTTCATTTCTATGAATTAATAGAAGAGGCACAAGCCTAGAATCATGCAGCACCATGAAGGTTGGGGCAGGAGGATAACAGTGAGTTCTAGGAGAGGCTAGGCTGTAGAATGAGATCCTATTCTTAGACATATAAAACAGAACTAAATGAACTTTAAAAGATTAAATTATTTATTATTTAGAATTATTGAATTCTTTTATTTAATCTAAATTAGCTAATTAATTTGATAAGAAAATAAACTATAATATTACTGAGCACATTAAAATAATCCCTTAGATTCCTATGTTCTTAAATCAACCATGTAGTCAAAGGACATGAGAAACTTGGTTTTATATTTTAAAAAAATAATGTTTTGTTTGTGTGTAATAAGAAAGAATATAGGCTTAGGTGACACAGATCCAATGCCATTCCATTTAACCGTGAACTTCCTAGCGATTCTCCAGCTCAGTAATAAACACTGATCTTAAGCCACAAGACTTTCTTCCCCTAGAACTCCATAGTAAAAGCAAAGGCCTACTTACATTTCCTGCTTGTCTATTAAATCTCACACTAGAGACAGTGTCTTCTCTAGCTTTCTAGGACATACTAGATTACATATAGAATCTGAAGGGAGGACATGAAATGAGAAATGGTGGAAAATGCAAGGTATGTAATTGCAGGAACTGACACACAGCTATAGACATGACAACTTTTTGTACTAACTTACTATCTGCAAATATCAAAAATAGTCATCCCTGATACTCATAGATCTTATTTTACGCTAGAAATCAATAGCTAACTGATTTGCATATTAGTTTTACTCTCATTCTCTCAAAACACTGTGATATGTAAATATATGTATGTACAAAATGTATATGCATGTAATTATATATGTATATAATATATAATTATTTCCCACTTCTAGATGGGAATGTCAAGGCTTAGATATATGAAATACTATGCCTTACATTACAGACGCCGTAACCTATGACGGTACATTAGGAACACCAAGACTTGGGTAAAGAAGGCTTCTGCTAACATGGCTCGTTTTTTTCACCAATGAGACAATCAAAATTAATTTTCTGTTCATTTGTTTAAAAAGTAGTAGTTCAGAGCCAGAGAGATGCCCAGGAAGGGAACATATTTCTTTTTCGGAGAGCCTAGATACAGTTCACAATACACATATGGGAAAACTTTCAACCACTTAGGACTCCATCCTCCTGAGACTCTGAAGCCCCTTTCTGGCCTTCACAAACACTGCATGTGTGTGGTTAACACACATATAAGTATGCAAAATACTCATACACAAAATAAAGTGAATATGAAACAATAAAAGTGGGAAAGTCACCCATAAGATTAAAGGATTCAGTTGTCCAGAAAGCCAGTGTGTGCATGCACATGTATTAATTTCCTAATCAGTGAAATAAAGTTTTCATTCTGTAATTATATCCAAGTTTTTACTTCTTAGTTAAAATCCTACTTTCGTTGATTAGCATTTAGTTAAGTTTCTCAACAAAATGGGCCCGTCAGTTTCTTTTTTCTGCGAGGAGTTAAAAATATTTTTAAATTTTATTCCTCAGGGACACAATCGCAGCTCTTTCTTGAGTTTTAATAAATTCTGAATAGATGCTGTGGTATTAGCCTGTAAAATGCTGAGCCAATGACTAAGGGGAAGTTTGAGACAAATTACATAGCTAGGTTGTCTCAGGGCTGTATCCTGTATGGCACTTCCACCCTTCTGCAGGGTTTTAGATGAAAATATAGCACATTTATTTTTCTCCTCTACTAGACTCAGGACTGTTTTATGAGAGCATAGCTATGTTTATCTGTCCATTTTCTCTAGCACTAAATCTTTCAGGAGCAAGCCTCACTTAACTGGTTTCAAAACTTCTATGTTGATATCTTTGATTTCAGTGACTGCCATAGGGTCACTCGTGTTAAAAGACATGACACAGCCAGCAGCTGACTAAAGCAGGCATAGAGACCCACAGCCAAACATTAGACAGAACTTGAAAAGTCTTGTGGCAGAGTTGAAGGAAGGATTAAAGAATCCAGAAGAGATTGGGTCTCCACAAGTAGACCAACACAGTCAATTAACCTGGATCCTTGGGGACTCTCAGAGACTGAACCAATAAGAGAAGAGTGTATAAGAGCTGGCCCTAGTCCCACCTCCCATACATACATAGCAGATTGGCAGCTTGATCTTCATGTGTGTCTTCCAAAAACTGGAGCAGAGGCTTACCTTAACACTGTTGCCCTGTCCCCTACGTGTTTTTTCTTGTCTGGCCTCAGTGAGAGAGAATGTACCTAGTCCTACAGTGACTTGAAGTGCCAAGGTGGATTGTTACCAGGAAGGGTCCTCATCCTTTTCATAGATGAAGGCTAGGAAGGGGCTGATAAGTTATTTCTCTGGAAAAACGAACCATCCGAACCAGATTCGATTATATTAAATGTAGATCCATTGGGAAGCTCTCTTGCTACAGGACAGTTTACTGACCCCCAAGGAAGGTGGCTAGGGAAGTCCCCATGGGAAGGAAGAGAGAGAAGAAGGGGGAGAGAAAGAGCACACATGCGTAAGGGAAAGAGAGAAAGGGGTGAGGGGGCGGGGAATGCAGGAGAAGCAAAACTTCTGGGTTATATGAAGAAGATAGTCTGGGAGAAGAACCCAGGGCCTGGACTGGAATGTTCAGAGTTGGGGGTAGTGTATGCCAGGTAGGGACTGAGGGATAGTAGGAGAACCTGGAGATCAAGGTATGCTTCTTTGATATGTAGAATATGCACCTAAATCCCTTGTCCCAGTGTCAAACACACAGGGAGTGTATGAGGAGGGGGAACTGAAGGGTCAGGCTTACTGATGGGATGGTTGATGGAAAATGTGGTGAGAGAACATTGACAGGGGTGGCTACTGTTGGCTGGAAAGTGAAAAGAAATTAGTTTTTTAAAAAAAAGACATAACTTGGAGTTGACTTCATTCATAATGCTCATGAGATAATCTTTCTTATATGTTGTTTGCACAGAGCTTTTATCAATAGTGTGATAGTGTGACTATTTTTGTTAAACAAAATAAGAAAATTAAAAAAAAATCTTGTTTACTCCTTTCCTGAATATTTTTAAATTGGACCTGGGTAACAGACTTTCCTATGGGACTAGGAAGAATCCTCAGTGGTTAAAAGTACTTACTGCTCTTCCAGAGGACCTGAGTTTGATTTCCAGCACCCACATGTAGCTCATATCCATCATTTGGACTCTCAGAGCATGTGTACACACTTGGTGCACTTATCCATCTGAGCAGACAACTGTTAAAAATTAAAAATATATTTTCCTTGAAGAGAATTCATTTCTGTGCTTTAAGTAGTGCTTGCAATAGGAACAGTATTAAAATAAAATATTTTTGAAGATTTTTTCATGAAGCTTTTACAGTAGGCTGGATTGTCCAATACTGGCTGCATGGACACTGGGAAGGCTGAGAATCCTCTGACTACTTAATACAAGAAGTTGGACGTCGGGGCAGTTGTTAATTGATATTAGAAAGCTAGAAAATCTCCTGGAAGATAGTTGTACTGAGTCTTCAGAAGAAGCCTGGGAAGCTGGAATCTTGTTTTAATTAAAGGCGGTAGCAACGACATAGTCACATTTGCTCCAAAGTAAGAAGAAATGGCAGACACGTGCGTGCTCATTTTCGTAGGAAGTCTATTAGCTGGGTTTGAGGTTGAAACATGCACTCCGCATTTAGGAAAGATCATCCCATATGTTTTTGGAGATATCCTCAGAGGCTTAACCAAAGGTGAATCACCTAAAACCAGTGACATAAACAATAGAAACACCCATTGCTACCATTGAAAGCAAGACCTGGAAAATACATAACAGATTGTTCTGTTGGAATCAACAGAAATCAGACAGGCAAGGAAAAATATTTGTTTATGCCATATGGAAATGGATCATGAAGAGATTTCAGCACACAAATGTAGAAGGTGGATCTGGGAATCAAAATAGTATATTTTGGTTTTGGAGGGGCACCAGATACTCAGACTACTCTGATGAAGCCAGGCTAGTTTGATGGCTTAAACATACTCTCAGCATGAAAATCCCATCTAAACATATTTACATACGCAAAACAAGATCTGGATAACTTGAGACAACTCTGTTAATAGCAGAGACAATTGGGGAAATTTATTCTTCTCTACTTTACCCCTGATAACCAAGGGATTATGAGAGCCATCAGACAGCATAATCACAAAATTTAATGACTATTCCTTTATCACGTGCTTATCATGTGTATCCATTACCAAATAAGAACAAATTTTACTGCACATGAGTTTGGTAGGAAAACAGGTTGCCAGTTTTGTTTCAACTCCTACCTTTGCAGCATCATGATATGGGAGAGTTAACTTTCCAGAAATTCCATAAATTCTATAAATTATTCTGCACTTGTCACAGGCTCTTGCACAGCATTTGGGGGGGGCGTGGTTTTGTTCTATTTGTTTTTTGTTGTTTATTTGCATTCAGACTCACATTCTAGGATTTTCAGTATAAATGGCAATGGCATAGTTTGACCACTTGTAATAACTAGAGGTAGGAATAAAATTCTTTCTGGATATGGAGAATTTTTGGATTCTTTGTAAAGGTTGAACCGTGAAACAAAATGGTTTTGTTCACTCTCATTCATGGTAGATACTTATGACAGTTAGCGAAATCTATGCTGAAGCCTACTGCCTGACCTGAATTTAAATCTGAGTTCGAGTTCTATTTCTCAGAGCAGGATTTTTTTAATTTCTATACCTGCTTTTGGATGTATTTTCTTTTCTTTTTTTTTTTTTTACTTTCTTCTTCTTTTTTTTTTTTTTATTAACTTGAGTATTTCTTATATACATTTCGAGTGTTATTCCCTTTCCCGGTTTCCGGGCAAACATCCCCCTCCCCCCTCCCTTTCCTTATGGGTGTTCCCCTCCCCACCCTCCCCCATTGCCGCCCTCCCCCCAACAGTCTAGTTCACTGGGGGTTCAATCTTATCAGGACCCAGGGCTTCCCCTTCCACTGGTGCTCTTACTAGGATATTCATTGCTACCTATGAGGTCAGAGTCCAGGGTCAGTCCATGTTTAGTCTTTAGGTAGTGGCTTAGTCCCTGGAAGCTCTGGTTGCTTGGCATTGTTGTACCTATGGGGTCTCGAGCCCCTTCAAGCTCTTCCAGTTCTTTCTCTGATTCCTTCAATGGGGGGGGGTCCTATTCTCAGTTCAGTGATTTGCTGCTGGCATTCGCCTCTGTATTTGCTGTATTCTGGCTGTGTCTCTCGGGAGAGATCTACATCCAGCTCCTGTCGGATATAGAAATAACACTCATAATGTATATAAGAAATACTCAAGTTATTAAAAAAAGAGAGAAAAAAAAAAGAAAGTCAAGTTAAATGACGCTTTTTGTGCAGATTAAATATCATCATACAAGGCAATATAATATATACTCTAGAAATGTCCAATGAATTAAGTGGATTAGCAAAGGTAAGAACAAAATATTGTGAGTCAGGTAAGCACAGGGAATAATTTAGTAAGCTAGGACTCCGCTGGATTTGAGTTGTTCATGCCTTTTTCTAATGTAATAAGAAGTCTAGCTCTTTTCACTGCACATATTATACAACACACCCCTCTACAAACAATGCCTTTAGCAACCTCAGACCCGCACTTTCCACTGGACTAAATTTGTATTCCATCTATGAGCAACAGGATAATTTATCATCTCCTTAATGACCATCAGACTTAGCCAAACATATTCTAAACACATCCTGGTCCATGTATAGTAGGGCCGATCCAGTTTAAACTTTTTTAGGGACCATGCTAAACTAAGCCCTAAAGTGACTGTTAAGGGTGAATTCCCTTATGCCTCTACATAAGGATGTGCACATAGTTAAAGCCAGATGCATTGTAACACATGTATCTGGAACAAATGTAGTGAGAAAAGACTTACCTAATCCAATTGCAAAGAAAGGAATTGTTATAATAGAACAAAGAATTATCAAAATTGTATTCCTAAATAACCAAATCCTTCTGTCTTTAGAACTTCAAGAAGCCTCAAACTATCATCATGACCCTTGACTATGTTTACTTGTGTGGCCAATGTCTCCCTTGTGTACATTCTGATCATTTATATTATTTTCTTTAAATAATATTTATATTAAAGGTATGGAGATGACTCAGAGGTTAAGAGCCCTTGTTCCTCCTATAGGCAATTTTAGGTTTTATTTCAGCACATCCTGAAAGCAAAACTCTAATACATGTAAGTAACAAAATAAGAATAAATAAATCTAAAGAAAACTTTCTTGCTAGTTTATAATCTGACTGAGGCTTTACTTCCATTTCTTGAACAACAAGGCAAGACCCTGGCAACACTCTACCTAGATGTGAGGATTTGTAACAGTTGGAATGAATAGGTAGTTAACCAATGTAATCCACTAGTTTACAATTTGATATGCTTTGTTAATAAGATTTGCAAAAAAAGGAGAGAGAGAGAAAAGGAAGAAATCAGATGAAGAACAAGAGAGAAAGCAAGCAGGCTACTTCTTTGTTCTGCTTTGTAACTTTTATGATTCCTGGGTTGGCATGAACTAGGCTGCTTCCCAACAGAACCATTTGGGTTGCATAACAGTCATGCTGTCATTGGCACTGAGAGCCATGAAATAATGGAGGTTGTAGGACAGAGGAAATAGCTTTACTAGTGTATGAAATCTATCTACCTTTCCACCCACCCCATGTCAAAGATTTCTACCTTGTCACAGCTAATTCATGCTGCTCTCCCAAATGCATTAGGGATTGGTGGCTTCAATAATGCAAGTCTCTCTATTCTAGGCAGTGGAAAGTCAATGGTTGTGGGTCCAGAGTCTATTTGAAGCACCATCTCATTCTATTGTGCACACAGAGGCATGTGCATGTATCTCTGTGTGTATGCGTGCATACGTGCATGCGTGTGTGTGACAGAGAGACAAATAGACAAGAGACAGATACACAGGCAGGGACAGAGAGAAGAACAAAGAGGGCAATAGACAGAGGACGAGATCATACTTTTCTAATGGGAGCAGTAATTCCTAAGAGCCATCCCATTGGGGTCTGGTTTTCATCAGATGCATTTTAGGACCACACAACCATCCAATTCACAAAAGGCAAGCAATGACTTGAGAATCACTAATCAGATAACCCAAAATTCTGTACCCTAAACTCCCCCAGATTTCTCTGACTCAGGAGTTTGAGGAAGACTCTGGAATTATAACTAGAGAGAATGGCTTTGCTTAATGTGTGCATGAGTCACCAACGATATTGCAGCTGTGATGAGTAATTTTCTGGGCATTTCTAAACCCAATTCTCCACGCTGTTTCACTTGATTAACTCTGCACAGTCAAGGTGAGGGCAACTTTAAGTGCCTCCCTCCCTCTGGGCCCCAAGACCAAATGTCTCACTCTCTTCTTTGTCAACTATTCCTACTGCACATGGTGGCTGCCCCTGTTCCTGATGTGTTTATGACTCAATAATTACTATACATAATTACATTTGCTTCTGACTATTTTATCTACTGGGGGGAGGGTTGGTAGTAAGAGGGAGAAACATTTTTAAATGTATTTCTTTCTTTCCTTTCATCATCTTCAAGTAAAGCAGTCTTTGTGATACTGTCGGGGTTCGAACAATCCTTTCAGAGGGGTTCCCTAAGATCATTGGAAAACACAAATTTTCTTTATTGTTGGGATACCCTGCTAAGTAAGGTTACAGTCTACCATGTCCAAATACTTCCTCTGAGCTAAGCACAAAATGGTGGACTCCATTTACCATTTACCTTTTCTTGGAAGCCCGAGCCCAACATCCCCCCCCACACACACACACTCTACGTGAAGAAAGTCACATAGCCATTGGCAAACCTATAAGTTCAACTTCCTCTTTTCAGGTAAGACCTGACCAATAAGTTCCTAGGTTTCCTGGCATGACTCTCCACACAATGGAGTACTTTAAACCCCAGCCAGTGTTCACCCTGAAAATTTCTTACAACTTTCCAACGTTTATATATAGCTCTTCCCTACACTTGAATAAAGGCAACCACGTAAGCTATTTTTGGAAAATTATTTAGTTATTTTACAAAATACGTTTAAATATCTCATATTAAAATGTTACTTGAGAATATGTAGCGTTTCACACCTTTAATCACAGGGGTAGAGAAGGAGAGGCAGGCAAACCTTTACATGTTACAGGCCAGTCATCTTACACATATGGAAGCCATCCAATGCTATATACTAAGACGGTCACACACAGAAAACAAAACAATCAAAACATTTGTATTAGTGATTTTCAACTTACAAATGCTCTGACCTGTTAATATAGTTCCTCATGTTATGCTGACCCCTCATCATAAAATTATTTTATTGCTATTTCATAACTATAATTTTGCTACTGCTATGGATCATAATGTATGGTGTGTGATTCAGGTGACAGCTGTAGTTCTATGTCCTGGTTTCTCTCCCAGAGTATCTAGGTCCTATTGAGCACAAGGCTGGAAGCATCAAGCAGAGTCTGGAAAGAGTGGGCTCTACAGCATCCTGGTCTGGTTTGGCTGGGGAGGGTAGACATAGGTTTCTTGAGGATCTTAGAGTTACAACTCTTTTAGATGAAGGTCTTCTCCAATGATCTTCAGTGAAATAGCTCTCTTAAAATTATTACCCATGCCAAATTGTGTATCCTGTGATAGGTCTGAACACAACCACTAAGAGATGACATGTATTACAACATCACATATTTGGATACAAATAATCAATTTCATTTCTTTCCATTCTTATAAGAACAAGAAGCATGGGGAATCAGACTCAGACAAATGAGTAATTGTCTGTATCACTGTTTTAATTACTGTTTAATTAGTTCTTCATAATTTTGTTCATTGCATTATCATATTCATCCCATTATTCAATTCCCACATCTACCTACTATGTTTTTTACCCAAATTTGTCTCCTTCTCTTCCTCCTTCTTCCATTCCTTCTTCTTGTTCATTATCTTCTTCTCAAATCTATCAAGTCCAGTTTGTACTACCCATATATGCGATGTGTGATGATCCACTGGATCGTAGCCAACTTGTTAGGGAATGCAACCTTAAAGAAATCTGGCTATCCCTCTCTCAGCTGCTATAAGTTGCCAAAAAAATCCTTCGTTATGGATGGGACATTGTACTCAACAGTCCTCTTTATGCTAGGATTTTTGTCTCCAGAGCTTGTTCAAGTTTTGGCTTGCTGTCAAAACCTCTGTGAATTCATATGTTTGGCTACCCTGCTATGTCTGGTGAACAATTTTCTTGTAGTCAGTCATGATCTCTGACTTTTACAACCATTCCATGTCCTCTTCCACAATAGTCCCTGAACCTTACAAGCAATGGTGAGCTATAAGACAAATGTCCAATGTATTCTTTCATTCATGAATTTTAGCTTTAAATTTGAGACACCATTAATATTTTATAATATTAAAACTCTTTGTTTTCAAGATGTTCTGCGCACTGACATTTCTACAGTTTCTCTGGCCCCTGTCTACTATGTGCTAAAAAACAAACAAACATACACCCTCCCAAAAACAAAACAAAACAAACTCTATTCTCTCTCAAGTTTGGACAAAAAAAAACTCTATTTGAGGTAATCAGCTGAAAACCATTAGTCTAAGTACAGTAAATCCACTCCCAACGTTTCTGTTCAATGAACTTTTCCTCTCTTCTATTCCCCCACCCCCAATCCTATGATTCTAGCACCAGTACATGTGATCATATTTTTAGAAAGTTCTCATCTTTATCATGGAATACATTATTCCTTTCTGATAATCATAGATATAGTTGGGTTTGGTTCATGGGAAGAGACTGAGCTTGTATGACACTGGTACAAGCTGGAATATCCCCATGAATTCCCACTGCAGTTAAAAACAGATAAAAGACTTATACTAACATACATCTCCAGAAATACATTGCATGGTTTTTTGCTGGAGACTCGTATTTGAATAAATTCTCTCTGTGTGCACCATTTTCCAAATGGTTTGAGTGTCATGGTTAAATTTCTTGCACACAGTGATGATGTTTGGAGTTTTTCCTTGCCCCCCTTGGTATTTGTTACCTTCTAAATGGCAGCTAGATATTTTGTTTTACCAAGTTTTGTGTTAATTGTATTATTTCTCTCAGTTACATTTTCTCATGGCAGGTCAAACTTTTTCTCTTTACTCATCACTAATAACTATGTTTCCTCAAAGTCTTACATCATAGACTTGAGAGAGAACATAGAGGATATAGGTACTTGCCACAATTCTTTATGACCAGAACTTAATACTCCAGACTTAACACTCTTACTATGGTAGAAAGAAAACAACTTGTTTCTAAAAGTTTCCCTCTGACTTCTACGTATGTGTCTAGGCACTTGCCTCCCTCCTTGATGCAGATACATAAGTGTAAGTAAATTTTAGAAACCCTTAAATATTGCATTTTTCTTTGTCTTTTGGAATGCGATGCTCATTTCTTATAGGTACTCTTCTTATTTAAGCAGAGCATCCCAAGACTTATTTAATTCCAACTTATAGATAGGTATTACATCAGTTGATTACCTCCTACCTGCTCTGAAGAATCTAAATGACAAACCTTTCCTCCCCTAATTAGATAATCGCCCATTTCAACATCTAAAAGTATAGGAAAATATACTTGCCTTTCTTAGGGAGTAAGGAATGGAGAAGACTAGAAAAGAAGAAAGGACTGTAGATAGACAGAAAATTAAACTAAAACAAACAGAAATTGGGGCTGAGGAGAGGATTCAGTTGCAAAAATGATAGCCAGGCAAGCTTAAGGACCTGAGTTTGTTCTGCAGAACCCATATAAGAAAACATGGTATGGTGGTGCATAACTGCAATTCCAACACTTGGAATGGAAAGATAGTGGAAATCTTGGGCCTCAGTGACCTGTCAACTTTGCTAAATTAGCAAATTCCTGACCAATGAAAGATCCTGTTACAGTAAATGAATAAATTAGTAAGTAAACAAGCAACCAAACAACCACTAAGCTCGACATTCAAGACTTATTCTGGCTTTCATAAGTATATGCATAACTGGCCTGGCATATATACACAAAACACACACAGAGATATAAACATACACACATACATAGATACACACACACAGCCCCATAGATAAATAGATACACACACACACATACACCACACACACACACACACACACACACACACACACACACACACACACACACACACTGAGCTGCCATTTCCTTCTGGGCAGTATTGCCAGAAAAACTAATCCTGAGAGTTAGTTCTTTGGAACAGAGTGCCTGATAGGCTGAGTTCAATCATTGGGACTCAACCTGGAAGGGAAAAACTGATTATCCTCTGACCTTTACATGCGCATCATAACATATTTGTGTTAGTATTCAGACATATAGATCACACTCACATAAAATAATGCTTAATAAAATGAAGTAAAAATAAAATAAGCTTGTGACCAAGAAGAAACACCATATTGAGATTAGTTTTTACACTGAATTTTCCAGAAGAAACCAGAGTTCAGGGTGAAACCTCTGAGCTGACTATGATGTGTTTGCCCCAAGGCTGAGCGGTGGCAAGGCCGGAAAATGAAAGGCAGAACCAATGCCTTTCAGTTCTGCTCCCAGCAGCTTTCCAGGAAGGCTAGAAGTATTCTGCAGCCCTGGAGCCAAATTGCCTAAGGATAAAAGAGTCCTGCTTGGCCTACAGGGGAGGTCGACTACTTTCAACCTCTTCGCAGGATTTCACGGAGACTATACATTCTTTCCATTTAATCTGAAAGCAAAAGGATCCCTGGAAATCGAAAAGCATCCATATTAGCTGCCAGTGAGGCCTAAAGTGATATTTTACTAAATCTCACCTGAGGAGTTTAAAGCATCCACTCTCTTACCTCTCCCAACTCAGTTCCCAGTTCTAAACCTCTTCCTATCTCCCTGTGCTTACCTTCTTAAGCATAGATTCTTTGATTTTAACACCCATTCACTCTAAAATAATATCACAGAGCAGTGAAATATATCTCATTGGGACCATCTTCACACATGAATTAGTCTATATTTCAGAGTGGGGTTTTTAAAACTCAATTTTGAAACAGTAGTATTTTAGGAAAAAAAAGAGGGAAAAAAAGAAAAAAAAATTAAAATTTCCTTAACTACTCAAATGATATTTTCCCCTTTCTATGCTAGATATCACTACTATTACTTACCATAAGATTGTTAAGAACTGTTGCTCCGTTCCCATGAGACTCTGTATTGAAATAAAAAGAGAGAGCAGAAAGGGAGAGAGGGGGAAGAGGGAGGGAGAGAGGGAGGGAGGGAGAGAGAGCACAATCTTTTGACACCTCAAAATGTGGAATGAGGTTGGAACACTAGAGGTTCCATGCCTGAAATCAAGACCTCAGATAAAGGAACTCAGGGCAAGGACTCAGGATCTGAGGAAACTTTTCTGTAATGCCAATCACAGCATTTGTCTGCTGTTTGCTGGAGCACGGCTGAGCCACAGCTGACCATCTGGGGATGACAAAAACAGTCAAACAAGAACAATATGACCACCAATAGCAGAAGGATGTGTCACATTGTCAGACTGATACACAGAGTAGGAGCTTTGAATGCTGTCTCAATTCGTGTAATTTTTGCAATGATTTTAATTTGGGGAAATAGTGTTATTTTTATTTTATAATGTCATTGCAAAGGTTTGCAGATAATTTGAATCATTTAAGGACAGTTTTTCTTGCTTCAACATCATCCATAAAATGTTACATTTACAGGGGAAAAGGGTCACATGTAGCCTAGGATGACTCAGAACTTGCAGTTTAGCTCACGTTAATTTTGAACTACTGAGCATCTTATCTTTACTGTCCAAGGGTGGGATCCTAGCCATACAACATCACAATGTGCCTTAAAATTAGTCTTGCTATCATACTACATGAATTTGCTCTGCCATTCTATCTACCTCAAGTAATTATTGAATGCCTACTGTGTCAGAATGTTTTGTAGGTGTTTAGGAAATATAAGAAAACAGAGAAATCATTGACAAATTATGTATTTTAATCTATGAAGATATATAGAATATACACTTATATAAGATATACTATATGCTCTGTGAAGAAGTAGCACTGTAAAATGAAAGGAGACCAGGCAGAGGATGGGGAGTCTGAGAGCAGATAGCATCCCTGCAGATGAACTATCCAGCACAGCACTCATGAGACAAAGAGTGGGAAGATGTTCTTCAAGCACTATTTCTAAGCAAGATGTTTCAATTTGTTTTCTGTTACTGTGATAAACACTGTCCCAAAAGACAACTCAAAAAGGAAAAGAAATATAATTCATTAACTTCAAAGCAGGGACTCAAGGCCAGAAACTGGAATCAGGAACTGAAGCAGAGAGCAAGGAGGGAGGCTGACTTGCTTGCAGCTTACTTAGCTTCTTACACAACCAAAATCTACCTCCCCAGGGAGAACACTGCCAGCAGTACAATGTATATCCCCATAAATATTGTCTTACTGCTGTAAACAGATATCATGACCAAGTCAAGTCTTCTAAAGGACAACATTTAATTGGGGTTTTCATTGAGCTTGCAGGCTCAGAGGTTCAGTCTTTTATCATCAAGGTAGAAGTGTGGTAGCTTCTAGGCAGGCACAGTGCAGGCAGAGCTGAGAGTTCTATATCTTCCTCTGAAGGCTGCTCCTAGAAGGCTGACTTCCAGGCACCTAGGAAGAGGGTCTTAAAGCCCACACCTATAGTGACACAACTACCAACAAGGCCTCACCTCCTAATAGTGCCAGTCCCTAGGCTGAGCATATTTAAGCAATCACAGATATGCTGACTCCAATCTGGTGGAAGAAATTCTTCAAATAAGGTTCCTACTTCCCAGGTAGGTCAAGTAGACCAAACCTAGGATTATCAAACAGGTTACATTTGGTCTTCTACTTTAGGCTTCATTTCATTGTCCTGGAATTAGTCATACAATTGGACCAGATACTAACCTGAAATCTTAACTTCGTCAACATCTTAGCCAAGACATTTCCTCCCCTTAGACTCCAGCTGCTTTCATTGTCTTGTGAGACTCAGTCCACCTGGTAAACTATGTATCTATTTGACTAATTTGTATATTTTCTTTCTGTAATATTATAAAATAAATTCAACAGGCAGGAGTTGCTGTCTGTGGTATATAAGCATATGTCTGTCACCCATATTATGTGACATATAGCATACTTTGAATAAACACTGCTATATAAGTGATTCTCACGCAAGAGGGTGGTCACATCTGGTCACATCAAATGCTATCCACACATTTCTTATACAGGTGGTCTCCATGACTCCAAACACATGCTATTCTACTGATGCCTCCCTTACAAAAAAATCCTAAAACTACATCAAGACATAGCTGAGAAGTGGCATGTGCAAAGCCATAATCCTGACTGCATGAGCCAATGTAGCTGGTCTATTGCTTCTTGTGTTATTGTATACATTTTTTCATAGTCTCTGTATTACAGAACAAAAGCCTCAGTTAAGCATTAGGAAACTAAAAACCAGAGAAATTAAGAGTCAAAGAATATGTTCCCTAAGAGTGCCCAACCCTGTGAAGAACACAGAGACTCAAGCAGATACTGAAAACACATCCAGGATGAGCAGATCCTCAATCCCACTGACCCATACTACCACCCAACTGACTGTATAAAGCCAACACATTTCAATACATATACTTAGTTTTCTGTTTGCTTTACCTTCTGTCTTGAGGTTGTCTTTAATGTCTCTTTTTCATTTCTAATATAAGGGAGTAGATCTGGGTATATCATTCGTCTCTTTCTAGGTACTCATTTTGCCCAGTTTATTCATTCCATTTGTAGTGGGGCCAGGTTGTTTGGAAGCACTGACTATATTGTCAAATAAAAGAGTAAGTAGACTCTGATATATTAAAGTAAATCTACAATTACCATCTCTTTGTACTGGAGACCACCAGAACCTGTAAGCACACATTTAAAAAAAAAAGTACACCCTGGGTTCGGTTCCCAGCTCCGAAAAAAAGAAAAGAAAAGAAAAAAAAAGTACAATGACATAGAGTGATATCATCTTTAAAAGGAGTTTAAAATCACTAGATCAAAGAACACCCATTTTAAAGATTTAGTAACAGAGACCCTCACTGCAGGAAGTTTTAATTGCATCCCCAATATCTGCAAGGAGAATCTTGACAGAGATGATACAGTAGCTTTTCCCCCTGAGGTCTGACCATCCTAAAAGCCATGGGCCTGTATTCATGCCTTCTGGTGGAGGATTGTTCAGAATTAAAAATTAAGAAAGGTTGACAAAGACAGGGCAAGAATTCTACAGAGAGACGAGTCTGAGGTGAGGCAACCTTGGCAGAATGCCTCTCTCAGGGCACATTCATCTAAGGTGAACTGATTTATGTGAGACTTGTGTGTGCCATATTTTACAACTGTAATGGCCAGTAAATAAAAAGAAATTGTTTCTGTCAGCTTACCACCGCTCATATCATGAATGGAAGAAGTCCAAGAGCCCAATTTTCTAAAAATTCTATAAAAGTGAAAAGAGACTGAGTTCTGCCTACTCCACTGAAGAAAGTGATTTTGCATTTTCAGATGACATTGTGGCACCATGTTATAATCCTCCAGGACTCAGACTATGGATTTTAATAAATTAAAACTACTTAAACTGATCATTAATGTATAATTTTCATTTAAAGACATGAACATTAACATACTAAACTATTATACATTTGGTTGACTCACTCCATGTATCTGGAGAGTAGTAGGAATTAGTTCACCTATGTGTTTAAGTTCTAAGTACTGTCAAAGACAACATTTTATATTAGCAATAGTGCAACTTTTCATTTTAGATATAGCTACAGACATTTTAAGATAGAATCAATCTTTCTCTGAAGCTGAGTGCATCCAGTTTTTACTTTCTGAACCAAGGATCACTGAATTCCAGTTATTTACTTATTCCTTTTATCAATATAGGCCTGAGACTTTGAAAAGAAGGTAATGAAGATGGGAATTTGCATGGCTACTAAAAGCAGTGGTTACCAAAAGAAATGTCTGCTTCAATAGGGAATGCCCACTTTTTACTTATTAAGTGTATAACCTAAGAAAATACATTTCTCATCTTCTGATATATCAACGAGGGGTATAGAGTACTTGGAAGAGAATGGGGAACAAGAGACACAAAGAAGGATGCCAAGACAAGAGTCTGATCAAGGCGACAATTTTATTTTTCCCCAAGACTGAATTTATACCATAACATGGGTAACAGAGGGAGGGGGGAAGTAAGAAACATATACGCAGACCAAGGACAAAATATTCGTGTGGTCAGGGAATCACCTGATGTTGACAGGATGTCAGAAAGGTCACAGGTTTGTCATATCTATTAGTCAGCAGGATGTTGGTTTTGCAAGAAGGTTACAGGTCATCACATTGGGTATCTTAACATCAGATGTTATCATATGATTATTCATCTTGACCATCACATTTGTATTAGTCTTCTGCAGCTGGCTGGGGATTTTCCATGAACCCAGTCATACTTAATTCTAACCATAATAATAGCATCAATAATGGAGGGCTTCAAGGGCATTTCTCCCAACACTGGTATAATTTCTGTGATATATAAAGCAGAAGGATTTATGATTGCCACACAAAGAGATGGTTCTGTGTAAATACCCCAACATTTGTGATTGTTGAGATCAGAAATTCCTACCACTCTCTTTGCTCCCATAGTAGCATTTCCACCTTGGGTAAGTTTGTAACTGCTTTACTTCAGTTAAGTAAAATGACATTGTTAGAAAAAAGTTAAGTAGAGAGGCATATATATATCATATACCCACCTTTATGTTGAACTAAATGATAAAAAGCAGAAAGAAAAAAAAGGAAAGCAGATTTTGAATAGGATGATTAAGAATATTCTGGACCCTATAAAAAATAAAAATGTAGTCTAGGATTCTGAAAAGACAGCAGAACCCAAGTAGGACAAACAGTCATTCAAATGTTGGCATATTACAGAGACATTTGAACAAACAGGAAGAGATTCAAATACGTTGAAGAAAAATGTGACTCACCCAGGGGAGATATGCAAACGCATATGGCATGCCTCACACGGTGTCTACAGAACCTGTGAAAATCTGCAACCGCCATTTGAAGGAACCAGACCTTTTCTTCAATAAAAATAAAGATACACATTCAAAGAAATTTAGTGTTTAATGGTTCATTACCAGGAGAAACAGAGAGAGAGAGAGAGAGAGAGAGAGAGAGAGAGAGAGAGAGAGAGAGAAATAGAGACACAGAGACACAGAGACACAGAGACACAGAGACACAGAGACACAGAGAGAAAAAAAAGACCAGACATGCTGGAAAACTTTTAAATCACTGTACGGAGAATGCTGTTATTTTAATAGGATATAAGGACTGGGGATGCATTTCAGCAACCTGGCTACTTGTTTAGCATGGAGGAGGTTCTAGGTATTAATATTCACAACACTGAAAAGATGAGAGGAAGAAAAACAAAGGAAGAACAAAGAAAATTAGGGAGAAGACCAGACTTGAATTTGGTAATGTGGAATTGTTTTGGAAATGAACACAAAATTTGAGGACATCATGAAATCTCCAAGCCAAAGTGTCTATTTCAGGGATCCCGAGGAATAGCAATATTTTCTATATGAAGGATTACAGAAAAGAAAATGAAAGGATTTAAACATTTGAGTCCAAAAAGCTGCTTAGAAGCTTTGACATATCAGTCTCATTTAATAGGTATGCCCCACCTGCTCAGGGCATGTTTGTCTCAGTTAAATTTAAGAGCTACATGGCTGAGAAAATGCCCAGTGCTCCAGAACATTCGCTGCTCTTGCAAAGGACCAGGGTTTACATTCCAGCATCCACCCTGCAGATTCCATCTGAATCTCCAGTTCCAGGGGATCTAATGTCCCTTCTTCTGGCCTCTGGGGCACTGGGAACATAGTTGGTGCCCGTGCATGTGAGCATACGTGCGCGCACACGAGTACACACACACACACACACACACACACACACACACACACACACGGCAAAATACTTACACATGTAAAGTATTACTTAAAATGTCACAAAAAAAAACAAAAAACAAAAAACAAATTGTGTTAGAATGTGAGATAACAAAACTACAGAAACAAAGCCTGACAGAGATAGCTCATGTCTTTAGTCCCAGTAGGCAGGTGGCAGAGGCAGAGGCAGAGGCAGAGGCAGAGGCAGAGGCAGAGGCAGAGGCAGAGGCAGAGGCAGAGGCAGAGGCAGAGGCAGAGGCAGGTGGCAGAGGCAGAGGCAGAGGCAGAGGCAGAGGCAGAGGCAGAGGCAGAGGCAGAGGCAGAGGCAGAGGCAGAGGCAGAGGCAGGTGGCAGAGGCAGAGGCAGAGGCAGAGGCAGAGGCAGAGGCAGAGGCAGAGGCAGGTGGCAGAGGCAGAGGCAGAGGCAGAGGCAGAGGCAGAGGCAGAGGCAGAGGCAGAGGCAGAGGCAGAGGCAGAGGCAGAGGCAGGTGGCAGAGGCAGAGGCAGAGGCAGAGGCAGAGGCAGAGGCAGAGGCAGAGGCAGGTGGCAGAGGCAGAGGCAGAGGCAGAGGCAGAGGCAGAGGCAGAGGCAGAGGCAGAGGCAGAGGCAGAGGCAGAGGCAGAGGCAGAGGCAGAGGCAGAGGCAGAGGCAGAGGCAGAGGCAGAGGCAGAGGCAGAGGCAGAGGCAGAGGCAGAGGCAGAGGCAGAGGCAGAGGCAGAGGCAGAGGCAGAGGCAGAGGCAGAGGCAGAGGCAGAGGATCTTTGACTTCCAGGCCAACCTGGTCTACAGAGTGAGTTCTAGGACAGCCAGGTCTAAAAAAAAAAAACAACAACAACAACAACAAAAATAAATACATAAATATATTTATGAAAATTGAAAATAAAACAAAACAAAAACTTCAGAAACAAGTATGGCAATTACCATTATAAGCAGAAGATAAATAACATGATCAACCAATCAGAAAAGAAGACTGGAGTTGTAAACCACAGAAAAGCCTATCGACACACTATTAACTCTACAGAAGTTGCAATCAAAGATTTAAGAAAGCTAGGGAAGCCTCCAAGGGTAGGAGCACAAAGGCACTCATCAGTTAGATTATAAGAAGTAAGAAGTTAGGCTACAGATACATAGAAGTTCCATAAAAGTCAGGTATACAATGATTTGAAAGTGACTGAAGATTCAACTTCTACAAAGTTTTGCTCTGCCAACAAAGCTGGTGAGAAAGTAATGTCTGTCTGTCCAGTTCCTGGTATGCCTTGCAAAAGTATCAATACTGGGCAGAAAGTGAATCATGACATACGTCCCTTTTTCAAATCTTCACTCACTGCATCACTTTCTCTCTCATTGCACAAGATACAGTTCAATATTTATTGCTAGACTGATCTGTGGTAAGTAGATTTTACCTTTGATTTACCTAAATGGAATTAAGGCCACCATTTTCCGCATGATTATTCTTCAGCAAGAGTTGAAACAAATTCAGAAGTTTTTTTTAAAAAACAGGTTGGCAAAATGATAAGGTTTTACATAGAGAATAAAAGCACCCGCTATAATGTTGAGTAGGATTAAAAGATACACAATACTGAAGTGAATTAGAAAACAACAAGACTTACTCTTTTTTTTTCCTTTATTTTTTTTAACTTGAGTATTTCTTATTTACATTTCGAGTGTTATTCCCTTTCCCGGTTTACAGGCCAACATCCCCCTAATCCCTCCCCCTCCCCTTCTTTATGTGTGTTCCCCTCCCCATCCCCCCATTGCCGCCCTCCCCCCAACAATCACATTCAGTCTTAGCAGGACCCAGGGTTTCCCCTTACACTGGCGATCTTACTAGGATATTCATTGCTACCTATGAGGTCAGAGTCCAGGGTCAGTCCATGTATAGTCTTTAGGTAGTGGCTTAGTCCCTGGAAGCTCTGGTTGCTTGGCATTGTTGTTCATATGGGGTCTTGAGCCCCTTCAAGCTCTTCCAGTTCTTTCTCTGATTCCTTCAATGGGGGTCCTGTTCTCAGTTCAGTGGTTTGCTGCTGGCATTCGCCTCTGTATTTGTTGTATTCTTGCTGTGTCTCTCAGGAGAGATCTACATGCATTTCCTGTCTACCTGCACTTCTTTGCTTCATCCATCTTGTCTAATTGGATGGCTGTATATGTATGGGCCACATGTGGGGCAGGCTCTGAATGGGTGTTCCTTCTGTCTCTGTTTTAATCTTTGCCTCTCTATTCCCTGCCAAGGGTATTCTTGTTCCCCTTTTAAAGAAGGAGTGAAGCATTCACATTTTGATCATCCGTCTTGAGTTTCATGTGTTCTAGGCATCTAGGGTAATTCAAGCATTTGGGCTAATAGCCACTTATCAGTGAGTGCATACCATGTATGTCTTTCTGTGATTGGGTTAGCTCACTCAGGATGATATTTTCCAGTTCCAACCATTTGCCTACGAATTTCATAAAGTCATTGTTTTTGATAGCTGAGTAATATTCCATTGTGTAGATGTACCACATTTTCTGTATCCATTCCTCTGTTGAAGGGCATCTGGGTTCTTTCCAGCTTCTGGCTATTTAGGCCTGATAATCAAGTCTTAAGAGTGTTGAATATCTAAAATACAAAAGCAAGACACAGAGCCTCCCATTTAAGTTCACAGAGATTAGAGAGTGGATAACTACAAAAATTATAGGACCAAAGACCATATAGTACAGTTAGCATCTGCTTATTTTGTAAAGAGTATTATACCGCACAAAATTCCAAAGAAATTTCCCTTAAAGATAGGATGACTCTTCTTTGAGAACAGGTTTTTCCCAGTAATTTAACCTTACATGAGGGTTTCCTGCTAAAAAAAAATATTGCAGGTTTGTCTCATGATGTCTTTAAGGTAAAAGACAGTAAAATAAAGTAGAATGTTCTTGTACATAATTTACTAAATCTAGCACTAGTAGACAGTACTTTCTCAATTTGAGGTACTATACTTGGAATTTTAAAATGTCAAGCCTAGTGATATTTCATCTAGCATTGTGGAATTATGGAAAAGAGCCTTGCTTTCTACAAGGGGCATCCTAAGAAAGAAAACAAATAAACAATGCAATCTCTAAAGTTTCTCAAAATCTTTAAAGTTGATTTGTTTCAGAACGTATGCTTAGTACATTTCGACATATATTTAAAGTGTGCATTTCTGTGTTTGTACATGCATGTGTGTGGAAGTCAAAGAACTTGCATGCCTTGATTCTTTTCTTATACTGTGGGTGCTACAAGCACTGAACTTAAGTCCTCAGCTCTGTTAACAGCAGTTTTACCCACCAGATCATCGCAGTGGGTCCTTTTTGTAAATGGTTAAGTACAGATAACTGTGGTATTAACATTGAAAAAAGAATTAAAATTCAATAGAGATTTTCTATATTGTTGATGTTTTATATACTAACATAAAACATTATTGCTCAGCCATTAAACTAACAAACATTTAACTGACTAAAGTTAATTTTAAATGTCCTTCAATAAAATAAAAAATATTATAATTTGCACACATCATCAGGTCAGAGAAGAAATCCTTCTCTTTAATTCTTTCTTTTTCATCTCTTTAATTCTTAAAACTGGGATTCCTGATACTCCAACCTCCTCCTCCTTCAGCAAATACTACCAGCATGAATGTTCCATAAAATATACAAGCAACACAAATTGGACTTACTTTATTATTAATTTTTTTAGGGGTTACAAGTGTATGAGTATAGACCTTTAAGGATTGGAGGGTGTATGTGTTCAGGGTTCATGATATGAAATTCCCAAATAATCAATAAAAGATTATGGGAAATACATGCAAATATATAGTGAAAATAGATAAACATAACAAACAAACAAAAATTAGGGATGGAAAACTGTCTGATTGCTTAAGACTTTGTATTGTTCTTGCTGAGGACCTATGTTTAGTTCTCAGAACTCAAACTGGCAAGCACCTGTAATTGCAGCTCCATGCTACATACTCCAGGCACTGCCACTCAGAGAACAGACCACACACAGACATGTACACATAATTTAAATTAATCCTTATAACTCAATGGTTTACTTCTTGTTTATGTTGAAGGATTTTCAATACATGAAAGCAGATACTTGGAGCTATCCCACTAAAATCTGGGAAAAGTAAAGGATGCCCACTCTCCCAATATCTATTCAATATACTACTCGAAGTGCTAGCTAGAAAAATAAGACAACAAAAAGGGATCAAGAGATAAAAACTGGCAAAGAAGAATTAAAGGTATCACTATTCACAGATGATAAGATAGTACACATAAGCGACCCCAATTCTACCAGAGAACTTCTCCAGCTGATAAACAACTTTAGCAAAGTAGCTGGGTATAAAATTAACTCAAATAAATCAGTAGACTTCTTTATACAAATGACAAATAGGCTGAGAAAGAAATTAGGGAAAACAATTTCCCTCCATAATAGCCACAGATAATATAAAATTTCTTGAGGTAACTCTACCAAACAAGGGAAAGACCTTTATGATAAGAACTTCAAGCCTCTCAAGAAAGAAATTGAAGATCTCAGAAAATGGAGAGATCTCCCATGCTCATGGTTTGGTATAATTAACATAGTAAAAATGGCCATCCTACCAAAGACAATCTACAGTTTCAATGAAATCCCCATCAAAATCCCAACACTATTCTTCAAAGACGTGGAAAACACAATACTTAAAATCATCTGGAAAGGCAAAAAACCCAAAATAGCTAAATGAATTCTTTTTTTATTGGATATATTTATTTGTTTACATTTCAAATATTATTCCCTTTCCCAGTTTCCTGTCCATAAGCCCCCTAGTCCCCCTCTCCCTCATCTGCCCACTCACCCCCTCTTACCACTTGCCCGCAACATTCCCCTGCACTGGGGGTCCAACTTTAGCAGGACCAAGGGCTTCCCCTTCCACTGGTGCCCAACAAGGCTATCCTCTGCTACATATGAAGTTGGAGGTCTGGGTCAGTCCATATCTTTGGATAGTGGTTTAGTCCTTGGAAGCACTGGTTCATTGGCATTTTTGTTTTCTTGGGGTTGCAAGAAAGAACAGCAGCAGGAATCACCATCCCTGACCTCAAGCTCTACTACAGCACAATGGAGATAAAAACCTGCATGGTATTGATACAGAGACAGACAGTTTGATCAATGAAATAGAATTGACGCACAGAAATAAAACCACACACTTATACACACTTGATATTTGACAAAGACGACAAAAATATACAATGGAAAAAAAACAAAGAATTTTCGATAAATAGTGCTGGTCTAACTGGATGTTTGTAGAAAAAAATAGACCCATATTCATCACCATGCACACGTGGGTCAAGGAGCTCAACATAAAATCAGATTCACCAAATTTAATAGGAGAGAAATTGAGAAAGAGCCTTGAATTCATTGGCACAGGCAAAAATTTCCTAATCAGAACTCGAATGGCTCATGCCTTAAGATCAAGAATTAATAAATGGGACCTCATGAAACTGGAAAGCTTCTGTAAGGCAAAGGACATAGTCAATAAGGCAAATTGGCATCCTAAAGATTGGGAAAACATTTTTACTAACACCACATCTGATAGAGGGTTAATATCCAAAAAAAATACAAAGAACTCAAGAAGCTTACCATCAAAAAACCAAACAACCCAATGAAAAACTGGGGTGTAGCACTAAACTGAGAGTTCACAATAGAGGAGACTTGAATGGCTTAGAAGCACCTAAAGAATTGTTCAGTCTTTAGTGACTAGAGAAATGCAAATCAGCATGGCCCTGAGCTTCCACCTTACAACTGTCAGAATGGCTAAGATCAAAACCCCAGGTAACAACACATGTTGAGAGGATGCATAAAACTCCTGTATTGCTGGTGGGATTGCAAACTGGTACAACCACTCTGGAAATCAATTTGGAGGTTCCTCAGTAAATTGGAAATAAACACACCTAAAGACCCAGAAATACCATTGTTAGGAATATACCCCAAAGATCTCTTACCATGCCACAAGGCACATGTTCCACTATATTCATAGAAGTCTTATTTGTGATAGTTAGAACCTGGAAACAACCCAGATGTCCCAGGACAGAAGAATGAATACAGAAAATGTGGTTCATTTACACAATGGAATACTACTCAGCTATTAAGGACAAGGACGAGGATATCCTGAGCTTTGCAGACAAATGGATGGAACTAGAAAATGTCATCCTGAGTGAAGTTAAACAGGCCCAAAAAGATACGCATGGTATATTATCACTAATAAGTGAATAATAGGCAAAAAAAATACAGAATACCCAAAATACAGTCCGTAGAACTCAAAAAGGTCAACAAGCTGTAGGACACAAGTGAGAAAGCCTCAGTTCCACATGGGAGGGAGAAGAAAGCAACCACAAGGAGTAAAGGAGGGAGGGGCAGGGGAGCGAAAGAGAACAGGGTGGTAGGAGAGGGGAACATGATCTGGTATTGGGTGGGGGAAAAGGGCTGAAGCCCTGAGGGTCAGCAAAATAAAACGAAAACAGGCAACCTTGGGAGGAAGGAGGACAGGAAGATCTTCTAGAATGTACCAGAGACCTGAGTAGTGAGAGACTCTCAGGACTCAAACAAGAGGACCTAGATGAAAGGCTCTGCAGTGGGGAGGGGAACTTATTGAATCTGCCTTCAGCTCAATGACAGGGCATCAACTGAAGAATGGGGTTGCTATTCGACAGACAAAGCTCTGACCCATTATTCCTTCTGTCTGAAATAAATACAGGTATGGAAGTGGAGAAGAGCCTGAGGAAAAGAGATCTAGCGACAGGCCCAAAGTGGATTCCAGCTCAAGGGGAAGCCCCAAGACCCAACACCATTACTGAAGCTATGGGACATTCACAAAAAGGGACCTACCATGACTCTTCTCCAAAAGACCCAAAAAGCAGCTTAAAGAGTCAGATGCAGATATGTTCACAAATCCAATGGACAAAAGATGCTGATCCCTCTGTTTGAATTAGGGAAAAGCTGGAGGAAGCAAAGAAGTAGGGCAATCCTGTAGGAGGAGCAGCAGTCTCAACCTGGACTCCTGAGATCTCTCAGACACTGGATCACCAACTAGGCAGCATATACCAGTTGAGATGAGGCCTCCAATACATATACAACTGAGGAATACCAGGTCTAGGTATAGTCAGAGAAGATGCGCTTAACCCTCAAGAGACTGGAGGCCCCAGGAAGTTTAAATGGTGGGGTGGGGACATCCTCGTGGAGACTGGGCATGGGGAATCGAAGGGGTGGGGTGGAATTATGCAATGTGGAACCCTCGGCAGGGGAGAGGAATAAAATCTAGAATGAAAAAATAATAAAATAAAATAAAGCAGTCACCCAGTTAGTTGTCAACATTCATGTATGCCAAAGGTAAAATGTAACATACTCTGTGCCGAAAAAAATACTGATTTCAAAATGAAAAAAGAAAGTGCTGTTGTTCATCTTTTTCCTATGTTGGATGAGCAAATAGAAGACTAATAAAATCTCTGTGAGTGGAGACTTCACCCAAGTGCTGATCTCTGCAAGAAATGGCAAATTACTGTGGACATGGACTGGCAATTAGTCTATCAAGTAGAAGAGAGCTGTTAAGCCATGTGTAGACACACAGAATTTTTTCCTTTATCAGTAGCTTAGATGACATGAAAGAGAATAGAGTCTGGATGTAATTATGTACTAGTTCTTTCAAGTAAGTTCTGCTCTGTCATTCTCCATCACAATTCATGAGCATATCATAGCTAGATTAAAATATGCATATCAGTAAGACATGGAGCATAACTGAATAAAAATTATGAATAAGAAGTTTGGAAGCTGGAGATTCACCAACTCACATACTGAATATTTTCATGTACTTTCCTTAGATATTAATTATACTGAATCCTAACACTGATTCCCTATAGTGAGCTGGAGTTGGGGAGCAGTGTTAAACACAACATTCAGTCTCCTTCATAAGTGCCTCATGTGAGTCACATGAGCTTTGCTATAATTAGTATTGTTGAGAAAAATGTTGGGATATGTTCAAGTTTCTAAAGTGGTGTTTACCTATCATGTGGAAGATAATATCTAGACAGAATGATCAAGTCAAACAGGTATTAATGTAATAAAATAAGAGGCCAGATCCTATGTAGTGAACAGTTAGTTTACATTAGGGATGTTTGATGCTGAATACTGTCAACTTGACAGCATCGAAAATCACCTCAGGGTAATCTCTGGGCTTGTCTGTGAGTATATTCTAGACTACATTGAGTTTATCACTTACTTTTCTGTTTTTGTGATCAAACTCCATGACCAAAAGTAACTTATAGAAGAGTGACTTACGTTTCGAAAAGGTGAAACCATATTGCAAGAGAGATATGCCAGACAGACTAGATACGTGATAGAACCACATACAAGAAGCAGAGAGGACAAACTGGAAGTAGGACAAGGCTGTAAATATTCAAATCCAACTACAGTAACTTAATTCCAAAAATGAGGCTTCACTTCTTCCCCAAACAGCAACATGGACTACAGATCAATTGTTCAAATGAGAGGCATTTTTCATTTCAATCACTACACTGAGCTTGACAGATACATCACAAATGTGGGTAGCACCATCTCAGGGACTGGAGTCCTGCACTGGATGAAAAGAAAAAGTGAGCAGAGAATCGTCTTTCATCCCTCTTTAGTTCCCAACTGAGAATGCATCAACCTCATGCCACCAGGGTTCTATACACCATGATAACTATATTCTCCACTTGTAAGCCAAATAAACACTTTCTTCCTGAGGTTGCTTCTGTCCAGTATCTTTTGCAACAGTAAGGAATCTATCTAATTTAAGAACAAAATAGTAGATTTTTGTTAGTGATGCTTAATTAAACCTGTTCTGGAATTCATAGCCTTGTTCACTACATTTGATCTTGATGTTGTCCCTGGATAATGTTCTGCTTTAGCCTGAGGTATATGGAGAGAAACAAGAACATGGTAATTTTGATAGCATGATAGTATAAGTTTATGTTTTTATTTAAAATTTGTGTGTAAGAAGGATACACAATTAATCTACTAACCTTAGAGGAATGAAATGAGCTCTATGAACTAAGTGAAATTAATGCTGTCTAAACCAGCTGAAGACCCGCTGACATGTAGACACAGATGCAATAATAAATTCTTTTCAGCAGCTGGTTATTGGGGAGATTAATTACTTAGCCACACTTCCACCACACTAACCAATCCAAGGAGCAAGAAAAGAGCCCATAAACTTAAAATGTATTAACTTTTCTCTATGGGAGTGGTTGCAGATGGCTTTGAACTTTACAGTGGAAAGATGAGCTTGAGAGGGTTTAACATTGGAAAAGAGTGTAAGAAGACAATGCATGTGCAAAAGATGGCCTCTGTCCATTTTAAAACAGGAAATAATATGGAAAGAATATACTTCAGCGCAGAGTCTAGACCAAGAAAGAGGTTGGGATGACTTCTTTGTTCCATTTTCAGAAATGAAGCCAAATGGAGGAGCAAATTGAAAATGATATGAGGTACATTATTTCTTCGTTCTCCTCTCGTGGCAGAGGGCAATGGTGGCAATGTCGTTCACTGTTACTTTGAAGAAACATGAAGTAACAATGTGACTCCAGAAAGAGACATGAATGCTTTCAGTACCAAGGCACAGATCTGCTACCATATGAACGAAGTTCTGACTTGTTAATTACATTAATAAGATAGCATGATATTGATACAGTGACAAAAATGTCATGCTAAAATATTTTTTACAGCCCATAATGTTGGACACAACTCACCAGACCATTTTCTAAATGGATATCTTTAATTACCCAAACACGCATATTACCAAAAAAATATACTGTATAAGATTCTCTGAACAATCTATGTGTAATGGTAACATCAAGGCAAAATGATAAAATTGTAATATTAAACTAGAAAAGAAACATTAATTAGTTTTGAAAAATAATTTTCAATGAACTCGTATTGTCTCTGGATTCATGTTTATTAGCTTAAGTTTACAGATAAAAATGTACACACAAATTGAAGTAGCTATAATTTTCGAGGGTAATTGATTCATTCAGAGATTATTTTTATTTGTGGGATAAAACACCACCATGAAAATGCCGATTAAACAATACTCAGTTATATTCCTTTGTGGAAGGTAGGCACTGAAGGCAAATCAGCCAATTTAGATTTTTTTCTCAACACTTTAAGCTGCTGCCACTTTGGAAAGTAGAGGCAATACTTTTCTCTGTGACAAGAATAAGTAAAATTGGTGGGCAATTTCAAATATTTTAGCTTCAATCTTCTTGTGGTTCTTCCTTGTAGTAAGTAAATAGTTCATACAATTGCATAAACACGTCACTTCCACAAACACAAAGCACGAACAGAGAAGTGGGTTCTAGATTGTATCCTTCAGGCTCATTTGTTAGGTTATCTTCAAGTGTTATCTGCTTCTGCTATGATTTTTTCTGTTAAATGTTCTTTTAGCCATAACATTTCAGGATGGTTTTCTGAAACAAATGTCTATATACATGCATGCTTTAAATTATATGTTGACCATTGGTTGTTTTACCTTCATGTATTCTTGTGAATTACAGTGAACGTAGTGCCTGAACAAGCAGCTGATCCTCCGGGACTGCAGTTGGTTGTACACTACCATGCAGATGCTGAAAATGGAATCTGGTCCTCTACAAAAGCAGCCAATATCCTTCACTACTGAGCCATCTCTTTCTCCCCTTCTTGTTATTAATTACTAACATGATTGCATCATGATCAAACACACTCATCGTACATCCAAATTCACTGAGGTTTAATGTATTGTCCTTAGAGGAATTTTAATCCAGCAATATGACTGCTCTGGCTAGAATGTAGAAGTACACTGTATTACAGAATGATTCTGGTAGAATACAGACAGACACCTTTAATTCATAAAGGTTAGTTTGTAGAAGGAAGCAGCCATGTTTGAAAGTGATATCTAATTGAGGGATAGACAAAATGATGAATCAGAGAAGGATTTGACAGAATGAGTAAGAGATGGGTTATTCCCAAGTCTCATGGGAAAGGAGAAGAAGAAAGGTGACTAAAGAGAGCAGTGCAGGGGGACAGGTTGCTGATGAAGAAAGAACAGGTCAGGTAATGAGAAGAAGCCAGAAGGTTAGAAGAGATTGCCAAGGTTTGTAAGAAGAACAATTCAGTCAGTAGCCAGAATAAGGCAGTTTGAATCAGTTTAACCAGAGCAGCTGAGTTGAACCAGGCAGCAAGAGTTCAGAAAGAACTAGAAAGCTTAGCTTATTCTGCAGTAAGCCTCAGGGATGACCATTCTATCTGGCGCCCAATGATACTGGAGAAAAATAAAGCCAGCCAATGTTGTGAAAAACAGAGGACATTTGTCAGAAACATCCCAGAGGACAAAAGACATCTGGCAGAAGGCTGCAAAGGAGAAAGTCACCTGGGATTGTATTCAGAGGAAGCATCAGTTCTTCAAGTTAAGCAGGATGCCCAAAAAGGGACTCAGGAGACTCTAAAGTGGTGATAACCTCATGCTCATAGGAAGGAATGGTGCACAAGCCTCTGAGACAGTGAATTGCAGGAAGCTAACACAAAAGACAATTTTTATTATACAGTAAGACTTTTCCTGAATTAAAAAAAAAACCTAGAAACTCCTTTTCAGATTCTTTAAGACCAAGGATAAGACTTAGGAGAAAGAATGCTACTTGAAACAACCATTGTAGGTCTTAATGCAACTGTGACCACCAAAGTAAACCCCTCCCTTCTTTCAATTGCAATCTTCATATTTTTTTTCTCAAAAAAGGCTGAAAAATACAGAGGTCAATGCTAGCAGTAAACCACTGAACAGTGAACAGGACTCCCATTGAAGGAATTAGAGAAAGGATTGAAAGAGCTGAAGGGGTTTGCAACCCCATAAGAACAACAGTGCCAACCAACCAGAGCTCTCAGGGACTAAACCACAACCCAAAGATAATACATGGACTGACCCATGACTCCAACTGCGTATGTAGAAGAAGAAGGCCTTGTTGGGCACCAATGCAAGAAGAAGCCCTTGGTCCTGCCAAAGTTGGACCCCCAGTGTAGGGGAATGTCGGAGGGTGCAGGGAAGGGGGTGGATGGGGAGGGGAACACTCTTATAGAAGAAGGGGAATGGAACGAGATATGGGGCTTATGTCCCTGGAAACCAGGAAAGTGAATAACATTTGAAATGTAAATAAAAAACATCCAATTAAAAAAAACTGAAAAATAAATAACAAGAAAATTTAGCTATGATCATACAAAGGCTTGGAACCCAACAAACAAAAGAAATAAGAGATTTGGGAAATGTTTCATTGTGAACCTACAGTACCTAATGAAATTAAGGCTCAAGATAGACAAACTATTGAATCTACAATTATTACCTCTTAATGTAATTGAGAAAAAGTGACCACCCCCACTAGCTTTTCCAGTTACCTAGGAACAAATACCTGATAATGGTGTAAACTCACAAAATGACCAACTAGTCTGGAATCCTGTTAAAATAAAAAAATAAAATAAACACTTTAAAGAATCAATAGTAACTTATTGAATGTACTCACCCTATGTGAAACAAATGTTAAATACCAGGGATATCCAAAATAGGATTATCTCCCAAGCTGGAAAGATTTAGCCACAGCTGTACTAGAAGCTGGTTCTAAATTACAATGGCTGACATGGTGAGAAGAAGCTGCAATTATGGAAAGTCATAATAGGTCTAACGGTGTTAATATCATGAAAAATCAATTGTTATGTGAAGGTAAATTTGCTTTTTACAACAACAGATGCAATTTGATGATTCTGTGATTATACAATAGGAGTTTTAAGAACCTGGGAAAAGAAAGAACGAAAAAGTTCTATTTCATTAACAAAATTTAGTCAAGCTCCTGAGAGACTTTTACTGACTTTTTACATGGAAGAGTATCTGCTATAAGCAGAGCAATAGTAGATCCAGATTTGAAGCAGGTATTAATTGAAGTTTTTGCTTTTGAAATTGCAAATGCAGAACGTAAGAAAAGTTTTTAGACCTTTAAAATCTTGATCAGCTCCCATATCTAAATGGATTAGAACTACTGCTGATATTGACCTTAATGACTATGTAATTGGACACGCAATGGCCAATAATCCTATATATCACAATGTCCATTGTTTTGACTATGGGAGACAAGGTCATTTGAAAAGAGATCATAGACAAGGCATTCCTAGAGACTTCTCTAGAAGACCTCAACCTTCTGGGAGCTGTAGAAGGTGTGGTAAGGGGAGGCATTAAACAAAGGTATGTAGCTTAGTAAGAAATATTTGAGGTGATCACTTACTAATGGGAAATACCCTAAGGGGTTCAGCTAGTACCCTGGCACAAAACAACATGGGAAAGGCATTTCCTTTCAGGAACCCACCTAGCCTCCCGAGTAAACTAAATTAGGTATTGGTCACACTGTATATTGATATATTACATAATATGCCTTGATTATTTCTGTGTTTAAATGGGCAAGAATACTAGCTCACTGGAGTGGACCTGGGCATGTAACATGAATGCCTAAATGTCTATTTTATGTATGGATACATAAAGTTCTAAGTCTAAATTGATACACGGAAAGGGGGATAAGATTAGCTGAAAGACACTGGTGCGTAGAAAAAACAAAACGAGCAAGCAAATAAACGAAACAAAACTAAAACTAGTGCTGAATTAGATCAACCTGTGTATTTAAAAGATGTTTTAATATCTGAATGGAAGTAAGGAAATGCGTTACCAAGTGCTTTGCCTATATCTCTGCAGGTGATGAAAGACTATGAGTTCCATCAAAATTGATAAATTCTGATCTTAAGAAGCTTCCACATGAAGATTGTGACTCAAGGAAGGGAGATATGTAGAAAGACAGCAACGCAGATGATCGCCTCTGCATTAGGATAGCTCAAGAAGCTGGCTGAAAACGACAGATAGTTCATCAGACTGGCACATAGGAAAACCCTGAGGCCGAGATGGACGTCTACTGAAAGACAGGTAATAACGACTGCAGTTATGAACGATCATCATATCAATGGATCGCTATTAAGACTGTTAAATTTGTGGGATTGGTAGGTGTTTCTGTTATAAAAATTAAACTGTAAAATTTTTAACTTAAACAGAGAGATGAGGCCTTTTCATCTTGGATCATGGCTACTTTGGCAATGAATCACATCCAAAGACTCTCTAAGTCTATATGACCAGGCCAGAATGAAGATGCACACCAGAGTAGAGTGCATACCTTTAGTCCCTAATTGGTAGTTTATGGAAGCTAGCAGCCATGTTTATAAATGAGGTCTACCGAGGAACAAAGTAATCAATCAGAGAAATGTTTGAAAGAATGAGTTGGAGATGGGATATGCCCAAGTGTTAGAAGGGAGAGGACAAAGAGGTGACTTAAGAGAGCAGTACAAAGATAGAGAGGAGGGAGTTTAAACATGACAGTTTCACAAAGACTTATTGTAGATAAAGACAGAACAAGTTAGAAGATGAGAAGGAATCAAGAGGTTAGAACATATTTCAAAGATTAGTTTGAGGCCAAGAAGAGCAATTCAGTCAGGATATGATTTCCCATAATTGAAGTTTCTTTTCACTACTAAGTCAACTCTTGTAACTGAAAACCAATGTCCAGTGTAGCTGCTGCTAATGTTGACAGGAGGCTCATATGTTGGAATATTTGGTGCCTTGTTAGTAGAACTGGTTGAAAATGTGTAGGAAGGGTGTAGTGTGTCCATGTGGTAGAAAGTGTGTCACTACTCTGTGTGTGTGTGTGTGTGTGTGTGTGTGTGTGTGTGCAGGTAAATAGGTGCATGTGTGCCTGTGTTTATATTTATAAACAGGAGTAAGTTGGATATGGTCAAGGATAAAAATATTTCTTGCATCTCCCTTTTTAACTGAGCCTTTCTGATAAAACATAAAGACCTTTGCAAAAATCAATGACATTTTTGGCAATCAAGCAACCAGTGATCTGAGGTAGATTTTCATAGATGATAGAAAGACTGAGATGGTCAGCATTGCATGAAACACCCTTGAAACATGTGACAAACTGGCAAATGTTCAAGTCAAAATCTTAATATGTCATAGGCTGCATCAATATCTGACATGATAGTTATATGTCTATGAAGATGACTGTGGTAGCTTTAATGAGAATGATCACAGGCTTATAGCTCCGAATATATCTCTGAATATTCGGTTCCCAGTTGGTAGTACTGTTCGAGAATCATTAGGAAGTCTGTTCTTGTAGTAGGAAGTGTGTCACTGAGAGCAGGTTTTAAGTTTTCAAAACTTGTTCAATACACCAATCCTTCTAGTTAGCTCTCTGTGCATTATGCTTATGGGTCAGATATACGCTTCCAGCTAGTATTTCATTGACATGCCTCCTTAAATGCTGTTATTCTGCTCTCCAAAATGATTAAGAATTTACCCTCTGAAACTGGCAGCAAGCTCCAACAAACTCTTTCTTTATAAGTTGCTCTGATCATATTATCTCTTCAGAAGAATAGAAAAGTAACTATATCCAAGGCAGTGGTGCCTCACACCTTTAATCCAAGCACTGGAGAGACAAAGACAGGTTGAATCTCTGTGAGTTTGTGGCTTGCCTGTTGTACAGAGCAATTTTCAAGACATCTGGGGATACAAAGAGAACCCTACCTCAAAAACAAATGAACAAACAAATAACAACACAAAAGGAACAAAAAAGAAAGAAAAGAAAAACTAATTAAGAAAGTTATAATATCCTAATCACTGAGACTGTCACCTTACATGACAAAATTGACCTTTTGTATGCACTTAAGATTATCCCAAATGACTTGGATAAGTAAATAACATGACAATGTCCTTATGATGAGAAAGATGGGTGGGTCAAAGATATAGAGGCAGAGGAGAGTGTGACTAAAAGGAAGGTACCTAGACTAAGGATGCACTAGAATTTGGAAAGCCAGGCAAAAGGATCTCCCTGAGTCCGGAGGCAAAGCATTCTGTCTGATCGTTGATTTGAGAACTTCTCAATTCCAGAACTACTAATCTATAAATTTTTCTCTTTTGTAAATTTTTAAGTGTGCTCACATATTAGTTACAGCAGCAGAAAGAACCCAGAAAGCTATCAAGTTGCTTTGTTGTGAATTATGCCACATTACTATGTGTTTCTTTAGCTCTTCCTTTCTATCCAATTTTCTATAACCTTACCATTCTATTTTCTTCATGACAAATAAAAAAAATAACTTTGGGGTTAGTTTTGGAAACTACTTTTGCTAAGACACTCCAAAACTCTGTGGAAACTAAGAACAAAACTTTATACAAATTATATTTAGCCAACTTTAACAGAGCCAAGCACGAATTGCAATTTGGGAAGCTCTTGAAACCAGAAAATAACCAGAGAAACTTCAATCTGCCACGAAGCTGGCAAATATTTATAGGTAGAAAATGAAAATGATGTAGAGATATACTCCCATTGGCTGCAACTTGATGTTTGCTTTATATGAACACAGTTTAAACATTTGGCTATCTGTTTCTAAACAAAGCTCAATTCCTGTGATTGGCTGAAACTGAATTTCTGATACAAGGATACACTCCTGAGTTAGACTTTCAACTAGTTTATTTGTAAACTAGGTTGCAGTTCTTTATTTAAAGTACTACTATGGTAGCCTTCATAGATCAAATTTAGCTTAATTCCACAGAGAACGCATTCATATAGAAAGGATCTGTTTTCTAATAACCGAAAACAATTTTCATACAGTGATAATTTACATACACACAAGCATACATACATCACATAGAACGTGCATACATAAAGTATACATTTTATGCAAAAATACTTTTAAAATTGCATTTTTGTGTTTTCACTTTTATTTATTTATTTATAATTATTATTTTTTTATTTACAATACAGCTATTGACCCCTCCCAGCTCCTTTCCCACAATTCCTCATTCCACTTCTCCTCCCCATCTCTCTGAGAGGATGCTTCCTCCTTAGGTGTTATATGTTTTATATTGATGAGTTGTGTACAAACTGAGCTGTTTGATTTTCTATTTAGTACTAGATTCTCACGACCCAAGTAGTAAATTTGTTGAACAATAAAAAATTAACATGAACAAAAACACAGTAGGCTGCTTTCTGAATTAAAATATTTATATAACTTCTAAAATTGAATTCACTAGCTACATCTAGTGTCTGCCTCCCCGTCCCTGCCCTACCTCTCTTGCCTTCCTTCTTTGTTCATAAACAGACCTGGTCAATATCAGGTCTCTTCTTTAAATACTTTTTAGCTTAATTTCATCTAGATTCATAGATTCATCTAAACCAGTGGTTCTTCACCTCTCTAATGCTGTGACCCATTAATGTACTGGTGACTCTCTAACCAAAAAAAAGTTTTTGTTGCTACTCCATGACTGTAATTTCGCAAAAGTTATGAGTCATAAATCTGTGTGTTTTCCTAATGGTCTTACATAAACCCTGTGAAAAGGTCATTTGACTCCTGAGGAGTCACAACCCACAAGTTGACAACCATTGGTTCTCTTGCTTCTGCTCAAAAAGCCAGCAACCTCTAGAGATTTGTGTCTGAATCCCTGGGATTGGAGGTATAAATGCCCAATGCTCTGTGCAACTTGTTATGTCTGGGCACCTGACTCAGGTGATCATGTTTGTGCCACAGACATTTTACCAGTGAATCTAGATGCCTAGCTCCCTCTACTTTTTCTTTAATGAAAAGCCATAACTAATAACTGCTGTTTAATATATATGGTTCCTCGGAGTTATTCATTTATTTCAGCTGTAGAGATATATGTGACAACTATACCTTTATCATAGCAATCAAGGCACAGTATAAAGCCATATTGATGAATGCAAGATGAATCATTTTCTATAAATGTGTCAAAGCAGTGGCTCATAAGAAAATCAGCTAAGAGAGAAAATCCTAATGTTTACAGGGCGGAAGTGATCAATAATCCCATATGGAACACAATATAAAAAATTGACATAGATCAAGACCATTATATTTGAATCTTTAGGGCATGTAGAATATTTGCTGTGATGAAAAGCTGTCCTGAAAACACAGTTGGAAACCCCATTCCCTAATGGAAGATGATAAACTAAGATAGCCCTCCCTGACAAATTAACATATAGGATTGATTTGTTATAATGGCACAAGTAAAGGAGGGTTTTCAATTGATGCATTGATCTTTCTATTATTATTATTTCTTTTACTTTTTAAAATTAAAATGTAACATGATATTTCCTTTCCATTTCCTTTCTCCAACCTCCCTCCAAATTGTCTTTGCTCTTTTTTCAAATTTACAGCCTCTATTTTGATTGATTATTGTTGCATGAACTACACACACACACACACACACACACACACACACACACACTCAGAGAGAGAGAGAGAGAGAGAGAGAGAGAGAGAGAGAGAGAGAGAGAGAGAGAGAGAGAGGAGAGAGAGATTAAAAATACATGAGTACATCTATTTAGTCTTTATAATGTCATTTGTATAGGTTTAATTATTTGTATTAAAAGACCAATTTGACCAATTTGCTCTTCCGTAAGCCAGATGACTTCTCCCATTCTCCGCACTTCTTAGTTTCCTAAATATCTTTGTGCAGGTTTAAGGTCTCTTATCTTCCCCTTTTTTGTCCAGTGATCCATGAGCCTTAAATGAAGGCATTGTATTGTAAATGTTTTCTTTTGGGAGTGGATTCTACAACTCTAAACTTTGATTATTTATGTTTTTTTTAATGATTTCCATCTGCTGCAAAGAGAATTTCCCTTGATGAGGGTGACAGCTACACTTATTTGTGGATATAAGGACAGTTGTAGGTTCTCCTCCAACATCTTAGACTTCACTAGCCCTGGGTAATTGTATAGGTTACTGGTACCAGGCATGATCTTACTATTGCTGTGATATTCTTAAGCCCAATTAGATCCCTATTGGTTACTATTAATACATGTGTGCCACTACTGCATCCATAGGGTTACCGAGACATGTTAATCATTGTGAGTCATAACCAGAATAGCTAGTAGAGACTTTGATTGCTTTTCTCCTCTGTGAACTCACCACAGAGTGTGCTTGCACAGGGTTTTCTAGTGCCAGGAAAACCAGTCTTCAGGGAGGAGGCTTTCAGATGAGTTCCTTTTTGGGGGCATCTGGACCCTTTGTAATGAAGGGAATGGTGTCTTCAGCTTACCTTCCACATCTAGGGGGAATAACAGGACAATAACAAAAGGCTGAAATGTTTTGGGAGTCTCTTCAGCCACCCCATCTAACTCAAAAGAGGCATTCACATGCATGATATTGGGGGGTTTTGTTAGATAGTCTTGGGCTTTGGTAAGAAACATTGTCAGCCTACATCAGAAGATTAAATTTAGATAATACATGCAATGTAAAGAAAGTCAATAGTATGATTTCTTATGAATTTCCAGAACCTTGATACTATTTTCCCCTTTTTCTGTTTTTATGTTCTTTTCCCTCTGTATTTAGAGTATGTACCTTTTCCCCTCATTTGTCCCATCAGAAAATTTGCACTGTCCCAGAAAGCCCAAATACAGAATGTAAAAACATGTAAAATTAAGTTTCAACCTTGGGGAACTACATATAATAAATTTGATTTGGAGAAGTTTCATAGCTCTTCACAAGGCTACATCAAAGAACAGACAAATGGTGAGGTCACAAATGATAATAGCCACTTACAGATACACTGAAAGAATTCACTGAGAAAAATATTCATTGTTATACAATGTGTACTATAAAATCTGATGAAGGGTATATGGTGTCCCTACTATAACTACTGTTATTAGATATTGGGCTAAAATATGCATGTGCTTAGGGTTTTCAGCTACATACTGTTTTATGATTTATGAAGACAATGGTTATGAAACTAAGGTTATTGTGCATACTGTATATATGCTTTACGAATAAGCTAAACCCCCAATCTTAATAATCATCCTTAGTAATCAAAACCATGCAAAATTCAATATTCCTGAAGTAGGTGTCCAGCAGAACAATAGTTAAGGAGGTATTTGAAAATGCTCCCAGCATTTTCCAAATTATTGAGATCATGATGACTTTGTTATATGCCAATACATAATTTAATATTTTTATTCAGTCTGTTCAGAGACTAGAGAAAGATATGAAGCCTTCCAGCCCACTGCTACTTCAGAGCCAGAGAGCATCCACAGGACACATGATTTCAGTTTCTGATTGGCTACCTGTCTTTCCAACTTCTTTTTAACCTGGCAGCAGCCAACAGAAGTCCCACAAAGAACAAAGGAGCAGACAGAGTAAGAATAGCAACAAAAATACTGAGCCTCTGGAGTCCTCCTTCAGCCTGAGAATAAAGGACAGGTCACTGTGTTCATTATTATAGAATTCCACGCAGAAGGAGACCATATGAAGCAAGGATTTTACCTCTGACGAAAGGAGTGGTAAAAGGGGAATAGAAGATAGCTTGAGTGATGAATCATCACTAGATGTTAGGTTGAGAATTTAACATATTTTTGTAGAGATGCATTCGTGCTTGTTGCTGAAATCATAGTAAGTGTTAACTGCAGGAAGTCTACACAAAGAGTATCAGCACAGTGGCTATGAACGCAAAAGAAAATGATTTGCATTTTTGGCAGAAGTATAATTTTTGCATTTGCTTGAAAAGAAACAGACAAGAGAAAGATGTAGGTCAGAGAAGAATTGAGTCAGTCTGACAAGCAGGATCATAAATCAAACAATCCTGACTAGGATCAAACTACTACATATGTTCTTGTGTGTGTGTGTGTGTGTGTGTGTGTGTGTGTGTGTGTGTGTGTGTGTGTGTGTGTTTATAAAATATCACATCAAACACATTGTTTTATACTATTAATGTAATATTTGAAAAGCGAAAGAGACTGTTCAGGACTTGGAATTGGTGGTCCTGATAGACATATCAATACATATTTAGTTGGCAATAAAACACCAGGCCACATGAGATAAATTTTCAGACTCCCAATGTTTTAATCTGTCAGACATGGGGAGCTTTTAAAACATACCTCATAATTCTCAGAAGGAGATGTGCTCATCAAAGGGGAACCAGCTGTCATTTCCCACATAAGACATAACAACAACCTGCTATGAAGGTATTAATAATTCACTTAGCTAAACCCTGCAGATGCTTTTATGAGAAACAATGGTTTTATTAACATGTAATATTGTTTGTAATCTATAGTTCATCACTCTTACTTGATTTATAAATTCCATAAGTTTTAATTAAGTGCTACCATTTCTCCCATTCCTGTTTTTCACTATCTCTTGCAGTCGCTAGGTAGATTTTTATTAGAAAAAAATATAGTAAATCCTAATCCTTTACAATGCCTGGCATCATACTAAACTCTACTCCCTTACTACGCCTAAAGTACAAAGTATGGGCTGGCATTTCCTCGAAGAAACTGCCATGTATGAGTTATTTCCTGGGCTCAAACCCAAACCTACTGTACCAAAGGAGTCCCAAGAGATTCCTTTAACAAAACTTATTTGAGGCACACTACTACCTAGACCCTAATTAATCGGACTGCTGATTCGCCAGTCATCATTTTCTGTATAACCTATTGGCCATAGGAATAGAACTTTATAATGAAGACCACTAAAGCTTGAAAGGTTAACATTCATTGTCTAGAAAAGACCCTGCACCTTAAGCAGAGGGTAGTACTATGTCCAAGATCACATTCTACCATTCTTACTGAGGCAGGAGCTGAACTCAATCTGATACTTTGAATATTGGCTGTTTCCAATTTTACCTAATGTTAACAGAACTATAATTGAAATGCTTCCATTTGCACTTACGGGGCAACAAAGCTGTCAATTATAAGATGCCTGGGTCTTCCCTTGTCTTCAGACTCTCCATCCTATGTGTGCCTATATTTATAAGAGACAACATATGTCAATTCGTTATTTGAGATCAAGGCTACCTGTGTGGCTGGGAGGATGGCTTAACTACTTCTTGACCATTTGCCTCTGGTTTCATCATTTTGTAAGTAGAGATAATTAATGTTCATAGAGAACTTTGATAGCCTCAGCTCAAAAACTTTTGAGATTCACAAACCATTAAAAGGCCCTACCTGCTCAAAACCTACATTATTCTGAATAAATAAAAAATATACTTAGCAGCTTCTCTGGTCCAGGACCTGCATCACCGAACAGCTAAGTCCCCTAGGCAAAGTCCAAATCACTTTGAACCCTATGAACACTAAGTGTATGAAGCAACAATCAGGACAGAAAGAAACAGGTTATCACTTTTGGGCTTGAGCTCCAGTTCTTCCATTTATTATTTGTTCTTAAAGAATCCATTGTTTCAACTCTCTGGCCTCTCCTTCATCCTCTTACATGTCCATCATACCACAGAGGCACAGAATTATACCTCATCCCATGCTCCTAATCCAAAAACTTGGTGTTTTTTTTTTCAATTGGCTATCAGTTGTGTGTGATTATCTTTCCTAGTTAACAACAGTAATTGTTTTCTTCTGCTCTTCTAAGACAAAAGTTTTCTTAGAGCCCACAAGACCTAATTAAAAAAAAAAAAACTCTAGTAGCAACCCTTCGGAAAGAACATGTGGAGCAGCCCGCCAGTGTGGTCAATGTTCTGTAGTTATGGCAGCTGACCTTGGAGTTGAAGTATACACTAATGCCTGGGCACAGAAGTATAAGTCTCAGACTGACAAGCACAGAAGGTACCGTTTTGCTTATGCGCTTTTAAGTTGTGACTGCAAGAGTAATCAATGGTAGGCTAACCCAATACACTTCAGTTCCCAGAATGTACTGTTGAACATGGTCTGTGATGACACACTAAATGTGCAGACTAAGTCACAGGCAAATGGATTTCATCACTGTGGTTTTCAGTGGTTTTAGTTGTTTTTCTTTCTTTTTTTTACAATTTAGCTTATTTAAATGTGTCTTTTCTATGCTATGAAGTTCACTTCAATGAGGTAAGATACATATTGTGTTCACAACAGATTTTTTCTTAACTACTTGTTGTCTAGTGATTTTCCCAATAATTATTTATATTTTGACCTAGTGTTTTAATTGCCATTCTATTTTTAAGCTGCCTTCTTAGAATGCTGATATAAATTAAGAAAATTTTCTGTAAAATGGGAAAACCTAAACAAATCTAAAATGTCATATATAGATAATAGTGTGACAAGAGAGAACCTGACTTAATCTTATTTTATTTGACATCAAACTAATGATGTCCCAGATCTTCTACTTCAAATCCTGAGAAAATGCACACAATTAATTTCTCTTCATTTCATCTGCCTAGGACATTTGTTATGTCTTCAAAATTCACTTATGCTAATAAAGAGACCCACAATTGGACAATTTGCAGAGAGTGAGGGATTTTGGAGCACTCAGTCCTAAAGATGTCTTCATTAAACCTTACCTTTGGGAGTCAGAGAGCTGTGCTAAAGAGAAGGTAGAAAGACTATAATGGCAAGACTGGTAAATGACTCCAAGGAAACAATTTCCTCCAGGCACAGAAGGACTAATGTACAGATGAAGTTACTGAGACTATCACAGCACAGGACTGCACTGGTTCAAGGCAGAATGAGTCTCAGGGCTGAAAAGCAGTAAACACAGGTTCTCATCTCTAACCAAGATGAAGTTCACTTGCAGGAAAAGTAGTTTTCTACAAAATGTCTCACTGAGTATATCAATCATACTTCAGGGTATGTCCCATGCACAGAAGTAAATCGCCAACATAGAATAAACTCAATGTATTTTTGTAGACTTTTGGTCTCAAATTAATTTGTTTTGTGCTTTTATTTGTCTTTTCCATCTTTTGCTTGTATTTTTTTTTGTTTTTTGTACTTCTGTGTATGTTTTTTAGTCCTGTATTTCGTGATGGTTTGCTTTTGTTGTTGATGTTTTGTTTGTTTGCTTCTTTTTTGTTCTTTTTAAAAATTATTATTACTTTAATTTTTTACAGTTTAGTCATTATCCCCATCCTGATCTGCCCTCCCATAATTCATCACCCCATTCTTCCTTCCCTCTACAAGAGAATGTCTGCCCCACTGCAAGGCCTCCCCACTCCCTGGGGCCTCAAACCTCTCTAGCCTTAGGTGCATCTTCTACCACTTAGGCTAGACCATGCAGTCTTCCACTGTATAAGTGTTGGGGGCCTCATATATGCTGGTGTATACTGTCTGGTTAGTGGCTCAGTGTCTAAGAGATCTCAGGGGTCCAACTTAGTTGTAACTGCTGGTCTTCCTATGGGGTCGCCCTCCTCCTCAACTTCATACTAGTACTACTACTCTGGAAATCAATCTGGAGGTTCCTCAGAAAAAAAATGGAAATAGATCTACCTGAAGACCCAGCTATACCACTCTTGGTCATATACCCAAAAGATAGCTCACCATATAGGAGCACAGCACCACATTGTCCATAGTGGCCTTCTCTGTGTTAGCCAGAAGCTGAAATGTCCCAGCCCAGATGTCCCACAACAGAAGAATGGATATAAAAAATGTTGTATATTTACACAATGGGATATTATATAACTATTAAGAACAAGGACATCATAAGTTTTGAAGGCAAGTGGATGGAATGAGAAAATATCCTGAGTGAAGTAACCTAGACACAAAAAGGACATGCATGGTATTCTCACTAATAAGTGGATATCAGCCAAAAAAGTACATAATACCTAGGATAAAATCCAGAGAACTCAAGAAGGTTAACAAGCAGAAGGGCCCAAATGAGGATGCTTCAATCCCACCTGGGAGGGAGAAGAAAACAATCACAGGAGGACTTGGGTGAGAGAGGAAATGGGGAGAAGAAAAAGGGGAGAGAAAAGGGGAACATGATCAGTTATGGGAGGGGCAAGGCAGGAGAATGAATGGAAATATGCAACCTCGGGAGATGGGAGATAGGGAGATCCTCTGGAAAGTACCTGAGACCTTGGAGGTAACAGATTATTAGGACTCAAAGGGAGGGACCTTAGATGAAATGACCAATGATGGGGAGAGGGAACTTGTAGAGTCCACCTCCAGTAGAAAGACAGGACATCAAGTGGAGGGATGGGGTTGCCACCACACAGTCAAAAACTCAGACCCATAATTGTTCCTATCTAAAAGTACTGCAGGGACAAAGATGAAGAAAAGACTGAGGGAAAGGAGTCTAGTGACAGGCCCAACTTAGGATCCAACTCAAGGAGACTCTGCGTGGCCTGATACTATTACTGATGCGATGGTGTGCTTGCAGACAGGAACCTAGCATGGTTGTACTCTGAAAGGCCGAAAAACAGTCGACTGAGACATAAGTATATACCTACACCTAACCATTGGACTGAAGTCAGGGACCATTGTGGTCTTGAATTGTTCTTTAAAGAGAGAATGGCAGGGCATGGAGTTCAGTGGGTAGGAAAGTAGAGAAGTGGCGGTAGGTAAAAATCATAACCAGGCTATATTGTATTGATAATTTTTTCAAGAAAAAAGATTCATTTCTAGGATTGGTTACCATTTTATTGATATGTAAGTTGTTGAAAATATCTCATCTTCTTAAGCGCAAATGTCTTCTACTGACTACAGCCTACCTAGAAACACCTATATCTATGCCATATTAGAATTAGGCCAAAGTTCAATTACAAATAAAATTATCAGTGGAACCTTACAGCCCTTTTCAATTGTCTCTTTGCGAACTGCCTTTATTTCTCCTTAAATTATTTTTCAATACTAATAATAACAATAGGACAAGACTAGGATTCCAGTCAAATAGTATTTTCCCTCATTACGAATGATCTTTTTTTAGGCTCTAAAAATCAATCATACTCATATAAATTCTAACATGTGAATATAAAATTGTGATTCGATTGGGAAGGTAGGTGACTATTTCATGAATTGTAAAACAGAGGAATGGAAAAGATAGCGGTGATTTAAACTCAAGATTTTGTTTGTATGACCATTATATGCCCTGTAGAAGAAAATCCAAAACCTACTATGGCCTCAGCTTCCAATTAAACTAGATAAAATATGGAAGCAAACAAAACAAAACAAAAAGTGGAAAGAAATACAGAAGGCGGTTCAGTTTGGTGGAGAGATATTCCATTCTTCCCTCATCAAATCTACTACAAACCTGTGTTATAAAATAAAATCTGGAGCAAAAGAGCCACAGGAAGTTCATGGTCATATCTTATAGCTCTGGAGTAGAAAAACATAAATTTGAAAACATATATATGTAACATACTCATTTGATTTCATCTTGTCACATGGGATATTTTTAAGTGATTTCTAAGGGCTACCTCTGTGATTACACTTACCCTCCATTCAAAAGTCTATTCTCCAAATATGTCTCTTTGTCCATGTTCCCCCAGCCATGTCAGAATACACTCACTCTCCTTTCTAAAGCATTTTCTGGGTGCAGTCTTCTCCACTTAGGCAAGCTACTGATTTGAACTCACAAGCTCCTGGAGAACATTTCTGATCAGTGTTAAAACGTGTAACCTGGTCCCTCTCTACTCCTTAATGCTGTTCTGAATTTTCTTTAGTCTATAACACCTTTTACCATTCTATATGACTTTAAGACACAAATACTTCTCCATCCAGTTATGGTAGATAAATATCTACTGTATCTTTAGAGGATCATAGTTGAAAAGCTATTGAATATATCTAGCATACTGCACATCGCAGATCAATAATAAAGTCCACTGTAGAAGATCACGTATTTTTCTAGTAAGGTTGATTGTGGCAAGTAAGAATGAGCAGTAATTTCTCTTACTTTATGGAGAAGATATTAACACGGAAAGAAATGTTCTACATCCTACAGAACATTTCATTTTGTCATTCATTTTTTGTATTATATCCCACTGAAAATAGTAATTACAAAAATGACATTTTCTCCAATGAGTCTAGTAATTTTTCCTAAATTATTATTTGTCAGTTCCATTATTATACTCAACCAACAGGATTTATCTCTACATGTTCTGGCTGGTTCCTTCCTGGACTTGTTTCCAAGAAGGGAAAATATTAATGAATAAAAAGGACTAGGGAGTGATTAACGTGTATTTAAAACATATCTCAAAGGTTAGTCTTATCCACTTCACTCAGAGCTTTATTTGTCTTCTACAAGGAAGTAGAAGAATTAAGGAAAGTTTGGCAAAAATCATTTGAAGCTCCATTAAGAGAGTGTGAGAGCTCTCTCCACTGTCACACCATTAGGCTTCTCATTATCATTAGTTCTCTGTCAGTTTCAACAATTTTCTTTTATCTAATACCACTTCATTCTCTGACCCAATAAATGCAATTTTGACCTCATTAGCCTTTTCCATGTTAGCATTGGAATAATAATAAGGTGAAGCCAATCATCAGCTACACGTTGAGCTTGGCAATCACTTAAGTTATGTAGTTGTGATTTCCATGGTCATAGGGCACATATTTGTCAGTCAGGTCAACCAATACAGGGTAGAGACCTAGACTCTGTACAAAGGTATAATAGTGAGCAAACGGATATGGATCCCATTAGGGATAGGAAATGAATTAGAAATAAATGTTCTTTGATGTAATGAGAAGAAACTTTGAGATGATATGGACTTAAACAAGTGATTATGGGAATATAGAGAGCAAGGTAGATTTTTAAGAGCAGTAATGAATATTTTTAAGTGAATATTTTATAAGTCTGAAGGCAGCAAATATGGAGGGCCCAAGTTATGTGTGAACATCTAGCAAGTAAAGTGTATTTTAGTATATTTCCTTTATAATATCCTAAAGTTCTTAAGTGTAACATTTTGTTCTTTATCGAAAATTGAAGTTTAATTGGGTATGATGAATTTTATCCAGGTGTCCTTGCTCTGGGACATGACTAGAGGGTTTTAGGACTTGATTAGCTACATGTTCACAGTTATCAATGTAAGAATTCAATAATCTCACTCTCTAGGACAGCTCGGGAAATGTAATCAAACACTATGTTTTCAGTATTCCAACAGTTGGCAGATATGTGGGGAAGAGAAAATATATAATTGTAAAGTGGTATTTTCAAATCTTTAGTACTACAAAACATTCAGGGCTGTAATTAAATGGTATTTATGAGATAGGTCAAGGGAATATTTCCCTAAAAGTTCAGTTAGCATGGAAAAGAGTCATTATACTTACTTCTCAAAGGAAAGAGTATAACTTGTATAACTACATTTTCAGATAGTAAGCTAAAGACTTCCTATAGTTAGGCCAAGGGTCCCACAACAAGTGACATTGTTTCTGGGATATTCACAATGCCAAGTCAAACACACATACCTTATCATAAATCCTAACCCAAACCTAGAGAGGTAGGGATGCCAATGTTATAGATAGAAAGAGTCTCAGCAAACTTACTTGGTGTTCTTTGTGGCGATAGGATAAAAGAGAGTAATGATGAGAGTTGTCTAAGCCCAGACCATTTAATGGCTTCCTCTTTCAATGTCTTCCTCAGCTCTCTCGCTCTCTCCCTCTTTCCTCTCCCTCTTTCCTCTTCATCTTCTCTCTCCCTCTTCCTCCCTCCATCCCTCCTTCCTTCTCTCTCTCTCTCTCTCTCTCTCTCTCTCTCTCTCTGTCTCATACAAACATACACAAACACACACACACGCACACACACACACACACACACACAACACAAACCACAAACACACATATACCTGCACATATGCATGCACCCACACACTCTTGAAAAGGAAACGGAAGCAGAGAGTCAGAGACAGGCAGCAGAAGACACAGAGACAAAGACATAAATACACAAAGAGACATGCAGAAAGATATGTACAGAGAGAGAACAACGAAACCATACCACTTCATTGTACATCTTGTGTATTGTACGGATGCATCACCTGTCTATTAAAAAGGGTATGGCCTATGATTTAGGCAGGAAATAGAAGATAAGACATTGGTAGGAGAAAGAATTATTGGAGAAAAGGAGGTAGGATGATTCACCAGGAACATGTGACTAGCCAGGTGCATGGTATATGAGCACAGGTGACCAGCCACATGGCAGGATGTAGGCTAGAATAAATGGGATATTTTAATTTATATCTAATCAGAGAAGAGCCTAGCTATATGGCCAAGGTATTTGTAAATATATTTTGAGTCTGAATTTTATTTCAGGGAGCATTGGGCTGGAGGAAGAGTCAGATTTAACTTTTACAAAATGATGCCTAATGTGGGTAAAGTAGACCAAGCTTACAGTTTACAGAGTTAAAAGAAGAATCAGGCTAGCCAGGCAACAGGGGCCTAGTTATAAACAAAAAAAAGAACAACAACAACAACAACAAACAAACACACACAAAACAACAACAATAACAAACACAGACCAAAGCCAACACTTTCCAAACAAAACAACACATGAGAAATGATATCTGGGTAGGAGATTTCTTAGCCAAGCAGGAACTTACAGAGAGATAGTATGAAAGGAAGCCTTTCTTTTAAAAAAGAAGCCTTTGCTAAATTTAAAAACAAAACACAAAAAATGGGGCTTCTCAACTTCCAGCCCAGGGTGGTGAGAGTATGGGGGAGGGACCAGGTTCAGTTTACATGCAGTCAGCCCATACAACTGTGAATGGCAAAACCTGTGTAGACTTTCCAAAGACCCCAGCTCCTAGATAAACAGCTTCAGGTTCTCCCAAAGTTGACACTGCAGTTAGGCCCATTACAACCCTATTGAACTAATATTCTTTGTTTGTTACCCTAGATTGGTTGCTATGGTAGGAGGCCAAAACATCTCTACTTATAAACAAAGAGATGGGGGTGTAGCCGTGTGTGGCACAACATCTGGCCTATATAAAAGCAGACACAAAATAAAAAAAAAACACATAGATCTCTAAATTCTGGTATATATCTATCTTACATTTATATAAAAAGGGGAATACAAGTACATATTTAAGGTATGGTTATAATTCCTATGCTATAATTTCAAATTGAAGGATAACGCTTTTCTCTTGTCAAAAAAAATTTGCCCAAGGAAAGATAGATTCTGTTAGCCAATATAAAAACCCAAAATTGGATTTGGGCAGAATTGTTTTACTTTTAGCCAAAAAGAAAAGTAAAAGAAAAAGAAAAAAAAATCTTTGCTCATGAGAGCTAACATGGAATACAGTTTCATGCTATTCTGAACAACCAGCCTGTAGAATGTAGGGCAGCCACAGAACTATGGCAGTTTGTCAGAGGCTGGAAAGAACCCAGATGTCCTTCAACAGCAGAACAGATATGGAATTTACATAATGGAGTACTACTCAGCTATTAAAAACAATGACAACATGAAATTCTTAGGCAAATGGATAGAACTAGAAAATATCATCCTGAGTGAGGTAACCCAGTCACAAATGAACATACATGGTAGGTACTCACTGATAAATGTCTATTAGCCCAAAATCGTGGAATACCTAAGAAAAAAGTTCACAGTTCATATGAAGCTCAAGAAGAAGAAAGACCAAAATGTGGATACTTTATTCCTTCTTAGAAGGGAGAACAAAATGCTCATGAGAGGGAATACAGGGACAAAGTGTGAAGCAAAGACTGAAGAAAAGGTCATCCAGAGACTGCCCCACCTGGGGATCCATCTTATATGCAGTCACCAAACCCAGTCACTATTGCTGAAGTCAAGAGGTACCTGCTGAAAGGAGCCTGATATGGGTGTCTCCTGAGAGGCTCTGCCAAAGCCCTATTGATACAGATGAGGAGGCTTGCAGCTAACCATTGGACTGAACAAGGGGACCCCAATGGAGGAGTTAGAGAAAAGACAGAAGGAGCTGAAGGGGTTTGCATCACCATAGGAAGAATAATAATATCAACCAAAAGAGACACCACCAGAGCTCCCAGGGACTAAATCACCAACCAATGAGTACACATGGAGGGACCAATGGCTCCAGGCACATATGTACCAGAGAATGACATTGTCCAGCATCAATAGGAGGAAAAGCCCTTGGTCCTATGAAGGCTCATTTCCCAAGTGTAGTGTAATGCCAGGGCATTGACGTGAGAGTACGTGGGTGGGAGTGGGAGCATCCTCATAGAAGCAGGGGAAGGAGGCAGGAAGTATGAGAGAGTGGGGACAGGGGATAATATCTGAAATGCAAATACATAAAATATTCAAGAAAAAGATTAAAATAAGTAAACAACAACAGCAACAATTGGATATCAGGCTGGTATGAGCTACCAGTCTCTTTTAGCTTAGGCTGCCACGACAGAACAGGTGATTGATTGGCCGGACAAGTGGCAAATGGCCCAAGCCATACAATTCAACAAATATATCATGGCTTAAAAATATGTTTATGACCCGCGGATCCCGGCCCGCAGCAGCTCTCTGCTCCCAAACCCCGTGGGAGAGAGACCTCACCGCCTGGTCAGGTGGGCACTCCTAAGGCTGCAGAGTGGAGGAGACCACCAACTCTGCCCACCCCTGCCCACATCCCTGGCCCAAGAGGAAACTGAATAAGGCCTCTGGGTTCCCGTGGGGAGGGCCCAGGAGCGGCAGGACGCCTGCACCTGAGACACCGCCGGAACCTGAAGGAAACAGACCGGATAAACAGTTCTCTGCACCCAAATCCCGTGGGAGGGAGAGCTAAACCTTCAGAGAGGCAGACATGCCTGGGAAACCAGAAGAGACTGCACTCTGCGCACATCCAGACGCCAGAGGAAAACAACAAACGCCATCTGGAACCCTGGTGCACAGAGGCTCCCGGAAAGAGCAGCGCAGATCTTCCCGGTTGCTGCCTCCACGGAGAGGACTTACGCAGTACCCCACGAGCAAACTTGAGCCTCCGGACCACAGTTCGGACCAACTTTTCTGCTACAAGTGACCTGCCTGGTGAACTCCAGACACAGGCCCACAGGAACAGCTGAAGACCTGTAGATAGGAAAAACTACATGCACGAAAGCAGAACACTCTGTCCCCATGACTGGCTGAAAGAAAACAGGAAAACAGGTCTACAGCACTTCTGACACACAGGCTTATAGGACAGTCTAGCCACTGTCAGAAATAGCAGAACAAAGTAACACTAGAGATAATCTGATGGCTAGAGGCAAGCGCAGGAACCCAAGCAACAGAAACCAAGACTACATGGCATCATCATCGGAGCCCAATTCTCCCACCAAAGCAAACATGGAATATCCAAACACACCAGAAAAGCAAGATCTAGTTTCAAAATCATATTTGATCATGATGCTGGAGGACTTCAAGAAAGACGTGAAGAACTCCCTTAGAGAACAAGTAGAAGCCTACAGAGAGGAATCGCAAAAATGCCTGAAAGAATTCCAGGAAAACATAAATAAACAAGTAGAAACACATAGAGAGGAGACACAAAAATCCCTGAAAGAATTCCAGGAAAACACAATCAAACAGTTGAAGGAATTAAAAATTGAAATAGAAAAAAAAATGGAAATAGAAGCAATCAAGAAAGAACACATGGAAACAACCCTGGATATAGAAAATCAAAAGAAGAGACAAGGAGCTGTAGATACAAGCTTCACCAACAGAATACAAGAGATGGAAGAGAGAATCGCTGGAGAAGAAGATTCCATAGAAATCATTGACTCAACTGTCAAAGATAATGTAAAGCAGAAAAAGCTACTGGTCCAAAACATACAGGAAATCCAGGATTCAATGAGAAGATCAAACCTAAGGATAATAGGTATAGAAGAGAGTGAAGACTCCCAGCTCAAAGGACCAGTAAATATCTTCAACAAAATCATAGAAGAAAACATCCCTAACTTAAAAAAAGAGATACCCATAGGCATACAAGAAGCCTACAGAACTCCAAATAGATTGGACCAGAAAAGAAACACCTCCCGTCACATAATAGTCAAAACACCAAATGCACAAAATAAAGAAAGAATATTAAAAGCAGTAAGGGAAAAAGGTCAAGTAACATATAAAGGCAGACCTATCAGAATCACACCAGACTTTTCGCCAGAAACTATGAAGGCCAGAAGATCCTGGACAGATGTCATACAGACCCTAAGAGAACACAAATGCCAGCCCAGGTTACTGTATCCTGCAAAACTCTCAATTAACATAGATGGAGAAACCAAGATATTCCATGACAAAACCAAATTTACACAATATCTTTCTACAAATCCAGCACTACAAAGGATAATAAAGGGTAAAGCCAAACATAAGGAGGCAAGCTATACCCTAGAAGAAGCAAGAAACTAATCATCTTGGCAACAAAACAAAGAAAAGCACACAAACATAACCTCACATCCAAATATGAATACGACAGGAAGCAATAATCACTCTTCCTTAATATCTCTCAACATCAATGGCCTCAACTCCGCAATAAAGAGACATAGATTAACAAACTGGATACACAACGAGGACCCTGCATTCTGCTGCCTACAGGAAACACACCTCAGAGACAAAGACAGACACTACCTCAGAGTGAAAGGCTGGAAAACAACTTTCCAAGCAAATGGTCGGAAGAATCAAGCTGGAGTTGCCATTCTAATATCAGATAAAATCAATTTTCAACTAAAAGTCATCAAAAAAGATAAGGAAGGACACTTCATATTCATCAAAGGAAAAATCCACCAAGATGAACTCTCAATCCTAAATATCTATGTCCCAAATACAAGGGAACCTACATATGTAAAAGAAACCTTACTAAAGATCAAAACACACATTGCACCTCATACAATAATAGTAGGAGATTTTAACACCCCACTCTCATCAATGGACAGATCATGGAAACAGAAATTAAACAGAGACGTAGACAGACTAAGAGAAGTCATGAGCCAAATGGACTTAACGGATATCTATAGAACATTCTATCCTAAAGCAAAAGGATATACCTTCTTCTCAGCTCCTCATGGTACTTTCTCCAAAATTTACCATATAATTGGTCAAAAAACGGGCCTCAACAGGTACAGAAAGATAGAAATAATCCCATGTGTGCTATCAGACCACCATGGCCTAAAACTGGTCTTCAATAACAATAAGGAAAGAATGCCCACATATACGTGGAAATTGAACAATGCTCTACTCAATGATAACCTGGTCAAGGAAGAAATAAAGAAAGAAATTAACGACTTTTTAGAATTTAATGAAAATGAAGGTACAATATACCCAAACTTATGGGACACAATGAAAGCTGTGCTAAGAGGAAAACTCATAGCTCTGAGTGCCTGCAGAAAGAAACAGGAAAGAGCATATGTCACCAGCTTGACAGTACACCTAAAAGTTCTAGAACAAAAAGAAGCAAATACACCCAGGAGTAGTAGAAGGCAGGAAATAATCAAACTCAGAGCTGAAATCAACCAAGTAGAAACAAAAAGGACCATAGAAAGAATCAACAGAACCAAAAGTTGGTTCTTTGAGAAAATCAACAAGATAGATAAACCCTTAGCCAGACTAACGAGAGGACACAGAGAGTGTGTCCAAATTAACAACATTAGAAATGAAAAGGGAGACAGAACTACAGATTCAGAGGAAATTCAAAAAATCATCAGATCTTACTATAAAAGCCTATATTCAATGAAACTTGAAAATCTACAGGAAATGGACAATTTCCAAGCAAATACCAGGTACCGAAGTTAAATCAGGAACAGATAAACCAGGTAAACAACCCCATAACTCCTAAGGAAATAGAAGCAGTCATTAAAGGTGTCCCAACCAAAAAGAGCCCAGGTCCAGACGGGTTTAGTGCAGAATTCTATCAAACCTTCATAGAAGACCTCATACCAATATTATCCAAACTATTCCACAATATTGAAACAGATGGATCACTCCCGAATTCCTTCTATGAAGCCACAATTACTCTTATACCTAAACCACACAAAGACCCAACAAAGAAAGAGAACTTCAGACATATTTCCCTTATGAATATCGACACAAAAATACTCAATAAAATTCTGGCAAACCGAATCCAAGAGCACATCAAAACAATCATCCACCATGATCAAGTAGGCTTCATCCCAGGCATGCAGGGATGGTTTAATATACGGAAAACCAACAACGTGATCCATTATATAAACAAACTGAAAGAACAAAACCACATGATCATTTCATTAGATGCTGAGAAAGCATTTGACAAAATTCAACACCCCTTCATGATTAAAGTCCTGGAAAGAATAGGAATTCAAGGCCCATACCTAAACATAGTAAAAGCCATATACAGCAAACCAGTTGCTAACATTAAACTAAATGGAGAGAAACTTGAAGCAATACCACTAAAATCAGGGACTAGACAAGGCTGCCCACTCTCTCCCTACTTATTCAATATAGTTCTTGAAGTTCTAGCCAGAGCAATCAGACAACAAAAGGAGGTCAAGGGGATACAGATCGGAAAAGAAGAGGTCAAAATATCACTATTTGCAGATGATATGATAGTTTATTTAAGTGATCCCTAAAGTTCCACCAGAGAACTACTAAAGCTGATAAACAACTTCAGTAAAGTAGCTGGGTATAAAATTAACTCAAATAAATCAGTAGCCTTCCTGTACACAAAAGAGAAACAAGCCGAGAAAGAAATTAGGGAAATGACACACTTCATAATAGACCCAAATAATATAAAGTACCTCGGTGTGACTTTAACCAAGCAAGTAAAAGATCTGTACAATAAGAACTTCAAGACACTGAAGAAAGAAATTGAAGAAGACCTCAGAAGATGGAAAGATCTCCCATGCTCATGGATTGGCAGGAATAATATAGTAAAAATGGCCATTTTACCAAAAGCGATCTACAGATTCAATGCAATCCCCATCAAAATACCAATCCAATTCTTCAAAGAGTTAGACAGAACAATTTGCAAATTCATCTGGAATAACAAAAAACACAGGATAGCTAAAACTATCCTCAACAGTAAACGGACTTCAGGGGGAATCACTATCCCTGAACTCAAGCAGTATTACAGAGCAATAGTGATAAAAACTGCATGGTATTGGTACAGAGACAGACAGATAGACCAATGGAATAGAATTGAAGACCCAGAAATGAACCCACACACCTATGGTCACTTGATTTTTGACAAAGGAGCCAAAACCATCCAATGGAAAAAAGATAGCATTTTCAGCAAATGGTGCTGGTTCAACTGGAGGTCAACATGTACAAGAATGCAGATCGATCCATGCTTATCAGCCTGTACAAAGATTAAGTCCAAGTGGATCAAGGACCTCCACATCAAACCTGATACACTCAAACTAATAGAAGAAAAACTAGGGAAGCATCTGGAACACATGGGCACTGGAAAAAATTTCCTGAACAAAACACCAATGGCTTATGCTCTAAGATCAAGAATCGACAAATGGGATCTCATAAAACTGCAAAGCTTCTGTAAGGCAAAGGACACTGTGGTTAGGACAAATCGGCAACCAACAGATTGGGAAAAGTTCTTTACCAATCCTACAACAGATAGAGGCCTTATATCCAAAATATACAAAGAACTCAAGAAGTTAGACCGCAGGGAGACAAATAACCCTATTAAAAATGGGGTTCAGAGCTAAACAAAGAATTCACAGCTGAGGAATGCCGAATGGCTGAGAAACACCTAAAGAAATGTTCAACATCTTTAGTCATAAGGGAAATGCAAATCAAAACATCCCTGAGATTTCACCTCACAGAAGTGAGAATGGCTAAGATCAAAAACTCAAGTGACAGCAGATGCTGGCGAGGATGCGGAGAAAGAGGAACACTCCTCCATTCTTGGTGGGATTGCATACTGGTACAACCATTCTGGAAATCAGTCTGGAGGTTCCTCGGAAAATTGGACATTGAACTGCCTGAGGATCCAGCTATACCTCTCTTGGGCATATACCGAAAAGATGCCCCAACATATAAATAAGACACGTGCTCCACTATGTTCATCGCAGCCTTATTTATAATAGCCAGAAGCTGGAAAGAACCCAGATGCCCTTCAACAGAGGAATGGATACAGAAAATATGGTACATCTACACAATGGAATATTACTCAGCTATCAAAAACAACGGCTTTATGAAATTCGTAGGCAAATGGTTGGAACTGGAAAATATCATCCTGAGTGAGCTAACCCAATCACAGAAAGATATACATGGTATGCACTCACTGATTAGTGGCTATTAGCCCAAATGCTTGAATTACCCTAGATGCCTAGAACAAATGAAACTCAAGACGGATGATCAAAATGTGAATGCTTTACTCCTTCTCTAAAAGGGGAACAAGAATACCCTTGGCAGGGAAGAGAGAGGCAAAGATTAAAACAGAGAGTGAAGGAACTCCCATTCAGAGCCTGCCCCCATGTGGCCCATACATATACAGCCACCCAATTAGAGAAGATGGATGAAGCAAAGAAGTACAGATGGACAGGAGCCGGATGTAGATCGCTCCTGAGAGACACAGCCAGAATACAGCAAATACAGAGGCGAATGCCAGCAGCAAACCACTGAACTGAGAATAGGACCCCCGTTGAAGGAATCAGAGAAAGAACTGGAAGAGCTTGAAGGGGCTCGAGACCCCAAAAGTACAACAATGCCAAGCAATCAGAGCTTCCAGGGACTAAGCCACTACCTAAAGACTATACATGGACTGACCCTGGACTCTGACCTCATAGGTAGCAATGAATATCCTAGTAAGAGCACCAGTGGAAGGGGAAGCCCTGGGTCCTGCTAAGACTGAACCCCCAGTGAACTAGACTGGTGGGGGGAGGGCGGCAATGGGGGGAGGGTTGGGAGGGGAACACCCATAAGGAAGGGGAGGGGGGAGGGGGTTGTTTGCCCGGAAACCAAAGAATAATTATTAAGTATTAAATAAATTTAAAAAAAAGAAAAAATATAATCATGAAAGTAAAAATAAATATATATGTTTATACAATAAATAGAAGAGAATGTGAATAAAGTTAAATATGTAGATATTACTTTAACTATATAAAGAAAATGGGGATATAGGTATATTTAACCCCGAAATATTAATCTCCAAACGAGGCTGAAAACTGAGAATTTTTATAAATGTTTTTAAGGATACATAGGTAAATAAATCCTGGCTTTTGATATCAGTACTTGAGAGACAAAGTCAAGGATAGGTAGGTTTCTTTTGAGTCTGAGGCCAGCATAATCTACAATATAAATGCAGCTTAGGTCATGCTACACAGAAAAATATCCATCTTAATAAGTAATAATTGTCTTAAATTATCAACATGAGGGTCATTGTAAGTTTGTGACATTATTTCAGATCCTCTATGAAGTATTTGAAATTAGAGCAAACCTAAATAAAAAAGAAGCCTCTAAATTGCATCTACCTTTTAATGACCTCAGATTGCCAAAGCCAAACTCTGTTGGGAGAGAGGCAGGCTCTGTATTTGTGTTAGCAGGAAAAAATGGCTTGGGACCCCTTCCAAAGTAATAAGGTTCAGATATGATAAAGGAAGACCCCTTGAAGATCTTGGCTACCAGGCAAAAATATCAAGAAGACCAAGGTAACATGATTTGCTAATCCCTCTACATATGAAGCCCTGAAACTGCCTGAGACATAAACATGTGTCTAGCCAGAAATTCATCTGTGTAGAGCCAATGGCTCTTGTTGGCTATAGAGTTGTCAAACTTCATGTCATCATTTCATATGGTATAAATGAATATTTATATTCTAATTTGATTATAAACTAAATCCTAAAGAAAGACTACTGTCTTTCACCTGCTCTAACAAGGAACAGTCATCTTTAACTGTTCTATTCACAGTATACATTCTATATATATATATATATATATATATATATATATATATATATTCTAATAGCTTTAGGTTTGTAGGAAAAATGGTCAAGAGGGCAGCACTGACAGGATTTGCCCTTGGGGATGCTGAGATGCTGAGATCTGTTTTTCCAGCTTCCTGATCAATCCTGCTGTAAGTTGATGATGTTTCCAGAGACCTGCTTCTTGAACAACTTCAAAAACAAAACAAAACAACACCCCAATAACAAAACAAAGAAGCAAAGCCAAAACAAACAAAAAAACCCACTGTTGATCCCAGATGACCTTGGTTCATCCAGCCTTTTATACTTTGTCAAATCAGGATTTCAGTTAAGCAGTGAAATTTCTCAACACAAAGAGACTGGACAACACATGATGCCATCCTGTTTTATTTTCACTTAACCATTTTCCAATTTAGTTTTGGGCCTCCAAACAAGAATTCTTTGCCCAGATCAGCAGAAAGTAATTATAAGGAGTCCATTGTCTCAACCTCTTAAGTGGAGGTCCTTTTATAAAAGTATAGATAAGTTGTCATTTTAAGGAATTTATAAACAATTGTAGTTCTGGACAGGGAAGAAACTGAATAGAGAACGTAGACTCGGAGATTTCTATCTTTCCTTTCCTCTTCTCCATCCTACGCTAGGTAAAAGAAAGGGGTTGGAAGGTGAAGATGGTTATATGCTGGTATAGAATTTTATATATATAAATACATGTTTAAAGTTTTTGTTGGTATAAATTCTTGTATATTGATAAAAAATTTAACATGAATTTTGATAAAATATAGTACATGTATTTTTAACTCTTAGAAAGGCATTGTGCTTATGCAACTCATTTAAAAATACAAGATTTAGCCCAAGTCCACTTAATAGCTGATATTAGAAACTGTTTAGTATAACTAAAATATGCAAATCAGTAACCATTCAAAGTAGTATTCAAGTTATATATTATATATACATCCTTCAATATTTGCTTGTTCAAATATGCTATGTATAGATAAATAGTATTCAAAGCATCAGAGATTCACAGAATATGGCATTTAAAATTAGTTCATTATTGAAAGATCTGTTGACAATGAGACAGATGTGCTCCTGAGAGTACCCCAATTCCACTTAAAAGAAGATGCTGGGAATCATAATTTCCATATGGAATTGCTTCAATTACGGCAAGCTAACCACTGGGCAAGACATGCCTTATTATCGTCTGCAGAAAAAAATTCTGTCCAAATGGGTCAAATGGATGCAGGATATTTGACCGTGAATCTCTGCATACAGGGTAAGCAAGCCATTCATAATCCCAGCTTTCCTTTAGTTCTGTCAGATGTTCTAGGGCAGAAGGCTAAAGTTACAATGTTATACAGAATCTTGGGGATTCTCCAAACATTCATCTCTCTCTGTCGTTTCTTTAATTTTTGAAGCTATGTTCTTGTGCTTATAGCATACTAAAGTAATATTTATTACTTTTTCTGTTTCTGATGGAACATTAGATGATTACAATCTAGCAGTTAAACTTAAGTTATTTAGCATTTAAGAAGATGTTCTAGAATTGAAAATTTTTTTATGATGATAATACAAGATAGGAAAGAAAATGACTAAGATACATAATTCCAAACTCACCGAGATAGGATAGAATTCTTTATCTAAGTTTCCAATTATAAATGACCTCAACATTATAAATATATATCATGTCCTATAGTTTTTAAAATTGTTACATAAATTACTGATCATAGTTGTTTCAATCTTGTATGGGTCAAAAGTATAATTTACTGAAAACTGAAAAATAAAGTGAATGGAGAAACAAAAGCACTGAAAGATGGACTGATGACATTGCCACATAGATGGCACCTGAGCAAACTATCTGGGTTAGATTATGGTTTCTCACTTTATTGAAACAAACCTATGCTCTTTCTAGTTATCACCTCTACTTCATCAACGATGTTGTTGATAATTCACTAAGAATAACCATCATCTTTGTCGATATTTTTTAGGGTAGCATGATATTTGTAGGATAACTGAACAGAAGTTGCACAGAATTCACGTAGAAATTTATGTAGATGCAGCCTTCTGCATTATCCATGCATGCACCCTTGTCTATAACTAAACGGATGTTCCAGTATCAGCCTGAGTTCACAGTTCATATAGTTCACTCCTGATAGTTCATGTCCATGAACACTTACAAACGTATCATGGAAAATATTTGCCAATATTTCCCATTTGCATTTAAAGTTAATTTGGAATTAACTATTGGAAGGTAATGGGGTTTGACATTAAAGACAGAACATACTAACAAGTTTTCAGAAATTGTAGGCCATAATAAAATTATGAAGTGTGAAGTGTTTGAGTGGAATTTAATGAAATATTGTAAAATAATCAGCATTAACTAACAACTGCTGCTTTTACCATATCTGCTAAAATCTTAAAAATATGAAAATTCTATTTTTGTTTAAAAAACACAAATACTGATATGTTAAAATATACATTGTTGAATTTCCATTCCAGGTCAATCTGAGGCTAACTTTTCCTGTGCTTACTAATAATGTATATTCTAGCAAATATGAATATATATTTATCACAAACATTTAATATAGCATGGAAGAAGAGACCTATATCTGTGTTTGTTACAAATAGAAAGAAAACCTTCCACTCATAATTTTTCTCAATAATAAAGTTGTTCAACTCAGAATGTTCATTTGTAAGTAAATGGCCTTTGTTAACTAAAAACAGCATGTGCATAGGCACTATGCTTACTTGATGTTAATGCCAGAGCCTTAGATGAAAGCAAAAGAGGAGAGAAGGGGAAATGGTACAAAACTATTGTTAGAAATGAGGCTTAAGATGTATAGATTTATTTTTATTTCCTACTATAATCATTTGAACTATCCATAAGGTACAATTCATTCTTATGACAAGAAAAGGACACAAGATTAAGCTGATATATTCACTACTCAGATTTGGTCTTTCCACGATGTATATTTGTAGGGAAACATAACACTCCACTTTATAAAATTATTATTTTTCAATAACAAAATAATTTAAAAAATATATTGTCCACCCTACCGTGAATGTGGAAAAGTTATAAATTTGAGAACTTGAGATTCCATTGAGACAATTTTGGGTTGTATTATAACAAGCAGCTCTAATTTCTCAAGAATCAGTTTTTCTTTCACAAAAGCAGGTAACCTTAACTTGTTCTCAACTTGTGGGTCACAATCTCTTGGGAGGTGGAATGATCCCTTCACAGAAGTGGTATATCTGATATTCTGTCTATCAGATATTTACATCACAACTAATAAAATTAGCAAAATTACAGTTAAGAAGCAGCAATGAAAATATGTTATGGTTGGGGTTTACCACAACTTGAGCAAGTATTAAAGGGGCACAGCACTAGAAAGGTTGAGAACCTCTGATTTAACTTAATTGCTGAGATGTTGGAATATTGAAAGCAGTCAAGAACTTTTAGTGAATATGTCAAGGTTTAAAGTGTGTAACTACTACTGTTTCAGGATTTTGTGAATAAAGCAATTATTAAACGGGTATTAGAATTGATAGTGCTGACCCTATGAGGGCTGTGATTAGCATATCCCCATATTCTAGGCAGAATTTTTCATCACTAAAGAAAAACAACTCGGGTTAGTCCATCATCATTTATGCTTCCATTTATGCTTATCATTTCCCATCTGTCCTGGAATTGTCTCTGCTCAGTGCTACACACAGAGCCTTCTGCTCCGTCTCCACACATCCATACTGACTGTGTTGGTGTGTGTAAGAGATTGCTACTGTGAACTTTGCAAAGTACTTCATTGACTGACAAGGTATCTACTCCCCATGGCACTCTAATACCCTTAGAAGAAGTTGAAAATTTATTCTGCCCTGAAAGCCCTTGAGAAAATCATTATTGGCTATCAGTTAATGGTCATTGCACTACAACTAGCTCCTTAGTGACCAACTCAACGCTCAGTTGCCTTGTTTTTGATAATGCACTCATCAAAATCCTGGTCACACTTTATACTGTCTGTGCGGGAGGCTTTTCTATCATTTTTCTCATTAATTTCCTTCATCTTTCCTGTCTCACCACAAATGTCTTCTTCCAAGGGAATCTTCTGACTTCTCTGAGAGCAGATTTGGCAACAATTGTATGAGCATTCAGAGGACTTGAAATTTTTCCATTATGACTTGTGACACAATTTATTAGAACAATTACTATTGTGTTTACATAAAGGATGTTTTCCTATGTTATGTTTCTCAAAACTGCGCTTCACTTATTCTTCTTTAGATGTCCATGAAGTTGACTAAAGGCTAACATAACGAAGGAACATTGATAAAGTCCAATCCCAGGCCATAGTACGAATCATCTGGACCTGAGAGTCTGCACTGATGGAAGTTCAGCACTTTTGAACTTTTCTAGTATTTAAGCTAATCCTCTTGGGAGGTTTCAAACAGAATTGAAAGCTGAGAACTTACAACTTTACCCACTGACTATCACAAAGAATCAAAAACTATTTGTTGTATGAAATATAAACAGATTAGTGATATCCAGTAATGTCAAGACAATGATTTCAGACAAGAGAAGCAAAATAGATAATTAGTTTACATGTAATGGAAAGAATAAAAATCTATTATATATTAGGTTAGTTTTGATGTACAAGATATAGAAAAAAGGAGAAAATGGTGCATTATCTTTTTTCAGTCACATCTGCCAAACAATTGAAGTACGTATAGTGAGTAAAGAGGAAATAAAAAACTGAAATGAAGGAAGCAGTCACCTCCCAACAGGAAAGAAATTTTGTTAGGACAGAAGAGAAGTGACTGTTAGAGAGAAGTTACTGGTGGAAAAACTGGGGTCATCTGTAATCACATGTTCCCTAGCAGGACTGACAATCTTAAGTTGCATTTGTTAAAACAACTGAACCATTTAAGAGTCATTCCCAGAAAGATAAAAATGAAATGCAGCAGATATCATGAGTTTACCTCTGTGCATTCTTTAATTGGTGGGCTCCTGTACATTACTATATTCAGTATGCTAGAAGAGTCAGACAGTTCTCCTATCAGTGTATTACATAGTTTAAGTGGTCAAAAAGCCCATCTGTCAGACTACTTTCAAGACTCTTGCCTTGATTTGACTATCACCAAACTATGATACTAAACACATAATCCAAGCTGTTATCCAGAATTGAACCCAGTGTAGCTATTTCTATTCAACTGAAACATTCCCTAAGACTCAGGAAACTAGAAAAGTTTATAAGCCTTTTATACTCTTTTTTCTTAAGCCTATATGATCAGTGAATAATTGTTAAGGGACACAGACTTTTGGTGTGAAGCTGCATTAAAATTGGGCAAGGAACTGTAGGGATGTGACTCTTGTGAGTTTCCACCAAATGATGGGTTTTCAGTAGTGTAACTCGTGTTTTATCCATACTCCAGTAAGTAACACCTCACTTCTAATTAAATCATGAAGCTACGTGTGGATGGAATCACTACTTTGGTCTTTTGTTGGTTTTTCAGTAACATACAACATATCATTTTATCTTATCATGGGGTATATTTGCTTATTACACAGGGCAATATCACAACGCACTTGAAAAAATTTGAAACTAGTATTAATATAATCTGCTGGTACTATATACTTTCTAAGTTTTTGCCTTTATTCCTGTTCTAAGGAGAAAGAAATATTTGTTCATGTCTCTTTAAGTTACCCAGACTCCCAAGTTTCACTACTTTTCTGCTGACCATGCTTTTTTTTTAAATTTAGAGAATACTTTATTAGTTTTTGTAATCAAACCCACGTAGATAAGACCTTACATATTTAATAGAGTGAGTTACCCCTGTACAAATGGAAAAAACTTAAGTTCAACATTTCTAGACCAATATGGCTGTTAATTTCTGTACAGTGCCAACTCAACACGGTAAACGGGGATACTTTTTTCCAAAGTTGACAGCACAGCTAAAGTTTCAAAAAATTCAAATTATATATCTGTATATATATATATATATATTTATATTTATATAAAAAGACCAATAATAGCAGTGTGTTATGCATCAACAGCAGCAACAGCTTTTCCAGGTTCTGCAGTCATCTGAACAAAACTGTAGAGACATCCAGCACACTCCATTAAAAAAAAAAAAAGTAAAAAAACAAAACCCGAGAAAACAGCACAGTTCTGTTACTCTTGTGGTACCTGGCACCATTTTTTTTTAAATTAGCTTCTCAATCATCATCTGGAAAGAAAACATTCTGAGCAACATCATTAAAAACTGCTCTGATAAAGCACGATCACTACTACGTATCATAAAGCAGGTACAAGCTATTTTACATCCACAGAGGTATGATACAGTACTGTCCTACATCTATAATACTAGAGGATACAAGGCATTATTTGAGACTTGATTCTACTTTTCCAGCAGAGGGCCCAAAGGATGGTGTGACACAGCTTTGTAAAGAAACATACTCTAGACAGGATTTCCTTTCACTAGTGGCACAGTTCTAAGGATTCATTCTCTCCATGAATGTCAGCTAAAACCGTTATTAAAAAAATGAAATATCCCTAGAACAAAACCATATAACCACCGGATTCACATGAAGATGACCTAGTGGAGACAAGCTGGACCTCACCTTACCAATAAGCTATCAAATCTGTTATGTTTAAACAGTGAGACCTCCAAGGAAGGAGATGCCAAGTAGTGCTTCAAAGTTTCGGACCACAATCAAACACAGCATCCTTTTCAACAGAAGCAGAAGCTCATCTGAATATGCTCAAGGATGCTGACATCAACATTTAATCATCTCCTCACTCATCCAGGAAGAAGGGGAGATCAGTTACTACTGTACTTTATTGTGTTCAACCAAATCACCATGTTACAAAAATAGCAAGCTGCCATAATAAAAAAATAAGGCACCTCTATCCAGCACCAGATAGCATCATTTTACTTTCAAGCCTAGAAATTGCACACTTGTATATAAACCAACCGAAGATGAGGATTGAGAGTTCATCTTGGTGGATTTTTCCTTTGATGAATATGAAGTGTCCTTCCTTATCTTTTTTGATGACTTTTAGTTGAAAATTGATTTTATTTGATATTAGAATGGCTACTCCAGCTTGCTTCTTCTGACCACTTGCTTGGAAAGTTGTTTTCCAGCCTTTCACTCTGAGGTAGTGTCTGTCTTTGTCTCTGAGGTGTGTTTCCTGTAGGCAGCAGAATGCAGGGTCCTCGTTGCGTATCCAGTTTGTTAATCTATGTCTTTTTATTGACGAGTTGAGGCCATTGATGTTGAGAGATATTAAGGAATAGTGATTATTGCTTCCTGTTATATTCATATTTGGATGTGAGGTTATGTTTGTGTGCTTTTCTTCTCTTTGTTTTGTTGCCAAGATGATTAGTTTCTTGCTTCTTCTAGGGTATAGCTTGCCTCCTTATGTTGGGCTTTACCGTTTGTTATCCTTTGTAGTGCTGGATTTGTAGAAAGATATTGTGTAAATTTGGTTTTGTCATGGAATATCTTGGTTTCTCCATCTATGTTAATTGAGAGTTTTGCAGGATACAGTAACCTGGGCTGGCATTTCTGTTCTCTTAGGGTCTGTATGACATCTGTCCAGGATCTTCTGGCCTTCATAGTTTCTGGCGAAAAGTCTGGTGTGATTCTGATAGGTCTACCTTTATATGTTACTTGACCTTTTTCCCTTACTGCTTTTAATATTCTTTCTTTATTTTGTGCATTTGGTGTTTTGACAATTATGTGACGGGAGGTGTTTCTTTTCTGGTCCAATCTATTTGGAGTTCTGTAGGCTTCTTTTATGCCTATGGGTATCTCTTTTTTTAGGTTAGGGATGTTTTCTTCTATGATTTTGTTGAAGATATTTACTGGTCCTTTGAGCTGGGAGTCTTCACTCTCTTCTATACCTATTATCCTTAGGTTTGATCTTCACATTGAGTCCTGGATTTCCTGTATGTTTTGGACCAGTAGCTTTTTCTGCTTTACATTGTCTTTGACAGTTGAGTCAATGATTTCTATGGAATCTTCTGCTCCCGAGATTCTCTCTTCCATCTCTTGTATTCTGTTGGTGAAGCGTGTATCTCCAGCTCCTTGTCTTTTCTTTTGATTTTCTATGTCCAGGGTTGTATCCATGTGTTCTTTCTTGATTGCTTCTATTTCCATTTTTAATTCCTTCAACTGTTTGATTGTGTTTTCCTGGAATTCTTTCAGGGATTTTTGCGATTCCTCTCTGTAGGCTTCTACTTGTTCTCTAAGGGAGTTCTTTATGTCTTTCTTGAAGTCCTCCAGCATCATGATCAAATATGATTTTGAAACTAGATCTTGCTTTTCTGGTGTGTTTGGATATTCCGTGTTTGCTTTGGTGGGAGAATTGGGCTCCGATGATGCCATGTAGTCTTGGTTTCTGTTGCTTGGGTTCCTGTGCTTGCCTCTCGCCATCAGATTATCTCTAGTGTTACTTTGTTCTGCTATTTCTGACCGTGGCTAGACTGTCCTATAAGCCTGTGTGTCAGGAGTGCTGTAGACCTGTTTTCCTGTTTTCTTTCAGCCAGTTATGGGGACAGAGTGTTCTGCTTTCGGCGTAGTTTTTCCTCTCTACAGGTCTTCAGCTGTTCCTGTGGGCCTGTGTCTTGAGTTCACCAGGCAGGTTTCTTGCTGGGGAAAAGTTGGTCCTACCTGTGGTTCCAAGGCTCAAGTTTGCTCGTGGGGTACTGCCTAAGTCCTCTCCGTGGCGGCAGCAACCGGGAAGATCTGCGCCGCTCTTTCTGGGAGCCTCCGTGCACCACGGTTCCAGATGACGTTTGGTGTTTTCCTCTGGCGTCTGGATGTGCACAGAGTGCAGTCTCTTCTGGTTTTCCAGGCGTGTCTGCCTCTCTGAAGTTTCAGCTCTCCCTCCCACGGGATTTGGGTGCAGAGAACTGTTTATCCGGTCGGTTTTCTTCAGGTTCTGGCGGTGTCTCAGGCACAGGGGTCCTGCTGCTCCCAGGCCCTCCCCTACGGGAACCCAGAGGCCTTATACAGTTGCCTCTTGGGCCAGGGATGTGGGCAGGGGTGGGCAGTGTTGGTGGTCTCCTCCGCTCTGCAGCCTCAGGAGTGCCCACCTGATCAGGCGGTGAGGTCTCTCTCCCATGGGGTTTGGGAGCAGAGAGCTGCTGCGGCCCGGGATCTGCGGGTGTGGGACTTCCGGTCCTGACCATGCTTTTTAAAGCCCTGTCAAAACTCTTTTAGAATAAGAAACCTTTCTAATAATCCCTTGACACTGATCAGATTTGCAAACCTTTATCATCAGTAGAAACTTATCTCATCCAAAAGAGAATGACTTCCTCTATCTGCCTCTGTCACATCGGCAAACACGAAGGAAGGGATACTGATGCAAGCTCTGTGATCCCCTCCTAAGCCAGGACGATTTTGTACCTGGGTATGAATCAAAAGGTAGTACTTCCCAAAATATGATATATTCCAGATTAAAACTCCAATTGGAAGAGCCCTCTGCCCCCTTGCTCATGGTAGACAATTTTTGCATGATACACATTGTCTCCAAACAAGACTAGTATCTGAACATATGACTATTCAATTTAGGACCAATACAGAGATCCTGCATATCTTCAACACAAAAGTGGAATATGGGAATCCTGGCTATATGCACAGATATGAGGTTTCATTTGAAGCAAAATATTAGAGTTAAAACACAAATTAAAATTGAAGTTGAAATTATATTTTTTTAAAAGATCGCATATTTAATTCAAGGTATTTAAACAAAACAAATTTCTAATATAAGATAGCAATGAGAAATCACCTGCAAGGTAGGCAACCTCTATCTGTTAACTTCATAGTCAATACTGGGGATAAAATTATGTCCTGTAGACATGTGTTTACCATTCTTAATCAACTTGTCTGGTATATACTACATAAAGCAACAAAAGACATTGTTTTTTCCTCTATTTCTTTGTCCCTACTTTTTCTTCCCATATCAGTAACAGTAATTTTCTTTAAAAGACTCATTTTAAATTCTTTGAAAAAACAGCAATGTTCTTAACCGGTGAGCCATTTCTCCAGCCCAAGTTTACTTAACTAATTCTTGCACCTGTCAAAGAAGTAAAAGATAATCATAGTTTCCATAATTAACAGAGATTGTTAGGAACACATAGGACTGGCTATTATAAATAAGGCTGCTATGAACATAGTGGAGCATGTGTCTTTGTTATATGTTGGGGCATCTTTTGGGTATATGCCCAAGAGAGGTATGGCTGGGTCCTCAGGTAGTTCAATGTCCAATTTTCTGAGGAACCTCCAGACTGATTTCCAGAATGGTTGTACCAGTCTGCAATCCCACCAACAATGATGAGTGTTCTTCTTTCTCCACATTCTTGGCAGCATCTGCTGTCACCTGAGTTTTTGGTCTTAGCCATTCTTACTGGTGTGAGGTGAAATCTCAGGGTTGTTTTGATTTGCATTTCCCTTATGACTAAAGATGTTGAACATTTCTTTAGGTGTTTCTCAGCCATTCGGCATTCCTCAGCTGTGAATTCTTTGTTTAGTTCTGAACCCCATTTTTAATAGGGTTATTTGTCTCCCTGCAGTCTAGCTTCTTGAGTTCTTTGTATATTTTGAATATAAGCCCTCTATCAGTTGTAGGATTGGTAAAGATCTTTTTCCAGTCTGTTGGTTGTGGATTTGTTTAAACAACAGTGTCCAAAGAAGCCAGATGCCCTTCAACAGAGGAATGGATACAGAAAATGTGGTACATCTACACAATGGAATATTACTCAGCTATCAAAAACAATGACTTTTTGAAATTCATAGGCAAATGGATGGAACTGGAAAATATCATCCTGAGTGAGCTAACCCAATCACAGAAAACACACATGGTATGCACTCATTGATAAGTGGATATTAGCCCAAATGCTTGAATTACCCTAGATGCACAGAACAAATGAAACTCCAGAAGGATGACCAAAATGCAAATGCTTCACTCCTTCTTTAAAAGGGGAACAAGAATACCCTTGGGAAGGAATATGGAGGCAAAGTTTAGAACAGAGGCAGAAGGAACACCCTGTCAAAGCCTGCCCCACATGTGGCCCACACATATACAGCCACCAAATTAGATAAGATGGATGAAAGAAAGAAGTGCAGGCTGACAGGAACCGGATGTAGATCTCTCCTGAGAGACACAGCCAGAATACAGCAAATACATAGGCGAATGCCAGCAGCAAACCACTGAACTGAGAACGGGACTCCCGTTGAAGGAATCAGAGAAAGGACTGAAAGAGCTGAAGGGGCTTGAGACCCCATATGAACAACTATGCCAAGCAGCCAGAGCTTCCAGGGACTAAGCCACTACCCAAAGACTATACATTGACTGACCCTGGGCTCCAACCTCATAGGTAGCAATGAATAGCCTAGTAAGAACACCAGTGGAAGGGGAAGACCTTGGTCCTGCCAAGACTGAACCGCCATTGAATGTGATTGTTGGGGGGAGGGTGGTAATGGGGGGAAAATGGGGAGAGGAATACCCATATAGAAGGGGAGGGGGAGGGGTTAGGTGGATGTTGGCCTGGAAACTGGGAAAGGGAATAACAATTGAAATGTAAATAAAAAATACCCAAGTTAATGAAGATGGAAAAAGTAGAAGAGGAAGAAGAAGAAGAAGAAGAAGAAGAAGAAGAAGAAGAAGAAGAAGAAGAAGAAGAAGAAGAAGAAGAAGAAGAAGAAGAAGAAGAAGAAGAAGAGGAAGAGGAGGAGGAGGAGGAAGAGGAGGAGGAAGAAGAGGAGGAGGAGGAGGAAGAAGAGGAGGAGGAGGAGAAGGAGGGGGGAGGAGGGGGAGGAGGAGGGGGAGGAGAAGGGGAGGAGGAGGAAGAGGCGGAGGGGGGAGGGGGAGGAGGAGGAGGAGGAGGAAGAAGAAGAAGGAGAAGAAGAAGAAGAAGAAGAAGAAGAAGAAGAAGAAGAAGGAGAAGGAGAAGGAGAAGGAGAAGGAGAAGGAGAAGGAGAAGGAGAAGGAGAAGGAGAAGGAGAAGGAGAAGAAGAAGGAGAAGAAGAAGAAGAAGAAGAAAGAACAGAGAGGACTATAAACACATGTCTTTGTCACTTGGTCAGACCTGCTGTCATCCATTCAATCAGCTTTACTTGAATTATAGAACAATGTGTTCTTGGGATTTTTTTGTTTTTTTTGAGATTTCTTCCCTTAATCAAATTCTCCAGAATTGATAGAGTACTAGTCTAATTTTTAATTAAGAAGCAATATTTTATTCTATCATGAGGCTGATTTGCTTATTATACCAGGCACTACCTCAATTAAACTAAAAATTTAAAAATGTAGTATCAATGAAGTCAAGCCATGTAATATATGTTCTAAGTTTTCAGTCTTCATACCTGATACAAATTTAAAACCCAATTAATGATATATTAATTGAAGAATAGTTTTGGACTATATCTGAAAATTATATACATTTTATTAATTCATAAATTTCAACATTATTTCATTTTATGTTAAAAATTGTATAAACAGGTCTTTTTACTTTTTTAACAATAATAGCTTCAAAACGTTAAAATTCAAGGAAGCTATAATCAGGTAATATTTACTTTATAATTACATGCATTGAAGATGAAAACAACAAAATAAAACCTGTCTTTAACTTTTAAAATATTTTAATGCATCACAGAGCTTTTGTAAACACATAATTGAGGCTCCATATATACTGCATTAATATCTAGATACATGGGTAAATGGATGGATGGATAAATGTAGGGTAAACAGATAAAGAGAAAGAAAAAAATATGATGAAACAGTGAAACAAAAAAAGATGGGGAGCCTAAAAGGATGACTCAGTCCATAATGCACGTTTCACAGGGGCCGTGAAGACCAGAGTTTGATCTTCAGAACACCAGACATGCTGACCAGTGCTGTTTTCTAGTTTGTTACTTTGATAAATACCACCACCAAAAGTAACACAGGGGAAGGAAGGTTTATCTGGCTTAAACATCCCTGTCCATCACTGAGGAAAATCAGAGTAGAACCTGTGGTAAGAACCATCGAGGAATTCTGAGGAATTGTCTCCAGATTTTTCAGCCAACTTTCTTAGACACCTCAGAGCCACCTTCTTATGGATGGTGACACCCACATGGTCATCATTCAAAACAGTCTCTTCCCAAATGACCCGAAGTTGTGTCACATTGTGAATAAAACCTAATAAGCACAGTGTTTGAGGCCAGCCCTGAGCAGGTGGAGACATGTGAAGCCCTGGGTCCTGCTGAGTAACTAGCATAGGTGAGCAGTCAAGCTACGGGTTCACCAAGAGACTCTGTCTGAGAAAAGAGAGTAGAGGGTTGGGGATTTAGCTCAATGGTAGAGCGCTTGCCTAGCAAGCACAAGGCCCTGGGTTCGGTCCCCAGCTCCAGAAAAAAAAAAGAAAAGAGAGTAGAAATTGGCAGAGAAAAACACCCCATGTGGATAGCTAATATCCACACATGTACTCACACACAAAGTAATCTACAGTGGTTTAGGAGTCACTGTAAATTCATTCTCAAACAAATGAGAATAATAAAAAAAATGGTCAATTAATTTAAAAAAAATGTATGCCTTTTTGCAGGAAAGAAACCTCAGACTAACCTTTCACATTTAATAAATATATAATACATGGCAGGAATAGAAAGAGTTCTTCTTTACCTATTGTTATGCAGCTCATTCGTTGGATGGTATTGGTTCTCTAGTGAGACATATAGCTGATATAAGAAGCAAATATGATGCTGAGAATCACAGTCTGAGTTTGAGTCTCAGATATGTGCCTTTTTCCAGTCTTATTGGGAGGCTTGAAGGAAATGCATTAAAAGGGTCAATGGACAAGTACTTGTGGGTGAAGGGGTTGAGGCTATTCTAAGCTGTACAGTTTGTGTGAATTGAATTTCTTTGAAATGCAGATGACATCTGGAGATAACTTGGGTTTTTAGCACTTTCCAACATGATAAAGTTGCCAGCAAATCCTGGGGATTATTTTCTTCTGTGTTAGACACATATGATCTTATGGAAATCAATGGGTTAGATGAGAGAATTCCTTTAACAAAAAAATGAAGATAGATGAACAAATGTGGTATGTAAAAGACTTTAGAACAATGGCTGGAAGACAAAAATGTTTGATAGCTCTTACTTGAGAGAGTTCAAGAGGTGATTGACACAAGCCTGTATCTTTATTATTTAATCTGTAAAGTATCTCAATGTTCTGTTTTTTATGAAACTGTGGGCTTAGTTCTCAATGAATGTTAAATTATAAATTGTGTAAACACCATTAATAATGCCACCGAAGATGGATTTACTTCTTTATCTACACTGGGGATCAAAAAATGTTTGTTTAAATTATCAAGCAAAACCTTAGGATTCCGAAGCTCAAAGGAAACTGTCTCCAGGTTGCTTGATACAAACATCTCATTATTTGAACATTATGTAGAACATACATAGGCAAATTCCTGCATGTCGATCTGGTATTTGGCAAATATATTGGCAAATGTCAACAGTTTGCATGTTTCAAACATATTCTTTAGTTAGAATCTCAAGTGGGTTTGTTATGACATTAGACTCCCCTTATGCCTCAAAGAGCTGGCATTTAGGTTCTGAAAAGCACCTTCACCAGCTAGCTGATTCTTTTATTTATCTCATCTGAGATGCTAAAGATGTTTAAATGTTATTAGGCAAATCAGTTTAGGAATGTCAGAAATTTCTTTTATATCCAGAATTTGGTTTGATTTTCTTACTTTTGGCAATTCATGTGGTTATATTAAATGTTTAATTATTTACAATGCAAAAAATAACTATACAATACAGTATAATTTATTGTGACACATGCATGCCGACATAGAATACAATATCTTATTCATCTATTGTCCTTCCAACCACATATTAACACACACAACCCTAGTAGTTGTCCATTGCATAGAAGCACCATATTATATTTAGTTATTCATTAAGTGAGTTTAACATATCAATAATTGGAAACACTGTTATAGTAATAATCAGCATGCAATTATCACTTTTACATGGAGAGTTCACTTATTTTTGATTAATGACAAGCTTAGATCAGGACGATCATTGCATGGTAGGTTTTGTAGGGTTTTTTTATTTTGTTTGTTTGTTTGTTGTTGTTGTTGTTGTTGTTGTTGTTTTGAGGAAGCATAGTGCTGTCCAATATTCAAAGTAGCCACTCTACTAATTATACCTCCAAACCAACAGTAAGAGCTATTTTTCCTTCAAAATGTCATGGATACTTTCTTTCTTTTGTGTCTGTTTTGTGGTGTGTGTGTATGTGTGTTATGTGTGTTGAGTCGGGGTCAGCACATGTGTGAAGATTCATATGCATGTGCATGACTATGGAGGCCAAGATTATTTTGAAGGCCCTTCCTTCATATATAATCACATTTTCATTTTTGACACAAGGGCTCTAGTGGTGCTAGCATGCAAATCATGAAGGCTGGTTGGCCAATAAGTGACAGTGACTTCCCTTCTGTATGTCTTCTCAGCACTGGGATTACAAGCATGCACGCATGCACAGCAATGTCGGGCTTTAAAATAAAGAAAAGAAAAATAAAGCACACATTCTGGTGATCAAATTCTTCCCCTCTAATCCCCAGTCTATTATTTAGATTTTATAACTTTCAGTGTTCTGGTGTTTTATCATAGTTTTAATTTTCATGACATTAGTGGTTATTGATACAGAGAATTTCATGTATTCATTCATTCATTCATTCATTTACTTTTTATCCCAATACCAGACCCTTTCTCCTCCCAGTACACCTTCATGCCTATTCTTCTGTCCTCACCCACCGTACTACATCCCCAACCCCACCTATTTAGACCTCCAGCTCCTAAATCCCCAGTCTCCCAACCCTCCTCCCTGGCAGATCAAGTCAGTGCAGCGCCAGGTGAATCCTCTCCCACAAAGGCTTGAAAAGGCAGCCCAGCTAGAGGATCTTGATCTACAAGCAGATTAGTGATCCCCCTCGGTCCAGTTTTTGGAGTATCTGGATGAAGACCAAACTGTAAATCTTTTACATAAACAAACAGGGCCTAGATCCAGCCCATGTTTACTCTTTGGTTGGTGGTTCAGTCTCTGGGAGCACCCATGTGCCCAAGTTAGTTGACTCTGTTGGTCTTTGTGTGGCCTCCTTGCCTTACCTAGGTCACTCAATTCCCTCCCCCAACTTTTTCTGGCCATTTGTCTTTCTTTTGTGGAATGACCTCAGATAGTTTCCTCATTATTTTACAGCTCTACCCACTATCCCATTCCCTAGGGTATGTTCAGAGATCTTGTGTTCTTGTAGAAGAGTTAAAAACATCACAGTGGACTAAGCTTGGGGGGTGAAGAAAGTAAGTATTGCCATGAAACGACCAGGGTGAGCTCCTACTCACTACTTTATCTGCAGAACTTCAAAAGACCTTCAGCAAAGTGCTCTGCATGTCTCCAAACTGGAGGTAGCTTAAGTGGCAGAAAAAGCCAAACTCTCCCAGATGGAAATGACAAGTAGTTCTTGAGCTGGGATTAACATTCATATTTTTGACTCTTAGTTCTACTTAGATACAGAATGAAAATTGTGTACATTTCATTAACTTGGAGAAGATTTCAGTCATTGAGAATTGATTTTTAAGTTTCTGAAATATGCATTCATGCAGCATGAACTTGTTATAGTCTATTGAAAATAATCACTTGGTTGTTTGGCAAAACAGTAAGTTACAAAAGTCATAATCATTTAAAATTGAGACAAAATGTAAGAGCTCTTCCAACTGTGGTCCTCTGACTTGATAGTATAAAGTGACTCGCAAAATGTTTTCATGGCTGTCTTTCACAATGTGTAATGAATCAAACTATAAAGGTATTTTTTACCACAATTTATCTATTAATGGAGCCAGAATTTGATTTTAAGTTGCTTCTGCACTTCATTTAGTTTACAGAGAAGGTAAGCCCTATAAAACTGTCGTATTCTCTTATGCTTCTAGTGCTTAACTTAATCATTTGCTTTGATGCCTTTAGGAACATTCATGTATTAGAAAGAACAGAGCTCTCACCTCAGCTGGCTATGAAATACTTTATTTTGGAGTCAAACGTGAGTGACCAGAGTCTGGAAACTGTAAGACCAGCAGGGATACCAGGGGAAGCTCTTTGCCATGCCTCTTCCAATGAAGCTGAGATCAGTGAAGACCAAGAAGCCGAGCTGGCTATTTATACTCCCTCCAATAGCATAGGTCCTTCACTGGTACTGCCTTGACACATGTCTTGTTTCAGCATGTGAGTCTGACTTAGCAAGGCTCCACATGATTCTGTACCTGCTGACATTACTCTGCCAATTAGCCTGAGTCTAAAAGCTGCAAGAAGCCCCCAGAATACCACCAAAAGGTTTTCGGTATCTTTCTGTGAAGTTAGGACAAATGGCGCTTAACAATGCTAGTAAGACAAACCAATACGTGCGTGCCATTACTGAAGAAATACTGGGGTAGAGGAAGGCTACTGATTTGTTTGAGTTAGTTTTATATCCACCCAGTCTGCTGAAGTTGTTTATCAGTCTTAGTAAGTCTCTGGTGTAACTTTTGGTATACTATCATATCATCTGCAAATAGTGATATTTTGACTTCTTCCTTTCCATTTTGTATCCCTTTGATCTCCTTCTACTGTCCGATTGCTCTGGCTAGGACTTTGCGTACTACATTGAATAAGTAGGAAGAGACTGGGCAGCCTTGTCTAGTCCCTGACCAAAGTTGGTTTTCAACACTTGGAATATTTATGGATGGAAAACTATCATGGGCTGTGAAGGGGAACAAGGAAAAACACCCGAAGAAAGGACTCTGGCACAGAGGAAGTTTGGGACTGAAAAGCAGACTTAATATACATGAAAGACAAGATGGTCTACCCTCTGAGGGAGGGAGAGGCTAATGCCACTTCAAGAATGAAACAGATACAGGTTTTAAAATTTAAAAATAAGATATGAAGCAAGATGTGAAGGCAGAAAGAACAGCATTGAAATAATACCAGCACAACATTTACAGGTTCACAAAACATGCCTATAGCATCAATTTCCTTTACCTATTGAATTTCCTTGCTGTCTGCAACACACACACAGACACACAGACACACAGACACATAGACACACAAACACCCTCTCTCACATGCACATGCACACATGCAAGCACACATGCACGCGCACAGGCATGCCCAAATTGTAGTTGCTAATTAGTGCTAGTTAGATTGTCCCCTCAGTGCTGAATGTTTCTTGCTACCTGCCCCAGTGTTCTGAGTTCCTGAATGGAAGACAAACACACAACCTTACATTTTAATATGCCTTAAGCCTTTCAAAGGTTAGGCCACTTCCAAACCTCCACATAGTTAACAGGTCCCCTACGATACTCCTGCATTATTACTTATTAAAATCTATTTTCCATTTTTGCTGCCCTAGACACAGTAGGGAGTGTGTGGGGGTGGAGGTGAGGGTGGGGGATGGACTGGGCCACTCTTCCCTGGCTATTATGTATTTGCTCTGGTCTCCTGCACCTCTCGGGCCTAGTCTTTACTCTTTGCCAGCATTGAGGCTCTTCTTCCTCCTCCCTAGGTCCCTTGGCTGGAAATTCTACAGTCCTGCTCTCTCTTGCTGCCCAGCCATTTGGCCTTAAGCAACTTTACTTAGCAATCAAAACCAACTGGGGCAGGGGCCTTCAGTGTCTTACATGTGGATTCTCCTGCAACTTTGGGACTCAATTAACATAACGCAAGCATTACTCCAAATCCACCACACACACACACACACACACACACACACACGCACGCACACACACACGCACGCACGCACACACACACGCACGCACGCACGCACACACACACACGCACACACACACACACACACACGCACACACACACGCACACACACACACGCACACACACACACGCACACACACGCACACACACACACACGCACACACACACACACATGTGTACGGGCGTGGAACGAAAGAGAGTGAAAGGGAGCAGGAGAAGGAATAATGGCAACAAACAATAGTTTTGCTGTACAATCTCAAACTTGTAGTTTACTCAGGTTTCAAAAACAAATAAGTAAAACCCTCATAAAAGTCACAGGCAAATGGATGAATCTTCATTAAAAAAAATCTTAAGTGTGGTAATTCAGCCCCAGAAAGACAAACTTTGCATGCATTTACTTCTAAATGGATAGTAGCCATTGAATATATGATAACCAAGGAACAATGCACAGAGAGGTTAGCTAAAGAGGAAGGATCTCTGAAGGACACATGGATCTTCCTGAAAAATCAAAATAGAAAATATTTTACAGTGGACTGAGTAACTATGGGAATAAAATTAGGGGAACAAATGGAGGGGGATGAGATGGTGGAAGAGAATGAGAGGAAAGATGGCTGGATTTGGGGAATATTTGGGGAGCACAGAATCTTGTGCAATGGAAACATCTTGAAATCTATTAAGGTTATCCTAATGAGGACTCCTAGTAATGAAAGATACAGTGCCTCAAGTGGCCATCTCTTGTAGCCAGGCAAGCATTCTAGTTGAGACACTGGGTTGCATTCATTTGAGATGTTGGCCAAGGGAGTCACATGGAAAATTGCAAGTAACCCAGGTTGATGCTAAGACAAAAGATTGTTCTCTACAAATTGACAGTAGGGTCTCATTGCCTAGGATAATATGCACACAGATGACTTGCCATTGAGAACGAAGGGGGTAACTACATAAAGCCTTTATGCCTGTGTTATAGTCTCTTTGCTTCAGTAAGGTACTCTGTTAATTATGAAAAGTAAAACATGGGTTGTAAGCTAGCCACAAAAACTTAATTCTACAATCTATAGTGCCGGCAAAATATGCTAGGGGAAAGGTAGAATAGAAAACTTGGAAGTATCAAACCAATGTCTGATTTGACTCAAGGCCCATTCCATGAAAAAGAACTCATAACTGACATTGCTTTGTTAACCATAATGCAAAGACTACATTGTCTAAAGACCTATGGTAAAGTGAACACCACTGTCAAACTAAGTATGTAAGTAAGTAAGTAAGTATAGTATAGTATTATTCCTAATGATATTCTGTTGTACTCAGACCAATGCCTTATCTAGTCATAATCAGAAAGGCTTAACCAGAGAGAGTCTAAATTCAGGGTCTTAAGCCAATTTCTACCCTCAGAGCTCAGGAAAACATACTGAAGAGGCAAAAATATTGTAAGGAACAGGGAGTTTTGGGGATACTATGAGACCATGGCCATATGAATCATCTAAGCAAGACATGTATGAACTCAAAGCGACTGAACCAGCAAGTATAGAGCATACATAGGTTCATACCAGGTCCTGTGGTTACACAGTACTGCTATTCACTTAGTATTTTTTATGGAACTCCTTACTATGAGAATTGTAGGTTTCTGACTCTTCTGGCTGCTCTTGGGAATCTTCCTCCTGTTGGGCTGACATGACCTACTCTCATATGAAAGTTTTTGCTTAACTTATGGTATGTTATTTTGTCATGTTTTGTTGTTACCTCTTAGGAGCCTGTTTTCTTTTAATGAGAGACCGAAAGGGAGTGGATCTGGAATGCCAGGGAAGTGAGGAGGAAATAGAAGGTATAGAAGGAGGGAAAATTACAGTTAGGATATATTATATGAGGAAATAATATATTGTTAATTAAAAATTGTAATTTACAGAACTATTTTAGTAATGGAGAAGCAAGTAGATAAAACAAGTCACAAAATAATTTACTTATTTCTTTGTCAGACTAAAGTCTCTGCTAGGATACATATAGAATCTCCAAGTGACCTTGTTCCCATTAAAAACTGAGTAACTGATGCTGAACAGAAGATTGAATCATCAACAATACTTGAAATGCTTACAGATGACATTAGTCTAGTTCACAGCACCCACACCAGATAGCCAACAACCACCTGTGTCTTCACTCAGAGAATCCCATGCCCTCTTCTGGTTTTCAAAAGCACTACATTCATACCTGTTTACATCCACACTGACACATAAACACAGACACACAGACACAGACACAGACACACACACACACACACACCTAAAAAAAATGAAAATGTGAAATGCGACTGAGTACTTTTGTTCAACACCAAAAACTGCTACTATTTTTAGAAGTACTAATTTTATGTGGATCAGGGTTTTGCCTGCCAACGTTCATGGGTGTGTGTGTTTGGTGATTTGGAGGTCCAAGGAGGGTGTTGAGTTATAGAGATGGCTGTGAACTATTGTGTGGATGCTATACTGTAATCTAAAGCTAGTGCTTTTCTAGAACATCAAGTACTTCATAACTGCCTAGACATATTTCGGGCCCCTTATTAACTGCTTTGAATACATTAACCAAAATGGTTTTAATTCTTTGCGTTGTAATACCTATGAAGAATTTAATTCTAGCAATTGTTGCTGGCGTCTAAAACAAAAGTAAACACAATACCTGCCTTGTTCATTCTTCTTATTGTAAGTGCAGGGAACATGCAGAGAGAATTATAAATATTTGAAGCCTGATGGTGTAAATTAATGGACAAATTAATGGATAGGTGAATGAAATGCATACAGCGTTTATAGCACATGGAGTCATGCAAGGCACTGGGTGATTAATATGAATCATTAGTTTGCTAATAGCTCCTTGAATTACGTACCTCACACTTCATTATCTGCCAAACTCCCACTTGTATTTGAAGGCCCAACATAAAATTAGCTCCTAGAGTAGAAGCTTTACTTTTGCATGCAGACATATCCTATACCTATGTATGAGCAACTTACGATCATAATAAAAAAATAGGAGTCCATTTAAGGATATGAGGATGTAATTTAGGGTGACATTATGAGACTAACATACATTTGACCCTAGAGTACACCCCAAGAAAAGAGAAAAGAACTTAAAAAGAAAGTGTTTTAAATTTTATCCAGAGGTTTTTATGAAGAAAGATATTAATTATTTGGAGTAAATGAAACTCAGTAGATATGGAGAGAAGAAATAACTGACTAGGCAATGTTAACAAGTGAAAAAGGACCAGTTAAAGTTTATTTTTCATTTTACATTTAAAATGTTTGTGGGACATTATATTTCTAAATATCCCGAAAATCCTTGCCTTCACATGCTATGAAATGACTATTCGTATTTTCTATCTGTAATTTTTTCAAATGGTTGATAGGTTTTTTTATTTTATTTTTCTTGGATATTTTATGTATTTAAATTTCAAATATTATCCCATTTCCCCTCTCCCATACCCTCTTGCCGCTTCCCTGCTTCTATGAGGATGGGATGCTCCCACTCCCACCCAACCACTCCAACCTTAATGCCCTGGCATTACCCTACAGTGGGGAAATCAGCCTTCGCAAGACCAAGGGCTTTTCTTCCTATTGATGCTGGACAATGCCATCCTTTCATACAATGTATTTCTACTTTTACTTATGTGTGTCTGTCTGTGTGGATGCATTTTATATGTGAGCAGGAATTGGTAGAGATCAGAAGATGGCCTTGTGTCCCTTGACCTAGAGTTATAGGTAGATAAGAATTGAAATTGGATCCCCTGCAAGTCCAAATCTCTTCTCCATCTCTTCCAATGGAATTGTTCTCCCAGTCAAGGTTATGACCTTTCCTTCTGTAATGATTAATAATTTATATAAACACAGATAGATAACTTCTAAACCCATTTAGTGATCCCTTTACATATATGTGTTTGTGGTTGACCAACTGGGATTAGATAACTAATCAGAGGGTTCTTCTCTAGAGAAAACTGGCTCTCCAAGTTCTCTCAGCATCTATTTACTTTGTGTAGCTCTTCCTATAGTGATGGGACTTTGATAATATTCCCCCATCTGTCATTATGCAAGTCTTGTTAGGAGATAATTTGTTGATTTTATGGGTGCAACATCCCTTTCATAGCTAAAAGACACAATCTATCACCACTTGTACTGGTCCTTCCACTTGTACAATCTTCCAGGAACCTCTTTTGTGATATTATATGAACCTTAAGTGTAGGGATTTGTTGTAGATGTATTAATTCAGACTGTGTATCCATTATGTATTATCTCCATTTGAACAGCTATGGATTTCTATTAGAACCTCCACCTGCTGAAATGAGAAAGATTTGATGGTGAAAGCAACACGTACTTGTGGACATAAAGGCTTAAGTATTTTGAATACAGACAGTAATTAGATTGGTTTAGGAAAATGACACATGTATGTTCTTCTTTTTGGTCAATGGCATCTCCAGCCATAGGTAATTGGCTAGTTTTACAAACTTGGGTATTAACTCCTTACTATTCATCATTGTTATTTTGGGGATAACAAACAGTTGTAAAATTGGACATAAGCCTCTCTCTTTATTATGTCTCTAATTCTTAACACAATGGGGTTATCAAAATAATTCATTTCTATGGATTCTTCTTTATGCCCATAGCCACAAACACTCCCAGTTGCATCCTGATTGGTTGTGTTCATACACATATTATTATATTGTGGGAAAGGAAGTGCATCTCCCCTAGAAAATAAGTGATCCACAAAATCTGCATTCTATGTGAGCAGGCACATTTTTACTTTGTCTCTCTATTCCTTATCACTTAAAATTATACTTGATAAAGTGCAGACACTAAATAGACTGTTGCTTGAATGACAGACTATTTGATAACAAAGGCCTGAATTATCCTCAGTACTAAAGTACCCACCTCCATCTAACCACAAAAAATGAAGTGACTGAAAAATGTGTTGCCCGTCAAACTATGGGTAGATAGATATTTCTTCTTTGACTTCTTTTATTTGTGTGTGATTTGAAAATTAAAAACAACTTTAATTGTCCTTCAAAACATAAGAAAATTATGATACCCTCAGTGTTGCTGACTTAATTTTAAATCGAGATCAAGCTTGATAAGGTTTGTATAAAACATGTTTTGTTCAATGGGCAGCTCCATGTATATTAATGCTTCAATTTTAAGGCTTTTCTTATGTAAGTAAACACTAAAACACCAACTATGCAATGAATTTATAAATGAACTGACTCCCTTAAGCTGACTTGAGATTTTTTTTTTGGACATATGTCTTTTTTGTTAATCTTCTGCTTACATTCGATGCAGGGTTGTTCAACCAATCCACTTAATAATATGTGGCTACCCTAGAGTATACTAGTATGAATTCCAGATATCACTTTTTGAAGGATCCATTATTATAACTAGAACTGTAAAGGACAAGGTCATTTATCTCACTATTATTCCTGTGAGCTGCTACTTTAATGCAGAAATATGACAATAGCAAAATCTTGCTATTATTTATTTATTTATTTCCTTTTTAAAACAATTTAAAATTTTTACCTTAATTTATGTGATGGAGTATTTTATGAATATATGCACACCAACTCATGCAGAGTCCACTGAGGTCAGAAGAGGATATCAGATCACACATAACGCAATTTGAGCTTCTATGTGTGTGCTGGAAGTGGAACCCAGATCACCTTGGAAAGTAGCTGGTTCATTTAACCACGAAGCTATGTCTCAACACCTTATCTATTCATTTCTATACTGTCTTTGGTGCTAGTACTGGGAGGTAGGGCTATGTATATGCCACCTCAGTGATATGCACCTAAGTGCTATGCACAGACCATGTCCCCAGTCCTACAATATCAATTTCTAATATTTTCTATTTAATTTTGAAATCTAAATTTTATTATAAAATATGCAAATGAAAAGCACCATCTACCAAAATTGACTAGACTTAAAAGCCGTACATTCTAGTGAATTTCTGTACAGTTAGAGTACCCATTCCAATAATGCAGAGACTCACCTTGGATTTATACTTTCACCATTAAACACATATTTTATGCACATTTCCACAATCAGGTATAAAAAAGTCATAAGAAATAAAAGAAAACAATAATTAGCATTATACCTCTTTTATGACTCAAGTGATAATTATCTGTCACTCATTCATTCGTTTTCACACAACAGTAACACTTTCCTTGTTCTTTTTTATGTTATACTGTACCCATGTGTGCATTTGTTACATACGCGCACACACACACACACACACACACACACACACACACACACACACACACACACACACAGTACATATGAGATAAGGTTCCCCTGGAGCTGAACACACAAGAGATTGTAAAGTGGCTGGATATGGGTAATGGGAATTGATCTAAGGTAGTTTGGAAAGACAGTCAACAAATACTCTAAACATTTAAGCTATCTGTCCAACCTAGTACAAAAAGTTCTAAATACTGAGAACAGTATACTCAATGTTATATACGGAGAAAAGAATACGTATCTACTATATAGCTCACCTTGGCTGCATAGTGACTATTTTATTTTTTGAATAAGCAGGTGAGCCACAACATTCTTTGACCACATTTTAATTCTTATCTTCATACCACTCAAAATGCCTCTCTTCTAGAGTCTACATTCATTGTGTGTGTGCGTGTGTGTGTGCGCGTGCGTGTGTGTCTGTCTGTCTGTCTTTGTGTGTGTGTGTGTGTGTGTGTCTGTCTGTCTGTCTGTCTGTCTGTGTCTGTGTATGAATGTATAGATCTGTACAGATGCCTGAGAGTTATAGGGAGTTTTAGCACACCCTATGCTGCTGCTAGGAACCAAACTCAGGTCCTCTAGAAGAGCATCAAACATCTTCAAACACTGAAATATCTGTGTATCCCCTCTAATGTGTATTTTCATACTTCACTGCAGTTTTTCTCTAAATGCTGCACAGCATCATTTTTCCTAATTCTTTATACTGTGTATATTTAGCATGTTCAATTTTCCCATCAGAGTAAATGTCTAACGAAAGCTGTAATTTTTTATGCTGTAACACTTGCTTTCTCTTTTCTTGGCATTGAAGCATTGAATTTGTTATTTAGCCATGTTGATGTGCTGAATCATCATAAAATCTGGTTACATGATGTGTTCCCATTAGTTGAGAATGGCATTAATCCAGGCAAGGGCCCACCTCCAAAGTCCCCTTATTTTCCTTCCTTTCATTTTGTCCAGTTAAGTAGACATCATCTTAGAGGGTAGAATTACCCCATATCCTATGCCTGTAGCCTTCCTACTAGCTTTTGTATTAAGATATTATTTTGACAGAAATTGTCTTTCTAAAAAAATCATAGCAGTCTTGGTCATGTTTCAGGGACATAAGTAAGACATGTGGACCTGATCAAAGGTTTAGGTCACGTAAATGACATAGAAGCAAATGAGAGGATATGTAAAAGAAGTCCTTCTCGTAAGCACACAACCTATGCTCTGTGTTTCAAAATACAAAGAACTCATCACTGAGTTTGTTTCCTGACACACACACTCCAATGGTTCATGAGTTGTAGCTCATGAAGAAAACTGTATTGCAAATATGCAGAGTTTTATGACCTACAATCCAGAGAAATGCTCTGAAAACTGATGTTAGCAGCATGTCAGCTATCTTTTGTAACACTTGTTATTTTATGAAGTTAAACTATTTAGTCATTTTGAAAGGTGGGCAAATGATCTCCTTAATAGTTTCACATACATTCCACTCATTCCTAGGAAAACTGAGGATCTTGTAAATTTGTTTATTGGCTCTGCCAGCTCAGTGTTTTCTAGAAATATTCTGCTTGAATCCCTCGGCTATTATTTTGTGTTGTAAAATTTCTTTATAAATTTGAAATACTGATCTTAACTTCTTTAAATGTGTTGTAAATATTGACTTCTAGTCTCTGACTAGAAGCTGATCATTCAAAATTCCCTGTACTTAATTTTAATTTCAGCCAATATATCACTTCATCTCAAAATTTAAAACTTCATATATCATCTAAAAAACTAGTCTCGATTCACAGCTTACAGAATTTCCTCCTACTTTGCATTTAAATGATTTTAATGTCAAATTAATTTAATTAGGTATTAGACTTATATAAAGCTGACATGTCTTTAAAGACATAGACAAAGATGCAGCTGATAATCTCCTTAGAATATTTATTTATTTGTGTAAATTTTCTTCATGTACTCCCAATGCCAGTCGACACATGCACCACATTTAAATTCACATGTATACAGATCAAGCATTATTTCCCTGCTATTAAAAACTTTACCAGAGGACTGGAGAAATGGCTCAGCAGTTAAGAGCACTGACTACTCTTCCAGAGGTCCTGAGTTCAATTCCCAGCAACCACATGGTGGCTCACAATCATCTTTAATAGGATTTGATGCCTCTTCATGTGTGGATATAAATAAAATAAAAAATAAATCTTTAAAAAAACTTTACCAGAAATAACATATTTTCTTCATTTAGACTGTTGTGAAGCTACATGTAGATTATGCAGTTCAAACAGAAACATTTCATAGTCTGGTAGAACTGAAGTTAAGATATTTGTAAAGTCAGTGCTTGAAAAGAGTTCCTATCTGTATTTCAGATAGTTACCTCCTGTACCAACTGTGTGTTAAGATGCAGCTTCTAAGTGTGTGCCACAGAGAAACAGAAAATTCTCCCATTCCTTTTCTATGGGAACTAGTCTTACCATAAAGAGCAATTCTCATGGCCTCATCTAAACCTAAGAATTTCCTAAAGAACTCATTTCTATGTACTACCTTATTGAGGTTTGGAGTTAGAAATTTAGCAGGAAAGTAAGATATTTTAGTCTATAACTCATTAAATCTTTGAGTTGTAAAGATCATTCACTGTAGCAGATTGACATTAAGTCATATTTCTTGGCACGAGCCACTTGATAGATTAGATTACCTAGGGCCAGATGGTCAGCTCCAAGTACATATACACATCAAAATACAAATGGTCTCAGAAGAATAATATACATGCATAACATAATATATATATATATATATCATATATACGAGAGTGAAACAATAACAATTAAGAGTTATAGGGCATAAAGTTGAGAGAAAGTAGGGGTAGCATGAGGCCATTAAGAAGGAGGAATGAGTGTTTTGGAAAGTGTGCAAATAAATTACTCATGCAGGATATAAATGATCTATATATGCTTTCTAAAAATAAAGAAGTAAGGCTAGATAATAAAGACTCATTCAATTTGTTCATTTTTCTTCGATTTTTCTACATGTAGACAATTGGCGAGACAGAAACAGAAGGGAAGAACTCAAGTATCTTGTTGGGTTTGTCTGCCCATTCTTGAAATGTCTAAGACAAGCAGGATCCTGACCAGAGGACACTAATTATCTGTGCTCCTAATTGGCTGTGCAAACTAATTAGCACTCATCTGTATCTGAGTCTATGTCAGTACAAGTACCCTGTGATATACAAGTCTATTTTAAATATGTATGTCCTCCACATGTCATGCTTTTTGAATTCTACATACACATTTATTTGCTCAGCACTTCACGTACAGCCAAATGGAGTTCTAAGGGCAACTTCACTTACATTTCACCATAAATGATGACTTTAAACTGTAATTGCTGACTTAGATGTAGATCCACTGCAATTAGTATGTCATTGGACCATTAAAATACAGTTTTATTTTGAATCAGAGTTGTGGTTGAAGTGCAGATTTTAGGGCAGTTGTGAAATAAGTAATGTTGGGGAAAGGGTCTGAGAAATGCATCCATAAGTGATGATATCATTGTGTGAACAACATTGAGTATACCTAAGCAAACCTGTCTGGTATTTGTTGTCCACTATCCATTCAAATATGTTATTACAGTAAACATTTGAGTGCATAAAACTACTTCCAGTACAATGTGGCATACTTTTTAAAGTATACTTTACTTTTCTTAAGAATGAGTATACTAGGGGTTGGGGATTTAGCTCAGTGGTAGAGTGCTTGCCTAGGAAGCGCAAGGCCCTGGGTTCGGTCCCCAGCGCCGAAAAAAAAAAAAAAAGAATGAGTATACTATAATAAAGAAGGTCCAATCGTCACATCATAAAATAACAAAGGATTTATTAATGTAATTCATATAGTTATAGATGCACATAATTTTATCGGGCTATAAGTGTGTGAGGCACATTTATACAGGCAATGTCATAAACATGAGTATTGCATTTTGCTGTGCTATTATTTTGTCTATGTCTTCAGGGAATAACAACCTTTTAGCTCCATCATATAATCTTATGATGCCACTATCATATATAGTTCATAAATGATGGAAATCTTGTTATGTGGTACATGGTTGCATTCGTTCATATGAAACCATAAGCCAAATGACACAAGGTTAAGAGATGAGACCATAGTAACATGAATTAATTTACAAGATAACATAAACATTGATAGACACTAATACCACAGAAGCACAGACATTTTTCACCCCTCATATGTGAGCAGTAGTTAGATGAAGACATGGCTTGTTCATTGCAATTACTGGAAGGAATTTGTGATAAAATGAATATCTGCGCAAAATAAGTTTAAACCATTGAATAGCCAAAGAATGGAGGAGATAGATTTAGGAAGAAAATTCCTTTATGAGAATAGAACTCTCTCAGTGTGGTTATTGACATTACAAGAAAAATAGCCACTCAGTTATTTCACTTTAGTAGGCAAATTACGAATTTGATGAGGCAGAAGATCAGAATAATTACAAGGTTGAAGTCAACTATTACTATGTCTTAGGTTGAAAGCAGGGTTCAGTGATAGAGAGCTTGCTTAACATACACAAGACCCTTTGTTCAAAATCTATACCAAGTATCCCTTTATTCTGTGAGTTGATACCAAGAACACAGCAATGGACACACTAGAAAAAAAACAAATAAAACAAAACAGAAACCAAGCACAAACACAAACACCATCAACACACAGAAAAACCTTTCATCAAAACCCCCAGAAATCAAGAATCTTGACCTTGGATTCGCATTTCACATTCTAAGACATTTCTATTCTTGAAATCAGACAGTAGATAATATTGTGTTACACCGGCCCTCTGACTTCAACAGTATCAAATGTGGTCAGTATGATGTCAGATGAATGCATTGATAGGCTTTATGTAGTAATTTTTAAATAGTGAACGATAAACAACTCTAAATGAGCTTGGCTGTATCTATGAATTCTTCAAGGTACCATCCTATTCTTTATAATCTCCTTATTGAATGTCTGGCATCATTGAGAGTGGTACTGCTGAAGCTAAGCTCATTGAAAACTGACTGCAACAGACAGAACTCTGGGTAACTGATTCATTCTTGATGAAATTTTAACTTATTAACTTATTAAATCAAGAAGCTGTTCTAATCTATGTATAAGCATGTGGTATATACATCAATGACTTGTTTCTTCAATGACAAGTACAACTATACCATTTTCCTCATAATTAATAATAACATAATTATTTGTTACGAGAGTTCCTGAATAGAGAATTTGCACTTGAAATGTTGAGAAAAATCATTCATCATTTCATCACAGATTCAATCACATGAGGCTATCTTCTGTAAACATCTACAAAATTCACAGAGTATACAATTTGAACAAGGTTCTGAGAAAAAAAGGTATGGAAAAATTCAAAATGATTTTTAAAATTAATTAATTTATTTATTTTTACACTCCAGATATTATTCTCCTCCCAATTCACCCCCAATCCCTGAGGGTACCACATGTCATATCTTTTCGGACTTCCCTTACCCATCTCCACAAGGATGTCCCCACCCCACCCACCCAACCAGACCTCTAATCTTCCTGGTGTCTCCAGTCTCTTGAGGTTTAGGTGCATCTTCTCTGACTGAACACATACCTTGGAGTTCTCTGTTCTTTATGTTTTGGAGGCCTCATTTCAGCTGGTGGTATTCTGCCTGGTTGATGATCCAGTGTCTAGGAGATCTCAGGGGTCCAGGTTAATTGAGACTGCTGATCCTTCTACAGCATTGACCTCCGCCTCAGCTTCCTCCAGCTTTTTCCTAATTCAACCAGAGTGGTCAGCAGCTTCTGTTTCATTGGTTGGGTGCACATATCTGCATCTGACTTTTCAGTGACTTGTTGGGTCTTTTGGACATGAAACTAGAAAGCTTATGTAAGGCAAAGGACATAGTCAATAAGACAAATCAGCATCCTACAGATTGGGGAAAAAATCTTCACTAACCTCACATCTAATAGAGGGCTAATATCTAAAATATATAAAGAACTCAAGAAGCTTACCTCCAAAAAACCAAACAACCCAATCAAAAAATGGAGCAGAGAACCAAACTGAGAATTCACAGTACAAGAATCTTGATTGGCTGAGAAGCACCTAAAGAAATGTTCAAAGTCCTTAGTGATCAGAGAAATGCAAGTCAAAACAACCTTAAGATTCCACCATACATGAGTCAGAGTGACTAAGATCAAAACCTCAGGTGACAACAAATGTTGGCAAGGATGTGGAGAAAGAAGAACACTCCTCTATTGCTGGTGGGATTGCAAACTGGTACAACCACTCTGGAAATCAATTTGGAGGTTCCTCAGAAAATTGGAAATAAACCTACCTAAAGATCCAGAAATAACACTATTGGGAAAATACCACAAAAATGCCCCACAATGCCACAGGGAACATGTTCCACTATGTTGATAGTGGCCTTATTTGTGAGAGTCAGAAGCTGGAAATAACCCAGATGTCCCAAGTCAGAAGAATGGATAAAGAAAATGTAGTTCATTTACACAATGGAATACTAATCAGCTATTAAGAATGAGGATATCCTGAGTTTGCAGGCAATTGGATGGAGCTAGAAAATGTCATCCTGAGTTAGGTAACTCAGACTCTAAAGGACTTGCATGGTACGTTTTCACTAATAAATGGATATTAGTCAAAAAGATTACAGAATATCCAAGATACAGTCCACAGAACTCAAAAAGGTCAACAAGCTGAAGGGATCAAGTGAGGACACCTCAGTTCCACTTGGGAGGGAGAAGAAAGTAACCACAAGGGGAGATGGAGGGAAGGTCAGGGAAGGGGAGGGAAAGGGGAAGGGGGTTGGGAGAGAAGGAAACAATCTGGTATTAGGTGGGAGAAAAGGACTGAAGCCCTGAAGGCCAGCAGAAAGAATGGAAACAGGTGACCTCTGGAGGAAGGAGGTTTGGAAGATTCTCTAGAATGTACCAAAGACTTGTGGAGTGAGAGACTCTCAAGACTCAAAAGGGGGAACCCTAGATGAAAGGTACTACAGTGGAGAGAGGGAACTTATTGAATTCACCTCCAGCAGAAAGACAGGGCATCAAGTGAGGGATGGGGCTGATATCTCACAGTCAAAACTCGGAACCTATAATTCTTCCTGTCTGAAAGAAATGCAGGAATGGAAATGAAGAAGATCCTGTGGAAAAGAAGGTCCATCAACAGGCACAAAGTGGGTTCCAGTTCAAGGGGAGGCCCCAAGACCTGACACTATTTCTGAAGCTATGTGGTGTTCACAAAATGGGACCTACCATACTGCTCTCAAGATGATCTTTTAACATGAAGCTTATCTCAAACATAGCTTCAAACATCATAGCTTAGAGTACATCTACAAAGCCAAATGTTGACCAGCAAATCAAGGCCAATGAAAGAAGCTATTTTCTCATGTAATCAATTTACTACCAGTAAGGAGAAACAATCTTATATCTGTTTTCCTATGACTTTAAAAAGTACAGTAGAAAATGTGGACATAAGTCTGCGTTTAATCACTATTCTAAAATCTGGCAATGGTAGCCAGCTAGCCATAAGTATGGCAATGATATTCCAGTCTCAGCATCATGGAAGGAGAGGGAAATTTTCTGAATACTCTAAAAATGACAAAAATTAATAATAATAATAATAATAATAATAATAATAATAATACTGAATTGAGTTGACTTGAGTAGATATAAGCAATTTAAGCCAAATATTTAATATTTATGTTGTGGTTTGGTTCTTGAAAATCTGACAAAAATCCTTTGTGTTGCATATTTGACCATGTGGTGCTGTTGGTGGGAGAGGGGTGAATTTTTGAAGTGAGAACTAGTGGGAGATCTTTACACACTAGATCATGATCTTGAAGATGGTTGTGTCTCTTCTTCCTCTTTGCTTCCAACTTTGAAGGTCATTTTCTGTTTCCTGAAATATTAACCATTATTGTGTTACAACCTGCCAAAGGAATAAATGTACCAAGTAGCTCTGAACGCTGATCTAACACATGCAGCAAAATTAACTTTCCTCTTTCTTACTTATCTCATGTATTTTATTATAGTGAAAGAAAATCTGGCAAAAGATATTGAGGGTATAATTTTATAATTAAATAATATGTTAGATATTACTTATGAAGAAAATGAGAACAAAATAGAAAAGATAGGTTACATATCCTTTGGAGAAACTGAATTCTTTCTTTGGATTCAATAGCTTTTGTACAGTCAAGGTGACTCAGAGTGTCAGGGTGTTTGCCACCAAGTCTAGAGACCCCATGCTTAGTCCTCATGACTAACATGGCAGAAGGAAACCAACTTGAAGCAGGTGTCTTCTCATCTCCACACTTGTGTCACGACATACATATTCTTGCATATGAACACCACCCACCCAACAGAGAAAGAGAGAGAGAGAGAGAGAGAGAGAAAGAGAGAGAGAGAGAGAGAGATCCAGAGACTCAGAGACAAAGAGAGAATAAATACAGCCAGTTGGTCATATACAAAGACTGTGAAGTTGAATAAAAACCTATTTTCTTTTTGGTTTTAGAACTTTTTTTTGAGCAAAACAATTTATTGAACATGCATGATTGGTTTTTTAAAACATTATGCTTACTATATATAATAAATATGAAAAATACACACAGACAGTGAAATAAACTGAGAATATTAGATAATTTCATACTCTTTTTCTTCCTTGTGTTTTTATCTTTATCAACGAATATTTGGTATAAAGGTAAATACCAAGTACCTACTTTTTGTGACCTAGTATAAGGTTTTCATCTCCTAAAAGAGATCATGATTTAGTTAGGATGAAAACTCCCATGAGCATAGATATCCATTCTCTGGAGAATGGTAGTCTGATAGGTTTACATGGAGAGAAAATGAGTTCTATCTCCTGAAGGGTCAAAGGTGATATATTCCTTAGCATCTTCCTTATACCCTGTGAATGGCAGCATCTGTATAAATCAGGCAAAAAAAGGCTTGGATTCCATGGAAAAATTATTCATCTAGCACTCTCCTGAAGAACAAACTTATCTACTGCACATAATCAACATTGCTCTGGTTTTCAGGGAAATTGAGTCATTACGGAAGCTGCGTCTAAACCTCCAGCTGTATTGCTTCCCACCCAGCTGCTTCCCTCTCAGATCTAAGAAATACCACCAGAGCTGATGAAATATCCCTCAGGAGAGGACTGACGAACTCACACAGGAAAGGTTACGCTGTCAAAAATCTCCCGTGAATATAAAATCCTCCTGATATATAAAGGAAAACGAAATCTACATTGTGCTTAAAGATAGTTGTTCTAATATGGAGGGATGCTTAGTCAGTGGTCTACGGCTGTCCAAAACTTGCCTGGGTAGTTCAAAGAGTCCTGTGAGATGCTTCAGTGTCCATGGCATGACAGAGTGAATGTGGAAAGAGTCGTCCTGTGGAAAATGGGGAATAGGATGAATGTCTATTCATTTGAAGAATACTGTACATTTATTAAATGATATATCTGGAAAACAAACACAAAAAGGAAGATAATGTGCCAATACCATAGTTTATTATTCTTGGAGATTTTCCCATCTCCAATTTCTTCTTAAGTTCATTGCTTTTTGTCTCATTTATTCAGAGAAAGAAAACTGCACAGAGCTGGAATGTAGCTCACTCACTAAAGGGCTGCCCACCATGCATGGATCCCCAGGCTTAGAAATTGAAGAAAAAGTTTAAGAGCTCTTATTGCTCTTACCAAGGACCCAGATTTGTTTCCAGCACCCGGGTCATAGCATTTTTCAATCACCTGTAACTCTGGAAATCTGACCAACTTTGGTTCTGCGAGCATGTAACCATGTGTAGTGTACATTAAACATACAGGCATTCATGCACAAATATGAATGAAAATTGTGTTTATATCTGAAGGAATTTGAATTTACATATACTAGGGAAGCATAGCAGACATTTACCCTGATTTGACCTTGATGAAATCCTAACATTGAGAAGGAAAAGTGGACTCAGGGACCCACTCCTAATTTTTTTAAAATTAATACCTACTAGGAAAGAAAAAGCTGTGTTCTCCAGTGTAGCAACACTAGGCATATCAACCACTCTTCAGGGCAGGTTCTACGTATAGAAGTAGTTCATGTTCATTTGTTTGTATGCACTTTTGTTTTGGAAATTTTGTCTTACTGCTTTTTCTCTGATAGGTTTTACTCTATTGTTTTGTTATTTCTTTAAAAAAGATAATTGATCAATGAAAGAAAGAAAGAAAGGTAAATAGATAGACAGACAGACAGACAGACAGATAGATAATGATGTTGGTGGACAAATAAATCAGAAAAATAGGGTGAATCTGAAAGTAAATGAGAGAGGAAAAATGATACATCTTAAATGCTGTTTAAAATTACACCAAAACAGTTAAAGAGTTTCAGGCATAAATTTTGCCATTGGTAACAACAGAGAGATTCAGTCATGTGCTAGAGTTCAGAATTGATCTCCTGAAGGGAACTGACATGGTAATCCATCTGATAATTGTCCTCATCTCTTCCCAGAAGCATGCTCAAATATTCCTAAAAAAAGCTATTAATACTAAATGAAGGGCCCTTTATCAACAATAAGAAAATTTTGATGAACAACAGTGAAAATTATTTGGAAGTGATTAAACTTCCATTGCTTTTATATATTTAAGAAAGGCTGGATGGATTTGATCAATGCACGCAGTTATACATGTTCTGAGAAGTGACAGTGCCTCTCATTATTAGGTGCAATTAATTTTAGCACAAAAGTATAAAACTAATAAAGGGTAGTGTGCTGTTGAACAAGACTTGGCAAAATTTGATCTTAGATATTGTTTCTTAGGAAATAAAAGCATTGCACTATTCTGTAAGAAGGAAAAAAACATTATTTATTATTGTATTTTCCAATTATCTCCATCTACTGATTCTACTAGACTGTCTGGCTCATCCTAGGATCCTCCTGTACCTACCTAACCAGCACCAGAATGACAAATATGTGGAATCACACCTCACGTTTTATGTTTGCTCTAGGGATCTAACTCAGGTCCTCATTGTTTGTCCTGCAAACACTTTACAAGTGAATCCTATGCCCGATGTCATGAGACTTTAAATATTCTATAAAACAGAATTAAAATTCTGTGCTTAGAAAATAATACCAAATTAGAAAAATGACTAAAATATTTTATATTTCTTTTCTTTATTTAACAAATTTATTCGAAAAAATTTTACACAATATTTTCAATTCATTTATTTTTCTTTCTCTCAACTTCTTTTGATTCTCACCCCAATCAACCTTAATTTCATGTTCTTTCACTATTAACCAAGAAAATGAACAAAACCCTATAATAAAACAAGAAATAAAAGCACGAATAAGTCGTGAAGACCAAGTTGTGTTAGCCTTGATAGTAGTTACATGATTATATTTGTTTTGAAGTTATTTATTGAGGTGGAAGCACTTTTTGAAATGGTGTCAACTTCATTAAAGACATTTGAAACTTAAGTTATGAGAGTTTAAACCTGCTTTGCCTGATAGGGAAGCCAGTGAAAACAGAAAACTCTTGAAAAATTTATTTAAAGCTAAGATTTAAAAAAGAAAATTGATATTTATCTGTGGAAGTGAAATCAAGCAACCAGAGCTTCCAGGGACTAAGCCACTACCTAAAGACTATACATGGACTGACCCTGGACTCTGACCTCATAGGTAGCAATGAATATCCTAGTAAGAGCACCAGTGAAAGGGGAAGCCCTGGGTCCTGCTAAGACTGAACCCCCAGTGAACTAGATTGTTGGGAGGAGGGCGGCAATGGGGGGAGGATGGGGAGGGGAACACCCATAAAGAAGGGGAGGGGGAGGGATTAGGGGGATGTTTGCCCGGAAACCGGGAAAGGGAATAACACTCGAAATGTATATAAGAAATACTCAAGTTAATAAAAAAAGAAAGAAAGAAAGAAATTATACAAATACGTTTCTGGATAGGTGTATGAGAGTAAAATTTCCAGCCATAGAACTTAATAGACATGAATTTACTACAGTCCACAAAATACCCACTTAGCAGTCATTTTTCTCTGATGATAGAAATATGCTTTATTTGCAGTGTGTAATGTGTAATACGTGCTGGGTATAGCCGTTAAGACGAAATACTAGGGCTAAAGATAATGCTCAACGTCTAAGAGTACTTGTTGCACTTACAGAGGATTAGAGTTCATTTCTCAGCAACAAAAAAGAAGGCTCCCAACTGCCTACAACTCCAGATCAAAGGGGTCTGGCACCTTTTTTGTGGGCTCTGTGTGTACCCCATCCCAAACATGCACAGACACAGACATACTCATAAGTACATACATCAATTAAAAAAAATTGATTCTGTAATGTGGTCAGTATGTTGAATGAATTTAATTTTTTATTTAAGTTAAGTTCATTTTTACATAAAAACTGTAATGGAACTCGGGGGACAGGGGCTAGATGAAATGCCCTACAGTGGGGAGAGCGAACTTACTGAACCCACCTCCAGCAGAAAGACAGGGCATCAAGTGAGGAATGGGGTTGCTATTCCATAGTCAAAGCTCTAACCAATGATTCTTCCTGTCTAAAAGAGATGCAGGGATGGAAATGGGGAAGAGCATAAGGAAAAGGAGGCTCAGCAATAGACCCAAAGTGGGATCCAGCTCAAGGGGAAGCCCCAAGACTTGACACCATCACTGAGGCTATGGGGCGTTCACAAAAAGGGACCTTTCATGACTGCCCTCAAAAAAACCCAACAACCAATGGATAGAAGCTGCTGACCCCTCTGGTTGAATTAGGGAAAAGCTGGAGGGAGTTGAGGAGGAGGGTAACCCTGTAGGAGGACCAGCAGTCTCAACCTGGACCCCTGAGATCTCTTAGACACTGGATCACCAACCAAACAGCATACACCAGCTGAGATGAGGCCTCCAACATGTGGATTCTCTGGTCTAGGTTCAGTCCGAGAAGATGCACTTAATCCTCAAGAGACTGGAGACCCCAGGAAGTTTAGAGGTCTTGTGGGGTGGGTGGGGTGGTTGGGGTGAGGACATCCTTGTAGAGACTGGGGGCAGGCAGGGAGGCAGTATGGATCCCTCCTGTGGGGGGAGTGGGGAGACTGGGAGGGGAATAAAATCTGAAGTGTAAAAATAAATAAATAAATAAATAAATAAATAAATAAATAAACAAATTTATTTTAAAAAATGGTAAAGTGTATGTGGTTACTGGAAGCTAAATTTGATACTGTAAATAATCATTTAGCTTTAATGTTTAAAAAAAATTCCATACGTAAAGACACACAAAACAACACACAGACACAAACCCAGACTCAGGGACAAACATGCACAAACACACACGCTTACACCTCTCTCTCTCTCTCTCTCTCTCTCTCTCTCTCTGTCTCTCTAGTCCTAGGGACCCCAGCCTGTAGGGACTTGATACTATTTACAAGACCTTCCTGGCTCACCTAAGAGAAGGGAAGAAAATGATATTGCTTATGAGTTCAAAACAAGAAGCCAATATGCTTTACTTGCAAATGGAACACTTGTTTTCAGTTTAAGAGGTCTCACAGAAGGTTTAAAGATTTGTGGTAATGAAATCATGTGTTCTGAACCATGCTTCTTGGGTTTTGTTTCCTTTTTTCTTCTTCACTTCATGGAAAATGCAATGGCCAAGTTCCTAGCAAGATGCCTGATCTTTCCTGAAAAGGTAAGGTGGAATCTTACAGACTAGTTAAAGCCTTGTAACACTAGCTGCCTTTTTGTTAAAGGATAGCTTGAGGCACCATGGTTTTATTAAAGAGGGAACTAGCTTATGGTTAAACTCTTGCCCCTGAATTGAAGAGGAACTGCTTCTTCTGAGGTGATTTTATTACAATGGTAGCCAGAAACATTATAAAGCATGTACCAGAAGTCTTACAGTCCATCCCACAGCAATCATTTTGAGATCTAGTCTCTCTTCTAGGACCTAGCACATGTTACATAGTACTATGAAGGAGTTTGCATAGTGTGTTGCAAAGACTCTTTGATGGTCTGTCATGGCCACCAAAGTGCAAATACCAAGGGTAAGTACTTTATCTTATTTACTATACTCATAAATGGTTTATTAATATGTTCTGGTTAAAATGAATAACATAAATCACAAAAATATAATGCTATCAAAGACAAAGGGGTAAAACACCAAAAGAATATGTAGCTAATGATCTTATTTAGATTTCTTTCATTCCATGCCCAAGCAGAAGCATGTCCCCCTCTATTGCCCACAGCACATATCACTTTGTAGTCCTCTTAATTTATACTGTAGAGGAATGTGATTATTTTGTGAAGTTAAAAGGGAGAGGTAGAAAACAATGGTGGAGACATACACACCGAGCCTAAGGCTTCATTTTTAATGCAGGTGTTGAATTCAGAGTTACAATGGAGATGCATTTTACATAGTATTTATACTGTAAATACTTTTGTGGATAGCAGAAGTCTGAGAACATTAGAGCAGAGAAGAAGAGGGAAACTGTCCAGACACCTTAGGGTCACAAGGCGTCTGTTAACACTTAATTCTTTCAATTCCTTTCCTTTAATTTTGTTTGAGTGATCCCACATGTGAAAAATGCATTTAGGTTAAGGGTTGTAGAGAAAATAATCCTTATCCTTACTTTTGTTGGCAGACTATACTTTGCCTTCTCCTAACTTAGAAACCTCACACTACTGAATTGAAAACTTGCAGAAACTGCCAACCTCAGCACTGAGGAAGAATGGGCATAGGTCATGATAACCTGTGTAGGGGTGGATATGCATGCGAGTTATGTGCACACCCGTGTGAAGTCTAACCTCGGTAGAGACAGGTCTTCGCCATGGATTGGCTTGGCTAGTCTGCCTTGCAAGCATGTCCTTACCTTGTAGTGCTGGAATTATTAGAGTGTCCAATCATGTACATTTGCTCCTCCTCTTCTTCCTCCCTCTCCTCCCCCTCCTCCACTCCTTCTTTTGCTTTCCCCCTTCTTCTCCCACAGCCTCAATTCAATGTTAATGTGTGCTCTGTTTATTGAATTTGAAGCAAGGGCCCCATGCTCGCACAGCCATTACTTTATTGACCATTTCCTCAGCATTGTAATGCAGTTTTTCATGTGCGATTTTACAGAATCAAAAAAGGCAATGACCATTCTATTTCAAGTCATTTGGAGATGGTATTTTGGGTCATGGTGATCTAGAAATTGAGAAAAATCCCACGAGACTACTCCTGAATTCTGTATGTAAGCTGGAAAGAGAGAGAAAGAAAACAGATGAGACAGTGTGATGAGAATGAAGCCGATCCTGTTAACTGATGTGTTTGCAGATAACATAAGAAATGATCTTATTAACAAGTTATGATGTTTGAAAACAACACACGCTCTCATTTCACAGAATGTTAAAAGTACCCACAAATCTCTGGTTTTGTGAATCAGGTCTTTAATCTCAACACTTGGAAGATAGAAATAGGAAGATCTCCATGAGTTAAAGGCAAGCTTGGTCAACATAGCAAATGCAAGACTAACCATGGCTACACAGTTGGTATTTTTTCATCAAAACACAAACCTACAAGTTACAAGTACACAATGTCTGCAGAAAGGAACATATTCTCTAAGGCCAAAATATATCCTGGAGCCGGGAGAGCCCCTTGGAAAGATGGACTGCTCTGACTAGCAATGAAAGATACTGAATTCCATCTTCAACATGCATTTGTTTTTTACTTACTTTGTATCACAGGAGTCACTACCTTAGAAGCAAGAAAATGGGTCTGTTCTCTGTTCCATCAAGAGATAATTCTCCAAATACTGTATATTTTATAAGAATTTGTAAAAATAAACTACAAATGGCCAACCAGATGGCTCAGCAGGTAAAAGTGATGCTGTGAACACTTACTCAACTGAGCTCCATTCCTTTAACCCACCTTTAAAAGATTCAGGAGTGATGTCATGCATCTGTAGTTCCAGAACTCTCCTAAGAACATGGGACTGAGCGACTAGAGAATCCCTGGGAAGAACAAGGGCTAGCCAGCTCGGGGTCAATAGCAAGTCAGAAACAATAAGAGAAACAAGTTGCCCTACATCAAAACAAGGAGAAAGAAAAGGAGAAAGAACCAATATGGAAAAGTTATTCTCTGACCTCCACATGACATGCATGGCACACACATGAACACACACACACACACGCACACACACACACACACACACACACACACACACACACACACCTATATATACCTACACACACAAAATGAGAATTATTTAAAAACAAAAACAAAAGCAAAATTCAATGTTATATATCCAGTGTCTCTGTTTCAGCAATTACACTGAGTCTACCATCAGCATGCTCTTAAAGGCCTCAGCAGACAGCTCCACTAGAGATGATTTAAACAGAATCCCAGATTATCCCAGTGCCTAAGAGAATTTGCAGCACTTGTACATTTCAGGCAGAGAATAAACTGTCTCCAAGAGAATGTTAGGTTTCCAAGAAACATTGCAAAATGGTTCTTAAAATCACCCCTTAAACCTGAAAGAGAGAGAAATGTCTAAAAGAAAAAAAAATCATACCCATTGAATAAAAAAAATAAAATAAAGTGGCTGAACAGAAATCAATTCCTTATTTTTTTCTGTCCTTTTTGATACATAAAATTGCTAAAATGCTTAAGGAGGCACATCATTTTTCTCTTTGAAAAATTTTGTCCAGTTTGACAAGTAAATAAATGTTTAACTCTCTCCCTACTTTGATTGCTACAGAAACAAGAAGAAATGGAAAATAACTGCTGCGTGTTTACAACATATCAGTTTCTTTCTCTACATGAAGCGCATGATGAGAGAGCTTTACAGATGGATTGTGCTTTTGATTGAATAGAGAATGGTGGGCTCGCTTTGGTTTTGCGGAATTGGATCATCTGTCACAGTTTCTGCTTCTAGAAGAATGACCACCTAAGGGAAAACTAGTGGAAAGCCACTTTAAAAAAAAGGTGATAAAATACAAGACATATTTTTGGTGTGCAATTCTTCAAAATATTTTTAAAATAAAATGATTAAGTAATCAGGAAGGTAATTATCAGAAGCAGACAGTCTTCCCAATTTCAGATTTACGGTAAACCTATCCTGAATAATTTAAGAGATATTGTTTACTCCAAATTTAAGGTTTTATGTTTTTTTTATATTTTTAAAGAAAAAAAAAGAAAATGTACAAGATGCAAAGGCTCATATTCTATTATTGTTGGTTGCCTAACATAAACCTTGTCGTGTGACTCAGTGATGGAGACAGCATAGACATCAGGGATGTGCTGGGGACTGAAGGCAGAACATGGAATACACCATGGTAGAATGGAGGACAGAGAGCATTGAGCAGGCCACTTCCAAAAATTCCCCACATATGCTAGGAAGCAAGGAAACCAACAGACATCTCTCCATAGAGAAGTCTGATGTATGCCACCCATAAAACATTCCCCCATTCCAGAACCCCATCAGACCACAGTAATACAGAAAGTAGAATAGTCCTTTGGTGTTTTTCTGCCGGGAAGTTCAGGTGCCCCAGTGTCTTATTTCAGATTTTGTTTTCCTATGGGTCCCAAATTCTTAAAACAGTGTAGGAGCTTGAATTTGCAGGATCCATTTCTGCCCTTTGGTAAGTTACTGAATTCCTGATTCTGCACTCACAGCTCCGGCTCAGAAGACACGTTAATATTACCCTCTGTCCAACTGCTGTCGTCTCCTTTTTAGGGTGCATTTTATTCTTTGCTTGACTTAGAAGGGCCCTCGACTCTGTTTTTATTTCTGCTGTTGTTGCTCTAGCTTTGACAGTTGCTTTTGGTCAGCATTCACAGCTCTAGCAGTAGGGAGTCTCGTTTACAGTGAAGGTCTAGCTTTCTGACCTGAGCTTGGGTGTAGTAACACAACCTACCATCTCTGATTAGCTGTGGCCTGTGGCTCTTGTGCAGCTGCTCCAGGAAGCTGTTGTGGAAGCCTTCTGCCTGCTCTTGCCAAGTGGAAGCTGGTCTTAATCCCCTTGATAACACTCTGGAGGATTGACCTTGCTGACAAACAGCACCTCGGACTTCTTACCTGTCAAGCTTCTGGACCAGCGTTTCCCACTCTGATCCTCAAACATACACAGATTTTAAATCTTTTAAACCACGTGCTCCAATTCCTTTCCGTAAGTCTTCCATAGAAACACCCAGGAACACACAGATGCTCCGTGCATCATTTGCTTTCCAGTGACCACAATGTCATCCCAGGTGATAAACTGCACCACAGCCTTTAGGGCAGTGGCTGTGGAAGTTGAAGCAAGCCCTGTGATCATGATGTGCTGCTGGCCTCCAAATCAAGGTGAGCAGACAGTGAGGCAGAAAACAGAGAGGAAGGTCAGGAGACCTGAAGTGGGTCACACTCATGTAGTCCCAAGCACTTGAAATGCTCATGCAAAACTAGAGTTGCTGGCCAGCTTGGGCTGTCTCTAAACAAAGTCCGAAAGATGAGGTGCCATCTTTTGGAAATGACTCTGTTAACCTTGACAGTAGAAATCAGGACGCTCTCTAAAACTATAGAAATTAACATTTGCTCCCGAACGTTCCTTATCAGTTTGTCAAAAGATTAATTTTAAAGAGTTAAAAATGAAAATGGTGCTGACAGTTGCATTGATCGTCTCCCTCGGGTGGTTGTGAAGTTCAAGGATGACAATTTTTAGATTTAAGGAAGAAAATCCTTATAGTGTACATAGCAGTTCCTTAGAGAAGAGCTAACGGTAAGTATTGGTGCAAGCCTTTCTATTCCCTGCAGTTCTGGTGAAACAGTCCAGTTTAATATATGCAAACCTCTAGGTTTGTTCAGTAACCATAGGAAAGAATTGTCTAGGTAATACATTGGCTTAGACCTGCCACTGGGGAAATTAAAAGGAATGTAATTTCCCTCAATACAGCTGCGATAAAAATAGAGGATGTACACACTTTGATGGTTTCTCTTTGATTTTCTTCATTGGGTCTCTGTCTTATATGCTAATTCAGACTTATTAAACACATACCGATCTTTAAAAAAAACAGCTGATATTAAACAATTTCCTCTATATTCTCCAGCTATAAATTTTAGTCTGATTTTCTCATAATAAAATAAATCCTGGGCAATTTTATTGCTCCGAGGATCAAAATCACATTGGATTATATTCATTAATTGTTTTATTTTAAAGGATATATCAAAAAAGCAACATAATTAAAACTAGGGTCTTTTAGAGCTTTATTAAATATCTTTAATACAATGGTAGTAATTATCAGTCTTACCACTTATATAGTAAATAATGCAACAAAAACGGTTTTTATAAACATTACATTTTTATTTGCAGTAATAATGTATCTTTTTCACTAGGAATAAGGCATGGTACACTTGTTCTGGTTAGTTTTATATCAAGATGCTACAAGTTTGAGTTACCTGAGAAAAGGGACCCACGACTGTGAAAAGTGCCTAAATAAGAGTTGCCTGTGACAAGTCTGTGGCATATTGTCATAAGTAATAGTTGATATGAGAGGATGAATCCCATTACTGCTGCCAGAGATGGTGCCACACCTGAACAGGTGTTTCTGGGTGCTATAAGAAGCAGGGTATGAGAGTCATGAGCAGCAAGACAAGAAGCAGTGGTTTTCCATGGTATTGGTGTCTGCGTTCATGGTTCAACCTGCGTGAGTTTCTGCTTTAACGACTCTCAGCAATGTAGTTTGGTCTATGAGTTGTAATCTGAAATAAATCCTTTACTCCTCAAATTGTTTATGGTCATGTTTCATTAGACTGGCTGAGTCTTTCCACCAGAACTTTAAAACAAAGAGGAGACCAGGTTTCTATTCTATTCTGACAGTGCAACTAAGATTTTTTTTTTACTGAATATTTTATGTCTTCACATTTCAAATGTTATCCCCTTTCTCAGATCTCCCCTCCCATCCCAACGCCATGTGCTTCTATGAGGATGTTCCCCCTACCAACCACTGACTCCCACTCAACACCCTGGCATTTCCATACACTTGGGAAATGAGCCATCTCGGGACCAAAAGCTTCTCCTCCTATTGATGCCTGACAATGCCATCCTCTGCTATATATGCGGCTGGAGCCATGGTTCTCTCCATGTGTACTCACTGGTTGATGGTTTAGTCCCTGAGAGCTCTAGGGTGTCTGGTTGGTTAATATTGTTGTTCTTCCTATGGGGTTAAAAACCCTTCCAGCTCCTTCAGTCCTTTCCCTAACTCCTCCATTAGGGTCTCCGTGCTCAATCTAATGGTTAGCTGCAAGCACCCCCATTGGTATCGGTAAGCATCTGGCAAAGCCTCTCAGGAGACATCCATATCACGCGCCTGTCAGTACACATTTCTTGGCACCTGCAATAGTAACTGGGTTTAGTGACTGCATATGGAATGGGTCCGCAGGTGGGGCAGTCGCTGAATAGCCTTTCCTTCAGTCTCTGCTCTACTCTTTGCCTCTGTATTTCCTCCCATGAGTATTCTGTTCCCTCTTCTGCGAAGGGCTGAAGCATCCACATTTTGGTCTTCCTTCTTCTTGGATTTCATATGGTCTGTGAATCATATCTTGGGTATATGTAGCTTTTTGGGCTAATATCCACTTGTAAGTGAGTACATACCATTGGTGTTCTTTTAAGACTGGATTACCTCCTTCAGGATGATATTTTCTAGTTCCATCCATTTGCCTAAGAATTTCATAAATTCATTGTTTTTAATAATTAGTAGTACTTCATTGTGTAAATGTACCACGTTTTCTGTATCCACTCCTCTGTTGAAGGATATCTGGGTTCTTTCAAGCTTCTGACTATTATAACTAATGGTGCTATGAACACAGTGGATCTTGTGTCGTTGTTAAGTGTAGAAGCATCTTTTGGCTATGTGCCCAGGAGTGGTACAGCTGGGTCCTCAGGTAGCACTATGTCCAACCGCCAGACTCATTGAGTATTTTTGCATCAATATTCATAATGGAAAGTTCTCTTTCTTTGTTGTGATTTTGAGTGGTTTTGGTATCAGCATAAGTGTGTCTTTTTAGAATGAATTGATTAGTGTTCCTTCTGTTTCTATTTTGTGGAATAATTTAAAGAGTATTGGTAAAGGGCCTCCTTTGAAGAGCTGATAGATATCTGTGCTAAATCCATCTGGGCCCTGGGATTTTTTGGTTGGGAGACTTTCAAAAACTGCTTCTATTTCTTTAGGAGTTATGGGAATATTTAGATGGTTAATCTGATTCTGATTTAACTTTGGCACTTGATACCTGTGTAGAAAATTGTACATTTCATCCAGATTTTTCCAGTTTTATTGAGTGTAGGCTTTTGTAGTAGGATTTGATTTTTTTTTATTTCCTCAGATTCTAGTTATGTCTTTCTTATCATTTCTGATTTTCTTAATTTGTATACTGTCTCTGTGTCCTCTGGTTCGTCTGGCTAAGGGTTTATCTACCTTGTTGATTTTCTCAAAGAACCAGTTCCTGGGTTTGTTGCTTCTTTATAGAGTTCTTTTGTTTCTACTTGGTTGATTTCAGTCCTGAGATTATTGGGTGCATTTGCTTCTTTTTGTTCTAGAGCATTCCAGTGTGCTGTCAAGCTGCTAATGTATGCTCTCTCCAGTTTCTTTTTGGAAGCACTCAGCTATGAGTTTTCCTCTTAGCACTGATTTAATTGTGTCCCATAAGTTTGGATATGTTTTGCTTTCATTTTCATTAAATTATAGAAGGTCTTTAATTTCTTTCTTATTTCTTCCTTGACCAATGTTTCATTGAGTAGACCATGGTTCATCTTCTATGTATATGTGGGCTTTCTGTTGTTTTTTGTTGTTATTGAAGACTAACCTTAGTTCATGGTTATCTGATAGGATGCATGAGATGATTTTAATGTTCTGGTAGCTGTTGAGGCTTGTTTTGTGACCAATTACATGATCAGCTTTGCAGAAGATACAATGAGTTGCTGAGAAGAAAGTATATTCTTTTGTTTAAGGATGAAATGTTCTGTAGAAATCTGTTAAATCCATTTGGTTCATAACATCTGTTAGTCCTTCTGTGTCTTTGTTTAGTTTCTATTTTCAAGATCTGTCCATTGCTGAGAGTGGGTTGTTGAAGTCTACCACTATTATTGTTTGTTCTGCAATGTATACTTCAAGCTTTAGTAAAGTTTCTTCTATGAATGTGGGTGCCCTTGCATTTGGAGCATAGATATTCAGAGTTTAAGAGTTCGTGTTGGTAGATTTTTTTCTTTGATGAATATGAAGTGTCCTTTCTTTTCTTTTTAAATAATTTTTGATTAAAAGATGATTTTATTTAATATTAAAATGGATACCTCAGTTTGTTTCTTGGGGTCATTGACTTGTAATTTTTTTTTCAGCTTTTACTTTGAGGTAGTCTCAAAGGTAGCCTTTGGGGAATTGAATTTATTGATGTTGAGAGATATTAAGGGATAGTGATTGTTTTTTCCTGTTGTTTTTGTTGTTGGAATTATGTTTGTGTGGTTCTCTTCTTTGTGGTTGGTTGAAATTAGAATACTTTCCTTCTCTTTCCATGCTGTAGTTTCCTGCCTTGTGCTTGACTTTCCTTCTATTATCTTTTGTAGGGCTGAATTTGGGAAAAGGTATTGTGTAAATTTGCTTTTGTCATGGAATATCTTAGTTTCTCCATGTATGGTAATTGAGAGTTTTGCTGGATATGATAACCTGGGCTGGCATTTGTGTTATCTTAGGGTCTGTATGACATCTGCTCAGGATCTTCTAGCTTTAATAGTCTCTGGTGAGAAGTCTAGTGTAATTCTGATAGGTCTCCCTTTATATATTACTTTACCTTTTTCCCTTACTGCTTTTAATATTTTTTCTTTGTTTTGTGTATTTGGTGTTTTGTCTATTATGTGACAGGAAGAATTTGTTTTCTGGTACAATCTACTTGGATTTGGTAGGCTTCTTGTGTATTCATGGGAATCTCTTTTTTTAGGTTAGGGAAGTTTTCTTCTGTAATTTTGTTGAAGATATTTACTGGCCCTTTAAATTGTGAATGCTAGCTTTCTTCTGTGCTTATTATTCTTAGGTTTTGTCTTCCCCTTGTGTCCTGGATTTCCTGAATATTTTAGGTTTGGAGCTTTTGCATTTCACATTTTCTTTGAATATTGTTTCAATGCTTAGTATGGTACCTTATGCCTCTGTGATTCTCTCTTCTATCTCTTGTATTCTGTTGGTGATGCTTGTGTCTATGACTCCTGATCTCTTTCCTACATTTTGGTCTATCTCCACGGTTGTCTCTCTTCGTGATTTCTTTATTGTTTCTATTTCCATATTTTGATCCTGGATGGTTTTATTCAATTTCTTCACCTGTTTGGTTATGGTTTCTTGTAATTTTTTAAGGGATTTCTGTGTTCAGCTTTAAGGGTTTCTATTTGTTTATCTGTGTTCTGTATTTTTTTAAAGGGAGTTATTAATGTCCTTCTTAAAGTTCTGTATTATCCTCATCATTAGTTGTGATTTTCACTTGTGTTAGGGTATCCAAGACTTGCTATGGTGGGAAAACTGGGATCTGATGATTCCAAGTAGTCTTGGTTTCTGTGGCTTAAGTTCTTACCCTTGCCTCTCGCCATCTGGTTATCTTTGGTGTTAGTTAGCTTTGTTGTGTCTGACTGGAACTTCAGTGATCATAAGGGTGAGAGCATTCCTGGAAGACCAGCCCCTTCCAGGTGTGATTTGTGTATGGAGGGCTGTGGGACTTCCTTAATTCTGGGCACAGATGGAGACACGAAGGACTCTGTCCCATGCTGCTTCGTGGTTCCAGTGCTCTGTGTGTTCCTGGTGGGTCCCTCTTTGGGCAGTTATTGGAATGAAATAGGCGTCTAACCTGTGGGCTTAGGAGTGAGGACATTCCTGGGAGACCAGCTCTCTGTGCAGTATTTGGGTGTGGAGGGTTATCAGACAGCCTTAACTCTGGGTGCAGATGGAGACTGGAAGCAAGATTTTTATTTTTGTATGAATTCTTTGAGAATTCCCACCTATAGCATTTCAAACTTTAAATGAATATAAAGTACTTTTCTTTAAAAGGGACAACATACCCTGAAGAAATAATACATGACAAGAAAAATTGTTTTATATTTGCAAAGGTATACCACGTCAACTGGAAGTGTTTTATACATGTGAAGTTACATGTAATATTTTATTGTAATTGTAATTATAATGATAGAATAAAATGACTGTTAATCCATTTTTCAAGTAAGTTATTTATATTAAATATTAGATATATGACAGGTTATTGTTCATAATTAATGTTATGGTTATTTTGATGTTAGGCACCAGTGTTAGGTGTCTTTTTAAATAAAATGTTTTTACCTGTAATCCTGAAAATAAAAGAATATCTGATTTAGAGACTATTAAAATGTGTGGTAAAGGTTTCCAAGTTTTGGGTAAATTGTTTTTAGTTATTTTACATGGGAGAGTGAAGGGGAAGGATATAAATTAGAAAAAAAGTGAACATAATGATAAGTCTACATAGAATGCTCTAACAAAACCCTTCACTATTTCTGCTTATTAAAATATTAATAAAATGGTATATTAACATAAACCTTGTATAATTCATAATTAAATATATATCACTATAACAACTTACATAACTACATGATGTCCTGTGATCAAGCAGGCCTGGAGATAAAATTAGATTATCATGCTTTCTGAACTACGAAGCATAATTATCTAAATATTTAAATTGCCCTTTTGTCCAGGATGCAATGTTTATGCTTTCTTAACAACAAATGCCAGTTTCTTCTCTGACAGGAAAGAGTAAATAAGTAAATGATCTGCTCTAATTTGACTCAGCATCTAATCATTTTTAATAGTTACTTATGAAACATAGTTTTAAGTGGGTTTTCTCTAAAAAATAATGAGTTGCAATCTCTCAGAAGCTCAGGCACTAAAGGGCACACTTCTGAGAACACAGGCAACAAGTGCATATGCCTCAAAACACTCAGATATCGCTCATTATTGACAAACTAATTCTGTTGTTCACCAGTGTTCAACAGAGCAGTTTGGTAAAGGCTCAAGGAAATTAAAAAACTGATGATTAAAAGAGCAATGGCATTCTCTCCTCCTTTTGAAGGATGTCCTGTGTTGGGTATAATCTGAATGAGTTGGCTTAGGGATTTGGGAGTGCATTGTTTCCACAATAGAATGCAGATGTTTCCATGGATATTGCCGTTATACAAAACATTAATGAGCATGTTCTTACACCAATATGTGAGCTGTAGAAGTCTTGGAAATTACAAAGGAAAACATTTACATCAATATCAGTTATTAATTTATAAAAATGATCTACTAATATAATAATCATATATTATTGTTCTGACATATATATTTATATATTGTTTATATATTTATATATTTAACTACCTATGATGCTTCATATCTACAAACTGAAATTTATCTCTTATGAGTAAAATATTTGGTGTCAAAGAATGGAAAATATACACAATATATAGTGATAGTAAAAATTAATTGTTTCAAACTTTTCAAAATTGTAAATTTTTTTGTTTTTCAAACAGCGTATTAACCACTCTGAAATAGAAGAGCTCCTTCCATAACCTAGTCTTTCCTACTTTGCATAAGAACAAATAGATCTATTTCCTTACAGCACTTTGCTAGGAATGATCAATTTATCTCAATCATGGTTCACCACAAGTGTAGGACACTACTATTTATGGTCAGATATTAGAATTTTAATAGTTTGTCCTAGTTTGCTCTCTTTCATCTCTTCTTAATTAAATTCTGCTTTGATTTGCAAGATTGCTCCCTGCATGCTTTTCTTCTCTTCATTTCTGGATAATCTCTCATCAATTTCTCTCACTTCACTCTCACTTCACTGTCCCTGTATCATCCAAAAGACAGTCAGCCAAGTTTTTGGAATGCTGTGCACTTGGTTACATCTCTTGGTTCTTTTTTTTTTTTTTTTTTTTTTTTTCGGAGCTGGGGACCGAACCCAGGGCCTTGCGCTTCCTAGGTAAGCGCTCTACCACTGAGCTAAATCCCCAGCCCCACATCTCTTGATCAGAAAAAGGAAAGGCATTAGGATTCACAGTGGTGTGTAGATTCTTACTAAGCACTGTAAGATACAATAGAACTTTCCCCTGTCTATGTCTCTCACTTTATTATAATCTGTTTGCCTTCTATTCAACTTCTTCCATAATCACTGAATTTCCCTTTTCTTTTGCATGAACTGCCCTTCATTTCCCTTTTGCTTGTCTTGGTTCCTTCTTGTTGTGTAGCAATTTATTCAGAGAAAAGAAAGCATAAGATAACAAAACTTCTGTCTTGAAGGGAAGTACCTTAAGATTCAAGATGTTCTAAATGAATATGAGGCATTCTTCTGTTCTGTACGGAATCCCATTAAGCTCAAGAATACACAATTCAAAGACTTCAGGAAGTCCCTAAAACTGACCAGATCTACCAAGTAATGAACAGTCTTAGATGATAGAAACAGTAAGAACTGCTGAGAGATACTCTTAGGTAAACTTAGTTACAGAAGACTACCAGACCATCCAATTCACATGAAATGGATAGAGACTAGCTTAATTGCCTAGAGGATTCTCAGAGAGCTGGAAGGGGTTGAGACATCTGGGCTGCTAGGAAAGAAGCTCTTGCAATATGTTGAACTGCCTACGTGTTGGACACTATGTTCCAGGGTTCTGGGGTTTGTGAGCTATCACCCTAGGAATAATCTTACACAATATCACTCTCTACAGGTATCTGAGTATCTGAATTTTTTTTCTATATGATTCAGTGGTTATTTTCTCAGGGAGTTGTACTTCTTGACCCATTTAATTCATGAAATTCTATGTAACATACTTCACCCATTTTCTGAGAAACTTCAGTATTCTTCAGAGAACCCAGTCCTGAATAAAATGCTTTTAAAATTATGCCCTGTTTTAAGACAAGAATCATTTAATTTTGATGATTTTTCTTCCCTTTATTTGGATGTTAATTTCATTTCTAGAGTAATAGCTGTAATATTCTGGTCTTTGTAATTAGTTTCATAATACAGGTATGCATGGAAATAATCCTTTTTCCAAAACATCATTGTTCACTGAAAGAAAGGCAGGCATGGAGAGTGCCAGTTGTAAGAAAACATTTAAGAAAAGTGTAACGGAATGTCAGAGTTGAGAGGGTAACACCCTTATAGAAGAAGGGAAGGCAGATGGGATAGGGGGTTTAAGGTCGGAAAACTTTGAAATGTAAATAAAAATATCCACTAAAAAAAGAAAGAAAAGTATTATAAACAAGGAAAGGTTTGTTATGCAAATGAGAGTTGGTGCTCTTCAGTCAATAAAAGTCTCTGGTGTTTTGGAATTATGTTGTGTATTGAGCACGAACTAGGATCTTATAGATGTGTGTTTCCTGTACACAACAAGCATGACCTATTCTGCTGTTAAAGCAGATGTATTTGCAGGTACTAATTAATCATGCAGAGTCATCCTTATGTCCAAGAAAAACATTTTCAGGTTGATTATTCTGACTGCTTACTGTTATATTGTGTGGTATCAAAGAGTATTCCACAAGTAAAAAAAAATATTTTGGAACTTTTTTTTTCATGGAACTGGTAAGCGAAGAATTCATGTACAGACCTGTGAAGAGGCTTATCAAGAAAGTGGAGGAGAACTAGCTTCTTCAGAAAAGCCATTGCTTTGCAAAATGAGCACCTGAGTTTCACCTGTAACTTTTTAGGCAGGTAAAAAGCTGGGCACTGTGGCATACACTTATAATCCCAGTGCTGGAGAAGTCGAGACAAGCAAGTTCTTAAGTCACACTGACCAGTCAGCCTAGTCTAAATGGCTAATCTCACAACATTGACAGCTCCAGAGGTATGACATAAGAAGTTGACTCCTGTTTTCCACATGCATGCAGATACATACATGCACCCACACATATTTAAATATTCACAACAACCAAACACATACTTGCATGTATATAGAAATTCTTATTATAAACCTTAAAAGTAGATACTAGCTCCAATATAGAGATGCCAAGCTCATAATGCTTAAGTGGTTCCATTTACCTAAACCTAGACTAAGTTATTGATTCAGAACTTCAATCTGATGCTTTTCAAACATATACCCAGATTCTTCATAGGGTGAGTACTGTTAAGGGACACCAGCACTTCAAGATAGTGTGACTCCTTTCTGCCTAATGACATTACAAAAAAAAAACAAAACAAAACAAAACAGCAACAACAACAACAACAAAAACAACTACAAAGACATGACCAGAATAACAAGGACTTCTTAACAAAACATATGAAATTGCAGAGTCTTATAATGCTGACTTCTTATTCATATAAATCACTATATCGTAGGAGCAATGATGCAACAAGTTATATGGAAACAGGCCACATCTTTTACACTAAAATAATTACAGGGTTGAAGTGATAAATTTGCTCTAAATTCTTGGAAACAGTTATGATTCTGGGATGCGAATATACGTTCTACCACTGCCATGTGAAGTTCACTACTTGTTTCAATTCAAGCCTGTCAATACCAATCTTCCCCAATATATATCTATGTTATTTTCTGGGGCATGTTTGTGAAGGAATACCATAGGAGGAATTCCTTAAACTTGTGGGGCAGTGGACCATGCCAAAAAAACTTGATAAATTTGAGTGGGTTCAGAAACCCCAGTACTCTCAGACCTGAGGAGAGTAGGTGATTCACCTACTCCTGACCAGGTCCCTCTCATGAGCCCATCGACCTGCTATGGAGAAGGGGATTACAATCAGTCACATAGGATCAGTATCTGAAAGTCCCTCCACATGCACATGAGGCATCCCTAACATTTCAGACCAAGCCAATAGAAAGCATCTGCTTTTAGACCCCAACACACCCCAAAATGTATATAACACCATATCCTCAGGGACTTAGTTCATCAAAGATCATCAAGGAGCATCTATAATCTAAGAGCTGTATCATGTCTGGGGAAGAGATTTCTCTCCCAAAGCTTTGACCCACTGCTGGGAGCTGCTCCAGCCTACCAAGGTCACTTCCTGCCCTTGGCTCAGTATCACTGCTCCAAGCTGGCCCCCACTGGCTTTGATCTGGAGCTAAGAACAGAGGTCACATCAATCTGATTCCCCTCTGCCCTTCAGAGAACTTAACTCTTTGGCCACTCTGGTTGGGCCAGAGCACCATAGATCTCTACAGATACTATCTAGTTCACAGATCCACATAAACTGACAGTCAAGGATTCCCAATGTGGCAAAGAGATTATAATTTCATCTAATAAATTTGTTATTTTCAAAATGTGTTTTGTTAGTATTTGATAGTGTGACAAAACAACTAAGAAAATCAACTTAAGTTAGAAAACTTTGGAGCTCATGGTTTTCAGGCCCATGATTCCATTGCTCTGTTGTTTCTGGGCCTTACGACAGAGATTATGAGAGAAAACACAGATACTTACCTAACAGTGTCCAGGAGAAAGAGAAGGTGCCAGGGACAAAAAAAAAAACAATTTGGAAACTTTAGCCCTATGACCTGTTTCTTTAATTGAGTTCAATCTCTAAAAGTTTCCTAGACTTCTAACAGACAATTAACATGTCAATGAATAAATATATTTATCCATTTTATGAAATCATAGCCTTTGTGATCCAGTCACCTTCCAAAGGCTCAACTTTGAACATCCCTGCACTGGAAATCAAGCTTCCCACATATGAATCTTGAGGGATACTTCATGTTAAAACCTTAATATATTTCATGTTAAAGCAGGAGAGAAGAACTCTGACAAATACAAGCATGAGTTGTCTCCAACAGTCCCTAGCTACTGGATTTCAAAAATGCATGTTTCAGGGTCCACAATATAACAAAAGTAAATTCTGAAATTGTGTTATATATATATATATATATATATATATATATATATATATATATATATATTCTAAAGGTTCTTTTTATAATATTTGCTTAAAAGTTACAGTTTCCAACACAGTTTTATAGAAATGAATGTTGACATGATGACATCACAGGTGATACTGGGCCATACAGTTTTGAACAGGATCTCCTGATCCATATAACACCACAGACCACTTACATGGCTTGAGAAAGAAAAAGGTCACAAAGTCACTCCTTATGACCCTGTGTTTGCTAAGGTGATCGCTCACTTGATTGAAGCTAGAACGAACTAGGAGGCAAATATTTCAGCATTTCGGTGTGTAGTTCCTAGACTAAGATATGATTTGCCAGCGTAGACAAGGGCAGCCTTTTTTATGTGCTTGGGTCCTAGAATAAAGATTAAGGAGAAAGCTAGCTGCATGTTAAAATTCATCTCTCTGCTACCTGAATGTGGAAGCAAGATGAGAACAGTATCCACATACTTGAGTTGACATGATTTTCCCTTCCTAATGGACTATATCTTTTCCTTCCCTAAACTCTTTCGGTCAAGTATTTTGTTGTAGTCTTAAGAAAGTGATGCATACAACCACTATCTCTGTGAATCCTGGTTATAAAATAATTCTGTATCAATCTTTATAAATTAGGACTCAGAATTCTCTTGAAATAGATGTTTACTTCCTATGTTTGTAGGGAATAGGGAATGGAAAGAACATGTCACACAGGTACCAAGAATTTCATTAAATTAACTTTATGGGATTTCTTCCAGGTCACTCTCCTTTTCTCCAATCATTCCTGTTTACTGAAATATGTTCATTCTTCACTGAACATAATACACTGATGATGATGATGATGATGATGATGATGGTGGTGGTGGTGGTGGTGGTGGTGGTGGTGGTGGTGGTGATGGTGGTGGTGGTGGTGGTGGTGGTGGTGGTGCTGCTGCTGCTGCTGCTGATGATGATGATGATGATGATGGTGATAATGATGATGATAACAATACAATTTTTCCTATAAGTTTTAAAGATTTTTATTTTATTTTTAATTACGTTTATATGTGTGTTGTTGTATATGGTATGTGCAGGTCCCATAAAGGCCAGAAAAAAGTGTCAGGCTTTCTAGAGTTACAGGAATTAGAGTTACAGATGGTTGTGAGTTGCCTCTCATGGGTATTGGGAACTGAACTTGAGTCCTTTACAAGTACAGTGTGTACACATCTGAGACAACTTTCCAGCCTCCCCTGTCATCTTACAAAAGGCATAATAATTACAATGTAGCACTGCTACTCTTGTCAACATTAAGTCATTTCTGTTGCACAGTGTTGTGTGTGCACCACTGCCCATTTGCGTCTTTTGTACATAGGCATTGAGATCATAAACTGCTCTAAGACCAGGGGATACTTCTTTCCTTCTACTGGATATTTTGGCCTACTTAGCTAAGTATATTTACATATAGTAAGTTCAGCTAATTTTATTTTTATTATACTTTTTAAAATCTTTAATTCATTGTCAGAGAAGAACCTCCATGCTGTCTTATTAAATGGCTCTATTACCTTAAGCATCTCTGTTCTTCACAGTACCTTGTCTCCTTTTTCTGAATTTGCACTCACAATTATTTGTAGTGAAAATTTTGATTTCTAACATGCTTTAGTTTTCATCCCAAGTGTGGGATGTGGAGCTGCTTGAGTTTGTCCAAAGCCATTAATTATGCCTGTTTCATGCTCTAGGAGGAATATTTTTTGCCAGCTTCACATAGTTTAATTCTGGGAATTCCAAGGGTATTTCTCTGCCTGCTCCATATATCCATCTCCTACTGCTACCCCTGAAGTTGCTGGTTGGTGTTGCTGGTCTGTTGTTAAATATTTTTGATGCCAATCCAGGATTTCTACTTCTCCTTTGACCATTTAGTTCCTGGGCAAAAGACATACACACAATCTTCATCGTTATAATAAGCTGCAATCAGTACAAGGGTTGGGCAGATATATCTATCCTCTATGCTCTTATGTCAATTTCCCAACCAGTAATTTCATTATATAATTTGTCACGTTTTACCTCGGTTCCTTTTAACCACATTTAGCTAGTCCACATGGCTATTAGTTTAATATTTTTATCCTGGTCTCTTTAGACACTAAGCCCAGGAACCCATGACCCTAACTGTCTCTCTTGTGCCCAGCTCTTAGTTGTAGGAATCTTTATTCAGCAATCAGGGATAATCTGGGGGACAAGGTTACACTTGGATACTGAGGGCAACCAGGTCCTGGGAGGGGTCCATATTTAGCAATACAGTACAAGCACAACACCTCAGCTCTGGTCCCCTCACTGGGTTGCTATTTGGGTGTTTCTTTGGAGCCTGATGAGGGAGATAGGACTTGCCTCAAACAACCCCATGCTGATGCCTCCAATCAACAGGAAGTGGTTTAAGGTAATTTATGCCTCGCCCAATGTTCTTTCTCTCCTAACTTGGTGGAAGGAATTAGGGTAAAATAAAGGTTAGAAGGGTGGTAGATAACAGAGCCCAATAAAGTAGACCAGAAAAAATATGCACCTACAATTATTAATTGTAAGGAACAAAAGCACCCGAGCTAAACCTATTTGGCAATGGACTGAGGTGTTAAAAGCAATTAGTTATCATTATTGAAGCCCTAATGAGGGATAAATTAAACCAATAAGATATGTTGAACTCTTGCTGTCTTGCTCCTCTCTTGTTCTTGCCTTCCTACCCCACTCCTCCTCATCCCCTTCCCCCTCTCTCTCCACAGGCTCATGGCCAGCCTCTCTTCCTCTTCCTCTTCCTCCTCTTCCTCCTCCTCCTCCTCCTCATTCTCCTCCTCCTCCTCCTCCTCCTCCTCCTCCTCCTCCTCCTCCTCCTCCTCCTTCTTCTTCTTCTTCTTCTTCTTCTTCTTCTCTCTCTCTCTCTTTCTTTCTGTTTGCCTTTATCTGCTCCTACTAGTTAAGTTAAGCCACTTAACTTCCCTCCCCATTCCCTGAATTAACTCTATGCTATAAAAAAGATGTTTTAATTGTAATGATTCCCCTCAAAATAGCATGACACATTGCCCCTTCTTTGCTTCTGATAAACCTCCCTTTATATTACTTTTATTGATTATTTTATTTATTAACATTTTAAATGTTACCCCTTCCCAGTTTCCCCTCTGCAAACCCCTTTCCCCTGCTTCTGTGATGGTGCTTCCGTACCCACCCACCCACACACTCCAGCTTCACCACCATCATTTCATCTCAATACAGTGGCAGATCAGGAAGTAGATTGTCCTGAAGGTTTAAGTCAAAACTGAAGACCAGAAGGGAAGTTGGACTTAGTCTAATCCTGATTATTGAAATATTGTAATTAGGCATTAACTATCCTGCTTCATAGTTCATGATATGGTCCTTTCTGGGCACTAGAAGGGAAAAAGTTTTATTGCTTAAGCAGATAATGGAAATGGATTCTGAGCTGAGATGCTGGTTCTGCCAGCCATCCAAAATATGCTTCCCCTGCTTCAGCGAGGAAGTTGGGTATCAAAGTCAGGAGTTCTTTTCTAGCTGGGTAATGAAGCATCCACTCACCATAGACTGCCTGGATCTCCGTTAGTAAAATGCAGGTCCAGACTCTAAGTCCAAATCTCCAGTGAGAATGTAACAATCTCCCTATCCTGTATGTGGGATCTGCATCCACAGACCCTAGCAACAGAATAGGAATGCGTTAGGAGAAAAAAAAATACATATCTACACTGAACATGTACAGTTTTTACCTTTTCACCCAAAATAACACATTGTTATAACAACTATTTATATGAAATTTATATTCCATGTATTAAGCATGTTAATCAACCTATAGGTGATAGAGTATATATATATATATGCATATATATATAAAATACATTTGCATATATGTATAAGTATATATTAGTAAGTATTTAAGCTATAACAAATGCAGCACCATATTATATAAAGGACTTGATTATCTGTAGCTTTGAATATCCTTGAAAAGGTCTAGAATGATTGCCCATGGACAATGTGTCAGAGAGCATGCATGGAATAGATTTAGGCTGCCCTACACATGTGTAACACGTACATCTTAGTCTTCATGAGGAACCCCTAACAGCAGAAGAAGGGCCTGTATCTGACTCTGTGGCCTGCATTTGGATCCCTTTCTGCTAGCTGGGCCACCCTGCCTAGCCTCAGTAGAAGATGAACCTAGTCCTACCGCAACTTGCCATGCCATACCTGGTTGCTATCCATGGGAGTTCTCCTCTTCTCTGAGAAAAAAAGGAAGGGGAAACAGAGGGAGGAGCGGTGGGATGAAGGACTGGAAGGAGAGGAAGCTACAAAGGATATTACTTGATTAAGTATTAATTAGTTAATTAATAAAAAGGAAATTTAAGCTATCATTAGCACCATGGCTGCGAGAATGCTGGTAATAGACAGAAGATTCTGAGGAGGTGAAGGAACATAGGAACCATGAATAAGGAAGGTAGGCAGGAAAAATGAAGCAGGGATAATGGATGCCTGAACAGCTGCTGCAGAGAAATGAGACGTCAACTGGGTTTTTATTTCAGTGGGACAGAGAGGGCAAGACCTTGATCCTAGTGGCTGGTATATTCTAGGTAAGTACTCCCCCACTAAGCTAAACCCTTAGCCCTCTGTCCTCTAATTTCCAGGCTTAAGTTTTAAAGTTTCATTTTCACTATTTGGAATGAATTTAGATAATGTTCCTTAAGTTGTCTCTCTGTTTATTAAATAGAAATATACTTTCGTCAACATTATAATGTATGAGATATACCAGAAGCTTGATTGTCACAAAGAAGTTCACACACACACACACACATACACATAGTTACACACACATAAGAAATGATATTTACAATATAGAGTTAATGAGTCAATTATGAACAGTCAAGAAAATTTAATAATTGATGCACACTTATTATTTCAGAAAAAAAAAAACACAAGAAAGGGTCACATACACGATGAACAAGTAGTTTAAGTTGTACCTTCTCCAGGCATCTCAAGTTTTTCTTGAGTAGAAGAGGTCAGGTCTTTATAAAATGAGTGCTTCTCGGCAAGAGATATAGAAATTATCAGAGCAGGAAGGAGCTTATAGATAGACCTTCTGTGAGGGCCCAGGACAAAACACAGATACTATGTGAAAGCAGACACTTCAGTCAACAGCCCTATGTTAATTCTGGTTCGTCACTTATGGTGAATACACCCGAGCAGTGCAAAATCTCCTTAGTGTGAACAAGGAAGGGCTAAAGATGACTTTTTCTAAATAATTTATCCGCAAATGAGGAACTATTCTAAAATATAAAATTTAACATTTTTAAAGGTTAAGCAAATAAAAAAGTCAGAGATTCTCAACGTGCCTATGGTAAATATGTCTTTTTTTATTTTTCTCTGCCAACCTATAGCAGAATGACATTTTCAAACTATAATAAAATATTTTGGCAATATAAAGCACTTATAAAAATTTCAAAGCTTGACTCACATGTATATATGAGTAAAGAAACGTGTGTGTGTGTGTGTGTGTGTGTGTGTGAAGAATATGAATCGTAACCAGAAACCAGTAGCAGACAATTCTGAAGTAGTTAAACCACAACTATATATTTAATTATGCCATTAAGCTGTCTCACATTTTAATATATTGCAAAATCTATACAACTGGAGGACTCCATCGTATACATACTAAGGAGGTGTTCTACCACTGCTTGATTTTAATAATTTTTAAAATATACCAAAGCTTGTTAGAGCTTTTTAGTACTTTTCCCCTTTAGAATTGTAACTCCCTCAAAGAAATATTATCGTTTTAATGTTTTTGAGACGTGTGCGTGCGCGCGTGCGTGCGTGCGTCTGTGTGTGTGTGTGTGTGTGCGTGCATGTGTGCGTCTGTGTGTGTGTGTGCGTGCGTGTGTGCGTGCGTGCGTGCGTCTGTGTGTGTGTGTGTGTGTGTGCGTGTGTGTGTGTGTGTCTATATGGCAGGCACGTAGATTTAGAACATATATCTTCATATGTGTGAATGTAGGCATGTTTGCACTGTGGCATCTGAGTGGTAGTTGGATGATGACCATGAGTGTTGATCCTTGTCTTAAGCTTTTCTTTTGATACAGATTTTTTTTGGGGGATTTTTTTAGTTACATTTCAAATGTATTCCCTTTCCCAGTTTCCTGTCCATAAGCCCCTTATCCCTTCCCCCTCTCCTTATTCTATAAGGTCATTCCCCTCCCCATCTACCTCCTTACTTACCTCCCCCGAAATTTCCTTGCACTGGGGGGGTCCAACCTTGGCACAACCAAGGGCTTCTCCTTCCACTGATGCCCAATAAGGCTATCCTCTGCTACATATGCAGTTGGAGCCATGGGTCAGTCCATGTAGAGTCTTTGAGTAGTGATTTAGTCCCTGGAAGCTCTGGTTGGTTGGCATTGTTGTTCTTATGGTGTTGCAAGCCCCTTCAGCTCCTTCAATCCTCTCTCCAATTTGAGAGAGACTCTTACTGTTTGCCACTCTGTAAGCCAGTCTAACTGGCCTGTAACTGTCCAGGGCTTTGTATGTCTCTGCCTCTGGTCTCAGAATATGGGCATTGGATACTTGGTATATCTGGCTTCCAGGGGTTCTGGGGATCTGAACTCAGGTCATCACAAATTTATATGACTAACACAGTACCCACTGAACCATCACCCTAGCCTTTCTATTAATTTTAAAATAAGAAAGGAGCAGAATATTGGCCTGAAAGAATATGAATGAAAGAGTTGCCTAAAAGAAATCTGTACTGTGGGGGAAAAGACATCAAAAAAGTGTTTTGTTTCTGATTTCCTATCATGTTTGCAAAACTCAGTAGAACAATTTCTGGAAGTAACATGTAATTGTCCTTTTTTATTTATTTATCTTTGCATTTACCTAAAGGAATTTAGTGAGAAATTAGATTTTGGATAGCTGCCATTGGTACTAAAATGAGCAGTAATTAAACTTGTTATTAGTGTTTTAAGTGTATGCAAACGTTTCTCATTGCGCTGTGGACTGATTGCTTCTCAGCCTAAGTTGTGTGAACGTTTTTTTTTTTTTTTTTTTTTTATTAACTTGAGTATTTCTTATATACATTTCGAGTGTTATTCCCTTTCCCGGTTTCCAGGCAAACATCCCCCTCCCCCCTCCCCTTCCTTATGGGTGTTCCCCTCCCAACCCTCCCCCCATTGCCGCCCTCCCCCCATAGACTAGTTCACTGGGGGTTCAGTCTTAGCAGGACCCAGGGCTTCCCCTTCCACTGGTGCTCTTACTAGGATATTCATTGCTACCTATAGGGTCAGAGTCCAGGGTCAGTCCATGTATAGTCCTTAGGTAGTGGCTTAGTCCCTGGAAGCTCTGGTTGCTTGGCATTGTTGTACTTTTGGGGTCTCGAGCCCCTTCAAGCTCTTCCAGTTCTTTCTCTGATTCCTTCAATAGGGGACCTATTCTCAGTTCAGTGGTTTGCTGCTGGCATTCGCCTCTGTATTTGCTGTATTCTGCCTGTGTCTCTCAGGAGCGATCTACATCCGGCTCCTGTCGGTCTGCACTTCTTTGCTTCATCCATCTTGTCTAATTGGGTGGCTGTATATGTATGGGCCACATGCGGGGCAGGCTCTGAATGGGTGTTCCTTCAGTCTCTGTTTTAATCTTTGCCTCTCCCTTCCCTGCCAAGGGTATTCTTTTTCCTCATTTAAAGAAGGAGTGAAGCATTCACATTTTGATCATCTGCCTTGAGTTTCGTTTGTTCTAGGGATCTAGGGTAATTCAAGCATTTGGGCTAATAGCCACTTATCAATGAGTGCATACCATGTATGTCTTTCTGTGATTGGGTTAGCTCACTCAGGATGATATTTTCCAGTTCCAACCATTTGCCTACGAATTTCATAAACTCGTTGTTTTTGATAGCTGAGTAATATTCCATTGTGTAGATGTACCACATTTTCTGTTTCCATTCCTCTGTTGAAGGGCATCTGGGTTCTTTCCATTTTCTGGCTATTATAAATAAGGCTGCGATGAACATAGTGGAGCACGTGTCTCTTTTATATGTTGAGGCATCTTTTGGGTATATGCCCAAGAGAGGTATAGCTGGATCCTCAGGCAGTTCAATGTCCAATTTTCTGAGGAACCTCCAGACTGATTTCCAGAATGGTTTTACCAGTCTGCAATCCCACCAACAATGGAGGAGTGTTCCTCTTTCTCCACATCCTCGCCAGCATCTGCTGTCACCTGAGTTTTTGATCTTAGCCATTCTCACTGGTGTGAGGTGAAATCTCAGGGTTGTTTTGATTTGCATTTCCCTTATGACTAAAGATGTTGAACATTTCTTTAGGTGTTTCTCAGCCATTCGGCATTCCTCAGCTGTGTGTGTGAACGTTTTTTATTGTTTGGATATTGGGTCCGATGGTGGTATGGAACAAAAACTGTCCCCCCCAGAATACTCCTGGAAACAAAGCCTGTGCATCCTGTGGTAGATTTAATGACATTGACAAAGAGTTTGTTTGCCTAGGGTGACTTTAAGTTGTACAGATGCACTTGACCTCCCTGTGGATTGAGCAATGATTTTATCATTGGTTCCTTTACCCATCAGTGAAGTGATTAAACACCTCTGGGCTGCTTCTCCTATTAAGGAAGAACATTTTTATCCTCATTCTTCCAACAAAGTGCAGATTATGCTGCACAAGGGAGCCTGTGGTGACTGGAAGAACTGTCATTTGCTGTTCCATTGTGCGTTGCTGGGTTGGGGGTTTTGAGTTTAAATGAGCCTAAGTCCCTCTTTCAGATGACTTGGATTTTATTGACTTGGCACTTATTTGGTTTGCACTATTCCCAGTGGAGGTCATACTGTTTATGCTTTCAGAGTTTTTAAGTTTCATCTTATAATATAGATTAGAAAAAAAGGGCAATCACCATCTTTTGCATAAAACACCCTTAAGTGATGGGCCTTAGAGCTCAGTCAATTAAATATTAACCATTTACGAATGATTAGAGGTACAAACCTCTAGCATCCACCAAGGGGCTTTGTGTCCCTGGTAAGGTCCTGAATCTAGTTGTCTTGAGCATGCAAGAATTGTCAATGGTTCTATTTACATTTGGGCAAATCAATCCAATGTCAGATTTAAAACGATTAAACTGATGAGAAACTACAATTCATAGCCATATGGAAGGTCTACTTTTTCTTTTTTCTATTCTAATTTGGGATCTACCCTGACACAGTAGGCAGTCTCAGCACACAGCATTGTGATTCAGACTGCTATGCCCTCTGTTTACCTAAGAATGTGTGCTGAGATGGGAAGCCTGTGGATGTCTGCTTTCCAAGGATCCTCATTACCATCCACTCTTCACTATAGACGCTCCTTACCCCAGTGCTCAACCTGGGCAGGCAGAATCATCTTTTTAGAGCAGCCAGACTTTAGTCAAGGATGGAGGATGGAAAAAATGCCCTGAAGGAAACCGCTAAAACTAGCTTTGACCTATAAATGTGTCCTTTGGGAAAAAAAGTATATCGGGAATTCTGATATCATATAAAATGGGGCAGGCAAAGGAGAAAACAGAAAGGCATTTATATATTTTATTATTCATATATTTTTGTGGTTGCATTTCTAAACTCACGCATGGCATATGGAATATTTTCTGGCAAATTTAAAAGAAAAGGATTTTTATTATTTTTATTATTATCCTTTAATCCTTTTTTACAGTCCAGACTTCATCCCCCTCAGTGTTTGCCCCCGGACTAGACTGCTTCCATCCCATACCTCTGCCCTCAGCATTGACAACCAAAAGGCTTGCATGTGTAAGAACTTAATGGAATACAGTGAATTGCAATTACCATATAAATGGACATGTTCCTGGAAGACCTTAACTTTCATGAGAGGCATACTGCCATCATTGAGGGAGGCAAAAGAAGGTGATCTCTTCAGCTAAAACAGGAGATCTATTAAAGAAAGCCATCATTAATCTGAGAGATGAAATTTTCTTACCCTTATCCTAGTAAAGTCTATGATAATGTAAGGAATATTCACAGGGGCCAAATTCTGAAGAGCTTTGGATATTAATTCTAGATATACATGTATAAATTACTAATATTTGCTGTGGATGTCACTTTGTTGGTTCAAGAGGTATGCGAAAGATGTATGGTCCTGAAAATGCCTATACGTGCCTGGAGGTATGGTAGACAGTTTGCCTTGCTTTCACTGAACACTAATTTCAAGCTCACCTCTAAAAATGCCATGTCTAATGTCCTCTCCACAGAATAGATATTTTAGCTATCTTCATAGTTCTACAGGTCTTATAAAATATCCCATGGTAGTATGACTTACTTTGAGTGTGTGGCATTTCAAAAGTGAGGTATTATAAAATCCTTGTAACTGGGACACATTGAATTTATTATTGAATAAAGATGGCTTTATTCATGGGAATTGTATGTGACTTCAGGAAATTTAGGTCTGTTTTTTCTGTTTTTAAAAATGTATTTTCTCCTACTTTGTCCATTTCTAAATGTCTATAAGTGTCTCCTAATTTACTGTCTAAAATACTGTATATACAATAATTTCTTTAATATTAAAATGCTCATATTGATCATATATATATTCCTTTTCTTAATCAAAATAACCTAGCATATTGATGGTTTCTATTTTCAAACACCTTTATTTCTATTATCTATCTCTGAGAGTTTCTGTCTATTTTATTTTGAAGTTGGGCTCTAATATAAATCTAACTACAGTAATTTTCTCACATAGAAGGAAATAGCAATTCTTGAAGTAATGAACCAAGATAGAGGTGAGGTCCTGGGTAGATGGCATAATTCATCTGGTCATTATTGCTCTATAGTCTGCTTTCTACTTTGAACACCTGACAGACATATGATATTACAATTTTTCTAGCATTCTCCCTATTTCAGTACAGTTGCCCCTCCTTCTATTTCTCATCCAAGTTTCAGGTGAGCCTCAAATGAAATAAAACCACAAATGGTGAGTTCAGGATGTATATAGACAGTAAAATTGTGATCTCCAGCAAACTTGAGTTTTCATCTGAATGATAGATTGTTGTGTGTGGTCACATCAGGCTCCAAGGGAGATGAAAAAAAATGTAATTATTTTTTAGCTGAATGGGATATGGATCTCTTGAAAATTGGGCTTTTTTATTAGTTGTGGGAGTCAGTAGGGTTTGGATAGATAGCTAGTAGAGTCTGTTATGTAGAAAAGCCAGAAGCAATTTCCATGGACCACGAGCATTTATTTTCAGAGCTCTAAGATGTGGCGAGATTATAATTGCTTGGGTGATTAAGGCATTTTAGGCATGGTTGTGAAATACTGAGTAGAATTAAAAACCCTCAGATACTAATCCCATGCACTCAGATTCTAATTGATTTGTTTTGTGTTTCATAATTAAATAACTCTTTGGTTTATGTGCCACCAAACAAAAGTCATCGTCCATAACAAAAAGAAGTAATTAAGAGAGACACCTAACATTTAGATCTGTCCTCCACAGATGAACATATGAACATAGGTTTCACAGATATGTATGAACTCATAATTATGTTACATTCAGTGCACATGCAAGCAAACACATAACTGTTGAATTATGCTATAAATGAAGAAGAAATTATTCCCTGACTGAGATAAAATACTCTTTTCCACCCAAGTCATCTTTGTAAGGTGCTATGAAACAACTGGTGAGGAATAGCTGTGGTACTAAAAACACAAATTGCCTTGAAGTCAAAAAGTCAAAAAGTGAAAGAAAGAGAGAAAGAGAGAGAGAGAGAGAGAGAGAGAGAGAGAGAGAGAGAGAGAGAGAGAGAGAGAGAAAGAGAGAAAGAAGAGCGCACTAAATTATCAAGGCAGAATAGAAATGTATTTTGGTGTGAACCATTAGGTTTCAAAAAGGTCAGACAAAGAGCCATTCTTTGATGTAAGTGAAAATTGAGATGAGCTGAAAGGAAACTATTTCATTGATCTAAGGATATCAATAATTCACAGGTCAAGATCAAAAACTGGCTACTCGAGGTGATCTGTAAATCAAAGATGTCCTAACACAGCATCCATTGCTCTTCATCAGCACTTTCACACATCGCCATGCAACTTTTATCCTCTGCCTTGTATAATCAAATCAACCAATATGGGATTTGCTTGCAGTTTCTAAGAACAATAGCTGCTATTAAAGCTCTAAATTATTAAGTGCAATTTAAAAATGCAAAAATTTCACTTTTTTTTTCTTTCAACTTTCTTCTTCACTGTGACCAATAACTTGGTCAGATGTAAATTGGGGATGTTAAGATGATCAATGATTATAAAAGCACTAAGGCATGTAGGAAAGATATGATTTTGATAGTTATAAAGAGAATGATGAATTCAGCAGATCCAGAATGCCTCCGAAGATGACATTTTTTTGACACAATAGGTAGATTAAAGAACTTCAAACCCAAGGGTGAACATTTTCCAAGATGTTATCCTCAGTCTCTTGTGGATGAATAGGAAATGAGCAAAGAAGTTGGCTTGGCATGTTTTCTATAACATACAGATTTAATAAAATACAAAGAAAAACACATTTATCTCTTTTATGAGTCCCAAAGCATAAGCTGTTCACAGGTTGTTCTTTAAAAAAATGAAACATTATACGTTCACTTACCACTTTTCGTGATTTTAATTGCGTGTTTCTAATAGCATTTTCTGAGATTGCATTCCTCATAGAGTTCTCCTCCTTCTGTGGCAGGAAAAACAATAGCAATTTCTCAATTGCTTCCAATCTGTGTGGAATGTTTCCAATGGTGGTCCTGGGAATAGCAGTGTGTTTCAGTGAAGCATAACTTATCATATACATTGATTCTTCCTTCTCTCCCACTTTCACTTCTGTCAGGAAGCCACTAGCAGTTAAGTATTAACGGTAACAAATGATTCTAACAAAACTGCTCTTATATGTCCCTCTCATGTGGGGCATATCCTTAGGTTTTTCATATATTCTCAAATCAATAGAAACACCTTTGTGATTATAGAAATATAATTCATTTGAAACAAAAATGGTAACTAGAACCTACCTAACCAATGTAGCTCCAGGATAATAAAATGCAAAGTAACAAACTATTAATTTTTGAGATACTTCAATCTCAGAAATTATCAGTTTGTGATATTTCGATCTCATATTAACAGATGGAATCAAGTTCAAAGAACAAATAAGTATTATTTCTCTTTCTTTAGCTATTGCTAAATAATTCCTTCAAAAAACTGTCATATGCCCACCATCCTGGTAGTTCACAGCAAACAGAATAGAAATACAAAAGAAAGTGTTTCTGCTCTTTTGGGATTTAACAACAAAGACAAATCCGTTCAGGCAATCTACCTCAACCATTCACTAAATTTTTGATATTCTATAAAAATTTCATTATACCTAGAAAAATGTCAAAGGCTAGTCAACAAATTCTTCTTATATGGCAGTAATCAGCCTTAATCAGGAAATTGAGTTGTTAATAGAAACCAAAATCAATCTATTTGTGTAAAACCACTTATGGAGGAGTGGAATTTTTAATTTTTCCTTATCTGTTTGCTAATAGAAATAAAATCTTTGAATAATGTACGTAAATCAATGAGCAGATCCAGAGATGGGCAGACAGCGACTCAGTAATCTGAATAAAGCTTAGATAGAAATTGACATGATTTATTATACTCGCTCAGTCAAACAAGGTGACAACCCAGAAAACACAATGGATATAAAAAATGCTTAATGTTAGAGGCAAAAGGCCAATATGTGACTTTAAAAAAAGATCCAAATAATAAACTATTAGTATAAAAATACCATTCAGATTAGAAGAGGAAAACAAGTCAATCTTAAATGAAGGAACCCATGAGACTTTGACATTAACTAAGCTACTTTACAAAAAAAATTGCAAAAGGCTGTTCGCGTTAAAGATCTGTCTTATTTTTAAATATGAGCTGTTTCTATATATGGGGGTGGTATGTGTGTGCTCCTGCATACAAATGATCACAGAGTTCAGTAGAGGGCACTGAGTCTCCAAGAAGCTGGAGTTACAGTCAACTGTGATCCATCCAATCTGTAAGCTGAGAATAAAACTCAAGACCTCTACAAGAACATGAAGTTTTGTTTGTTTGTTTGTATTCGACAAATCTTTCTTTTTTTTTTTCAGTTTGCCAGAATTTTTTTTTTTTATTAACTTGAGTATTTCTTATATACATTTCGAGTGTTATTCCCTTTCACGGTTTCCTGGCAAACATCCCGCTCCCCTCTCCCCTTCCTTATGGGTGTTCCCCTCCCAACCCTCCCCCCATTGCCACCCTCCCCCCATAGACTAGTTCACTGGGGGTTCAGTCTTAGCAGGACCCAGGGCTTCCCCTTCCACTGGTGCTCTTACTAGGATATTCATTGCTACCTATGAGGTCAGAGTCCAGGGTCAGTCCATGTATAGTCTTTAGGTAGTGGCTTAGTCCCTGGAAGCTCTGGTTGCTTGGCATTGTTGTACTTTTGGGGTCTCGAGCCCCTTCAAGCTCTTCCAGTTCTTTCTCTGATTCCTTCAATAGGGGACCTATTCTCAGTTCAGTGGTTTGCTGCTGGCATTCGCCTCTGTATTTGCTGTATTCTGGCTGTGTCTCTCAGGAGAGATCTACATCCGGCTCCTGTCGGTCTGCACTTCTTTGCTTCATCCATCTTGTCTAATTGGGTGGCTGTATATGTATGGGCCACATGTTGGGCAGGCTCTGAATGGGTGTTCCTTCAGTCTCTGTTTTAATCTTTGCCTCTCCCTTCCCTGACAAGGGTATTCTTTTTCCTCATTTAAAGAAGGAGTGAAGCATTCACATTTTGATCATCCGTCTTGAGTTTCGTTTGTTCTAGGGATCTAGGGTAATTCAAGCATTTGGGCTAATAGCCACTATCAATGAGTGCATGCCATGTATGTCTTTCTGTGATTGGGTTAGCTCACTCAGGATGATATTTTCCATTTCCAACCATTTGCCTACGAATTTCATAAACTCGTTGTTTTTGATAGCTGAGTAATATTCCATTGTGTAGATGTACCACATTTTCTGTATACATTCCTCTGTTGAAGGGCATCTGGGTTCTTTCCATTTTCTGGCTATTATAAATAAGGCTGCAATGAACATAGTGGAGCACGTGTCTCTTTTATATGTTGAGGCATCTTTTGGGTATATGCCCAAGAGAGGTATAGCTGGATCCTCAGGCAGTTCAATGTCCAATTTTCTGAGGAACCTCCAGACTGATTTCCAGAATGGTTTTACCAGTCTGCAATCCCGCCAACAATGGAGGAGTGTTCCTCTTTCTCCACATCCTCGCCAGCATCTGCTGTCACCTGAGTTTTTGATCTTAGCCATTCTCACTGGTGTGAGGTGAAATCTCAGGGTTGTTTTGATTTGCATTTCCCTTATGACTAAAGATGTTGAACATTTCTTTAGGTGTTTCTCAGCCATTCGGAATTCCTCAGCTGTGAATTCTTTGTTTAGCTCTGAACCCCATTTTTTAATAGGGTTATTTGTTTCCCTGCGGTCTAACTTCTTGAGTTCTTTGTATATTTTGGATATAAGGCCTCTATCTGTTGTAGGATTGGTAAAGATCTTTCCCCAATCTGTTGGTTGCCGTTTTGTCCTAACCACAGTGTCCTTTGCCTTACAGAAGCTTTGCAGTTTTATGAGATCCCATTTGTCGATTCTTGATCTTAGAGCATAAGCCATTGGTGTTTTGTTCAGGAAATTTTTTCCAGTGCCCATGTGCTCCAGATGCTTCCCTAGTTTTTCTTCTATTAGTTTGAGTGTGTCTGGTTTGATGTGGAGGTCCTTGATCCACTTGGACTTAAGCTTTGTACAGGGTGATAAGCATGGATCGATCTGCATTCTTCTACATGTTGCCCTCCAGTTGAACCAGCACCATTTGCTGAAAATGCTATCTTTTTTCCAAGGGATGGTTTTGGCTCCTTTGTCAAAAATCAAGTGACCATAGGTGTGTGGGTTCATTTCTGGGTCTTCAATTCTATTCCATTGGTCTATCTGTCTGTCTCTGTACCAATACCATGCAGTTTTTATCACTATTGCTCTGTAATACTGCTTGAGTTCAGGGATAGTGATTCCCCCTGAAGTCTTTTTATTGTTGAGGATAGCTTTAGCTATCCTGGGTTTTTTGTTATTCCAGATGAATTTGCAAATTGTTCTGTCTAACTCTTTGAAGAATTGGATTGGTATTTTGATGGGGATTGCATTGAATCTGTAGATTGCTTTTGGTAAAATGGCCATTTTTACTATATTAATCCTGCCAATCCATGAGCATGGGAGATCTTTCCATCTTCTGAGGTCTTCTTCAATTTCTTTCCTCAGTGTCTTGAAGTTCTTATTGTACAGATCTTTTACTTGCTTGGTTAAAGTCACACCGAGGTACTTTATATTATTTGGGTCTATTATGAAGTGTGTCGTTTCCCTAATTTCTTTCTCGGCTTGTTTCTCTTTTGTATAGAGGAAGGCAACTGATTTATTTGAATTAATTTTATATCCAGCCACTTTGCTGAAGTTGTTTATCAGCTTTAGTAGTTCTCTGGTGGAACTTTTGGGATCACTTAAATATACTATCATGTCATCTGCAAATAGTGATATTTTGACCTCTTTTTTTCCGATCTGTATCCCCTTGATCTCTTTTTGTTGTCTGATTGCTCTGGCTAGAACTTCAAGAACTATATTGAATAAGTAGGGAGAGAGTGGGCAGCCTTGTCTAGTCCCTGATTTTAGTGGGATTGCTTCAAGTTTCTCTCCATTTAGTTTAAAGTTAGCAACTGGTTTGCTGTATATGGCTTTTACTATGTTTAGGTATGGGCCTTGAATTCCTATTCTTTCCAGGACTTTTATCATGAAGGGGTGTTGAATTTTGTCAAATGCTTTCTCAGCATCTAATGAAATGATCATGTGGTTCTGTTCTTTCAGTTTGTTTATATAATGGATCACGTTGATGGTTTTCCGTATATTAAACCATCCCTGCATGCCTGGGATGAAGCCTACTTGATCATGGTGGATGATTGTTTTGATGTGCTCTTGAATTCGGTTTGCCAGAATTTTATTGAGTATGTTTGCGTCGATATTCATAAGGGAAATTGGTCTGAAGTTCTCTTTCTTTGTTGTGTCTTTGTGTGGTTTAGGTATAAGAGTAATTGTGGCTTCCTAGAAGGAATTCGGTAGGGCTCCATCTGTTTCAATTTTGTGGAATAGTTTGGATAATATTGGTATGAGGTCTTCTATGAAGGTTTGATAGAATTCTGCACTAAACCCGTCCGGACCTGGGCTCTTTTTGGTTGGGAGACCTTTAATGACTGCTTCTATTTCCTTAGGAGTTATGGGGTTGTTTAACTGGTTTATCTGTTCCTGATTTAACTTCGATACCTGGTATCTGTCTAGGAAATTGTCCATTTCCTGAAGATTTTCAAATTTTGTTGAATATAGGTTTTTATAGTAAGATCTGATGATTTTTTGAATTTCCTCTGAATCTGTAGTTATGTCTCCCTTTTCATTTCTGATTTTGTTAATTTGGATGCACTCTCTGTGTCCTCTCGTTAGTCTGGCTAAGGGTTTATCTATCTTGTTGATTTTCTCAAAGAACCAACTTTTGATTCTGTTGATTCTTTCTATGGTCCTTTTTGTTTCTACTTGGTTGATTTCAGCTCTGAGTTTGATTATTTCCTGCCTTCTACTCCTCCTGGGTGTATTTGCTTCTTTTTGTTCTAGAGCTTTTAGGTGTGCTGTCAAGCTGCTGACGTATGCTCTTTCCTGTTTCTTTCTGCAGGCACTCAGCGCTATGAGTTTTCCTCTTAGCACAGCTTTCATTGTGTCCCATAAGTTTGAGTATGTTGTATCTTCATTTTCATTAAATTCTAAAAAGTTTTTAATTTCTTTCTTTATTTCTTCCTTGACCAGGTTATCATTGAGTAGAGCATTGTTCAATTTCCACGTATATGTGGGCATTCTTCCCTTATTGTTATTGAAGACCAGTTTTAGGCCGTGGTGGTCCGATAGCACGCATGGGATTATTTCTATCTTTCTGTACATGTTGAGGCCCGTTTTTTGACCAATTATATGGTCAATTTTGGAGAAAGTACCATGAGGAGCTGAGAAGAAGGTATATCCTTTTGCTTTAGGATAGAATGTTCTATAAATATCCGTTAAGTCCATTTGGCTCATGACTTCTCTTAGTCTGTCGACATCACTGTTTAATTTCTGTTTCCATGATCTGTCCATTGATGACAGTGGGTTGTTGAAATCTCCCACTATTATTGTGTGAGGTGCAATGTGTGTTTTGAGCTTTAGTAAGGTTTCTTTTACGTATGTAGGTGCCCTTGTATTTGGGGCATAGATATTTAGGATTGAGAGTTCATCTTGGTGGATTTTTCCTTTGATGAATATGAAGTGTCCTTCCTTATCTTTTTTGATGACTTTTAGTTGGAAATTGATTTTATTTGATATTAGAATGGCTACTCCAGCTTGCTTCTTCTGACCATTTGCTTGGAAAGTTGTTTTCCAGCCTTTCACTCTGAGGTAGTGTCTGTCTTTGTCTCTGAGGTGTGTTTCCTGTAGGCAGCAGAATGCAGGGTCCTGGTTGCGTATCCAGTTTGTTAATCTATGTCTTTTTATTGGGGAGTTGAGGCCATTGATATTGAGAGATATTAAGGAATAGTGATTATTGCTTCCTGTTATATTCATATTTGGATATGAGGTTATGTTTGTGTGCTTTTCTTCTCTTTGTTTTGTTGCTAAGACGATTAGTTTCTTGCTTCTTCTAGGGTATAGCTTGCCTCCTTATGTTGGGCTTTACCATTTATTATCCTTTGTAGTGTTGGATTTGTAGAAATATATTGTGTAAATTTGGTTTTGTCATGGAATATCTTGGTTTCTCCATCAATGTTAATTGAGAGTTTTGCTGGATACAGTAACCTGGGCTGGCATTTGTGTTCTCTTAGGGTCTGTATGACATCAGTCCAGGATCTTCTGGCCTTCATAGTTTCTGGCGAGAAGTCTGGTGTGATTCTGATAGGTCTCCCTTTATATGTTACTTGACCTTTTTCCCTTACTGCTTTTAATATTCTTTCTTTATTTTGTGCGTTTGGTGTTTTGACAATTATGTGACGGGATGTGTTTCTTTTCTGGTCCAATCTATTTGGAGTTCTGTAGGCTTCTTGTATGTCTATGGGTATCTCTTTTTTTAGGTTAGGGAAGTTTTCTTCTATGATTTTGTTGAAGATATTTACTGGTGCTTTGAGCTGGGAGTCTTCACTCTCTTCTATACCTATTATCCTTAGGTTTGATCTTCTCATTGAGTCCTGATTTCCTGTATGTTTTGGACCAGTAGCTTTTTCCGCTTTACATTATCTTTGACAGTTGAGTCGATGATTTCTATGGAATCTTCTGCTCCTGAGATTCTCTCTTCCATCTTTTATATTCTGTTGGTGAAGCTTGTATCTACAGCTCCTTGTCTCTTCTTTTGGTTTTCTATATCCAGGGTTGTTTCCAAGTGTTCTTTCTTGATTGCTTCTATTTCCATTTTTAATTCCTTCAACTGTTTGATTGTGTTTTCCTGGAATTCTTTCAGGGATTTTTGTGTCTCCTCTCTATGGGCTTCTACTTGTTTATTTATGTTTTCCTAGAATTCTTTCAGGGATTTTTGCGATTCTTTCAGGCATTTTTGCGATTCCTCTCTGTAGGCTTCTACTTGTTCTCTAAGGGAGTTCTTCATGTCTTTCTTGAAGTCCTCCAGCATCATGATCAAATATGATTTTGAAACTAGATCTTGCTTTTCTGGTGTGTTTGGATATTCTGTGTTTGCTTTGGTGGGAGAATTGGGCTCCGATGATGCCATGTAGTCTTGGTTTCTGTTGCTTGTGTTCCTGCGCTTGCCTCTCGCCATCAGATTATCTCTAGTGTTACTTTGTTCTGCTATTTCTGAAAGTGGCTAGACTGTCCTATAAGCCTGTGTGTCAGGAGTGCTGTAGACCTGTTTTCCTCTCTTTCAGTCAGTTATGGGGACAGAGTGTTCTGCTTTCGGGCGTGTAGTTTTTCCTCTCTACAGGTCTTCAGCTGTTCCTGTGGGCCTGTGTCTTGAGTTCACCAGGCAGCTTTCTTGCAGTAGAAAATTTGGTCTTACCTGTGGTCCTGAGGCTCAAGTTCGCTCGTGGGGTGCTGCCCAGGGGCTCTCTGCAGCGGCAGCAACCAGGAAGACCTGTGCCGCCCCTTCCGGGAGCTTCAGTGCACCAGGGTTCCAGATGGTCTTTGGCTTTTTCCTCTGGCGTCCGAGATGTGTGTGCAGGGAGCAGTGTCTTCTGGTTTCCCAGGCTTGTCTGCCTCTCTGAAGGGTTAGGTCTCCCTCCCATGGGATTTGGGTGCAGAGAACTGTTTATCAGGTCTGTTTCTTTCAGGTTCCGGCGGTGTCTCAGGCAGGGGTCCTGCCGCTCCTGGGCCCTCCCCCACGGGAGCCCAGAGGCCTTATACAGTTTCCTTTGACACATCTTTCTAGACCCTAAGGAAATGTCATGAGAGAAATTTTGACACAAGCACACTTTGAAGGACACGAGCATATCTGAAAGTGAAAATCTGCTAAATCAACGTGATAGGCTTTCTTTTCATCTTGAGTTCCAAAATTGTTTCATGGATAGAGAAAAATTGCATAATCCAAATGGTGACATAGTTTTAGATGTACACATTAAAAATACTGAAAATAATTGAGGAAGAATGACTGCTAAAAACGAAAAATGTAAACTGACTTACGGGCTGGTTTTGTGTGTCAACGTGACACAAGCTGAAGTTGTCACAGAGAAAAGAGCCTCAGTTAAGGAAATGTCTCTATGAGACCCAGCTGTAAGGCATTTTCTCAACTAGTGATCAAGCAAGGAGGACCCAGCCAATTGTGAGTGGTACCATCCCAGGACTGGTAGTCTTTGGTTCTATGAAAGAACAAGCCAGGGGGAGCAGGTCAGTAAGTAACTTCCCTCCGTGGCCTCAGCATCAGCTCCTACTTCCTGACCTGTTTGAGTTCCAGTCCTGACTTCCTTTTGTGATGAACAGCAATGTGGCAATGTTTGCTAAATAAACCCTTTCCTCCCCAACTTGCTTCTTGTCAAGATGTTTGTGCAGGAATAGAAACCCTGACTAAGACACTATTTAGTCTAACAAAATAATGAACTCAACAGATGTTGAAAATTTATATAAAATTTAATATGCTACAGCTGAAGAAAATGTACATTAGACTAGTTTTCTTCCTACACAGCACACAGAGTTCATGAATTCCCCAACACTTCTACTTCTTATACTTATTGCTAGAAACCAAGAGCATTACTTCGTGGTAGAGCACATAGTTCCTAGCCTGAAGTCCCAGAGACTTCCCATTACTTACAAGACAATCATCATTTCTTGAACTACTCATAACCTTGAAAGTAAAAGTATATGCTGTTATTATATACCAAAGACATCTGAATTCAAACAAAACAGAATATTTTATACACCTATAAATATGAATGCAGTTAAAATAAGGACCAACTAACCATACAAAAAGCATGTAGTGCATTTGGTGTTAGCAAATCTCCCCGGGGCCTTTCCTAAATTTTTGTTTTGTTTGGGTGTTTTTGTCATACTGGGGTTTTTGCTCTTGGTTTGCTTTGGATTTTATTTTTGTTTTGCTTTCTTTGTATTTGTGTGTGAGAGAGAGATATAGGGAGAACGTAAAGTTAATTGGGAACTTCATAAAGTTAGGTAGTTGGAGATCAGGGTAGCTGAGAGGAATTGAGAGAGGAAAAAGAATATGAACACAATATATTGTGTGAGAATATTTTTTCCTTTTAAAAATATTTTTAAGTTTATTCTCTCATATATTACATCCTGACCACAGGTTCCCCTTCTGCCTCTTCTCCAGTCCCTCTTTCTCACTTCTTTTTTTTCCTTCAGAAGAGGGCAGACCTCCCAGGATATCAACCAAACAGCATTGAAAGTCACAAAAAAACTAGGCACTTCCCCTAATATTAAGGCTGAATGAGGCAACTCAGTGAGAGGAAAAGTTTCCCCAAAGCAGGAAAAAGCATTAGAGATAGCCCTTCTTCACCCTGTTACCTGTCCCACAAGAAGACCAGGCTATACAACAACAACACATATGCAGAGGACCTAGGTTAGACCCAGGCAGGCTCACTGTGAGCACCTGTAAACCTGAGCTTCATTGACTTTTTAAATTTTCTTGTGGTGTTCTTGTACACTCTGGCTCCTATAATCCTTCCTTCTTCTCCTCCTCAGCACTCTCTGAGCTCTGCCTAATGTTTTGCTGTAGGTTTCTGCATCTGCTTCCATGAATTTTTGGTATAACAGAAAATCCTTAGGAATATTTTGTTAAGCATGTTTAGTTCTACCCTGTATCTCTGGACTACATGGCCTTTAGTTTCAGGAACTGCAGGCAGTATGAGTGGTGGGTTCTTTCTTATGGTATGGATTTAAAGTTGGACTAGTCATTAGTTGGCCACTCCCATAAGTTTTGTGCCACCTTCACAACTAGAACATCTTGCAGGTAGGACAAAATGTAAGTCAGTGGGTTTGTAGTTGAGTTTGTGACCCAATATCTCGATTGGAAGCCTTATCTGGTAAGAAGAGATGGAAGGTTCAGGCTCTTTATCACTCACTGCTAGGATTCTTAGCTAGCAACACCCCCATAGATTCTTAGGAGTTTCCTTTGGCCTTGGTTTTGCTGGTTCCTTAAATTCCAGTTGTCTCTCCAAGTACTCTCTGCATAAGACTGGGCCGGTCTTTATTTCATCATGGATACAGAAGGTACTTATGAAGTCCCAATACTGGGAGGCCATTTCCTTAGTGGTGTAGACACTGATTTGTTGACTGAGCTTAAGTAAAAACCATGTACTTGTTTTTTCCCAGGAAACCCGAGTTTTAGTATTTCACATAAAAATGGAGGAAAGAAATGAAAAAATAAAGACATTAAAGTAGAATGAAACTTCTTGGGAACCAAATTGGATCGTTGGGCTTAGAGATGACAAAACCATGTATTACATTTTATACATGCATGAAATTATCAAAGAATAAAATTGAAAACCTAAGGCTGGTGAGGTGACTTGGTCACTTATGTCTTGTCTCAGTTAGGGTTTATACTGCAGTGATCAACCAACATGACACAAAACCACCATGATCAAAAGTAACTTGGGGAGAAAGACTTCTATTTACAGTTCTTGGTGCAGGAGCTCAAGACAAAAACCTGGAAGTCAGAACTGAATGAAGAGGTCATAAAGGATTACTGCATATTGGCTTGTTCCTTATTTTCCAGACTGCTTCTTACACATTGTGAATCACTTGCGTAAGGTGGCACCACCCACATAAATAAGGAGTTAAGAAAATGTCCCAAAAGGAATGGCTAAAGGCCTATTTTATGTAGGCATTTGCTCAATTGCAGTCTGTTTTGCTTAGATAAATGTAGCTGGTGTAAAGTTGTTGTAAACTCCAAATGAGAAAAAAGTAAGCAAGCACCTAATCAATAAAACTAAGGTTACATATCTATTACCAAGCCCATCAACCTGAGCTTGATTGGGGGAGGGGAGGCACACAGGGTGGAAGAAGAAAGTCAAACCTTGCTAATTGTCTTCTGATCTACACATGTCTGCTGTAGACCATCCAACTAAAAATCATTCATTGTGTAAATGTGATCTTCAAATCTTTCAAAGGAATGAATGAAAAATATTGAAAGGTTTAAAAAAATATCTTAGGATAGAGTCACCAAAAGGGACACAGCAAATACGTGTAATACCTGATTCTGTGCTGACTTATTTTGATGTGCAATTGACATGTCAATAAATGACACACAACTGTGAAGCAACAGATTTCAAATCTGTACTGTAGGCTACAGAGATATTACCCATGTAAATCTATGACATGGATGGATATACTGTAAATGTGAAATTTAGTGTTAGCACCTCTTTCTTCCTGTCTTAAGAAAATCAGACTGAGGCAATTCAGGATAGTAGAACTACAAAAGTAACTTTATCTAAATATTTCCAAACAACTAATTGCATATTGCATTTGTCCCAGTACAGGACTACTAATGTGTACACATTTGTACATGCATATTTAAATATGAGAAAGAAAAGACATTTGAGTAGATATGATAAAATATTAACAAGGTGGATAAAGTACATATGATTTTCCTCATGATATTTTTGTTATTGACATTTTCATAAATTTTAAACCATTAGTAAAATTAAAAAAACAAAACAAAAAAGAAGAGAAAAATCAGAATCTGAAATGTGCTGCTGCTCTGTTTCCAGTGTGCTTCACAGATGAGGAGACAGAATACACCTTAGGAGACTTCAGTCCACTGCATGCTACGACGACAGCTCAGTCACTCACGTGTCAGCGGGAATGATTGGAGACAGGACATACTGTATGTTTCTGACACCTCCAAGTTAGGGGTCCCAGCTGTGTTGCAGACTGCGTCTGCATCGCAGATCAGTTTGCCCTGTGCTACGTTCCTTCTTTCAGAGTCTGTCTGGCAATACATACAAGAGCAAACTTGGTGCTTACACCTACAGATTCAAGCAAAGAGGTTGACTTCATTCACTCATAATACTAGCAAATAAATTGCATTTGCATTATTGTCTAACTGGTTCTGCTTGGATTAAACATCCCTGGTTAGTAACCATGGGTTTCACTTAGCAAATCCTGATCATACAGCTAGCCAGAAAGATAACTTTTAGGGGTGCTGATAATAGCAAGCTTATTAATGAAGGATGTTCTGATTGTTTTCAAACAAAAGAATGAAAGAATGGGCAAACAAGAACAAACAAAACCCACCAAACTTCATCCCCAATTTTTTCCTACACTACTGCTTCCACAAGCCCCATGGTGCCTTACTTTCCAACAACTTTCTTCAGAGAAGTGGCTTTTACTTTAATTAGAGGAAGAGCCTTTGTGTGTCAAGGTTATCCACAGCTGGCTGCAGATGAATTACTTGAATAGTTCCTCTAGCAAATTTTATGACATTCATGAGTCCAAAAGCAGTCTGAGACTTATGCTTTCAAATTGGTAATCTATAAAACCAATGGATGAGACCTGCTGATGGTTTACTTCATTTGAACGCTGCATTGATTCCACTGTACACCTGCATTGCATTTGTCACAGGGTGAATGCACATTGTATGAATATTTAATGAGCATTTACAATATACTTATCCCAACACATATTCATTAATAAATATGCAGAGACTTTCTAAGACAAATTGAAGGTGTAAGAGAGGAAGCATTATTATTTTAGGGACAGCGGGTGATTGCATAGCACTTCCTGGGAATTTTGTTTTCATCCCATTATCATAAGGATATGATTCAATATTTTTTCTGAAGGTATAGCATTATCAAAGAACAGCAAGTAAACAATTCTTGTAGGCCTGGTGTTATTTTCTAACCATAGACTAAACAACTTTTCCTGAGCCGAATATAAAATAATCTTTTAAGGGGATTTTTAAGGACAAAGTAGTAAAACAAAATTTAAGTGCAAACCATTATCTCTAAATGGTCAAGCAATATCACCTAAAGATTAATCTAAATCCAGATTTTATGACCATGCAACAAGTTATTGGTTTTATAGTGTAATGTTCCAAATGCAAGATAGTATTCCATAGAAACAATGAAACATATTTATTCCCATCTCCAAAAATCTTTTTTCTATTTCAAACATTTCAGATGAAGCTTAATACAAGTAGTTAAAGGTTTTCAAAACAAACAAACAAACAAACAAACCAAAAACCACTTACAATATGAAGACAAAGTGCTCTGAATTCCTAAGTGGAAACACAATTCTTATTTTTCTAATTGCAATGAAAAAATCAAAGTATATAATCTTGCCATATACTTTTTTTCTTTAGCCAAATTCTGAGAGAAGAAACAATAATTTTTGTGAGTAACTTGACCAAATGGTAAAGCTTTTTTATTTTTCTTATTTTCCATGTCTTATACCCTGACAGAGATATCTTTTTCTTTGTCTCTAAAAGACTTCTGGAATAATTTTACTAATATCCCCTAAAAATAGTGAAGATGGAAATAGAAGGATAGAATTATCTATGAGCTATAATTAGATATAGACTGGATCTAGACTAGATTAATGACAATTAAAGATGCTAATTTTATCACAGTGGACTTTCATGTCTCAAAGTTCAGACAAAGCATCACTAACAACAAAATAAAACAACAACAACAACAACAAAAAAAAAGAAAACCAATAAAACCTACTGGGAAGCTCTGTTGTACAATCAGGAGTCCTGATTGTAATCCGATGGGTACAATGCCTATGATAGTTAATGACATTTTTGATGTTGTAACATAGTTTGTGTATTCACTTCGATATCCTGAACAGTGGTAATTCACTTAGCTAAATAAAGACACTGTTAGGATGGGGAAAAAGAGACGAGAGACTACTGAATATCAAAGAACAAAAGTACGAAAACAGAGAAGATACCAGGAAACTGTCTTGAATTAGTTCTCCAACACCTTAGTGAATGACGAAGAGTTACTATGAGCAAATGAGAACTATAGATTGATTGAACAGCACATTAAAACATAAAGGGATGCATCACTTGAGAAAACTTTGAGGGTAGTATGTTGAGTTTATATGAAGTCAAAGATGACTACACTTATTCTGCAGATTAATTCATGATTTCCTTAAGACTGCTTCCAAGCACACTTTTTCTGTACCTTCATGTTTTGTTTTCTACCAATGAAGGAAAGGTTTCTTTTGGATGATAGTTTCACAAGGATCTTAGGTTATTTCTAAATTAGCAGTATCATGTTTGCGTAAATTTACAGTGATCCCGAATACAAGTTTGTCAAAAATACCTTGAAAGAAACCTATGCAAAGAAATGAAAAGGCCATTACAGTTAAAACTTGAAATTCAAAACAGGGAAATTGAGGAAGACACTAGAAGGTAGATACAACTTTGATTCTCATAGACAGAAAAAGTGGACAAAGTGAAAATATTCAATCCTTCAAAAGTAACTTACATGTTCAATTCAATCCCAATCAAAATCCCAAGCTTTGATTTATAGAAATAGAAGAGAAAAAAATAAACAATTTTAAAATCTAGACAGAAACACAAAGAAACACATTGCTTTTTAAGTAAAAGCAAATCTGACCAAACACCACCATACCAAGGCCTTTGACAAACATGACTCCAAATTACACTATTGTGCCATGGTAATAAAAAGATCGTGGTTCAGGCATATTAATGGGCATAGATATAAATGGAAAATAAGTCCCAGGGTGATGTGTTTAGAGCTCCATTATTTTATGATTATTATCCAAAAATGCAAAATAGAAAAAAGCTGCCTCTCCATAGTCCTGGGAAACTGTATATGTATATTCAAAAGACTGGAACTAGATCAATACATTATTTCCACACTAATATCAACACCAATCCAAGCAAGAATCGCAGTATGAGGCCGAAACTCTCCAGCTATTGGAGAGAAAAGTAAGGAACACACTATAAGCCTTTGACATTGATAAGGAATTTCTTTTTATTATTATTATTTTTCTAATTTTTAAATCATCATCATCATCACCATCATCATCACCACCACCAGCATCATAATTATTATTATTATTATTATTATTATTATTATTATTATTATTATACTTTTCAATCTATATCAGATTCACTGATCCTTGTCCATTCACCCTTTTTCAAAATCCCTCCCCCATACCCTTGTCCTCCAAGACGGTAGGAGCTTTCTGGGTTTTCCTCTAACCTCAGCACATCAAGTCTCTGTGAGACTACACACATTTTCTCACACGGAGTCTAAATAAAAAAGCCAAACTAGAGGAACATATCCCGCACCCAGTCAATAGCTTTTGGGATAACTACCGCTCCAGTTGTCTGAGATCCACATGAGGACCAAACTGCACACCTGTTACATATGTTCAGGGAGGCCTAGTTCCAGCCTGTGTATGTTCTTTGGATGGTAGTTCAGTTTCTGAGAGCCTCAGAGATCCAGGTTAGTTGCTTCTGTTGCTCTTCCCTTGATGGGACCCTTGAGCTAAAGAAGTAAGAGCAACAATTGACAAATGAACTTGACCAAATTAAAAAGAAACACAACTAGAGAGTTTGTACATAGCAAAGACAAGGTTTCTGTACAGAAAAGACAAAAGACACAAAGAAAAGAAGTAGACCATAGGAAGGGAGAAAACCTTTGTCAGCTACACCCCAGACAGAAAATTGATGTCTTTAATATACACTCGTGTTCTTCACATGCTAAGCTTGCAATTTGTCTGTGACTTTCAGTTACTCCTTACACATTAACACTTTTCTAATGGTGCCACCCCTGAATTCTTATCTGAGTTCCAGATTAAGAGCTCCCTATTGGCAGCTTGATTCCTCCACATAGATGCTTTACTGGCATCTCAAGGTATATGTTTAACATACAATCTTTGCTTAACATTCCATTACTATATCTTTCTAAAAGGTTAACCAAACAAATTCTTCTCAACCACAATGTCAGAAATCTAGAACTCATTCCCGGTTCCATTTCTCCTCATGACATTTCCTTGCTGGCTATATTTGGAACTCATGTGTATTTTTTCATCTACTCTTCCATCACCCTAGGCCAACCACTATCCATCAGGGACCTCATGATAGCTTCTTCATGGCTTTTAATATTCTGGAGAATATGAATGGTCATTAGACACCATTCATACCCTCCAGAATATTCAAAGCCATGATTGCAGAGATAAAAATGGGGCAGGATGGGAACAGGATTATGAGGTCATTGGAAAGAAAATACTCTGTAGATGGAGGCAGTGTTTCCCTCGTGGAAGCCAATCACTTGGTGAAGAGAAAAATGTAATTTCTGGGTCACAGGAGGAAGAGGGGGGAAGCAGAGAAAGGGAGCAAGCAGTGGAGTGGAGGAATTGACAGACATATTGATCTCGGGGCACCTATTGCTTATAGCCTCCGCCAGGTGTAGAAGCCAAGGAAGACAGGACAAGATATTCTTCGTGCAGTCATTGAGTTTTCTGGCTAGTATTAAAATATTAAGAATACCCGGTGTTTTCCACCAGAGGCAACGAAGGAGTGCAGGAGAAAAAGGCACATCCTGAGGTGGAACTACCTGTGAGGGCTGCAGGGAGGGATCACAGCTCCCTGTGTTCTTAGAAAAATGCCAGCTGGCAACTTGGCAGAGTTGAGTGAGACTGGGGTGGCTTGCTGAAGCTAGATGTGGGGAGTGAATGAGAGGGCTGTTGGAGGTGACTGATCCCTGAGCTAGTGCAAAGCTCTCGAGAAAGAGCTAGCGAGTTTTTTAAATTACATACAACAGTACTTGGAAATCTGGTCAAAAACTTTGCCAGCTGAAAATGAAAGACTCTAGTAGCCACAAATGGGCAATGCATCCTTTAATGGTGATAAAGTAAAAATAAATCAGGTGTATTGGAGAGGAGACACAAAACGAAATGAACTTGTTGGTCTAGCAATGGACCTAAGTTCAGTTTCCAGCACCCATGTAGGGTGCTTTATGACTGCCTTTAATTCCAGCCTGGGGACATCAATTGTTCTCTTCTAGTGTCTATAGGCATTTCTACTTGTGTGTATTCCTACACAGTAAAATGCATACATACAATTTAAAATAAAAATAAAACAAAAATTAAAAAAAACAGGCAAAAGATATGAGAGGAATTTGGGGAATAATCATCCACCAGAAAAAAATGAAGTGTAGTCACATTGTAATTTCAATTTTGCTTGAAAAATTTTGCCTAGATACTCAGGAGCTAAACTTACAGGCAGTTGTATTCTATTCAATGTAGAATTTGTGAACAGAATGTTGGTCTTTTTTAAGAGCAGAAAGTGATCTTAAACACTGACCAATGTCTCTATACCTAATATTGTACATTTATAGTCAAATTCTACTCATCTTGTTGCTAAGAATGGAAACAGTAGACTTTTGTGTATTTAGCTCACATCTTATAATCTTGCTTGTCAAAGACCAGTTTCAACTTTCAAGATAATTTAAGTGGCATAGAGTTGATAATTGACTGGGGATGACAAAATACTCCCTAAGAGGCAGGAAAATTATCACTTGGGGTACTGGGAAAGACTCTTTTGACACACACACACACACACACACACACACACACACACACACACACACACACACACTGTGTGGATAAAACAAGCTTCACAACTCCAAAAACTTCATAGATACATATACATACATAGATACATACATACATACATACATACATGCATAAATACATAGATGTATGCACACATACACATTTAAATATTGGGTGAATGGAGCAAAGCTTCAACCACTTTACATATATACACATGCATTCATTTGGTGGATTGAACAAAGCTCTAATGAGCAGGCAACAGGAACTATATTTTTTCTTTCACAGCTTACATATCCCAGCAAAATATCTCAAGTCAAATAGAAATTACAATGTGACTACACTCCTTTTTTTTCTAGTAGATGATTATTCCCCAATACCCTCACATAAACAAACATTTTACATATTAAAAGTGAAAAAATAATTTCCAAGAACCCACATATGTCCATAGCTAAGTAACTTGTTATAGACTAGCAAAGTGTAAGTGAGCAAGGTAATTTTCTTAGACAAGGTAATTTTATTTTATTTTACTTTTTACTGGTGGGTTGTAATATGCAGTCACAAAGAAGAATGAACTATTATATTATTTACCTTAAAAAGTAATCTTATAAAAATCTTAGAATCACAAATCTAAACTTTTATATAAAAAACAACCAGTCATTTCTATTTAAAAATTTCAGGGTGCAGATATAATCATTAGCAATCTATTAAAACACATCAGAAAGCTAAGGGCAAAAAAAATGGGTAAAAGAAGTGAATCATTATCTTGATCACCATCCCGATCCTAGCATGAATCAAAGGTAAGCTAGTGTTAGTTGGCTGCCATTGTTAATGTTCCCAGTCCTTAAAATTAGCCCTCATTCAATAATAAAGTGTGCCTTTCTGAACTTCAAATTGTTTCCTAAGATTTTCTCTAACAAAGCCACTAGCAAAATGTTTAAAAAGAATTTTATTAACCATCTACATCTCTAAGATACTTTCTAAGGGTGACAGCTATTGCTTACTATGTCTCTAAATTCTCTCCAAGGGTGGTGGTTGGATCATTAACCTGCTCCAGCAGCAAAGCTTCAGAAAATTCAATCACTAACATTATAGTTGTCAACGAACTGGAAAGCCCCTTAAAGTTTTCATACATTTCATAGATAATGAAGGATCTGATTGACGTGAGGGCAAAAAGCAGAGTGAAACATCACAACAGCATGAAGTCCTCAGGACATAAGAGTTCCCAGGGCTCTGCCTCTCCTAGGCATACTCATCATGGTGGGCTGCATTCCACGAGGTCTAAAGTTGCTTTGCTGTTCCACATGCATGGCATCTAACACTTGCTTTCCCTGTCTTCTCAAGGATTTACTTTCTGGGACTGGCAGAAAGATGATAATTAGAAGTGACGACAGTGGAGATCCTGGTCATGCTCCTAACGTTTGGAGGAAACCATATACTTTCTGAATATTGTGGAGGTTATTATTTTTTTGAAAAATACTTCTGAGGTATTCTTTATCAATCTGATTAAAGTTCCTCTTATCCCTGGATTTTGGGTGCTCTTTTATTCCTTGAACTTTTTCTCTGTATATGAGAATTAATAGCCTCTTATTTTAGATGATCTTTTTCTTTAGTTTGGAGAAAGAGTGAAGATACTTAATATTTAACTGATTTCTGAATATGGAAGTAGACTTGCACATCTATGCACATAGCATGTGGATGTGGCATGTGACTCCTATCATGTTTAGATGGATTAAGGGCGTTGCGCTCATTTCCGTAAGAAATGTCAGCTTTCATATTTTCCTTTGTAGGAACGGATTTCTTTGGTAACGCTGGTCTTATTGACTGAGTTAGAAAATATTATTCACTTGACTTCTATGTTCTGAAAAAGATTATGGGTAATTGTCTGTTCCTTTTCTATTAAATTCTCTAAACCACCTAATCATGGTGTTATTTAAATATCTCCTAATTACAATTTTGTCTATTAGACCTGTCAATTACTGAGAGAAAGAATGATGTATTCAGATATAATGGTAGGTTTATCTATATCTGTTTGAATTTAATACATTTTTACCAGTATTTTTTAATGCTGTGTTATCAGATATGCACCCATGAATGGAAGAACAAAGCTACTTGGAGTCTTGATCACATTATCACTATGAACTATCACTCACTACACCTGATAATAACATTTTGTATTCTGAAATGAAGTTTGTCTAGTATATATAAGAATAGTCTAGCTTTCCTGCAAATTCCTCCAGCTCATTACCTTTAATTTACATCATTATATATAAAGTGGATTTCTTGTAGATGATACTTAGTTAGGCTTATTATATTATGCACTGTGGCAGTCATTATTTTTAATGGATGGTAGAACAATCCTATTGAAAGGCAACAGGCTAGAGTGGATGTACTGTTTGTAATAATAATATCTATCTATAATGAATACGAAGATAAAATCTAATAAATATTATCTTTGTAAAAATATGATCTACCTTTCACTTATTTCACTAAAATTTTGGTTTGATTTGATTGGTCATCCTACAATTCTCAAGATGTATTTTGAGATATGTGACTCCATTTTTGCCAACATTATGCCACTTATTTTGTAGTAGAAGCTTTCTATAATGCATTAATTTTTTTCTTTTTAACTTTATAAAACTAGAGTACTAATTTTAGTATCCATGTGTTTTTAGTTTTTATGCTTTTATTGGATATTTTATTTATTTACATTTCAAATTTTAACCCCTTTCCTAGTTTTCCCTCTGCATCCCCAATTCTATTCCCCCTATTCCTGCTTCTATGAGGTTGCTCTCCCACCCACCCACCCACTCCCACTTCACTCCCCTGGCATTCCCCTACTCAGGGGCATCGAGTCTTCACAGGACCAAGGGCCTCCTCTCCCGTCGATGCATCCTTTGCTACATATGCATCTGAAGCCATATGTTCTCTTTGGTTGGTAGTTTAGTTTCTGGGAGTTCTACAGGGTCTGGTTGGATGATATTGTTGTTCTTCCTATGGGCTTGCAAACCCCTTCAGCTCCTTCAGTCCTTTACCTACCTCCTCCACTGGGATCCCTATGCTCAGTCCAATGGTTGGCTGCTATCATCCACATCTGTATTTCTCAGGCTCTGGCAGAGCCTCTCAGGAGACATCTATATCAGGCTCCTGTCAGCATGCACTCCTTGTCATCAGCAATATAGTGTCTTGGTGTGGTGTCTGTAGATGGGATAGACACCCAGGTGGGGCAGTCTCTGGATGGCCTTTCCTTCAGTCTCTGCTCCACAATTTGTCACCACATTTCCTTTAGACGAAAGAAATCTGGATTAAAAATTTGGAAAGGAGTGTGTGGCCCCTCTGGGCCCCTCAAATGGGGGCCTTGTCTAACATCTCTACACCGTCTCTCTGGGTTCTCGTTCCTATTTGTTGGGTATTTCAACTAATATCATCCCCTTGGGTCCTGGGAGAAGCTTGCTTTTCTGGCATTGGGACTTTCTAGTGGCTACCACCAGTTCCCCATACCTCATTGCTATACAACGCTGTTCAAATTCCTGACCCGGTGTATTTTATCCCTATCTTCTTCCATACCTGATCCTGCTACCCTTTATTTCCCTAACCTGTTTTCCTCCCAAGTCCCTCCCACCTCTACCTTCTAGGAGTATTTTGTTACTCCTTCTAAGAAGGACTGAAGCATCCTTACTTTGTTCTTCCTTTTTTAGCTTCATATGATCTGTGGAGTACCGTAGGTATTCTGAGCTATTGGCTTAATATCCACTTGTCGATAAATATATACCATGAGTGTTCTTTTGTGACTGGGTCACGTCATCAGGATGATATTTTCTAGTTCCATCCATTTGTCTAGGAATTTCATGAAGTCATTGTTTTTAATAGCTGAGTACCACTCCATTGTATAAATGTACCACATGTTCTGTATCCATTCCTCTTTTGAGGAACATCTGGGTTCTTTCGAGCTTCTAGCTATTATAAATAAGGTTACTATGAACATAGTGGAGCATGTGTCCTTGTTATAGGTTAGATGATCTCTTGGGTATATGCCTACGAATGGTATAGCTGGGTTCTCAGGTAGTACTATGTACAGTTTTCTGAGAAACCACCAGAATGATTTCCACAGTAGTTGTACCACCTTGCAATCCCACCAACAATGGAGGACTGTTCCTCTTTCTCTACATCCTAGTCACCTGAGTTTTTGACGTTAGCCATTCTGACTGGTATGAGGTGGAAATTCAGATTACTTTTGATTTGCATCTCCCTGATAACTTACAATTTTGTCCATTTCTTTGGGTGTCTCTCAGACATTTGATAATCTTCAGATGATAATTTATTGTTTTGTTCTATACTCCATTTTTTTTTTTTGGTTCTTTTTTTCGGAGCTGGGGACCGAACCCAGGGCCTTGCGCTTCCTAGGCAAGCGCTTTACCACTGAGCTAAATCCCCAACCTCTATACTCCATTTTTTTTTCTTTTTTTTTTTCCGGAGCTGGGGACCGAACCCAGGGCCTTGTGCTTCCTAGGCAAGCGCTCTACCACTGAGCTAAATCCCCAACCCCTCTATACTCCATTTTTAATAGGGTTATTTGACCCTCTGGACTCTAACTTGTGAGTTCTTTGTATATATGGGATATTAGCCCTCTATTGATTGTAGGATTGGTAAAGATCTTTTCCCAATCTATTGGTGGCCTTTTTGTCCTATTGACTGTGTTCTTTGACTTACAGAAGCTTTGAAATTTTATGAGGTCCCATTTGTTCATTGTTGTTCTGAAAGCATAAGCCATTTGGTGTTCTGTTCAGGAAATTTCCCCCTGTGTCCATGTGTTTGAGGTTCTTCCCCACTTTCTCTCCTATTATTTTCAGTGTATCTGGTTTTATGTAGAGGTCCTTGATCTACTTCAACTTGAGCTTTGTACGAGGAGATAGGAGTAGATCAATTTGGATTCTTCTACATGCTATACACTAGAATAGTATTCACTATTTGTTGAAAATGCTGTCTTTATGCCACTGGATGGTTTTAGCTTCTCTGTCAGAGCTCAAGTGACTTTAAGTGTGTGGGTTCATTTTCGGGTCTTCAATTCTATTCCATTGATCTATTTGCCTGTCTCTCTACAAATACCATTCAGTTTTTTCACTATTGCTCTCTAATACGGCTTGAGGTCAGAGATGGTGTTTCCCTCAGAAGTTCTTTTATTGTTGAGAATAGTTTTCACTATCCTAGGTTTTTTGTTATTACAAATGAATTTGCATATGGCTCTTTCCAACCCTATGAAAAATTGAGTTGGAATTTTGATAGGGATTGCATCGAATCTGTAGGTTGCTTTTGGCAAGGTGGCCATTTTTACAATATTAATCCTGCCAATCCATGGGAACATGGGAAATCTTTCCATCTTCTGAGATTTTTGATTACTTTCTTCAGATACTTGAAGTTCTTGTCATACAGATATTTTATTTGCTTAGTTATTTACATCAGGGTATTTTATATTGTTTGTGACTATTGTGAAGGGTTTCACTTCCCTAATATCTTTCTCAGTCTATTTATCCATTGAATTAATTTTATATCCAGCCACTTTTCTCAAGTAGTTTATCAGGTTTAAGAGTTCTCTGGTACAATTTTTGGGGTCACTTAAGTATACTATTACATCTTCTGCAAATAGTGATATTTTGACTTCTTCCTTTCCAGTTTCCTTAATCTCCATTTGCTGTCTAATTGTCTTGGCTAGGACTTCCAGTACTATATTGAATAAGAAGGCAGAGAATGGGCAGCCTCATCTAGTCCCTGATTTTAGTGTAATTGCATCAAGTTTTTCTCCATTTAGTTTGATGTTGGGTACTGGTTCGATATATAGTGTTTTTACTATGTTTTGGTCTGGGCTCAAATTCTTGATATGCCCAAGACTTTTAAAATGAAGGGGTGCTGAATGTTTGTTCAGCATCTAAAGAAATTATAATGAGTATTTTCCTTTGAGTTTGTTTATATGATGGATCACATTATATAAGGGATTATTTTGATGCATCCCTGCATCCCTGCATCCCTGGATCCCTGCATCCATGCATCCCTGCATCCCTGCATCCATGCATCCCTGTGTCCCTGCATCTCTGCATCCCTGCATCCCTGGAATGAGGCCTACTGTATTGTGGGGAATGAACTGTTGGATGTGTTCTTGGATTCGGTTTAGGAGAATTTTCTAGAGTATTTTTGCATTGATATTCATAATAGATATTGGTCTGAAGTTATCTTCCTTTGTTGGATTTTTGTGTGGTTTAGGTATAAGCATAAATGTGACTTCATAGAATGAATTATGTAGTGTTCTTTCCTTTTTATTTTGTGGAATTGTTTAAGAATTTTGGTAATGGGTCTACTTTGAAGGTCTGATAGAATTATGCACTAAAATCATCTGGTCCTTTGCTCTTTTTCTGGTTAGATTTTTATAGGCTGTTTCTCTTTCTTTAGTGGTTATGGGACTGTTTAGATTGTTTATATGATCATGATTTAACTTTGGTACCTGAAAATGTGTCTAGAAAATCATCCATTTCCTCTAGAATGGATTTTACAGTTTTGTTGAATATAGCTTTTTGAAGAAGGATCTGATGATTTTTTGAATTTCCCCAGTTTCTGTTATGTTTCCCTTTTCTTTACTGATTTTGTCAATTTGGATACTTTCTCTATGCCCTCTGGTTAATCTGGCTAGGGGTTTATCTGTCTTGTTGATTTTGTCAAAGAACCAGCTCCTGGTTTTGTTGATTGTTTTTAGAGTTCTCTTAGTTTCTTCTTGGTTGATTACAGCCCTGAGTTTGATTATTTACTGAAATATACTCCTCTTGTGTATATTTGCTTCTTTTTCTTCTAGAACTTTCAGGTATTCTATCAAGCTGATAATATTCAGTCTCTCCTGCTGTTTGTTTGTTTGTTTGTTTGTTTGTTTTTTAAGCACTCAGAGCTATGAGTTTTCCTCTTAGCACTGCTATATTGGGTATGTTGTGCCTCCATTTTCATTAAATTCTAAAAAAGTCTTTAATTTCTTTCTTTATTTCTTCCTTGACCAAGTTATTTATTATTGAGTAGAGGATTTCTATGGGTAAGTTTTCAGTTGTTTTTGTTGTTATTGACATCCAGCCTTAGTCAATGGACATCTGGTAGGATGCATGGGATTATTTCAACCTCTTGTAATTGTTAAATCCTGTTTTGTGACAAATTATATGGTCAATTTTGGAGAAGGTACCACGAGGAGATGAGAAGAAGGTATAGTCTTTGTTTTATGATGAAATGTTCTATAGATATCCGTTAAATTCATTTGGTTAATAACTTCTGTTAGTTCGAGTGTGTCTCTGTTTAATTTCTATTTCCATGATATGTCCACTGATGAGAGTGGTGCATTGAAGTCTCTCACTATATTTTTGTGAGGTGCAATGTGTGCTTTGAGTTTTAGTAAGGATTATGAATGCGATTGTCCTTGCACTTGGAGTATAGAGGTTCTCAATTGAGAGTTCATCTTGGAAGATTTTTGCTTTGATGACTATGAAATGTCCTTCCTTATCTTGTTATAACTTTTGGTTGAAAATCAATTTTATTTGATATTAGAATGGCAGTTTGTTTCTCGGGATTGAACTTTTAATATGTAAAGACTGTGGGACTCTTAAAGTTATTTAGAACTTGGGGATAAATAAGAAAATAAGGGTTGAGGCTTAATAGTTATGTGTCAATTGCACTAGATAGTATTGTGTGTGTGTGTGTGTGTGTGTGTGTGTGTGTGTGTGTGTGAACTTGACACATGCTGGAGTCATCAAAGAGAAAGGAGCCTCAGTTGACGAAATTTCTACATGAGATCCAGCTGTAAGGCATTTTATCAACTAGTGATCAAGAGGGGAAGACCCAGCTCACTGTGGTTGGTGCCATCCATGGGCTGGTAGTCTTGGGTTTTATAAGAAAGCAAGGTGAGGGAGCCACGGAAAGCAAGCCAGTATGAAACATCCCTCCATGACCTCTGTATCAGCTCCTGCTTCCTGACCTCTTGAAGTTCCAGTCCTGACTTCTTTTGGTGATGAACAGCAATATGGATGTGTAAGCTGAATAAACCCTTTCCTCCCCAATTTCCTTCTTGGTCATGATGTTTGTGCAGAAGTAGAAACCCTAAGACACATACTATATACATTAGGAATAATTAATCAATATAACAATAACATATACATTTAAATATTCATAAAAGTCTTAATATTCTAAGATGCAAAAGCCTTTAAACATCTAAAAGAACAACAAATACCATATTGACAGCCATAATGAAGTGCAGGAAAGCCATGTATAAACAGAATAAATATACTGGATATTATATTAAATAATAATATGACATGGAAAGAAGTTTAATATAGAAATACAGAGATTTAGTATATAGACCACAATCCTAAACTTGTGTTTTATCATAGAAACTCAATTTCTCCCCAAATTTCTTTATGAATTATGCTCATTTTTTGAACAAAATCTCAATGGGACTTTTTTAGGGGTAGAGGAATTAGATAATTCAATTTCAAACAGACTCTGAGAAATGTGTGTATGAGAATAGAAAAGAATATCCACACACAGTTCTCTGAACCCAAATCCCGTGGGAGGGAGAGCTAAACCTTCAGAGAGGCAGACACGCCTGGGAAACCAGAAGAGATTGCACTCTGCACACATTACTGATTCCAGAGGAAAACACCAAATGCCATCTGGAACCCTGGTGCATGGAAGCTCCCGGAAAGGGCGGCATAGATCTTCCTGGTTGCTGCCCCTGCGGAGAGCTCATAAGCAACACCCCACGAGCAAACTTGTGCCTCGGGACCACAGGTAAGACAAACCTTCCTATCCAAGCAACCTGCCTAGTGAACTCAGGACACAGGCCCACAGGAACAGCTGAAGACCTGTAGATAGGAAAAACTACACGCCCGAAAGCAGAACACTCTGTTCCCATAACTGGCTGAAAGAAAACAGGAAAACAGGTCTACAGCACCCCTGACACACAGGCTTATAGGACAGTCTAGCCACTGTCAGAAAAAAAAAAGTAACACTAGAGATAATCTGATGGCGAGAGGCAAATGCAGGAATCCAAGAAACAGAAACCAAGACTACATGGCATCATCGGAGCCCAATTCTCCCACCAAAGCAAACACAGAATATCCAAACACACCATAAAACCAAGATCTAGTTTCAAAATCATATCTGATCATGATGCTGGAGGACTTCAAGAAAGATGTGAAGAACTCCCTTAGAGAAACACAGGAAAACATTAATAAACAAGTAGAAGCCTACAGAGAGGAATCACAAAAATCCCTGAAAGAATTCCAGGAAAACATAAATAAACAAGTAGAAGCACATAGAAAGGAGTCACAAAAATCCCTGAGAGAATTCCAGGAAAACACAATCAAACAGTTGAAGGAATTAAAATGGAAATAGAAGCAATCAAGAAAGAAAAGATGGAAAAAACCCTGGATATAGAAAACCAAAAGAAGAGACAAGGAGCCATAGATACGAGCTTCACCAACAGAATAGAAGAGATGGAAGAGAGAATCTCAGGAGCAGAAGATTCCATAGAAATCATTGACTCAACTGTCAAAGATAATGTAAAGTGGAAAAAGCTACTGGTCCAAAACATACAGGAAATCAGGACTCAATGAGAAGATCAAACCTAAGGATAATAGGTATAGAAGAGAGTGAAGACTCCCAGCTCAAAGGACCAGTAAATATCTTCAACAAAATCATAGAAGAAAACTTCCCTAACCTAAAGAAAGAGATACCCATAAGCATACGAGAAGCCTACAGAACTCCAAATAGATTGGACCAGAAAAGAAACTCCTCCCGTCACATAATAGTCAAAACACCAAATGCACAAAATAAAGAAAGAATATTAAAAGCAGTAAGGGAAAAAGGTCAAGTAACATATAAAGGCAGACCTATCAGAATCACACCAGACTTTCACCAAAAACTATGAAAGCCAGAAGATGCTGGACAGATGTCATACAGACCCGAAGAGAACACAAATGCCAGCCCAGGTTACTGTATCCTGCAAAACTCTCAATTAAGATAGATGGAGAAACTAAGATATTCCATGACAAAACCAAATTTACACAATATCTTTCTACAAATCCAGCACTACAAAGGATAATAAATGGTAAAGCCCAACATAAGGAGGCAAGCTATACCCTAGAAGAAGCAAGAAACTAATCATCTTGGCAACAAAACAAAGAGAAGAAAAGCACACAAACATAACCTCATATCCAAATATGAATATAACAGGAAGCAATAATCACTATTCCTTAATATCTCTCAACATCAATGGTCTCAACTCCCCAATAAAAAGACATAGATTAACAAACTGCAACGAGGACCCTGCATTCTGCTGCCTACAGGAAACACACCTCAGAGACAAAGACAGAAACTATCTCAGAGTGAAAGGCTGGAAAACAACTTTCCAAGCAAATGTTCAGAAGAAGCAAGCTGGAGTAGCCATTCTAATATCAAATACATTCAATTTTCAACTAAAAGTCATCAAAAAAGATAATGAAGGACACTTCATATTCATCAAAGGAAAAATCCACCAAGATGAACTCTCAATCCTAAATATCTATGCCCCAAATACAAGGGCACCTACATACGTAAAAGAAACCTTACTAAAGATCAAAACACACATTGCACTTCACACAATAATAGTAGGAGATTTCAACACCCCACTCTCATCAACGGACAGATCATGGAAACAGAAATCAAACAGAGACGTAGACAGACTAAGAGAAGTCATGAGCCAAATGGATTTAACAGGTATTTATAGAACATTCTATTCTAAAGGAAAAGGATATACCTTCTTCTCAGCTCCTCATGGTACTTTCTCCAAAACTGACCATATAATTGGTCAAAAAACGGGCCTCAACAGGTACAGAAAGATAGAAATAATTCCATGCGTGCTATCAGACCACCACGGCCTAAAGCTGGTCTTCAATAACAATAAGGAAAGAATGCCCACATATACGTGGAAATTGAACAATGCTCTACTCAATGATAACCTGGTCAAGGAAGAAATAAAGAAAAAAAATTAAAAACTTTTTAGAATTTAATGAAAATGAAGGTACAATATACCCAAACTTATGGGACACAATGAAAGCTGTGCTAAGAGGAAAACTTATAGCTCTGAGTGCATGCAGAAAGAAACAGGAAAGAGCATATGTCACCAGCTTGAAAGCACACCTAAAAGTTCTAGAACAAAAAGAAGCAAATACACCCAGGAGTACTAGAAGGCAGGAAATAATCAAACTCATAGCGGAAATCAACCAAGTAGAAACAAAAAGGACCATAGAAAGAATCAACAGAACCAAAAGTTGGTTCTTTGAGAAAATCAACAAGATAGATAAACACTTAGGCAGAATAATGAGAGGACACAGAGAGTGTGTCCAAATTAACAAAATTAGAAATGAAAAGGGAGACATAACAACAGATTCAGAGGAAATTCAAAAAAATCATCAGATCTTACAATAAAAGCCTATATTCAACAAAACTTGAAAATCTGCAGGAAATGGACAATTTCCTAGACAGATGCCAGGTACTAAAGTTAAATCAGGAACAGATAAACCAGTTAAACAACCCCATAACCCCTAAGGAAATAGAAGCAGTTATTAAAGGTCTCCCAACCAAAAAGAGTCCAGGTCCAGACGGGTTTAGTGCAGAATTCTATCAGACCTTCATAGAAGACCTCATACCAATATTATCCAAACTATTCCACAAAATTGAAACAGGTGGAGCACTACCGAATTCCTTCTATGAAGCCACAATTACTCTTATACCTAAACCACACAAAGACACAACAAAGAAAGAGAACTTCAGACCAATTTCCCTTATGAATATCGACGCAAAAATGCTCAATAAAATTCTGGAAAACCGAATCCAAGAGCATATCAAAACAATCATCCACCATGATCAAGTAGGCTTCATCCCAGGCATGCAGGGATGGTTTAATATACGGAAAACCATCAACGTGATCCATTATAAAAACAAACTGAAAGAACAAAACCACATGATCATTTCATTAGATGCTGAGAAAGCATTTGACAAAATTCAACACCCCTTCATGATAAACGTCCTGGAAAAAATAGGAATTCAAGGCCCATATCTAAACATAGTAAAAGCCATATACAGCAAACCGGTTGCTAACATTAAACTAAATGGAGAGAAACTTGAAGCAATCCCACTAAAATCAGGGACTAGACAAGGCTGCCCACTCTCTCTCTACTTATTCGATATAGTTCTTGAAGTTCTAGCCAGAGCAATCAGACAACAAAAGGAGGTCAAGGGGATACAGATCAGAAAAGAAGAAGTCAAAATATCACTATTTGCAGATGATATGATGGTATATTTAAGTGATCCCAAAAGTTCCACCAGAGAACTACTAAAGCTGATAAACAAATTCAGCCAAATGGCTGGGTGTAAAATTAACTCAAATAAATCAGTAGCCTTCCTCTACACAAAAGAGAAACAAGCCGAGAAAGAAATTAGGGAAACGACACCCTTCATAATAGACCCAAATAATATAAAGTACCTCGGTGTGACTTTATCCAAGCAAGTAAAAGATCTGTACAATAAGAGCTTCAAGACTCTGAAGAAAGAAATTGAAGAAGACCTCAGAAGATGGAAAGATCTCCCATGCTCATGGATTGGCAGGATTAAAATAGTAAAAATGGCCATTTTACCAAAAGCGATCTACAGATTCGATGCAATCTCCATCAAAATACCAATCCAATTCTTCAAAGAGTTAGACAGAACAATTTGCAAATTCATCTGGAATAACAAAAAACCCAGGATAGCTAAAACTATCCTCAACAATATAAGGACTTCAGGGGGAATCACTATCCCTGAACTCAAGCAGTATTACACAGCAATAGTGATAAAAACGGCATGGTATCGGTACAGAGAGAGACAGATAGACCAATGGAACAGAACTGAAGACCCAGAAATGAACCCACACACCTATAGGCACTTGATTTTTGACAAAGGAGCCAAAACCATCCAATGGAAAAAAGATAGCATTTTCAGCAAATGGTGCTGGTTCAGCTGGAGGTCAAAATGTAGAAGAATGCAGATCGATCCATGCTTATCACCCTGTGCAAAGCTTAAGTCCAATTGGATCAAGGACCTCCACATCAAACCAGATACACACAAACTAATAGAAGAAAAAGTGGGGAAGCATCTCGAATACATGGGCACTGGAACAAATTTCCTGAACAAACACCAACGGCTTATGCTCTAAGATCAGGAATCGACTAATGGGATCTCATAAAACTGCAAAGCTTCTGTAAGGCAAAGGACACTGTGGTTAAGACAAAACGACAAACAAAAGATTGGGGAAAGATCTTTTCCAATCCTACAACAGATAGAGGCCTTATATCCAAAATATACAAAGAACTCAAGAAGTTAGACAACAGGGAGACAAATCACCCTATTAAAAAATTGGGTTCAGAGCTAAACAAAGAATTCACAGCTGAGGAATGCCGAATGGCTGAGAAACACCTAACAAAATGTTCAACATCTTTAGTCATAAGGAAAATGCAAATCAAAACAACCCTGAGATTTTACCTCACACCAGTGAGAATGGCTAAGATAGAAAACTCAGGGGACAGCAAATGCTGGCGAGGATGTGGAGAAAGAGGAACACTCCTCCATTGTTGGTGGGATTGAAGACTGGTACAACCATTCTGGAAATCAGTCTGGAGGTTCCTCAGAAAATTGGACATTGAACTGCCTGAGGATCCAGCTATACCTCTCTTGGGCATATACCCACAAGGTGCCCCAAGATATAAAAAAGACACGTGCTCCACTATGTTCATAGCAGCCTTATTTATAATAGCCAGAAGCTGGAAAGAACCCAGATGCCCTTCAACAGAGGAATGGATACAGGATATGTGGTACATCTACAGAATGGAATATTACTCAGCTATCAAAAACAATGACTTTATGAAATTTGTAGGCAAATGGTCGGAACTGGAAAATATCATCCTGAGTGAGGTAACCCAATCACAGAAAAACACACATGGTATGCACTCATTGATAAGTGGCTATTAGCCCAAATGCTTGAATTACCCTAGATGCCTAGAACAAATGAAACTCAAGACGGATGATCAAAATGTGAATGCTTCACTCCTTCTTTAAAAGGGGAACAAGAATACCCTTGGCAGGGAATAGAGAGGCAAAGATTAAAACAGACACAGAAGGAACACCCATTCAGAGCCTGCCCCACATGTCGCCCATACATATACACCCATCCAATTAGACAAGATGGATGAAGCAAAGAAGTGCAGGCCGACAGGAGCCAGATGTACATCGCTCCTGAGAGACACAGTAAGAATACAGCAAATACAGTGACGAATGCCAGCAGCAAACCACTGAACTGACAATAGGACCCCCATTGAAGGAATCAGAGAAAGAACTGGAAGAGCTTGAAGGGGCTCCAGACCCCATATGTACAACAATGCCAAGCATCCAGAGCTTCCAGGGACTAAGCCACTACCTAAAGACTATACATGGACTGACCCTGGACTCTGACCTCATAGGTAGCAATGAATATCCTAGTAAGACCACCAGTGGAAGGGGAAGCCCTGGGTCCTGCTAAGACTGAACCCCCAGTGAACGTGATTGTTGAGGGGAGGGCGGCAATGGGGGGAGGATGGGAAGGGGAACACCCATAAGGAAGGGGAGGCGGAGGGATTAGGGGTATGTTTGCAGGGAAACCGGGAAAGGGAATAACACTCGAAATGTAAATAAGAAATATTCAAGTTTTTTTAAAAAAAAAAGAAAAGAAAAGAATATCCATTTTTTTCTAGACATTAGATATTCAGTCCTCATTTCAGATTTCTCTTCCCACTAGGAGTTTATTCTCATTCTCCAGCATCCATTGATTAAAATGAATAAAATTTTGTGGCCCTTTCTTGGAATCTGATAGTAAAGCAGTTTATAAGAGTTTTTTAGAACATCAAAACACACCCACAAATTTAACATTATGAACAAATATTGCATAATATTTTTCCTTGTCTATCAATCATAACATTTAAGTGGAATGGTTCATGTCTTAATTACTTCTTTTATGGCTATCTGGGACAATGTCCTAACAAAACCAACTCAACAAATACACAGTTTATTTTGCATCAAAGTTTAAGAGTACAGTTAAATATGGTAGAAAATGTATTGTGGCAAGCTGTTCACATAAAAATATAAATGAAAAATGAATGTTTGCATTTATTCAGAGTCCCCCATTAAATGAAGTCCAAGACTAAAGCCTTAGAAAAGATAATATCCTATGTTTGGATTTGTCTTCCTGTTTCAATTAACTTAATCATGTAATACACCACGGTCATACCCAGAAGCTTACCTAATCTAAGATTTCCCTTATAATTATTTTCTAGATAATGCTAGATTTTGTCAAATTGACCACTAACACTAAATATCATGCTCATACTTTAAAGGTGTCATTGCTATTATTTATCTTTGTATTGTATACTCTTGTTTATTTCAGATGGCTGGGAAAAGATAGAGTTCCATGTCATTATATGTCATCAAGGATACAGTATTGGAGATGTGCATTCTATATACAACTTGTTATAAATTTACCTCAATTTGAATACAATAATTCTAGACAATATTTCAGAATGACTTCAAAGAATCTGAGTTGTACTTTATAAGAAAAAGGCAGTCCCAATATATTTAGAGATGCTGTTCCTTGTATATTTTTTTCTCAAGAAAAAATTAAAAACTACATTGGACAAAACATGTCATTCTTTGTAAAGTGAATATATTACAATAATAATAAATCATTTCTTTTATCTGTTACATGAAACCATCTCCACTGAACGGCCCTCAGCATCAGTCCCTACACTGTTTGAGGAAGCAAAAGTATGTACACGACTAGCATTCTTTCCATGTTTGAAACCTGGCATTCATAGACCTTGGCCTTGGGAGTGAAAGATTTATCATCACACTCATCTTTTATCAATTTGGAAGCTTACATTTTTACCTCACTTTATACATAGAGGTATGTTTGCCTCTGGCTTGAAAACTTTTCTCCTGATAATTCACAACCATAAACTTCATTAGACAAAAAGAGGGAAAATGAGATAATTGCTATCCTTAATACTTCTATGATGATTTATTATAATATTTGTTTGTAACATGAATCCTTTTAGAGTTTAATTAATCCCACTTAGCATGTAAGCATCCTATATATCTGCCAACAGAAGTTCAATTTCTAGTTGCTGTTTATTAGCAAGATAATTGGGCTTATTACTTAAGCATGGTTTCTTATTGGCATTCAGCCCAGATGGGAAATTTTATATGTATTATATCCAGAGAAAGAAAGTGTACGTATGCACATGTTTAAATAACTTTAAAATCTTAAAAATTAGACCACTACAAGCACCAAAATAATTGAGAGAATAAAGTCAATTAAAATACATTAAGCTTATAAACCAAGGTGCTTTCTGTTAGCTTGCTAAGTTATTCTTATTAATTTTTTGAAGATTGTGGGATATTATTTGAATACACACACTCAAAACTGCTGAAAATATTTTACCAATAAGTCTTAATTTGTTAAGTTATTTTTGTTTGCTTGTAATCTTTTTTTAATTGAAAATAATTGCTGAATTTACTAAAAAAAAAAAAAGTTCTTGTCGAAGACTTGCCAGGCTCCCAGTTTTAACATCAATATACTATGGCATACATAAGCAAGAAGGTTGCCAAAACAGAAGTGGGTAAAGGAGTATACTACAAAAGTCTTGGGGGGAAAGTATAACTTTAGTAATTAAAACTGGAAATCTGACTATTTAGACATTTAATTTTTTTCACATTAATTTCATTTCAACAACTCCTGGACAGACTGATATTTTAGTTGGGGGGGTAAACATTTGGGGAGTGGGAATCAATGAGAAAGAAATATGAAATTTTTTTTTCATTTATTAGTTTGATAACGAACATCAACAAATCATACTGTTGCCAAACAATCTGAGAGGGTACATGGAAAAGATGGGGTTGCATGCATATTTAGTTGTAAAATAAAAGGGTCAACAAGAATGTAGCGTGCCTGAGCTGGCAAAACCACTTGCTATGCATAGCTGGATATCCTGAGTTTGTTTACTTGGGCCCACACACCTAATGGCAAAATTGGGGGGGTGGGTGGGTAAAATGAACAAACAAACATGACAAAAATCTCATTTGACCTTCACAAGTACATTGTGGCAACACACACACACACACACACACACACACACACACACACACAAATAATTAAATAAAAAACGACAGCATTACTCTTCGTTGATGCACAATTCCTGGATTGTGAGAGGCACAAATGCTTTTATTTCTCATCATTTCTCTTTTTTAATGTATTATGAAACTGTTTTCTATATTTACATTCCAAATAGTGCCCCCTTTCCTGCTTCTCCTCCCTGAATTATTCACCCATACCCCTTCCCTTTGCTTCTGAGAGGGCGCTTCCATTATTTCTTGAACTATTGCATAATGGAAAAAGAAATAACAATTCATCATTATATTCCTGGAATTGATCAAAATATTAGGTTCCTAGTTAAAGGCTTACAAAAGTAATGTTTGGATGCAAATGCAAATATAATGTAAGTGTGTATGGGTCAATAACTACAGAATTAATAGATTAATAGTTTAATTTATGTTGTCACATGTTTGCTATAAAAGCATGACAACAAAATGAGTTTCGTTTTTCATTCTTACTGTATAATATAAAATACATCAAATATGCAATAAAAACATTTTTAAAATATTAACTACTGAAGAAAATAAGTAAAAACTTGCTCGATATATTAAGGTATAATAATACCAAGCATATGTTCTTTTTTTTCTTTTATTGGATATTTTTTATTTACATTTCAAATGTTATTCCCTTTCCCGGTTTCCTAGACATAAGTTCCCTATCCCATCCCACTCCCCTTTTTCTATGAGGTTGTTCCCCTCCCCTTCCACCCCTTCTTCCCACCCCCGACATTCCCCTACACATATGTTCTTAAAAATGCCTATGAAATATTTTAATAATTTACTCTAATTTATTTTAATTTTTGCTTTGTTTGTTTGTTTAATTGTTTGTGTGCAGGGTAAGAACATGCACCTATAAGTACATTCAGAATCTATAAAAGGGAGTCAGGCCACCTAATACTATATTTACAAGAAGTTATGAGATACTTGATATGGGTACTAAGAACTGAACTTGGATCTCCTGGGTTACAGAATGTAATTAGGTCCTTGAGCCCCAGGATAAGCACTAGGGAAACCAGAATGCTTAAGCAAACAGGTCTATCCTTTTAGAGGAGAGACTTACAACCTGCTTTCCATCCAACAGTTAGGGAACAAACTTGGTTAATAGCCTGGAGACTGTTGGCCTTTCTGTTTGGCCAGACAACAACATATCCACCTTATCTTAAATTTGTTAAAATGTGTCCTCAGTTAATTAATGGAGTATATATTTGTGGAAGAAGTTCCTTGTTCTTTAGGAGAGTTTTGATATAGTCACGTCTTAAGCCTTGATGCGTACACAGGATTGAGTTGTTAATATCAGGAAACTTTCCCCAAGTTGTTCTGTGCTTAAGTATGCATAAAATAAAGTACCCAATGTCAGAAACTTAAAGTTTGATCAAACACTGGATATGGAATCATATTGAACCAATCTGCCTCCAAATCCCTCCTGGTGGCTACTCTGCTGACTGTGGCAGTCACAGAGACATCCCCATTCCCCGACCACTGCATACTGGAAGAGCAGTCCATGCTCATAACTCAGAGCAGTATCTCCAGCGTTTAATTTTCTATGTTAATGCCCTCTTTAGGCTTACTTTGCAAATGATGAGAGGAAACTACCCCTTTTGGAAAGAAACTATGTACCTTTTCTTTTAAAATTCACTACCCTAAAAAATGATCCTTTTTTTTGGCCATGGTGTTACATTTTCTATGTACCAAGAAACAGAATTTAGAGAGAAGAGAACATATATCTTTCTGCTCTCTTTTCTTTCTCATAAGCAGAAGAGATAAATATAACATAGCAGGTTAGAAGAAAAAGTCTCCCTTGGACTTTGAAAGCATTTCATCAAAATGAAATAGAACATTTTTTGTATTCTATGCATTTCTTCTCTTCCCTGGGTTCAGTTGTACTTCTGTGTGTCCTCATTCCTACATGCACTGAAAATATTGCTAAGAGTCTTCATGACACCTGCTTAAAAATATAATGGTACTTTTTCCCTTAAAAACTTGTATGGAATGTTCCTAGACTTTTGTCACATGTGCACATCGACACCCAGCATTGCTGTTATTATCGGCAATTCTTGACAGAATATAATAGTAGTTTTTAAATTCAATATAGATGAGCTGTGTCAGAAAATAAATACAATGAATATAGAAAAGAAGACAAAGAGTCAGGGAGTCCAGGTTAGATCAGTAAGGATCACTGATATTGAGATTAAATTCACCTATAATGCTGATACAGTTGAACATTAAATGTAATACTACAATTGCTCTGATAGTCCTAGGATTAAAATTCACATCTTATAGTCCTTGCTATGGTCTTGTGTTTGAACTGCAGAGGCCATGTTAACAACAAAAACAGCAACAACAAAAAGGCTGGAATGTTGGCACAGGGGGTATATACTCCTAATCCTTGCACTAGCAAGACAGAGGTAAGGTCCCTAGGAACTGCTGGACACCCAATGAGCTCAGTCAGTGAGTATCAAGCCAATGAAATATATTGTTACAAGCAAATAAACATACAACAACAACAAAATCGCCAAGATGTATTTCATCTTTAAGATTAATATCCAAATTTGACAATACACAACACATGCACACACGCATGCACACACACACACACACACACACACACACATTCATCAGAAATATAGGTTCATTCTATATTGGCTTCCATGACTTTGCTTATTATAAACACACATAAAAAATGCCAACACTGGGGGAAATCTTTGAAAACATGTTGTTGCTGATCAGATATACCACTGATCATCTGTTTTATTGGTGACTTGCTTTCCATATCACCTGTGGCAAATCTATCTTTATGTACTTTCAATCAGGACCAAAGACCACAGCACGACAAGTTTTCAAGCCTAGATCCCTGAAAATCTAACAGAGAAGCTATTTCTAATTTCTTGGACTAACCCATAAGTTTAGTGAACCAATGGGAATACTGATAATTAAAATACATTGTGCTATGACTCCATTTATGACCCTGTAGCTAAGTCCACAGTAGTAAATAAAATTCATAATGCATATTTGTATACGTATGCAATAAAACCTAGTCATATTCTCCATCATCATTACAAATCAGTAATGATTTGTAAAGTTTGTGTTTTGAAGCTTAAGTATCTACTACTAATGAGTCCAACCGATCATGAAACACGAAGTCATTCAAGCCCAGAAGAATCTTTTTTTCTTAGAAGTTAAAATTTAAAATGTAAAATACATGGAATAGATCTAATAACTTGGCATTTGAATGTAGTCACTTGTAATCTTGTTATTCCTCCTAACTGCAGATTTTAAAGCCTGTACGTGGGATCTTCCCACAAAGCTAATAATGAGCAGCAATGGTCGAGATGAGTGTGAGAAATATGGCTGGCATAACAAAGAAGTCATTTCTTCGAGTTGTCTTAAGATATTTCCATAAATATTCTGCAACATTGTTTTATTTTATAACAAATAACATATGGGAACATAATCCACTAGTGGCATCCTGCCACAGGATAACTTACATGTCCTATAATGCCAGTTTGTAGGGGAAATAAAGTTGTCAAATGGTATATGGAGAGAATTCTTTACATTATACTGTAACCATCTTCCTTGTATTATGGCTGTTATTTTCATAAATATGATCAAATGCAATAACAAACTTGTAAGATAACTTTGTTTACTTTGGAAAACTTTTCTCTTTTAGCTACTATGCATATTATGGTTTCTGCACTGACCTTACATTTGTCTTGTTTCCACTCACTGGCATAGTAAATGAAAACTACAATTAATTTGCTCAGCCCAATGAATGAATCTGTGATATAGTTGAATTTCAGAGAGTCAGATTTAGCATGAATGAAGTTCCTGAGAGCTGAGAAAGTATTCTAGGCTCTTTATTGACTATAGAGTGGAAAGTCCAAGGCCAGGCAATATTACTACTCTTAAATTTGCATTATCTCATATATAGAAATGACATAGTCTAGTCAGTAACCTCTTGGCTTTTCACCTAGTTAACACAGGGGATACAAACCACAAACAGGTAGATTTATGGAACAGATGTGTATTAGAGGGAAATTCCTTAGTGATCAAAATGTCAGGTTATAGACAGAAGGTTCACTAGAAAAACAATAGAAACAGGGACAGCTTATGACTGAAGTTGGAGAAATATCACTACATGGCTGGTTCAGTTGACAGGTGGAGAGTGTACTTAAAGAAAATCATTAAAATGATAATAATTTAAATGCTTATTAATTCTACTCTAGAATACTTTTGTTAAAAATAATTGTTCATTGTCTCCATCTTTCTTTCTGTCACTGTCCCTGTTTCATTCTCTGTCTGTGTGTCTTTGACCCTCTGAATTTCTCTTTCTTTTTTTTCTCTCCGTGTGTGTGTGTGTGTGTGTGTGTGTGTGTGTGTGTGTGTGTGTGTGTGTTATGTCTCATAAACATACATAGCCTTCTGCAAAATGGCAACATCAATTGGAGGGTTTGTCCAGATATTAAGCAGGAAGGGATTGCAATTAATATCAGGTCCACACTGGCTTAAAATTCCCTCGAGTTCACTGTAGAATTATTTAACCATGGCTTCACTTTACATGGTCACAAACTTGATGTAAAGGCTCATGCCCAACTTGCTGATTTGTCGAAAGTGCTGAAAGACAGCAAAGTGCCTTGTAAACAATGACATGAGATGCTGGTAAAACTGTCATCACTATGTCTTCAAATATAATCAATTCTTTCTAACAAAAGAATACCTTTTCAAAACATGACTCTTTTCAAAACATGAATTATAGTGTTATAAAACAAATAAAGAAGATGGAGCAAAGGTTCTGTAATTAATAGGCATACTTTTCTTGCAGAAGAAAACATTGATTTTGAGTTCTTAGGTCCTGCACTATTTGGCAGCTCAAAGCTACCTGTAACTCTGGCTCTTGAGTGTCTGATCCCTCCATCTTGTGAGGGCACCTGAACTCATATGTACACTTCTATAAACAGACACACATACTCATCATGAAAAGGGAGAGTAAATCTTAAATGTTTCAGTCAAATCAACCATAGCACTTTCTATTCTCCAACCAAAGCCAAACTAAACCAAATTATTTATAGTGATTAATTATATCGTCTGAAATATGAGTGCCCAGACTGTTGTTCACATATTATTCTGATTATTGACAAAGAGAAAAACAGATTTCCCTCCAAAAAGATAAGCAGTCCTCATCAATCCCTTTAAAGAGTGAAGGACAACTACCCCCTCTCCCTGACCCTGGCCCTCCACAGTAGGAATAACTACTCAAGTGACAATTTTCACATTTGAAATACCATAACACTGCTACTGGGCTTCCTGACTTTCAGTGCATCCTGCAGTTTGTTAATATACATAACCATGCAATCCAATTTACTGTAATAATTATATTTAGAGATATGTACACAAGCACATGCCATACCATGTAATTGTTTAGTCTCTAAAGAGAAATTAACCTCATATAATAACATTTGCCAAAGTACAATCTTAATAAAATTTGATGGAGAAAGATTATTATAAATATTATTTTAAATTGGATTTTTAAAAGTAAGCAATACAAATCCTTAGATGAATCCTCAGTTGAAGTCAATTTTTTAGCCAATGTTTTCAATATCCATTTTGTGTATAGCTAAGATAAACTTGTGCTACTCTGGGTTTTTCAAAAGCCATTTATTTTAAGTTCCAAATACAGTACCAGTCAAATCTTAGTGACATCTGAAAAAAATAGCTTTTAGAATTTTTTTCAGATATAACTTCAGTGGACATATACAAAAAGAAACATTGGTATTACACTCCTGATTCAACACCCATTTCCTTTTGGCCTATGAACTTGAGTTCTCTTTATAAATGTGATGCCACATATATCACATTCTTGACTCATACAAACTTCTAAATATATGCCAAATTTTAATAAATGAAAAAAGACTCAGTTATCTTGGAAGTAAGTTTCCATTTTTTTTAAAAAAAATATAAAAACCCGATTGAATTCCCTACAATGCCCAGGGAAGATTTGGGGATCATAAAGAAACAGTGCTTCAAGCGTAGGCTTTCAGAGATACGCAGCAAAGGTTGGGAATGCGTACTGACATAGAACAATTCAGAAGTAGCAATACAACTGAGTGGAATTGTTTTAATGTTCATGCTCATTTACTACCCATTTTAAGAAATTCTTTTTCTTTTTTTTATATTTTTTCTTTTATTGGGTATTTTCTTTATTTACATTTCACATGTTATCCTCTCTTCTGGTTTCCCCTCCAGAAACCCCCTACTCCTATCCAAATTCCCAACCACTTGTTTCTTTGTGGGTTCTCCCCACAGACCCACTCAGTCCCATCTCACTGCCCTGGCATTTCCCTATTAGGGGGCATCAAGACTTAACAGGAAGACTTCATGAAGGGCCTATCCTACCATTAATGCCGTATAAGACCATCCTCTGCTACACATGCAGCTGAAGACATGGGTCAATCCATCTCTTTGGTTGTTGATTTAGTCCCTTGGAGCTCTGGGGGTCTGGTTGATTGATACTGTTACTCTTCCTATGGGTTTGCAAACTCCTTCAGTTCCTTCAGCTCTTTCTCTAACCCTTCCATTGGGGTCGCTGTTCTCAGTCCAATGGTTGACTGTGAACATCTGCCTCTGTATTTGTCAGACGCTGGCAGAGACTCTCAGGAGACAGCTATATCAGGATCCTGTCAGCAAGCACTTCTTGGCATCTACAGTAGTGCCTGGGGTTTGATTCTCTATGTGAGGTGGTCTCTGTATGGCCTTTACTTCAGTCTCTGCTCCATTCTTTGTCTATGTATCTCCACCCTTGAGTATTTTTCACCCTTCTAAGAATCATCCACACTTCAGTCTTCTCTCTTCTTAAGCTTTATGTGGTTTGTAAATTGTATCTTGGGTATTCTGAGCTTTTGGGCTAATATCCACTTATGAGTGAGTGCATACCATGTATGTTCTTAGGTGATTGGGTTACCTCACTCAGGATGATATTTTCTACTTCAATCCATTTGCCTGTGAATTTCAAGAAGTTGTTGTTTTTAATAGCAGAGTAGTTCTCCATAATGCAAATGTATTATATTTTCTATATCCATTCCTCCACTGAAGGACATCTCCATTCATTGCAGCTTCTGGCTATTATAAATAAGACTGCTATGAACATAGTAGAGCATGTGTCCTTGTTATATGTTGGGGCAACTTTTTGGATGCCTAGGAGTGATATAGCTGGCTCCTCGGGTACTACTATGTCCAATATTCTGAGGAACTGACAGACTGATTTCCAGAGAGATTTTACCACCTTGCAATCCCACCAAAAATGGCAGTGTTCCTCGTTCTCCACAACCTTGCCAGCATCTGCTATCATCTGAGATTTTGATCTTAGCCTTTCTGAGTGGTGTGAGGTGGAATCTCAGGGTTGTTTTGATTTGTGTTTCCCTGATGACTAAAGCTATTGAGCATTTCTTCTCAGCCATTCAATATTCCTCTTTGAGAATTCGAGGTTTAGCTCTGTACCTCATTTTTAATACGGTCATTTGATTCTCTGGAGTCTAACTTCTTAAATTCTTTGTATATCTTGGATATTAGTCCTCTATTGGATTTAGGATTGGTAATGATCTTTTCCTACTTTGTTGGTTTCTATTTGTCCTATTGACAGTGTCCTTTGACTTATGGAAGCTTTGGAATTTTATGAGGTCCCTTTGGTTGATTCTTGATCACATAAGCCATTGATAGTGTGTTCAAGAAAATTTCCCCTGTGCTCATGTGTTTGAGGCTTTCCCCACTTTCTCCTCTGTCAGTTTCAGTGTATTTGGTTTTATGTGGAGGTCCTTGATCAACATGACCTTGATCTGGGTACAAGGATATAAACATGGATCAATTTGTATTCTACATGATGACTTCTAGTTCAACCAGCACCATTCGAGAACAAGAATATCAACCAACCAGATACTCCAGAGCTCCTAGGGACTAAACCACCAACCAAAGAGTCCACATAGAGGGACCGGCAGTTCCATCTGCATATGCAGCAGAGCATAGTCCTTGTCAGGCATCGATGGGAGGAAAGACTCTTGGTCCTGTGAAGACTTGATACTGCAGTGTATGGGAATGTCTGGGCAGGGAGGTAGGATGGAGTGGCTAGGTAGGTGGGGCAGCACCCTCATGGAGGCAGGAGGTAGTTTCTGGGTCTTCAGTTCTATTCCAATAATCTACCTGCCTGTCTCTGTACCAATACCATGCGGGTTTTATACAATTGCTCTGTAATACAGCTTGAGATAAGGGATGGTGATTCTCCTAGAACTTCTTTTATTATGGAGAATAGTTTCACTCTCCTAGGTTTTTGGTTATTCTAAATGAATTTGCAAATTTCTCATTCTAACTCTATGAAGAATTGTGATGAAATTTTGGTAGAGATTGCACTGAATCTGTAGATTGCTTTCAGCAAATGACCTTTTTTTTTGTTTTTGTTTTTTTGTTTGTTTGTTTTTTTACTATATTATTCCTGTCAATACATGAGCATGGCAGATCTTTCTATCTTCTGATATCTTTGATGTCTTTGTTCTGAGATTTGATGTTCTTGTCATACAGATCATTCACTTGTTTGGTTAGGGTCACACAAGATATTTTATATTAATTGTGACTATTGTAAGAGTGTCATTTCCCTAATTTCTTTCCTTTAGTAGAGGAAGGCTACTGATTTGTTTGAGTTAATTTTATATCCAGCTACTTTGCTGAAGTTGCTTACCAGGTTTGGGAAAACATCACCTGGGAAGCACATCATTGGAGATGATCCAGAGAGAGTTGGTAAAGAAAGAGATAGAAGGAGAAGGAAGAGGCAGGTAGAGTTTTGAAAAAACGCAAGACAGTTATGTCTTTCAGTTTTATGAATTAGGAATGAGGGAGTTCTGAAAACTCTAAATGGGTTAATTTAAGGAACTGTCAATAAAGCTGCTTGAATTTGGCTGGAACTCTAAAGCTTTCTAACAGACTATAGAAGTAGTAGCAAGTAATGATGCCAGGAGACACAAATGCATAATAAAGTTAGAATGCAATGCAAAGATATAGATAAGCAGTCCTCAAATGACCAGAGACAGCCTACAAAATGTTATCACTATTTCAGAACACCAAATCAAAAAAATGTTATTGTATTAAAAATTGTATATAGTTGTGTTTTATTTAGTGACTATAACAAACAAATGCAAAAACATTGAAAGGGGAAAGATACTCGGGTGCACATTTCCAAAGTTTCAGCTCAAAACCTACCTTTAGGTAGATAACAAGTCAGGAATATCAGGAAGCAAGTGCATGGAGCGATAAAACAGCTAATTTCATGGCAATAAAAAGATATACTAATATTAACAGGCTTGGGCTAGGGCTATGGCATGGCATTCAACACCATGACCCCAGTAGCCCACTTGTTCCATGAAACACGATTTATGTATGCTTCCATCTCCAAGTAGTCTAGCAGATATTGAATTCAGTAATAAATTAAGCTCATTATGTATAAACACTAATTATCTAATCATTTCGGGAATTTCCTTCATAGGCATATCAGGAGGGGTGCTATTCTGATTTCCTAGGAGCATTTTAAACCCAAATAGGCTGACCATCAAGTCAAGATAAATCATTTGCCCCAGCATAATTTGTTTTAAGTTTATTGTCATAATGTGTGGAAATGGTTCACTTAAATTAAATTTATATTAACTTTCATCCTTGATAATTTAATACATGTATACAATTAACCATCATTATATCCATCTCCCAATCCTTTATTTTGATGTTTCCTTCCAGAAATATGGATCCTCCCGTCTTCACATGTTTAGCTTTTTTTATGATCTACTCACTACAATTAGTACTTCCCATATATGTGTATGTGGCTCCAGCCTCTAAAGAATGTGAAAGAATGTGAAAGTAGTTACATACTCCAAACAGACTGATCTACGTCCCCCAGTAGCTATCAAATGCCAATAGCTGTTCAGTAAGGGATAGGGTCTAGAGAATTCCTTCTACATCTATGTTGGAATTTTGGCTGGAATGACCTTGTGCAAGTCTTGTGCAAGTCATTATACCTGCTATGGACTCATAAATGTCAAAATCAAATGAAGATCTGAATTTTGTTTTTCTCTGACTCCTACATTCTACACTTCCACCATATTTTTTTAAACCCTCCATGATCATATTGATGCTGTGATATGTGTTAGAAAACTGATGCCAACATTAGAAAAATGATTGTAAAATAATGGTGCCAACTTTAAAAATTCATAAACTTTAATGAATTATATGAGTGGCCTCTCTTAACAAAACAATGTTTAGCAGTTTGCAATCCCAGCCACAATGAAGGAGTGTTCCTCTTTCTCTACATCCTCGCCAGCTTGTGCTATCACTTGAGTTTTTGATCTTAGCCATTCTGATTGGTATGAGGTAGAATCCCAGTGTAGTTTTGATTTACATTTCTTTGATGACTAAGGACTTTGGACATTTCTTAAAGTCCTTCTCAGCCATTCAGATTCTTCTGTAGTGAATTCTCTGTTTAGTTCTGCATACCATTTTAAATTGGATTATTTGTTCTTTTGGAAGTTAGCTTCTTGAGCTATTTATATATTTTGGATATTAGCCCTCTAGTATATGTAGTTAAAAATTATTCCCCAATCTGTTGGTTGCAAATTTGTCCTACTAATGGTATCTTTTGACTTATAGAAACTTTTCTGTTTCATGAGGTCCCATTTATAATTGTTGATCTTAGAGTCTGAGCCATTGGTATTCTTTTGAGGAAATATTTCCCTGTGCCAATGGGTTTGAGGCTCTTTCCCACTTTCTCTTCTATTTGATTCAGTGCGTCTTGTTTTATGTTGAGGTCCTTGATTCCCTTGGACTTGAGCTTTATACAAGTTAATAAATATGGATCTATTTTAATTCTTCTACGTATAGATTGCTAGGCAGACCAGTACCATTTATTGAAGATGCTTTCTTTTTTCCACTGTATGTTTTTTGCCATCTTTGTCAAAGATCAAGTGGCCATAGGTCTGTGTGTGTGTTTAATTCTGGGTCTTTGATTCTATTCCATTGATCAACTTGTCTGCCTCTGTACCAACACCAAACAGTTTTTATTTTTTAATCACTATTTCTCTGTAGTAGCTTAGGTCAGGGATGGTGATTCCACCAGAAAATCTTTTAAGGTTGAGACTTGTTTTGGTTACCCTGGGTATTTGCTTTTCTATATGAAGTAGACAGAATTGCTCTTTCCATTTCTGTGAATAATTGTGTTGAAATGTTGGTGGAGATTGCATTGAATCTGTAGATTGCTTTTGATAAGATGGCCATTTTCTCTATGTTAATCCTACCAATCCACGAGCATGGGAGATCTTTCCATCTTTTGAGGTATTCTTCAATATATTTTTTCAGAGATTTGAAGTGGTACAACCATTCTGGAAATCAATCTGGTGGTTCTTCAGAAAATTGTAAATAGATCTCCTTTCTGATTGTTACAGTGAGAAAAGAAAGGATCTTCAAAAATGTGCTGGTTTAACTGGCAGTATGTATATGAAAGTATAAAAACAGATCCATATTTATCACCTTGCATAAGGACCCACTATTGGACATATACTGAAAACTTGTGCCACTATACCAGAAGGATATGTGCTCCACTATGTTCATAGCAGCCTTATTTATAATAGCCAGAAGCTGGAAACAACCCATATGACCCTCAACCAAATAATGGATCCAGAAGATGTGGTTAATTTACACATTGGAATACTATTCATCTATTAAAAACAAGGACATCATCAATTTTGTAGGTAACTGAATGGAACTAAAAAATATCATACTAAATGAGGTAACTCAGACCCAAAATGGCATGCATAGTATGTACTCACTAATAAGTGATACAACCCACAGACCAAAAGAAGTGTAACAATCAGAAAGGATGTAGTTAGGATGTTTCCATCCCAGTTAGAAGGGGAACACAGTGATCACAGGAGGCAGAGGAAGGGAGGGCCCTTGAAGGAAGAGGGAAGGGGATGGGAAAACGGAGAATAAGATCAGGTGTTGGGAAGGGAAAAACTAGATAAGTCCAGAGGCCTGAAAAATAAATTGAAATAAACAGCCTTGAAGGGTAGGAGGTGGGGGTACCCTCTAGAAAGTACTAGAGACCAGAAAGATAAGAGACTTTCAGGACTCAATGGCAGTGACCTTAGCCAAAATGACCAACATTGTGGAGAGGGAACTCAAAGAGCCCTCTTTCAGTAGACAGATAGGGCTTCAAGTGGCAGGACTAGATTATAACCCACAGTCAAACTTTCTGACCCAGAATTGTTCCTGTCTAAAAGAACTGCAGGGGAAAAATGGAGAAGAAACTGAAGGAAAGACTGTCTAAGAACCAGCCCAACTTGGGATCTATCTCATAGGAGAGGCATCAAGGCCTGTCACTATTACTGTTACTATGATGTGCTTACAAACAGGAGTTTGACATGGCTGTCCTCTGAGAGGCCCTATCAGCAGCTGACTGAGACAGATGCAGATGCCTACATCAACCATTTAGCTGAAGTTGGGCACCTATGGTTGAATTAGGGCAAAAGTTAAAGAAGCTGAAGAGGAGGGCCACCCCATTGAAAGACCACCATTCTCAAATAAACAGGAACCCCAGACAGAGTCACCAACTAGGAGCATACATGTGTGGGTCACAGGCACCTGGTACAAATATAGCAGATGTCTTCCTGGTCAAGCCTCAGTGGGAGAAGATGTGGTTAATCCTAGAAAGACTTGAGACCCTAGGGGAAAAAAGAGGTATGGTGGTGGTAGGGAACAGCATCTAAGAGGCAAGGGGGAGGAGCAGTAGGATGAGTAACTGTAGGAGGGGTACTGTGCAGGTGGGTAAAGACTGGAATGTAAATAAAATGAAATAAATAAGATAAAAAACATTTACACATTAAATTGCAAAAACATGGAACAAGTGATGTCATACAAATGTAAAAACATGTCTCAAAAGTTTATAAATTGAAAGTTAAAAAGCTAGAGGCTCATTATGTTACAGTATGGTTATGACAGGTAGTTGTTGGTAACTAATGTCCTCGTTTAAAAAATAGAAAGATAGTTTGCTACAGTTAAGAGCTTCTCTGTCATCAGACCATGTTTACTTATTTTCTAGATCAGATGGTGGCTCCCAGCCATCTTTAACTCTATTTCTCAGTGATATGGCACTCTCTTCTTGCCTATTCGGGGACCCAGAACACATGTTGTACACAGGCAGATGTACAGGCAAATAGTTGAATATAGAGAACTTTAAATTAATCATAAAAAAAGAAAGGACCCAAATCCCTTCTGAGCTGAACACCCAGAAGTTCAGACAATCCTGGGACCACAGGAACAGACCAACACTTCTGCCCACCTCTCTCATATCCCTGGCCCAAGAAGAAACTGCACTGTGCCTCTGGATACAGGAATATAGGAGAAATCAGCAGCAGTAACCTACTGGGTCCAGCCTGCGCCTGGAACTGAACAGAACCTGTCACACAGATCCCTGCACCCAAATCCCTTGGGTGAGAGAGCTGGATGCTCAGAGGTGCAGACACTCCTGAGAACTCAGAGGACACAACTCTCTGCCCACATTCTCGACCCAAGAGGAAATCACCTAGTACCATCTGTGCCCCCTGTGCAAAACTACTGACGACAAATGAGACCCCATAAAACTGCTAAATTTCTGTAAGGCAAAGGACACTGTCCTTAGGACAAAACAGCAACCAACATATTGGGAAAAGATCTTTACCAATTCTACATTTATTAAAGGGCTAATATCTCAAGAAGTTAAACTCCAGAGAGCCAAATAATCTTATTAAAAGTGGGTTACAGGGGTTGGGGATTTAGCTCAGTGGTAGAGCGCTTGCCTAGGAAGTGCAAGGCCCTGGGTTCGGTCCCCAGCTCCAAAAAAAAAAAAAGAACCAAAAAAAAAAGTGGGTTACAGAGCTAAGCAAAGAATTCTCAGCTGAGGAATACTGGATGGCTAAGAAGAACCTAAAGAAATGCTCAACTTTCTTAGTAATCAGGGAAATGCAAATAAAAACAATCCTGAGATTCCACTTCACACCAGTCAAAACTGCTAAAATCAAAAACTCAGAGATGCTGGCAAGGATGTGGAGAAAGAGGATCACTCCTCCATTGTTGGTGGGATTACAAATTTTTACAACCACTCTGCAAATCAGTGTGGAGGTTCTTCAGAAAATTGGACATTGCACTACCAGCTATTCCTCTCCTGGGAATATACCCAAAAGATGCTCCAACATAAAACAAAGACACATGCTCCACTATGTTCATAGCAGCCTTATTTATAATAGCTAGTAGCTGGAAAGATCACAGATGCTCTTCAACAGAGGAATGAATACAGAAAATATGGAACATCTACACAGTGGAGTACTATTCAGCTATCAAAATCAATGACCTCATGAAATTCATTGTCAATGGATTGAACTAGAAAATATCATCCTGAGTGAAGTAACCCAATCCTAGAAAAACATACATGACATGCAATCGCTGATAAAACAATATTAGCCTAAAAGCTTTAATTTCCCCAGATACAATCCACAGACCACATGAAACTCAAGAAGGATGACCAAAATGCAGATGATTCACTCCTTCTTGAAAGAAGGACAAAAGTATTCATAGAAGGGGGTATGGAGGCAGAGTTTGGAGCAGAGACTGAAGGAATGGCCACATGTGGCCCATATTTTTACAACCACCAAAATTAGATAAGATTGATGAAGCTAAGAAGTGCATAGTGACAGAAACTGGATATAGATATCTCCTGAGAGACACAGCCAGAGCATGTCAAATGCAGAGACCAATGCTAGCAGCAAACCACTGAAGTTTATACAGGAGTCCCATTGGAGTAGAGAAAGGATTGAAAGAGCTAAAGGGGTGTGCAACCCATAAGAACAGCAATGCTAACCAACAGATCACCCAGGGACTAAACCACTGCCCAAAGACTACATATGGACAGACCCATGGCTCCAACTGCATATGTAGCAGAGGATGACCTTGTTGGGCACCAATGGAAGGAGAAGCCCTTGGTTCTGCCCAGGTTGGATCCCCAGTGTAGGAGACTGTTAGGGGTTGGAAGTGGGTAATGGGGAAAGGAACACTCTTATTGAAGGGGAAGGGGTTAGGAGAGGTGGCTTATGCCCAGGAAACCGGGAAAAGGAATAACATTTGAAATGTAAGTTTAAAAATATCCAATAAATAAAATAAAAATGAAAAGAGTTAGAATGTTACAGATCAGAGTTACATGTACATAGGGAGGATCAACAAAAAGACAAAAGAAATAGAGGGCACCTGCAAAGCCAGACGGAACCCTTCAGATGAAACTAACCACCTCATATCTTAATGTCACATTTCTCACCAATATAACCAGGAAAACCAACTGTCAGCTGTTGAAGACATTCAGGGTTTGGTATCTGTTACGCTTTTGTAAGAAACTGACACAAACATTACACTTACAAAGAGTTTCATTTTAGAACTAAAGGACCGAGACATTTCAAGAAAGGAAGAAAAAAAAAAAAACATGAACTAGGCATAAGTGTGTGGAACCTAGAAGAAAATTTTTATCAGAATGTCAGCGAAAGCATGACTACAGCTTAGGCCAAACTGCTGAGTTTTTGAATAAGAGAAAACTATGGCAGAAAGAATTGTTTCATTTGGCAATATAGTAATGAAATATGGAAATTGGGGGTTAATTAGGGGTGGCGATGTCTACAGATGCAGGGAGGTGGAGCCAGAGGCCAGGGACTTTAGGGATCTACATTGACTTGTTATCAGCTTCTTTTTGTTAAATGCATGAGTTTTGTAAACCTGTCTATTAACTGACACCTAATAATTAGAAAATATTGCTTGTTTTGTTTTCAGACTTCTTCACTCTTACACTTATTAAACAAGACCTCATGTCTTTCTGCTAAATGTCATGTATAGCAATTTTTATACTACATGTTTATTACCATTAAACGACTATGGCAGGGATGATATTTAAACGCAACCCTCCTACCATGAACAATCACAGATCTGGGTGGAAATATTACACCAAAGGCTCGCATGATATTTCATTTATTTCCATCATTTTCCCCATCATATTTTCTTCGGGCCATCTTCAGATGAACTGATCTCAAGGAACACTCCCATGACAAACCATCATCTTTTCCTAGACCACAAGTGATTCCCAACGCTCCAGAAACTAAAATTTGTGTTCAGTCACTTATAATTATTTTGATGTATTCTGATTCTAATATCCAGGGTAAACCCCTTGCCTTTCAAAACTAATACACTGAATCATTATTAGGTTTTTTTTTTGATTACCATGAAAGGAAAGTATACATTTTAACCACAAATGTTTGTTTATCATTGCCTAAGGCAATTTACAGTGGTGTTCCTTTTGAAAGATGAAACTTGAAACTGGAATAAAAGCAGTAGAATAATATGTAAGCTTATGGTAATGAATTTATGCATAAATACATACTCACTTATTTGAGTGTATGTTCAATACAAAGATAATAGACTTATTGGTTACCTTAAACCTGTTCTGTCTGCACTAGATTTATTTTTTTATTTAAATGGTGGAAAATATTTCAAATTTTTATACTAATTTCTCTTTAGATAGTGAATCTATATCAATAATATCAAGCAGGCATTTGAAAGTAGAATTGAATAAAATTTAAACTGCCTTAGCACAGTTTTAAAAGAATGTTTATCTCCCTTTTCCCTGGATCAGTAAAGTATCAAAGCCAGAGATGGATCACATTATCTTAAAGATAAATAAAATAAGATGTTTGAAAGCTTTTCTCTTTTGATTCCTTCATGCCCCATTAGGATGCAACAAGAAATACATTTTCATTTTTTTCTGGCCATTAGAGAAGAATGAGCATGGTGGAACGTGATATTTAGCTCGTTTGGATTGAGCTCAGTTTAATGAGGCTGACCTTTTTCATTCCGTTTGATATTGTCTAGATTCTAAATACACAAACACAAACTGTTTCTCAGAAAAGGTCTCAATCACCCCTCAACCAATAAAGACCGAATATTAGGCAGATAAATGGTTCTACCCTGTCATAGTCACAGATGGTTTATTTCTTCAAGTTACCAGAATTAAGTCTTACTTAATTTTAATTAAAAAATATAAAATCTTCACATACATTCTTATCCATGTTAAGTTAATACTAAATGCTCATTTTTGTTGAATTATGATTTCAGATGTTGGATGGATTGAGTTGGTAAGACGTGTATCAAATTTATGGTTGATGAGAGCTACTTCAGGCACTATTAATCATCTGCTCTCCCCCCCCAAACCATTTCAGTATCTAAATATTGTCATTACGTTTACCATATTCAGTGTACAATATGTGGCATTTGAAATTGGAGTAAAATTTAACAATAAAATATTTTCTGAAATTAATTCATATTTTCTTTAATAAATAGCTAAAATGAATATTTATCACAGAAAATGCAGCAATTAAAACAATACGTTCCCTTAATTGTTTAAATTACAAATAGTCACAGACCTGTAAGATATTCAACAGTAAGGTCGCTAAGAAAACAAACCAATTTGACAAAAGTCGTGCTATATTTAGTAATTACTGACTAGGAACAAATTATGATCACACTTCAATGAGATTTATCAAACATTGTCTAGAACTTGTACTCTGGCCTAAAAAGACAAAGAATGCAGGTATTTCCTAACAATGAACATAGGTGCCTCTACTTAAAATACATATTGAATATGACAAGAAAGTAAATTTTAAGAATGGCCAGAAGAACTCAGGATGCAAAGTTATTATTTTTGTAGCATATTTTATTGGACATTTTATGTATTTACATTTCAAAAGTTATCCCCTTTCCCAGTTCCCCCCTCTTCCATCTTCCCTCCCCCTGCTTCTATGAGAATGTTTCCCCCCCATCCACTTACTCCAATCTCAACACCCTGGCATTTTCCTACACTGGGGAAACAAGTCTTCACAGAATCAAGGGCTTCTCCTCCTATTGATATCAGACGATGCCATCCTCTGCTCCATATGCAGCTGGAGCCATGAGTCTCCTCACGTGTACGCTTTGGTTGGTGCCCACCAACTAACTCTGGGTTGGCAGGAGCTCTGGGATGTCTGGTTGGTTGACATTGTTGTTCTTCCTATGGGGTTGCAAACCCATTTCAGATTCTTTAGTCCTTTCTCTAACCCCTCTATTGGGGTCCACATGCTCAGTCTGATTGTTAGGTGAGAGCATCTTTATCAGTATCAGTTAGACTCTGGCAGAGCCTCTCAGGAGACACTCATATCAGGCTCCTGTCAGCAAGCACTTCATGGCATCAACAATAGTGACTAGGTGTGGTGGTTACAATGGGATGCATCCCCATGTGGGACAGTCTCTGAATGGCCTTTTCTTTAATCTCTGATCTACACTTTATCCATGTATTTCCTTCTGTGGTATTTTGTTTCTCCTTCTAAGGACAGAAGCATCCTGGAAGTTCTTCAGAAATTTGGACATAGTGCTACCTGAGGACCCAGCTATACCATTCCTGAACATATACCAAACCGATGCTCCAACATAAAACAAGGACACATGTTCCACTATGTTCATAGCAGCCTTATTTATAATAGCCACAAGCTGGAAGGAACCCAGATGTTCTTCAACACGGGAATGAATACAGAAAATGTGATACATTTACATGAACTATTGAAAACAATGACTTCATGAAATTCTTAGGTAAATGGATGGAACTAGAAAATATCATCCTGAGTGATGCAACCCAAAAGAACACAGGGTATTCACTCACTGATAAGTGGATATTAGCCCAAAAGCTCAGAATACCCAAGATACAGTTCACAGACCGTATGAAGCTCAAAAAGAAGGGTAGCAAATTTTTATATTATATTTTTATTAGTATTTGGAAGACTGTGACAGAGAAAATTAAAAGGAAACTTTCCCACATAAAAGTTTCATCCTGAGTGAGCTAACCCAAACACAGAAAGACATACATGGTATGCACTCACTGATAAGTGGCTATTAGCCCAAATGCTTGAATTACCCTAAATGCCTAGAACAAATGAAACTCAAGACAGATGATCAAAATGTGAATGGTTCACTCCTTCTTTAAAAGGGGAACAAGAATACCCTTGGCAGGGAAGAGAGAGGCAAAGATTAAAACAGAGACTGAAGGAACACCCATTCAGAGTCTGCCCCACATGTGGCCCATGCATACACAGCCATCCAATTAGACAAGATGGATGAAGCAAAGAAGTGCAGACCGACAGGAGCCGGATGTAGATCGCTCCTGAGAGACACAGCCAGAATACAGCAAATACAGAGGCGAATGCCAGCAGCAAACCACTGAACTGAGAATAGAACCCCTGTTGAAGGAATCAGAGAAAGAATTGGAAGAGCTTGAAGGGGCTCGAGACCCCATATGTACAACAATGCCAAGCAACCAGAGCTTCCAGGGACTAAGCCACTACCCAAAGACTATACATGGACTGACCCTGGACTCTGACCTCATAGGTAGCAATGAATATCCTAGTAAGAGCACCAGTGGAAGGGGAAGCCCTGGGTCCTGCTAAGACTGAACCCCCAGTGAACTAGACTGTTGGGGGGAGGGCGGCAATGGGGGGATGGTGGGGAGGGGAACACCGACAAGAAAGGGGAGGGGGAAGGGGGATGTTTGCCCGGAAACTGGGAAAGGGAATAACACTCGAAATGTATATAAGAAATACTCAAGTTAATAAAAGAAAAAAAATTTAAAAAAAAATTTAAAAAAAAAGTTTGTAAGTTTATTGTTCAACCTTTTCAGCTTCTCTCTCACTGAGAAGTACATTTAACTCTTGAAAGTCATCAGGTAATGTGTCGTTGAAGTACTGGGTACTTGACACAGTCGGGATAAAACATGAAAATATATAATGACCAAATTTTTAAAAGAGAACAAAGAGAGCTAAATTCAAGGGAAGGAGCAAAGACTGAAAGTGTACAACAGGCATATGTTGAAAGAGGGTATAAAGGTGATTGTTTTTCCAGTTCTTAATCTGTCATGGATTTTTTGGTTGCACAAGCTCATAAAATTGTACAGTCTTCTAGTCTGGTTAATTGGGGTGTACACTTTTGTATATACGCAAGGTATTATTATAATAAAATTTAATTTTATAAAGGCTAAATAAGCCAATGAACAGCATCACAATAACAAACTAATCGTATACTTCCTATTTATGTTCTATGAGATCATTATCCATAAATGTAAGAAAAATCAGCAAACCACATAATCTGATGTTGGAGATAAATAATATTGCTCAGGGAATATTCTAATCTCTATTCCTTTTCTGGGAATATGATGAATGTGGAGAGAAATTTAAATCAACAGAAGAATTGGCCATGAGAGCTATGCTTAAAAAGAAAGTGCCTTATGCATAGAAGTTGAGGAAAGAAGAGTAATAATGTTGCATCCGTAAAGTCTCTATGACCTTGTGTGATTGACAGAGCCCTGTAATTGTATAGCTCCACTCAGTCAGGTTCTTCAATCACATGTGGAAATAGAGTTTTATTAGATTATAACCATCCTGGTTTATACAGCTTACATTGCTACTTTTCCCACTAAATAAGTCAGAGTTAGAGAGCACACTTTAATGTATCTACCCTTTGGACCTTTGCAAACATGATAAGTGCCTTCCTTGGGCATGCAAAACTTTGGTTGTTGTAGGAAGCTTCCCAATTCTGCAGAGTAGTGGATCCTTTGGAAACATATATCGATGAACTCATGAGTTAATTTTAAGAGATCTTTCCCAGAGTAGTACAGCTTTCTAAACAGTACCAGACGACATCATTCAAATAAACTCAAGGGCAGATTCTCAAAATACAAATGAAATAGACTTTTTGTCTTACTTAAACCTGAAAATGGTAATCTAACCTCGTCAGGAAGAAAAAATACTAAGTCTTAAGAGAAAAAAATAAATATTTCTCAAGACATGTCAATGCCCTGTTGAAGGTACATTTTGTATTGCCAGTTTGGCAGCACTTACTTATATTTCATCTAAATAATTCAGAAATAAATTTTATCATGCAGAAAATTAAATTAATGAAACAATGGCCAGATGAAAGCAACACATTAACTCATATTTTATCTTTCTACATATTTGTGAAGAAGCATGTTTACAAAATGTGCTTACTTACAAACTTTCAAGGGAGTTAATTATATAAGAATTGTAGGCATCATTTCCATGATGCTTAAACTATTTAGAATAAATATGTGTAATACGTAATAAAACTGTTGCTCTCCATAACTTCTATTCTATTAACATACGGAAAA